>NC_060193.1:13511713-14251713 GCF_021184085.1 Oncorhynchus gorbuscha
TTTTGTTAAGAAGAAGGACGGTACTCTGCGCCCCTGCGTGGATTATCGAGGGCTGAATGACATAACGGTTAAGAATCGTTATCCGCTTCCCCTTATGTCATCAGCCTTCGAGATTCTGCAGGGAGCCAGGTGCTTTACTAAGTTGGACCTTCGTAACGCTTACCATCTCGTGCGCATCAGAGAGGGGGACGAGTGGAAAACGGCGTTTAACACTCCGTTAGGGCATTTTGAGTACCGGGTTCTGCCGTTTGGTCTCGCCAATGCGCCAGCTGTTTTTCAGGCATTAGTTAATGATGTTCTGAGAGACATGCTGAACATCTTTGTTTTTGTCTATCTTGACGATATCCTGATTTTTTCACCGTCACTCGAGATTCATGTTCAGCACGTTCGACGTGTTCTACAGCGCCTTTTAGAGAATTGTCTCTACGTAAAGGCTGAGAAGTGCTCTTTTCATGTCTCCTCCGTTACTTTTCTCGGTTCCGTTATTTCCGCTGAAGGCATTCAGATGGATTCCGCTAAGGTCCAAGCTGTCAGTGATTGGCCCGTTCCAAGGTCACGTGTCGAGTTGCAGCGCTTTTTAGGTTTCGCTAATTTCTATCGGCGTTTCATTCGTAATTTCGGTCAAGTTGCTGCCCCTCTCACAGCTCTTACTTCTGTCAAGACGTGTTTTAAGTGGTCCGGTTCCGCCCAGGGAGCTTTTGATCTTCTAAAAGAACGTTTTACGTCCGCTCCTATCCTCGTTACTCCTGACGTCACTAGACAATTCATTGTCGAGGTTGGCGCTTCAGAGGTAGGCGTGGGAGCCATTCTATCCCAGCGCTTCCAGTCTGACGATAAGGTTCATCCTTGCGCTTATTTTTCTCATCGCCTGTCGCCATCTGAGCGCAACTATGATGTGGGTAACCGTGAACTGCTCGCCATCCGCTTAGCCCTAGGCGAATGGCGACAGTGGTTGGAGGGGCGACCGTTCCTTTTGTCGTTTGGACAGACCATAAGAACCTTGAGTACATCCGTTCTGCCAAACGACTTAATGCCCGTCAAGCTCGTTGGGCGTTGTTTTTCGCTCGTTTCGAGTTTGTGATTTCTTACCGTCCGGGTAGCAAGAACACCAAGCCTGATGCCTTATCCCGTCTGTTTAGTTCTTCTGTGGCTTCTACTGATCCCGAGGGGATTCTTCCTTATGGGCGTGTTGTCGGGTTGACAGTCTGGGGAATTGAAAGACAGGTTAAGCAAGCACTCACGCACACTGCGTCGCCGCGCGCTTGTCCTAGTAACCTCCTTTTCGTTCCTGTTTCCACTCGTCTGGCTGTTCTTCAGTGGGCTCACTCTGCCAAGTTAGCTGGTCATCCCGGTGTTCGAGGCACTCTTGCGTCTATTCGCCAGCGCTTTTGGTGGCCGACTCAGGAGCGTGACACGCGCCGTTTCGTGGCTGCTTGTTCGGACTGCGCGCAGACTAAGTCGGGTAACTCTCCTCCTGCCGGTCGTCTCAGACCGCTCCCCATTCCTTCTCGACCATGGTCTCACATCGCCCTAGACTTCATTACCGGTCTGCCTTTGTCTGCGGGGAAGACTGTGATTCTTACGGTTGTCGATAGGTTCTCTAAGGCGGCACATTTCATTCCCCTCGCTAAACTTCCTTCCGCTAAGGAGACGGCACAAATCATCATCGAGAATGTGTTCAGAATTCATGGCCTCCCGTTAGACGCCGTTTCAGACAGAGGCCCGCAATTCACGTCACAGTTTTGGAGGGAGTTCTGTCGTTTGATTGGTGCGTCCGTCAGTCTCTCTTCCGGGTTTCATCCCCAGTCTAACGGTCAAGCAGAGAGGGCCAATCAGACGATTGGTCGCATACTACGCAGCCTTTCTTTCAGAAACCCTGCGTCTTGGGCAGAACAGCTCCCCTGGGCAGAATACGCTCACAACTCGCTTCCTTCGTCTGCTACCGGGTTATCTCCGTTTCAGAGTAGTCTGGGTTACCAGCCTCCTCTGTTCTCATCCCAGCTTGCCGAGTCCAGCGTTCCCTCCGCTCAAGCGTTTGTCCAACGTTGTGAGCGCACCTGGAGGAGGGTGAGGTCTGCACTTTGCCGTTACAGGGCACAGACTGTGAGAGCCGCCAATAAACGTAGGATTAAGAGTCCTAGGTATTGTTGCGGCCAGAGAGTGTGGCTTTCCACTCGCAACCTTCCTCTTACGACAGCTTCTCGTAAGTTGACTCCGCGGTTCATTGGTCCGTTCCGTGTCTCCCAGGTCGTCAATCCTGTCGCTGTGCGACTGCTTCTTCCGCGACATCTTCGTCGCGTCCATCCTGTCTTCCATGTCTCCTGTGTCAAGCCCTTTCTTCGCACCCCCGTTCGTCTTCCCTCCCCCCTCCCGTCCTTGTCGAGAGCGCACCTATTTACAAGGTACGTAGGATCATGGACATGCGTTCTCGGGGACGGGGTCACCAATACTTAGTGGATTGGACCGTTCACTTATTGATGATTTCCTCCGTTGCCGCCAGGATTCCTCTCGAGTGCGCCAGGAGGCGCTCGGTGAGTGGGGGGGTACTGTCATGTTTTGTCTTAGATTGTCTTGTCATTTTGCTTTTCCCTCTGTTCGTTTTCCCCCTGCTGGTCTTTTTAGGTTCGTTCCCCTTTTTCTCTCTCTCTTCCTCTCTCTCTTCTCTCTATCGTTCCGTTCCTGCTCCCAGCTGTTCCTATTCCCCTAATCAATCATTTAGTCTTCCCACACCTGTTCCCTATCTTTTTCCCTGATTAGAGTCCCTATTTCTCCCCTTGTTTTCCGTTTCTGCCCTGTCGGATCCTTGTCTATTGTTCACCGTGCTGTGTCTGTGTATCGCCCTGTCGTGTCGTGTTTCCCTCAGATGCTGCGTGGTGAGCAGGTGTCTGAGTCTGCTACGTTCAAGTGCCTTCCCGAGGCAACCTGCAGTTCTTGATCGAGTCTCCAGTCTGTTCTCGTCATTACGAGTGGAATTATGTCTTATGATTGTAGATTTACTTTACTGGATTAAAGACTCTGTTTTCGCCAAGTCGCTTTTGGGTCCTCATTCACCTGCATGACAGTTGTATTAGGAGCTGTAGTTGTTGTATTAGGAGCTGTAGTTGTTGTATTAGGAGCTGTAGTTGTTGTATTAGGAGCTGTAGTTGTTGTATTAGGAGCTGTAGTTGTTGTATTAGGAGCTGTAGTTGTTGAATTAGGAGCTGTAGTTGTTGAATTAGGAGCTGTAGTTGTTGAATTAGGAGCTGTAGTTGTTGAATTAGGAGCTGTAGTTGTTGTATTAGGAGCTGTAGTTGTTGTATTAGGATCTGTAGTTGTTGAATTAGGAGCTGTAGTTGTTGAATTAGGAGCTGTAGTTGTTGTATTAGGAGCTGTAGTTGTTGTATTAGGAGCTGTAGTTGTTGTATTAGGAGCTGTAGTTGTTGTATTAGGAGCTGTAGTTGTTGTATTAGGAGCAATAGTTGTATTAGGAGCTGTAGTTGTTGTATTAGGAGCTGTAGTTCTTGTATTAGGAACTGTAGTTGTATTAGAAACTGAAGTTGTTGTAGTAGGAACTGTAGTTGTTGTAGTAGGAGCTGTTTCTTCCTACAGAAAAATCATGCCAAAAATGAATGCATAGCGTGTTATTTTCCCATGTTTGTAATGTTTACAGGATTCTGGAATCAAGAGAAAATAAGCAGGATTTTTGGAACATCCGGAAATTTTGTCAAAGTTACCGTCATTTAGCAATTGTAGCAGAGACTCACTTGACTATGATGTTTCCCAATGAGGATGTGGATGGTGCTGTCCAGGTGACTGTTACTGATGATCTAAGGATGATTGTTGCTTTGACTCACCCCAGAGACCTAAAAGTAAAACAACAGGTAAAGTCAATCAATAGAGAACAATGACATTGCTACACAATCATGTAAGGTATGTCAGTGATTACGGTAACTTACCCAAAATTCCCAGGTTTTCCAGAAATCATGGCTTCGAAGATTCCAGGAATAACCAGGAATTCCGGAATCAAACAGATTTTTAGGAAAGCCAGGAGTATTTCCTCACTGTGTAGCCTGACCAGGAAAAACTATCCTATCAGTGGGCTCAAAGTCAGTTTCATTTGACATATATATATTTTTTTTTAATCCGTTATTTTACCAGGTAAGTTGACTGAGAACACGTTCTCATTTGCAGCAACGACCTGGGGAATAGTTACAGGGGAGAGGAGGGGGATTAATGAGCCAATTGTATACTGGGGATTATTCGGTGACCGTGATGGTTTGAGGGCCTGATTGGGAATTTAGCCAGGACACCGGGGTTAACAACCCTACTCGATAAGTGCCATGGGATCTTTAATGATCTCAGAGACTCATGACACCCGTTTAACGTCCCATCCGAAAGACGGCACCCTACATATTGATGAGTCAATAAAATCCAATAAATCAGTAGGTAAATTGATAACAGTGAAGAATATGGCCAGAATGTCCTGTGCTGTATTGTATATAGGGATGAAATCCTTGTTGGAGGATCTCAGTGAGCAGGGATTGAATCCTTTATAGGTGATGATTCCTGACAGAGTGAGAGAGAGAGAAAACACAATTGCAAATACAACCCATATTTATGTTGATTTATTTTCCCTTTTGTACTTTAACCATTTGAACATCGTTACAAGACTGTATATGTACGTAATAGGACATTTGTAATGTCTTCATTATTTTGGAACTTCTGTGAATGTAATGTTTACTGTTAATATTTATTGTTTATTTCACGTTTGTGTATAATCTACTTCACTTGCTTTGGCAATGTTAATATGTGTTACCCATGCCAATAAAGCCCCTTGAATTGAGAGAGAGAGAGAGAGAGAGAGAGAGAGAGAGAGAGAGAGAGAGAGAGAGAGAGAGAGAGAGAGAGAGAGAGAGAGAGAGAGAGAGAGAGAGAGAGGGGGGGCGCTGTGTGCTGAAACGTTGGACACCATGTACTTGGACTAAGTGATGATGATTCTACGCTTCACAGAAATCTTATATTGTCAGGTCAGCTGTGATGGAATATGCTATGTGAAAAGATAACATTTCAGCAGGGACAGACTGCCAAAGGCCAATTCTGGTAAATGGTCTGTCTTAAGACCTGTCAGATATTTACGGGGTTTTTTTCTCTCGCAAAATGAACATAGGTAGGATGTGAGTACATTGGAGGTAAACCTAGCCATTGAATAATGAAGAGAGAGATATAGTCTCTAGAGATGTTTAAACCAGGTGATGTCATCGCATATGGTGGAACAACATGGTTGGTTAATGCATATTGAGCAGGGCTAGAGGCTCTACAGTGAAGTAAGACAGTAATCACTAACCAGGACTGTAATGGACAAGGCATATTGATATTAGAGAGAGGCATGCGTGGGACCAGTGAGTGGTTGGGCTGACTGGGGACACACGGCGATTCAGGCAAAGCTAACAGTTAGCAGGCTGGAGCTAAATAAGCTAGCAGCTAGTAGACCAGTGCAAGCTAGCAGTTAGCAGACCGGGTTAGCAAGCAAGCAGTTAGCATGGGCTAGCAGTTAGCAGACCGGGCAGGCAAGCTAGCAGTTAGCAGACCGGGTTAGCAAGCAAGCAGTTAGCAAGGGCTAGCAGTTAGCAGACCGGGCAGGCAAGCTAGCAGTTAGCAGACCAGGTCCCGGGAGTTTAGCAGTTAGCAGACTGGGTTAGCAAGCAAGCAGATAGCAGGGGCTAGAAAGTTAGCCTTTGTGGGGGAGGACGTCGCGATGGGGGTAAGTCTGTTTTTGCCTCTTCGTGCGGTGACGTCGATAGACCAGTCGTGGAATTAGGAAGAACTGGCAAGGAAGCATTTCACTGTACTGTTTCCAACTTCTGTATCCTGTGTACATGACAAATAAACGTTGGTTTGATTTGATATAGAGTGTGCTGACAAGAGACCATAATTTGAAGAACAGCATGTTAAGATATAGGCCATGGACTAGATGAAGTGTATTTTTACCTGGAGTTTTTCCTTATTGTAGACTACTACTTTCAACGCTGGTTTACTACACCACCTTACTCACTCTGTTTTTAGTACATGTCCTCACATGTGAGTCCTTAAATAGATGGGTGGAGCTAAGGCATAAGATGGTGTGATCAATGCTGAATAAGCACCCTTATAGAAAAGCTCATGAGCAAGTGTGAAACACTTTCGAGGGCATATTCTTCTATTGTCTCGTAAGTGGGATAACACGTTTATCAACTTCAAAAGCAACATAACTTTGTTATGTTTCCTCCAACTACAGTATATGATCCTCGTTACTCCTGACGTCACTAGACAATTCATTGTCGAGGTTGACGCTTCAGAGGTAGGCGTGGGAGCCATTCTATCCCAGCGCTTCCAGTCTGACGATAAGGTTCATCCTTGCGCTTATTTTTCTCATCGCCTGTCGCCATCTGAACGCAACTATGATGTGGGTAACCGCGAACTGCTCGCCATCCGCTTAGCCCTAGGCGAATGGCGACAGTGGTTGGAGGGGGCGACCGTTCCTTTTGTCGTTTGGACAGACCATAAGAACCTTGAGTACATCCGTTCTGCCAAACGACTTAATGCCCGTCAAGCTCGTTGGGCGTTGTTTTTTGCTCGTTTCGAGATTGTGATTTCTTACCGTCCGGGTAGCAAAAACACCAAGCCTGATGCCTTATCCCGTCTGTTTAGTTCTTCTGTGGCTTCTACTGATCCCGAGGGATTCTTCCTTATGGGCGTGTTGTCGGGTTGACAGTCTGGGGAATTGAAAGACAGGTTAAGCAAGCACTCACGCACACTGCGTCGCGCGCGCTTGTCCTAGTAACCTCCTTTTCGTTCCTGTTTCCACTCGTCTGGCTGTTCTTCAGTGGGCTCGCTCTGCCAAGTTAGCTGGTCATCCCGGTGTTCGAGGCACTCTTGCGTCTATTCGCCAGCGCTTTTGGTGGCCGACTCAGGAGCGTGACACGCGCCGTTTCGTGGCTGCTTGTTCGGACTGCGCGCAGACTAAGTCGGGTAACTCTCCTCCTGCCGGTCGTCTCAGACCGCTCCCCATTCCTTCTCGACCATGGTCTCACATCGCCCTAGACTTCATTACCGGTCTGCCTTTGTCTGCGGGGAAGACTGTGATTCTTACGGTTGTCGATAGGTTCTCTAAGGCGGCACATTTCATTCCCCTCGCTAAACTTCCTTCCGCTAAGGAGACGGCACAAATCATCATCGAGAATGTGTTCAGAATTCATGGCCTCCCGTTAGACGCCGTTTCAGACAGAGGCCCGCAATTCACGTCACAGTTTTGGAGGGAGTTCTGTCGTTTGATTGGTGCGTCCGTCAGTCTCTCTTCCGGGTTTCATCCCCAGTCTAACGGTCAAGCAGAGAGGGCCAATCAGACGATTGGTCGCATACTACGCAGCCTTTCTTTCAGAAACCCTGCGTCTTGGGCAGAACAGCTCCCCTGGGCAGAATACGCTCACAACTCGCTTCCTTCGTCTGCTACCGGGTTATCTCCGTTTCAGAGTAGTCTGGGTTACCAGCCTCCTCTGTTCTCATCCCAGCTTGCCGAGTCCAGCGTTCCCTCCGCTCAAGCGTTTGTCCAACGTTGTGAGCGCACCTGGAGGAGGGTGAGGTCTGCACTTTGCCGTTACAGGGCACAGACTGTGAGAGCCGCCAATAAACGTAGGATTAAGAGTCCTAGGTATTGTTGCGGCCAGAGAGTGTGGCTTTCCACTCGCAACCTTCCTCTTACGACAGCTTCTCGTAAGTTGACTCCGCGGTTCATTGGTCCGTTCCGTGTCTCCCAGGTCGTCAATCCTGTCGCTGTGCGACTGCTTCTTCCGCGACATCTTCGTCGCGTCCATCCTGTCTTCCATGTCTCCTGTGTCAAGCCCTTTCTTCGCACCCCCCGTCTTCGTCTTCCCCCCCTCCCGTCCTTGTCGAGAGCGCACCTATTTACAAGGTACGTAGGATCATGGACATGCGTTCTCGGGGACGGGGTCACCAATACTTAGTGGATTGGGAGGGTTACGGTCCTGAGGAGAGGAGTTGGGTTCCGTCTCGGGACGTGCTGGACCGTTCACTTATTGATGATTTCCTCCGTTGCCGCCAGGATTCCTCCTCGAGTGCGCCAGGAGGCGCTCGGTGAGTGGGGGGGTACTGTCATGTTTTGTCTTAGATTGTCTTGTCATTTTGCTTTTCCCTCTGTTCGTTTTCCCCCTGCTGGTCTTTTTAGGTTCGTTCCCCTTTTTCTCTCTCTCTTCCTCTCTCTCTTCTCTCTATCGTTCCGTTCCTGCTCCCAGCTGTTCCTATTCCCCTAATCAATCATTTAGTCTTCCCACACCTGTTCCCTATCTTTTTCCCTGATTAGAGTCCCTATTTCTCCCCTTGTTTTCCGTTTCTGCCCTGTCGGATCCTTGTCTATTGTTCACCGTGCTGTGTCTGTGTATCGCCCTGTCGTGTCGTGTTTCCCTCAGATGCTGCGTGGTGAGCAGGTGTCTGAGTCTGCTACGTTCAAGTGCCTTCCCGAGGCAACCTGCAGTTCTTGATCGAGTCTCCAGTCTGTTCTCGTCATTACGAGTGGAATTATGTCTTATGATTGTAGATTTACTTTACTGGATTAAAGACTCTGTTTTCGCCAAGTCGCTTTTGGGTCCTCATTCACCTGCATGACAGTTGTATTAGGAGCTGTAGTTGTTGTATTAGGAGCTGTAGTTGTTGTATTAGGAGCTGTAGTTGTTGTATTAGGAGCTGTAGTTGTTGTATTAGGAGCTGTAGTTGTTGTATTAGGAGCTGTAGTTGTTGAATTAGGAGCTGTAGTTGTTGAATTAGGAGCTGTAGTTGTTGAATTAGGAGCTGTAGTTGTTGAATTAGGAGCTGTAGTTGTTGTATTAGGAGCTGTAGTTGTTGTATTAGGATCTGTAGTTGTTGAATTAGGAGCTGTAGTTGTTGAATTAGGAGCTGTAGTTGTTGTATTAGGAGCTGTAGTTGTTGTATTAGGAGCTGTAGTTGTTGTATTAGGAGCTGTAGTTGTTGTATTAGGAGCTGTAGTTGTTGTATTAGGAGCAATAGTTGTATTAGGAGCTGTAGTTGTTGTATTAGGAGCTGTAGTTCTTGTATTAGGAACTGTAGTTGTATTAGAAACTGAAGTTGTTGTAGTAGGAACTGTAGTTGTTGTAGTAGGAGCTGTTTCTTCCTACAGAAAAATCATGCCAAAAATGAATGCATAGCGTGTTATTTTCCCATGTTTGTAATGTTTACAGGATTCTGGAATCAAGAGAAAATAAGCAGGATTTTTGGAACATCCGGAAATTTTGTCAAAGTTACCGTCATTTAGCAATTGTAGCAGAGACTCACTTGACTATGATGTTTCCCAATGAGGATGTGGATGGTGCTGTCCAGGTGACTGTTACTGATGATCTAAGGATGATTGTTGCTTTGACTCACCCCAGAGACCTAAAAGTAAAACAACAGGTAAAGTCAATCAATAGAGAACAATGACATTGCTACACAATCATGTAAGGTATGTCAGTGATTACGGTAACTTACCCAAAATTCCCAGGTTTTCCAGAAATCATGGCTTCGAAGATTCCAGGAATAACCAGGAATTCCGGAATCAAACAGATTTTTAGGAAAGCCAGGAGTATTTCCTCACTGTGTAGCCTGACCAGGAAAAACTATCCTATCAGTGGGCTCAAAGTCAGTTTCATTTGACATATATATATATTTTTTTAATCCGTTATTTTACCAGGTAAGTTGACTGAGAACACGTTCTCATTTGCAGCAACGACCTGGGGAATAGTTACAGGGGAGAGGAGGGGATTAATGAGCCAATTGTATACTGGGGATTATTCGGTGACCGTGATGGTTTGAGGGCCTGATTGGGAATTTAGCCAGGACACCGGGGTTAACAACCCTACTCGATAAGTGCCATGGGATCTTTAATGATCTCAGAGACTCATGACACCCGTTTAACGTCCCATCCGAAAGACGGCACCCTACATATTGATGAGTCAATAAAATCCAATAAATCAGTAGGTAAATTGATAACAGTGAAGAATATGGCCAGAATGTCCTGTGCTGTATTGTATATAGGGATGAAATCCTTGTTGGAGGATCTCAGTGAGCAGGGATTGAATCCTTTATAGGTGATGATTCCTGACAGAGTGAGAGAGAGAAAACACAATTGCAAATACAACCCATATTTATGTTGATTTATTTTCCCTTTTGTACTTTAACCATTTGAACATCGTTACAAGACTGTATATGTACGTAATAGGACATTTGTAATGTCTTCATTATTTTGGAACTTCTGTGAATGTAATGTTTACTGTTAATATTTATTGTTTATTTCACGTTTGTGTATAATCTACTTCACTTGCTTTGGCAATGTTAATATGTGTTACCCATGCCAATAAAGCCCCTTGAATTGGAGAGAGAGAGAGAGAGAGAGAGAGAGAGAGAGAGAGAGAGAGAGAGAGAGAGAGAGAGAGAGAGAGAGAGAGAGAGAGAGAGAGAGAGAGAGAGGGGGGGGCGCTGTGTGCTGAAACGTTGGACACCATGTACTTGGACTAAGTGATGATGATTCTACGCTTCACAGAAATCTTATATTGTCAGGTCAGCTGTGATGGAATATGCTATGTGAAAAGATAACATTTCAGCAGGGACAGACTGCCAAAGGCCAATTCTGGTAAATGGTCTGTCTTAAGACCTGTCAGATATTTACGGGGTTTTTTTCTCTCGCAAAATGAACATAGGTAGGATATGAGTACATTGGAGGTAAACCTAGCCATTGAATAATGAAAGAGAGATATAGTCTCTAGAGATGTTTAAACCAGGTGATGTCATCGCATATGGTGGAACAACATGGTTGGTTAATGCATATTGAGCAGGGCTAGAGGCTCTACAGTGAAGTAAGACAGTAATCACTAACCAGGACTGTAATGGACAAGGCATATTGATATTAGAGAGAGGCATGCGTGGGACCAGTGAGTGGTTGGGCTGACTGGGGACACACGGCGATTCAGGCAAAGCTAACAGTTAGCAGGCTGGAGCTAAATAAGCTAGCAGCTAGTAGACCAGTGCAAGCTAGCAGTTAGCAGACCGGGTTAGCAAGCAAGCAGTTAGCATGGGCTAGCAGTTAGCAGACCGGGCAGGCAAGCTAGCAGTTAGCAGACCGGGTTAGCAAGCAAGCAGTTAGCAAGGGCTAGCAGTTAGCAGACCGGGCAGGCAAGCTAGCAGTTAGCAGACCAGGTCCCGGGAGTTTAGCAGTTAGCAGACTGGGTTAGCAAGCAAGCAGATAGCAGGGGCTAGAAAGTTAGCCTTTGTGGGGGAGGACGTCGCGATGGGGGTAAGTCTGTTTTTGCCTCTTCGTGCGGTGACGTCGATAGACCAGTCGTGGAATTAGGAAGAACTGGCAAGGAAGCATTTCACTGTACTGTTTCCAACTTCTGTATCCTGTGTACATGACAAATAAACGTTGGTTTGATTTGATATAGAGTGTGCTGACAAGAGACCATAATTTGAAGAACAGCATGTTAAGATATAGGCCATGGACTAGATGAAGTGTATTTTTACCTGGAGTTTTTCCTTATTGTAGACTACTACTTTCAACGCTGGTTTACTACACCACCTTACTCACTCTGTTTTTAGTACATGTCCTCACATGTGAGTCCTTAAATAGATGGGTGGAGCTAAGGCATAAGATGGTGTGATCAATGCTGAATAAGCACCCTTATAGAAAAGCTCATGAGCAAGTGTGAAACACTTTCGAGGGCATATTCTTCTATTGTCTCGTAAGTGGGATAACACGTTTATCAACTTCAAAAGCAACATAACTTTGTTATGTTTCCTCCAACTACAGTATATGATCCTCGTTACTCCTGACGTCACTAGACAATTCATTGTCGAGGTTGACGCTTCAGAGGTAGGCGTGGGAGCCATTCTATCCCAGCGCTTCCAGTCTGACGATAAGGTTCATCCTTGCGCTTATTTTTCTCATCGCCTGTCGCCATCTGAACGCAACTATGATGTGGGTAACCGCGAACTGCTCGCCATCCGCTTAGCCCTAGGCGAATGGCGACAGTGGTTGGAGGGGGCGACCGTTCCTTTTGTCGTTTGGACAGACCATAAGAACCTTGAGTACATCCGTTCTGCCAAACGACTTAATGCCCGTCAAGCTCGTTGGGCGTTGTTTTTTGCTCGTTTCGAGATTGTGATTTCTTACCGTCCGGGTAGCAAAAACACCAAGCCTGATGCCTTATCCCGTCTGTTTAGTTCTTCTGTGGCTTCTACTGATCCCGAGGGGATTCTTCCTTATGGGCGTGTTGTCGGGTTGACAGTCTGGGGAATTGAAAGACAGGTTAAGCAAGCACTCACGCACACTGCGTCGCCGCGCGCTTGTCCTAGTAACCTCCTTTTCGTTCCTGTTTCCACTCGTCTGGCTGTTCTTCAGTGGGCTCGCTCTGCCAAGTTAGCTGGTCATCCCGGTGTTCGAGGCACTCTTGCGTCTATTCGCCAGCGCTTTTGGTGGCCGACTCAGGAGCGTGACACGCGCCGTTTCGTGGCTGCTTGTTCGGACTGCGCGCAGACTAAGTCGGGTAACTCTCCTCCTGCCGGTCGTCTCAGACCGCTCCCCATTCCTTCTCGACCATGGTCTCACATCGCCCTAGACTTCATTACCGGTCTGCCTTTGTCTGCGGGGAAGACTGTGATTCTTACGGTTGTCGATAGGTTCTCTAAGGCGGCACATTTCATTCCCCTCGCTAAACTTCCTTCCGCTAAGGAGACGGCACAAATCATCATCGAGAATGTGTTCAGAATTCATGGCCTCCCGTTAGACGCCGTTTCAGACAGAGGCCCGCAATTCACGTCACAGTTTTGGAGGGAGTTCTGTCGTTTGATTGGTGCGTCCGTCAGTCTCTCTTCCGGGTTTCATCCCCAGTCTAACGGTCAAGCAGAGAGGGCCAATCAGACGATTGGTCGCATACTACGCAGCCTTTCTTTCAGAAACCCTGCGTCTTGGGCAGAACAGCTCCCCTGGGCAGAATACGCTCACAACTCGCTTCCTTCGTCTGCTACCGGGTTATCTCCGTTTCAGAGTAGTCTGGGTTACCAGCCTCCTCTGTTCTCATCCCAGCTTGCCGAGTCCAGCGTTCCCTCCGCTCAAGCGTTTGTCCAACGTTGTGAGCGCACCTGGAGGAGGGTGAGGTCTGCACTTTGCCGTTACAGGGCACAGACTGTGAGAGCCGCCAATAAACGTAGGATTAAGAGTCCTAGGTATTGTTGCGGCCAGAGAGTGTGGCTTTCCACTCGCAACCTTCCTCTTACGACAGCTTCTCGTAAGTTGACTCCGCGGTTCATTGGTCCGTTCCGTGTCTCCCAGGTCGTCAATCCTGTCGCTGTGCGACTGCTTCTTCCGCGACATCTTCGTCGCGTCCATCCTGTCTTCCATGTCTCCTGTGTCAAGCCCTTTCTTCGCACCCCCGTTCGTCTTCCCTCCCCCCTCCCGTCCTTGTCGAGAGCGCACCTATTTACAAGGTACGTAGGATCATGGACATGCGTTCTCGGGGACGGGGTCACCAATACTTAGTGGATTGGGAGGGTTACGGTCCTGAGGAGAGGAGTTGGGTTCCGTCTCGGGACGTGCTGGACCGTTCACTTATTGATGATTTCCTCCGTTGCCGCCAGGATTCCTCCTCGAGTGCGCCAGGAGGCGCTCGGTGAGTGGGGGGGTACTGTCATGTTTTGTCTTAGATTGTCTTGTCATTTTGCTTTTCCCTCTGTTCGTTTTCCCCCTGCTGGTCTTTTTAGGTTCGTTCCCCTTTTTCTCTCTCTCTTCCTCTCTCTCTTCTCTCTATCGTTCCGTTCCTGCTCCCAGCTGTTCCTATTCCCCTAATCAATCATTTAGTCTTCCCACACCTGTTCCCTATCTTTTTCCCTGATTAGAGTCCCTATTTCTCCCCTTGTTTTCCGTTTCTGCCCTGTCGGATCCTTGTCTATTGTTCACCGTGCTGTGTCTGTGTATCGCCCTGTCGTGTCGTGTTTCCCTCAGATGCTGCGTGGTGAGCAGGTGTCTGAGTCTGCTACGTTCAAGTGCCTTCCCGAGGCAACCTGCAGTTCTTGATCGAGTCTCCAGTCTGTTCTCGTCATTACGAGTGGAATTATGTCTTATGATTGTAGATTTACTTTACTGGATTAAAGACTCTGTTTTCGCCAAGTCGCTTTTGGGTCCTCATTCACCTGCATGACAGTTGTATTAGGAGCTGTAGTTGTTGTATTAGGAGCTGTAGTTGTTGTATTAGGAGCTGTAGTTGTTGTATTAGGAGCTGTAGTTGTTGTATTAGGAGCTGTAGTTGTTGTATTAGGAGCTGTAGTTGTTGAATTAGGAGCTGTAGTTGTTGAATTAGGAGCTGTAGTTGTTGAATTAGGAGCTGTAGTTGTTGAATTAGGAGCTGTAGTTGTTGTATTAGGAGCTGTAGTTGTTGTATTAGGATCTGTAGTTGTTGAATTAGGAGCTGTAGTTGTTGAATTAGGAGCTGTAGTTGTTGTATTAGGAGCTGTAGTTGTTGTATTAGGAGCTGTAGTTGTTGTATTAGGAGCTGTAGTTGTTGTATTAGGAGCTGTAGTTGTTGTATTAGGAGCAATAGTTGTATTAGGAGCTGTAGTTGTTGTATTAGGAGCTGTAGTTCTTGTATTAGGAACTGTAGTTGTATTAGAAACTGAAGTTGTTGTAGTAGGAACTGTAGTTGTTGTAGTAGGAGCTGTTTCTTCCTACAGAAAAATCATGCCAAAAATGAATGCATAGCGTGTTATTTTCCCATGTTTGTAATGTTTACAGGATTCTGGAATCAAGAGAAAATAAGCAGGATTTTTGGAACATCCGGAAATTTTGTCAAAGTTACCGTCATTTAGCAATTGTAGCAGAGACTCACTTGACTATGATGTTTCCCAATGAGGATGTGGATGGTGCTGTCCAGGTGACTGTTACTGATGATCTAAGGATGATTGTTGCTTTGACTCACCCCAGAGACCTAAAAGTAAAACAACAGGTAAAGTCAATCAATAGAGAACAATGACATTGCTACACAATCATGTAAGGTATGTCAGTGATTACGGTAACTTACCCAAAATTCCCAGGTTTTCCAGAAATCATGGCTTCGAAGATTCCAGGAATAACCAGGAATTCCGGAATCAAACAGATTTTTAGGAAAGCCAGGAGTATTTCCTCACTGTGTAGCCTGACCAGGAAAAACTATCCTATCAGTGGGCTCAAAGTCAGTTTCATTTGACATATATATATATTTTTTTAATCCGTTATTTTACCAGGTAAGTTGACTGAGAACACGTTCTCATTTGCAGCAACGACCTGGGGAATAGTTACAGGGGAGAGGAGGGGGATTAATGAGCCAATTGTATACTGGGGATTATTCGGTGACCGTGATGGTTTGAGGGCCTGATTGGGAATTTAGCCAGGACACCGGGGTTAACAACCCTACTCGATAAGTGCCATGGGATCTTTAATGATCTCAGAGACTCATGACACCCGTTTAACGTCCCATCCGAAAGACGGCACCCTACATATTGATGAGTCAATAAAATCCAATAAATCAGTAGGTAAATTGATAACAGTGAAGAATATGGCCAGAATGTCCTGTGCTGTATTGTATATAGGGATGAAATCCTTGTTGGAGGATCTCAGTGAGCAGGGATTGAATCCTTTATAGGTGATGATTCCTGACAGAGTGAGAGAGAGAGAAAACACAATTGCAAATACAACCCATATTTATGTTGATTTATTTTCCCTTTTGTACTTTAACCATTTGAACATCGTTACAAGACTGTATATGTACGTAATAGGACATTTGTAATGTCTTCATTATTTTGGAACTTCTGTGAATGTAATGTTTACTGTTAATATTTATTGTTTATTTCACGTTTGTGTATAATCTACTTCACTTGCTTTGGCAATGTTAATATGTGTTACCCATGCCAATAAAGCCCCTTGAATTGGAGAGAGAGAGAGAGAGAGAGAGAGAGAGAGAGAGAGAGAGAGAGAGAGAGAGAGAGAGAGAGAGAGAGAGAGAGAGAGAGAGAGAGAGAGAGAGAGAGAGAGAGAGAGAGAGAGAGAGAGGGGGGCGCTGTGTGCTGAAACGTTGGACACCATGTACTTGGACTAAGTGATGATGATTCTACGCTTCACAGAAATCTTATATTGTCAGGTCAGCTGTGATGGAATATGCTATGTGAAAAGATAACATTTCAGCAGGGACAGACTGCCAAAGGCCAATTCTGGTAAATGGTCTGTCTTAAGACCTGTCAGATATTTACGGGGTTTTTTTCTCTCGCAAAATGAACATTAGGAATAGGAATAAAATGGGTTGTGTATTAGAAATGCACAGGTAGATTACCTGCTCCAGTTCATCCCTGCATCTCAGCCAATACAGTACTGATCGGGTAATCCAATAGTGTGTTTCAACCATCTTGGTGACTCACCTTTGATGGTGTCTCCTGGAGATAGAAGAACACAGAGAAAACTCACCATCTCTCTGTATAGCAGGTCTATATTGTGTGTGAAGGAGAGTGACACATATAAAGGTTGGGGGAAACCCATCTCCAACATGACATCTTAAACCTTAGTTCAGACCTTACTGAGGACAACGATTTGTAAGTTTTAAAAACATAGGCATGTGAAATATCGAGTAGTGAAAGTAAATCATAAAATAACTAACCATGGCATACCGGGTTGATTTCACTTTCCGATAGAGGATGTGATATTCCTCCGATTTGAATCAAAGCTTGGCAGTCCCACATAATCGTCTACACACACGTGAGCAACCAACCACCCACCCACACACACACACACACACACACACCCACACACACACACACACACACACACACACACACACACACACACACACACACACACACACACACACACACACACACACACACACACACACACACACACACACACACACACACTTGTTTGACATGTTTCTGATTGCATCTTAGCCATGACAAGACAATAAATAATCAAGTTAAGCATGTCCCAGTTTAGGTCACCTAGTAGCAAGAGCTCAGAAGATAGATGGGGGGCAATCAGTTCACATATAGTATCGAGGGCACAGCTGGGGGCAGAGGGAGGTCTATAGCAAGCGGCAACAGTGAGAGACTTGTTTCTGGAAAGGTGAATCTTTAGAAGTAGAAGCTCAAATTGTTTGGGTACAGACTTAGAAAGTAATACAAAACCCTGCAGGCTATCTTTGCAGTAGATTGCAACACCGCCCCCTTTGGCAGTTCTATCTTGGCAGAAAACGTTATAGTTAACAATGGAGATTTCAGGGTTTTGGGTGGTTTTCCTAAGCCAGGATTCAGACACGGCTAAGACATCTGGGTGTGCAGAGTGTGCTAAAGCAGTGAGTAAAACACACTTAGGGGGTAGGCTTCTAATGTTAACATGCATGGAACCAAGGCTTTTACGTTTACAGAAGTCAACAAATGAGAGCACCTGGGGGGTGGGAGTGGAGCTAGGCACTGCAGGACCTGGATTAACCTCCACATCACCAGAGGAACAGAGGAGAAGTAAGATAAGGGTACGGCTAAAGACTATACGAACTGGCCGTCTAACACGTTCAGAACAGAGAGTAAAAGGAGCAGGTTTCTGGGCACGATAGCATAGATTCAAGGCATAGTGTACAGACAAAGGTAAGGTAGGATGTGAGTACATTGGAGGTAAACCTAGCCATTGAATAATGAAGAGAGAGATATAGTCTCTAGAGATGTTTAAACCAGGTGATGTCATCGCATATGGTGGAACAACATGGTTGGTTAATGCATATTGAGCAGGGCTAGAGGCTCTACAGTGAAGTAAGACAGTAATCACTAACCAGGACTGTAATGGACAAGGCATATTGATATTAGAGAGAGGCATGCGTGGGACCAGTGAGTGGTTGGGCTGACTGGGGACACACGGCGATTCAGGCAAAGCTAACAGTTAGCAGGCTGGAGCTAAATAAGCTAGCAGCTAGTAGACCAGTGCAAGCTAGCAGTTAGCAGACCGGGTTAGCAAGCAAGCAGTTAGCATGGGCTAGCAGTTAGCAGACCGGGCAGGCAAGCTAGCAGTTAGCAGACCGGGTTAGCAAGCAAGCAGTTAGCAAGGGCTAGCAGTTAGCAGACCGGGCAGGCAAGCTAGCAGTTAGCAGACCAGGTCCCGGGAGTTTAGCAGTTAGCAGACTGGGTTAGCAAGCAAGCAGATAGCAGGGGCTAGAAAGTTAGCCTTTGTGGGGGGAGGACGTCGCGATGGGGGTAAGTCTGTTTTTGCCTCTTCGTGCGGTGACGTCGATAGACCAGTCGTGGAATTAGGAAGAACTGGCAAGGAAGCATTTCACTGTACTGTTTCCAACTTCTGTATCCTGTGTACATGACAAATAAACGTTGGTTTGATTTGATATAGAGTGTGCTGACAAGAGACCATAATTTGAAGAACAGCATGTTAAGATATAGGCCATGGACTAGATGAAGTGTATTTTTACCTGGAGTTTTTCCTTATTGTAGACTACTACTTTCAACGCTGGTTTACTACACCACCTTACTCACTCTGTTTTTAGTACATGTCCTCACATGTGAGTCCTTAAATAGATGGGTGGAGCTAAGGCATAAGATGGTGTGATCAATGCTGAATAAGCACCCTTATAGAAAAGCTCATGAGCAAGTGTGAAACACTTTCGAGGGCATATTCTTCTATTGTCTCGTAAGTGGGATAACACGTTTATCAACTTCAAAAGCAACATAACTTTGTTATGTTTCCTCCAACTACAGTATATGATATACCCTATTTAAGCTATGAGTCTGTACTTTTATGTGTACAGAAAAGACAATCTTCAACATTTGACATAAGTTCACATAAAGAAATGCAGTCACAAATGCTGATAAATTCTTGCTTGATTTTTAAGTGTTACCAGAAGTTGCTTACTGATAGTTTTTTCTTCCTTGTTTAACTGCATAGTTACTGTAACTACCAGAGGCTGAGTGTACACCCTGAATGGCACCCTATTCCCTATGGGCCCTATTCAAAGCAGTGCACTATATAGGGAATAGGATGCCATTTGGGATGCCAGCTGACAGAGAAAACATTATTAAAGAGAAACTCAGTTGATGAGGAGCTCACAGAAGCCTGAACACCGAGGAAGACAAGCAGCAACCATTTTTGTGAGACGCTTTCTATTAATCTATCAATTATTATATATTGAAAGTACATGCACTATTATCAAAATGTTATTGTATGGAATAGTGAACACTCTTACTTACAGGTAGGCTTACCGTATTGATAGAAAAATCTCACTTAGAAAAACTCAATGAGATTTTTAACTGCTTACTGTTTAGTATACCTTTTGTGTTGAGACAACATATTTCAATTTGTATTATTGATTAGTATGTATAATTGAAAATAATAATTGTTTCTAAGTTATTTTGAATTTGATTAATCTTTTTGTTCATCCGTGCATTAGAGGGAATACCAAAACAGCAATGGAACTTGGGGTGTTTCTCATCATGATTTTCTCAGGTTAGTATCTATCTCCTGTTAAGTTATTGTTATTGTTTTAAAAACCTATTCAAGCTTAAGCTTAAGTAGAAACGGACTGGTTATAGGGATGTCCGGACAAATGCCAGATCAGATGGTCCATCTTTAGCCCAATGGGCCTGTCTACATTTTGTGAAGAAATAATCAGAAATGTGACCCACCACCTGGAGTCAGGTCGTATGTAGCAAATCTGAAATAGTGTTTTTTATATTGGAAAGAAGTAGAGACTCAGAGCTAGAAAATAGTATATCATACAGTGCAGTGGAGGAACAATAGGAAAGTAATTCTGCTTTGAAATGTGATAAACTTGTAACCCACTTTTGAGAAAATGGTCCGAGAATGTTTTGGTACACCAACTGGAGAACTCTACACCCATTCAGCATCGTTCACACACTCTTACGCCTTAGGCCCACCCATCTCTTTAAGGATTCACAGTGTAGTAAACAACCAAAGATTTCAAAACTAAAAGTGACAATTACACTTTATCCCGTGATTGTTAAGATGGCGCCGAAGAGGATGGCTGACGTTTTACATGCTCCTGACCAATTGTGCTATTTTGTTTGTTTTGTTGCATTGTTTTTAACTTTTTGTTTACTTATTTTGTACATAATATTGTTGCTACTGTCTCTTAAATAAGTTCTGGACATCAGAACAGCAATTACTCACCACAAACTGGAAACAGTTTTTTCCTTTAAGGAGTCCGACGAGAAGGATATACTGCTCTCCCGGGAACAGGCCCAAATCCGTGAAGAAAAGATGGAGGAAAAGAAGATGCAGATCGGGCTGCCTTCTGAGAATCCCTAGGCGAGCGGATAAACTCACACTGCCTTCGTTCTACTTGCTAACATGCAATCATTGGAAAATAAAATTAATGATCTACGATTATACGATTATCACTAACGGGACATTAAGAACTGTAATATATTATGTTTCACAGAGTCGTGGCTTAACAACGACACGGATAATATAGAGCTGGTGGGATTTTCCATGCACCGGCATAACAAAGTTGCTAGGTCTGGTAAGACGAGGGGTGGGGGGTGGGGGGTGTGTGTGTCTATTTGTCAATAACAGCTTGTGCGCGATGTCTAATAGCAAATCCTTTAAACAGGTCAGCATTCACAAAGCCGCGGGGCCAGATGGATTACCAGGACGTGTACTCAAAGCATGCGCGGACCAACTGGCAAGTGTATTCACTGACATTTTCAACCTCTCCCTGACCAAGTCTTTAATACCTACATGCTTAAAGCACACCATCATAGTCATTGTGCCCAAGGAAGTGAAGCTAACCTGCCTAAATGATTACTGGCTGTAGCACTCATGTCGGTAGCCATGATGTGCTTTGAAAGGCTGGTCATGGCTCACATCAACAGCATCGTCCTGGATATCCTAGACCCACTCCAATTCGCATTACCACCCCAACAGATCCACAGATGATGCAATCTCAATCGCACTCCACACTTTCCCACCTGGACAAAAGGAACACCTACGTGAGAATGCTGTTCATTGACTACAGCTCAGCGTTCAACACCATAGTGCCCACAAAGCTCATCACTAAGCTAAGGACCCTGGGACTAAACACCTCCCTCTGCAATTGGATCCTGGACTTCCTGATGGGCCGCTCCCAGGTGGTAAAGGAAGTCAACAACACGTTTGCCACGCTGATTCTCTGGGGCCCCTCAGGGGTGTGTACTTAGTCCCCTCCTGTACTCCCTGTTCAGCCACGACTGTGTGGCCAAACATGACTCTAACACCATCATTAAGACTCCTGACGACACAACAGTGAGACAACGATTAGACAGCCTATAGGGAAGAGGTCAGAGAACTGCCAGGGCAACAACCTCTCCCTCAATGTGAGCAAGACAAAGGAGCTGATCTTGGACTACAAAAAAAGGCGGGCTGAATAGGCCCCCATTAACATCAACGGGGCTGTAGTGGAGCAGGTTGAGAGTTCTAAGTTCCTTGGTGTCCACATCACCAACAAACTATTATGGTCCAAACAAACCAAGACAGTCATGAAGAGAGCACGACAAAACCTTTTCCCCCTCAAGAGACTGAAAAGATTTGGCATGGGTCCCCAGATCCTCAAAAAGTTCTACAGCTACGCCTGGTATGGAAACTGCTCGGCATCTGACCGTAAGGCGCTACAGAGGGTAATGCGTACGCCCCAGTACATCACTGGGGCCAAGCTTCCTGCCTTCCAGGACATTTATAATAGGCGGTGTCAGAGGAATGCCCATAACATTTTCAGAGACTCCAGTCACCCAAGTCATAGACTGTTTTCTCTGCTTCCTCATGGCCAGCGGTACCGGAGCACCAAGTATAGGTCCAAAAGGCTCCTTAACAACTTCTACCCCCAAGCCATAAGACTGCTGAACAATTAATCAAATTGCATACTGGACTATTTACATTGACACCCCTGCTGACCCCCTCCATTTGTTTTGTACACTGCTGCTACTTGCTGTTTATTATCTATGCATAGTCACTTCACCCCTACCTACATGTACAAATTACCTCAACTAATCTGTACCCCCGCACACTGACTATACAGGTACCCCCTGTATATAGCCTAGTTATTGTTATGTTTTTGTGTTACTTTTTTTATTTTTTTATTTATATTTTTTAAACTTAAAAAAAAACTTTTCTTGAACTGCACTGTTGGTTAAGGGCTTGTAAGTAAGCATTTCACGATAAGGTCTACACTTGCTGTATTCGGCGCAAGTGATAAATAATGTTTGACTTGATTTGGCCAATATCCTCATTTGACTTTGGTGCAGGTCAAGTTGTTCTTCAGATTACCATCTCTGGTTAACATACACTATATAAAATTAAATCAAAGGTTATTTGTCACATGCACAGGACACAGAAGGTCTAAACGGTGCCGTGAAATGGTCACTTGCATAGTAGAGTCTTTTGTTTAGACATGTAGCTAGCTAGCTAAACAATGAACCATAATCCCAACTAATGCCACGTTCAAATCAATTGGGAACTCAAATTTTTTACATTATTTTTAAAAATTTGATTTCACCTTTATTTAACCAGGTAAGCTAGTTGAGAAGAAGTTCTCATTTACAACTGCGACCTAGCCAAGATAAAGCAAAGCAGTGCGACATGAAACAACAACACAGAGTTACATGGAATAAACAAGCGTACAGTCAACACAATATAAAAAAAAATATATATATACAGTGTGTGCAAATGGCATGAGGAGATATGGCAATAAATAGGCCAAAATCTCTGACATTCGAGCGTTCATGTCACGCCCTGGCCTTAGTATTTTGTGTTTTCTTTATTATTGTGGTTAGGCCAGGGTGTGACATGGGTGATTATGTGTTTGTCTTGTCTAGGGGTTTTGTAGATTGACGGGGTTGTGTTCAGTGTAGTATTCTAGGTAAGTCTATGGTTGCCTAGAGTGGTTCTCAATCAGAGGCAGGTGTTTATCGTTGTCTCTGATTGGGAACCGTATTTAGGCAGCCATATTTTTTTTGAGTATTTCGTGGGTGATTGTTTCCTGTTTCTGTGTTTTGCACCAGTTAGGACTGTTTTGATTTTTCCACGGTTTCTTGTTTTGTACATGTATATTGTTCACGGTATCATCTTTATTAAAGATGTTCAACCATAACCACGCTGCATTTTGGTCCGCCTCTCCTTCCCAGGAAGAAAACTGTAACAGTTCAAAACAAATGGAAACTCTGGAAAAAAAATACCTCCAGCTGTGATAAATCGATTTAAACAGTTAATTGGGAATTCCAACTCGGGAACTTGGGCCTCTTTCTAGAGCGCCGACTTTCCGATCTGAAGATCACTGATGTCATGAGTTCCCAGTTGTTTTGAACGTGGCAATACAACCGTGCATGAATCTGCAACTAGCTAAAGCCAACCAAATAGGTTCAATTTTAGCTAGCTAACATTAGGCTATAACTGTCAATGCAAATTGAGAAATTTTCAGAGATATGAATAACATTACTACACAAATCATATAAGTAACGTTAGCTAGCGAGCCAGCCAGCTAACGTTAGCTAGACAGCTAGCTAACAGTACACTTTAACTTGCAATGAAAAAAAACTTTCTTACAAAATTAGAAACGTATAATATCTGTAAATGTAGCTAGTCTATTACTTGTATGCATGGATGAATGCTTCTCCCTCTATGGGAGCCCTTAGTTAGAAGATGTAATCCAGAAACAAGTTTTATACAACAGCCTTCTGTGTTCTCTTTTGGACTCTCTCCTTATTTGGCAATCAACTCCCTGCTTCCACTGATTTCAAAACTCGGTCATATTATTCCGTGACAACGACACTGTTTCTTCCCCATCACTGTCATTAGAGGACTCTACAATGTCTGGTTCAATTAAAATGTTTTGACCTAAATCAGGGATTTCCTCATTGTCTGATTCATTTTCAGAATCAGAGAGATTCAGCATGGCATGGTCATCCTCCAGAAAGTAGTCCAGCAAAGCATTTTCAGTTCTTTATGATATCTTTGGAAAAAAAGCTGCTGTAGAAAGAATGATCCACACACACTGAGTAGGTCATGTTATAAATAGAATCGTGCTTCATGGAATACAAACCCAAACTCATCTCTCGGCATGTCCAGTCCATCCATTATCTCAACCAATCATGGCTGAAAGGAAGGTTCCTGTATTTTCTGTGGCTAAACCAACTAGGCTCGTATTGTAAGAATTGTATTCGTATATACAGATGGCATAAAAGTTTGAAATTAAGGCACATTAACATTCATAGATTCCAGAAGGCTTTTATGCCAAAAAATGCATTTTTATAACAATAAAAAAAAGTTGAAATGCCTCTCATGTGAAGTAGTGACATGCGATATTAGGCCTAGCTTCTTGAAACAGGTCACAAATAGACGAGTTATATGGAATTTCCAGCAAATGCCAGATGTGCTGGTCTATCTTAAGACCAATGGGCCTGTCAATTTTTTTGTGTGGTGACGTTGAGGGAAAAAATGGGCAGATGTTTTGGAAAAGCCAGGGCCAATTTCTGGTCTCTGGTCTTAAGGTATTGTTAAGCTACCTAATAATTGTAATATTTGTCCCAGTAATAGGCAGCCTGTGCTCTGTAACAAGCACAACCACAGATCCTAATATGACAACCACAACTGAGGCTCCTACTACAGCAACAACTGCCGCTCCTACTACAACAACCACAGATCCTTCTACAACCACAACTGTAGCTCCTACTCCAACAACCACACTTCCTGCTATGACAACTACAACCACAGCTCCTACTACAACAACTGCAGCTCCCAGTACAACAACAACTGCAGCTCCTAGTACAACAACCACTGCAACTCCTAGTACAACAACAACTGAAGCTCCTAGTACAACAACCACTGCAACTCCTACTACGACAACCACTGCAGCTCCGACTACGACAACTGCAGCTCCTACTACGACAATAACTGCAGTCCCTAGTGTAGCAACATCTGCAGTCCCTAGTGTAGCAACATCTGCAGCTCCTAGTACAACAACCACTGCAGATCCTACTACGACAACAACCGCAGCTCCTACTACGACAACCACTGCAGCTCCTACTACGACAATAACTGCAGTTCCTAGTGTAGCAACATCTGCAGCTCCTAGTATAACAACAACCGCAGCTCCTACTACGACAACAACTGTAGCTCCTAGTACAACTACTACAGCTCCTAGTACAACTACTACAGCTCCTAGTACAACAACCACTGCAGCTCCTACTACGACAACAACTGCAGCTCCTACTACGACAACCACTGCAACTCCTACTACGACAACCACTGCAGCTCCGACTACGACAACTGCAGCTCCTACTACGACAACAACTGTAGCTCCTAGTACAACAACTGCAGCTCCTAGTACAACAACAACTGTAGCTCCTACTACGACAATAACTGCAGTTCCTAGTGTAGCAACATCTGCAGCTCCTAGTACAACAACCACTGCAGCTCCTACTACGACAACAACCGCAGCTCCTAGTACAACAACTGCAGCTCCTAGTACAACAACGACTGTAGCTCCTACTACGACAATAACTGCAGTTCCTAGTGTAGCAACATCTGCAGTTCCTAGTGTAGCAACATCTGCAGCTCCTAGTACAACAACCACTGCAGCTCCTACTACGACAACAACCGCAGCTCCTACTACGACAATAACTGCAGTTCCTAGTGCAGCAACATCTGCAGTTCCTAGTGTAGCAACATCTGCAGCTCCTAGTACAACAACCACTGCAGCTCCTACTACGACAACAACCGCAGCTCCTACTACGACAATAACTACAGTTCCTAGTGCAGCAACATCTGCAGTTCCTAGTGTAGCAACATCTGCAGCTCCTAGTACAACAACCACTGCAGCTCCTACTACGACAATAACTGCAGTTCCTAGTGTAGTAACATCTGCAGCTCCTAGTATAACAACAACCGCAGCTCCTACTACGACAACAACTGTAGCTCCTAGTACAACTACTACAGCTCCTAGTACAACTACTACAGCTCCTAGTACAACAACCACTGCAGCTCCTAGTACAACAACCACTGCAGCTCCTACTACGACAACAACTGCAGCTCCTACTACGACAACAACTGCAGCTCCTAGTACAACAACCACTGCAACTCCTACTACGACAACCACTGCAGCTCCGACTACGACAACAACTGTAGCTCCTAGTACAACAACCACTGCAGCTCCTACTACGACAACAACCGCAGCTCCTACTACGACAACAACTGTAGCTCCTACTACAACAACAACTGTAGCTCCTACTACGACAATAACTGCAGCTCCTAGTACAACAACCACTGCAACTCCTACTACGACAACCACTGCAGCTCCTACTACGACAACAACTGTTGCTCCTAGTACAACAACCACTGCAGCTCCTACTACGACAACAACCGCAGCTCCTACTACGACAACAACCGCAGCTCCTACTACGACAACAACTGTAGCTCCTACTACAACAACAACTGTAGCTCCTAGTACAACAACCACTGCAGCTCCTACTACGACAACAACCGCAGCTCCTACTACGACAACAACTGTAGCTCCTACTACAACAACAACTGTAGCTCCTACTACGACAATAACTGCAGTTCCTAGTGTAGCAACATCTGCAGCTCCTAGTATAACAACAACCGCAGCTCCTACTACGACAACAACTGTAGCTCCTACTACAACAACAACTGTAGCTCCTACTACGACAATAACTGCAGCTCCTAGTACAACAACCACTGCAACTCCTACTACGACAACCACTGCAGCTCCTACTACGACAACAACTGTAGCTCCTAGTACAACAACCACTGCAGATCCTACTACGACAACAACCGCAGCTCCTACTACGACAACAACTGTAGCTCCTACTACAACAACAACTGTAGCTCCTACTACGACAATAACTGCAGTTCCTAGTGTAGCAACATCTGCAGCTCCTAGTATAACAACAACCGCAGCTCCTACTACGACAACAACTGTAGCTCCTAGTACAACTACTACAGCTCCTAGTACAACTACTACAGCTCCTAGTACAACAACCACTGCAGCTCCTAGTACAACAACCACTGCAGCTCCTACTACGGCAACAACTGCAGCTCCTACTACGACAACAACTGCAGCTCCTAGTACAACAACTGCAGCTCCTAGTACAACAACAACTGCAGCTCCTACTACGACAATAACTGCAGCTCCTAGTATAACAACCACTGCAGCTCCTAGTACAACTACTACAGCTCCTAGTACAACTACTACAGCTCCTAATACAACAACTACAGCTCCTAATACAACAACTACAGCTCCTAATACAACAACTACAGCTCCTAATACAACAACAATACATTTAGCTAATTTCACAACCACTACTAAGCTACCAAAAACTACACAAATGAGCACTACAACTACATCTGCCGGACAGTCAACCACAAATAGTGGGTTTAGTAAGTGTGATTTTCTTTACTTAATATCTAATGAAATTGGCAATAGTGGTCAACCCTGTCAAGTCTCCTTTTTTTCTTATAGTACGGTACGTGTCTGTCTGTCTGTCTGTCTGTCTGTCTGTCTGTCTGTCTGTCTGTCTGTCTGTCTGTCTGTCTGTCTGTCTGTCTGTCTGTCTGTCTGTCTGTCTGTCTGTCTGTCTGTCTGTCTGTCTGTCTGTCTGTCTGTCTGTCTGTCTGTCTGTCTGTCTGTCTGTCTGTCTGTCTGTCTGTCTGTCTGTCTGTCTGTCTGTCTGTCTGTCTGTCTGTTTGTTTTGCTTAATGCTTGTTCTTATTATTGAATCATTGTGTCTCTACAGGTTATAGGTTTGTACTGAGGGTGAAATTTTCCATGACGACAGTCCAAACCGAATCTGAGATCTTGAATCAGGTAAGAGTCCCTATTAAACGTATCATTTTATTATGAATTATTATGAATTCATCTCCAAAGGTGATAATAGAATGAGGAAAAATCTCACTCATCAAAGGGATGTAAGGTTGCTTTAACAAATAAGTATAATGAATACAGATGGAAAGTGAATGAGGGGGAAGGAGCGTGAAGAGGATAGGAATGTGGCATTATCAAATGTCCTAAATGATGTAAACCCTGTGTTTATTCCAGCTTCATGAGTATCTGATCAGACAAGGGCTGCCATTGGACTCTACACTGCGATTGACATTCATTCAGAGCTAGTTGACGGGGTGAAGAGGAGAAGGACACCGGAGAGAAAACACAGACAGAACAGAATGCAAAACTGATCACTGAGATATTTTACACACATAATTTACAATGGATTATTTTACAGATTACACTCTTACCCCTTGACCTACGGTAACTGGACCTAATGTACTAGTAACTAAATACCTACCGTACCTTCAGAAAGTTCCCTTGACTTTTCCCCCATTTTGTTGTGTTACAAAGTGAGAAGAAAAAATCTAACATTTGTAGAAAATATATACATGATCAATAAAACAGTAATATATCTTGATTAGATAAGTTTTCATCCTCCTGAGTTAACATGTTACAGCTTTGTTGCATTTGGTGCATTTCTTAGATCAAAAGTGCAATTTTTTGATACTACTTGTACAAATTCCACATCATCTAGTCACTTGTGCACATCATTAAAGCATTTTCTTATTCCTTTGAACAAATTGCAATTGATAATGTACAAGCGTCAGCTTTTTTCCACATTATCAATTGCTCATGTCATGTTGATCAAAATATAGTAGATGGCTCTCTGTTGAATAGTCTTACCCCTCAAAACATCTAGGCATTAGTTCCTTGCATAAGCCATTACGTGCAAAATTGTTGAACTATTTGTCATAAACTGTCAAGCATAGTTTTACACATTTCTATTAGACCTTTTGTACAAAAACGTGAATTGATGAATCGTGCAGGTGAAATTGATTCCTCACTCATGAAGGAATGTAAAGTGTTAGTTCAACCAATAATCAACCAGTTGTCTAAATTGCTCAAAGTTGCATCTCATGAAGAATCAATTGGCAAGCATATATAGACAGACCACAACACAGAGTTGCAATTTTCCAATAATGGATGGACCAGGAAACGAACAGGGTCAACAGCCAAGAGGAGGAAGAAGAGGAGTAGGATGCGTGGTGGAAGGCAAAACAGAGGAAAAGGCAGAAGAGGACATAGGCGCATATCTGATGACATAAGGGCCACTATTGTAGACCATGTTGTCAATCATAGCCTTACAATGGCTGAGGCGGGTCGAAGGGTGCAGCCGAATATTAGGAGATCAACCGTGTCCTCAATAATTCAAAAGTTTTGAAGAGAGAACAGGTATGTCCACCAATGTACACTGCACTGTTACTGTATATAAGCAGTATACGGTATACTTCCTACAATGCTTCATATTACAGTAGTCCGCTTGTATTTCACAGCATACATAAATATACTCTATACAGATACATACTGCACCTTACATGCACCCACCTGTATGTTTTACAGTAAAATGTGTGTTCACATAGTTTTTGTCTCTGTGAAAGTATGCGATGCATCACTGCATTTCCCCACATGGGACTGACTGCAAGATGACCTCAAACCGGTGGCAGAGGACGCCTTTTCACACCTCAAAAGGAGGAGGCTATTTGCACCATGGTCCGAGCAAACAATGCCATGAGACTCAGGGAAATACAAAGGACCATTATAGAAGACAACGATGTCTTTGAAAACATCCATACGGTTAGCATCTCAACCATCGACAGGATGCTGCATAGAAACCAGATGAGTATGAAACAGCTGTACCGTGTACCATTCCAAAGGAATGAGGACAGAGTTAAGGAGCTACGGTACCAGTATGTACAGGTAAAACATATATCTATGTAACTACTTTACAGCAACATTTTATAGTGATACATAGTACAGTAAGCATAAACTGCACACATGTCCATTGCTGTGGAAGGAACATGCAATATATGTACATTTTATGTCACTCTTCCTTACCAAAACAAATTCAACTGTGTGTTCTGGGATATACTGTAGCGTATAATGGAGTTGGAATCAAGTGAACCCTCTCACAACTTTGTATACGTGGATGAGGCTGGCTTCAACCTGACCAAATCAGAGCTACTATGGATTTGCCAGGCCAACGGGGAGGAAATATCACCATGTGTGCTGCTATTTCGGAGCATGGTGTCCTAACTCATATCCACCTTATAGGGCGATACAACACCCAGCATCTACTCAACTTTTTAGAGACTCTCTACAGGGCTCTCATCCCTGATGATGAGAGGGGTCTGCTTAGAGAGGATTTGCCAAAGTATGTGGTCATTTGTCATAATGTGAGTTTCCATCGATCAAACATCATAAGGCAATGGTTTGTGACCCACCCGAGGATGCTCATAGAATTCCTCCCACCTTATTCACCATTCCTTAATCCAATTCAGTAGTTATTTTCAGCATGGAGGTGGAAGGTGTACGATCGTCAGCCACACACACAGATGACCCTGCTGGCTGCAATAGATGCAGCATGTGAGGACATCACAGTAGACGCCTGCAGAGGATGGATAAGGCATTCCAAAAGATTCTTTCCACGTTGCATTGGAAGGGAAAATATCCGGTGTGATGTGGATGAGAATATGTGGGCCGACAGACAGGAACGTCTGGATGTGTAGAGACAGCACAACAGTGCTGCGGGCAAAGTTGTGCCTTTGGGGTGGTTTCCTGTGTTTCTTTCTAATTTAGTTGTTTTTCCTTTGTGCCCCTTGGGTTGTCCAGTCTCTTTCAATCAATAACCCACATACAGTAATATGTACATAGTACTGTTGAAATTGATATATGCCATAGAAGTGCAGCCTTGAGCATTTTCAATACAGTAACTGTCATCCAAACTGTAGCCTAAGTTTACATCAGGTAATACTGTCAAAGTACACAGTTACATTGACAACATGCCTAAACATTTTGACGACCTTGTTCGTGAACAATGACTCAATGACTTATCATTCTGATGACACTGACATGATCATTGGCATGAATATTTACTTTTGAGAGATGTACTAAGGATTTTTAGTGACTGAAACATATATATTGTATATTGCAGTTTGTACAAATTGTTCTGAGAAATGCACTTATTATTTTGCACATGTTAGGGATGATATGAAAAATGCACCAAGGGACTGAGAAAAACTAATATCACTGCTCTTGAGTCTTTCTAAAATATTTGCACATTATTCTTAAAATAAATCTTCAAGCCATTTTAAGTCTTGCCATACATTTTCAATCTGATTTCAGTCAAATCAAATCAAATCCAATTTTATTTGTCACATACACATGGTTAGCAGATGTTAATGCGAGTGTAGCGAAATGCTTGTGCTTCTAGTTCCAACAATGCAGTAATATCCAACAAGTAATCTAACTAACAATTCCAAAACTACTGTCTGATACACAGTGTAAGGGGATAAAGAATATGTACATAAAGATATATGAATGAGTGATGGTACGGAGCAGCATAGGCAAGATACAGTAGATGTTATACAGGACAGTATGTACATATGAGATGAGTATGTAAACAAAGTGGCAAAGTTAAAGTGGCTAGTGACACATGTATTACATAAGGATGCAGTAGATGATATAGAGTATAGTATATACGTATACATATGAGATGAATAATGTAGGGTATGTAAACATTATATTAGGTAGCATTATTTAAAGTGGCTAGTGATATATTTTACATCATCTCCCATCAATTCCCATTATTAAAGTGGCTGGAGTTGAGTTAGTGTGTTGGCAGCAGCCACTCAATGTTAGTGGTGGCTGTTTAACAGTCTGATGGCCTTGAGATAGAAGCTGTTTTTCAGTCTCTCGGTCCCAGCTTTGATGCGCCTGTACTGACCTCGCCTTCTGGATTATAGCGGGGTGAACAGGCAATGGCTCGGGTGGTTGTTGTCCTTGATGATCTTTATCTCCTTCCTGTGACATCGGGTGGTGTAGGTGTCCTGGAGGGCAGGTAGTTTGCCCCCGGTGATGCATTGTGCAGACCACACTACCCTCTGGAGAGCCTTACGGTTGTGGGCGGAGCAGTTGCCGTACCAGGCGGTGATACAGCCCGACAGGATGCTCTCGATTGTGCATCTGTAGAAGTTTGTGAGTGCTTTTGGTGACAAGCCAAATTTCTTCAGCCTCCTGAGTTTGAAGAGGCGCTGCTGCGCCTTCTTCACGATGCTGTCTGTGTGAGTGGACCAATTCAGTTTGTCTGTGATGTGTATGCCGAGGAACTTAAAACTTACTACCCTCTCCACTACTGTTCCATCGATGTGGATAGGGGGGTGTTCCCTCTGCTGTTTCCTGAAGTCCACAATCATCTCCTTAGTTTTGTTGACGTTGAGTGTGAAGTCTTCTTCACCTGGACTAACTGACACAGAGACAGGGCCTCACACTCACCACCTGCTAAGTCTTCTTCACCTGGACTAACTGATACAGAGACAGGGCCTCACACTCACCACCTGCTGAGTCTTCTTCACCTGGACTAACTGATACAGAGACAGGACCTCACTCTCACTACTTGCTGAGTCTTCTTCACCTGGAATAACTGATACAGAGACAGGACCTCACTCTCACTACTTGCTGAGTCTTCTTCACCTGGACTAACTGATACAGAGACAGGGCCTCACTCTCACCACCTGCTGAGTCTTCTTCACCTGGACTAACTGATACAGAGACAGGGCCTCACTCTCACCACCTGCTGAGTCTTCTTCACCTGGACTAACTGATACAGAGACAGGGCCTCACTCTCACCACCTGCTGAGTCTTCTTCACCTGGACTAACTGATACAGAGACAGGGCCTCACTCTCACCACCTGCTGAGTCTTCTTCACTTGATCAAAGTGCATGTTACAAAGAAAAGTTAAATGGGAACACTAGGATTTAGACCTCCTGCTAACTGTAACTGTAAATCGGCATATTAGCATTGTTGTGGCAGGAGAGAACATTTTGGAACCCCTCAAAATGGCTGAATTTACCAAGAGTAGCTCAGAGTCTTGAGTTTGAATTAAACCAGTTCATTTAGTAAATATAGCCTGCTGTAATTTTTTTCAAGAAATAGGCCTAATGCTGCACCATATGTAAATATTGTATTAGTTAGCTTGTCCACTTAAACAAGAGGTTCAAGCGCAACTAGATAAACCAGCATTGAAGATAAAAACTACTTTCAACGCACACTAACCCTGTGTCGCTGTTGCTGGACTAGTGACTTCAACAAGCTTTGGCTGCCATCTGTTGGAAAGGAATGGTAACTACACTGGGCAGCTTGTCAAAGGAGCCAAAGGAGACTTGAATACCATTAAGCAAACTCCTTTATCCACAGCAACCTGGCTACATGGTAGTGGAAACAGATCATAGAAACAGGATTACAAAAAGATATAGTCAATTAGAGGGTTAAGGAGGATTCTCATGAAAGGCTTGTGATTGCAGGTCTTTGCCTCATGCTCAAGATCAAAAGACAAACAGTAGCATACCATAAAAGGCCAATCAGAGGTTGCTACATCCTTTTTTGCACTTAGGAATTAATGATATCTAACCATTGATTCTTGATTAATCGAACTTGTAAATGCCTCATGAGCTAAGTTCAACTGTCATACCCCAAATATAAGCTTGTTTTACTCCAACGTTTGTAAACAAAATAAAATGTCAACACATCCAATGCAGCCTGAAAACATGGTTAAAACTATCATTTTGATATCATAGATGGTCAGTCCTTGCATCTATAGCTTCATGAATTTGAGAGTGGTTACATTTCTCCAGACCCATCCCTTAGCTTTTTACCAAAAGAGGAGCAGGGAGGACCCTTTGATATTTGTTTCTACTGCTGATTGCCACTTTAAGAAGAAGTTAAGTTGCAGATTAAATACACACAGAATATGTTACAGATACTATAAAAACACCCAGACAGTTGATGAATACACTGCATGTAGCACAGCAATCAATCAATCAAATGGATGAAAACCTTTTCAGGGAGGAAGATGTCATCCTGAAAACAAACAAACGTTTTGTTGAGAAAACTGAACCCAAATATATCAGTTGGCGTTAATAAGATACCTGTCTTGTATGCTATTTCAACACACACACACACACTTATTTTTCAGCAAACATTAGCTGTGTCAACTTCAGTCAAGCTAAATGAGGTGGAGCAACAACACATTCCAAAAACAAATCTGTCAACCAAATGTATTACAACACTTGACTATCTGAGGTGGAAGCTGTTACAGTAACTACCTAATAGCAGGTCTACACAGAGAAGCTGTGTTGCAATTTTAGTTGCAGTAGAGTTGCTTGCTAACATTAGTTGCTGGGGGAGTGTTGCACAAAACTCTTCAGACGCAATTAGCTAGTTACCTTCAACTACAGTTGCAACAAAGTTGTCCAGTGTCTAACGCTAGCCTAGTTCAACAACAGTCTTGACTCATGACTGGTTAACCTTACCACAGGCTCCATTGGCTTTTGGTAACTGCTACACCATAACCCTTGAACATGGATCGGCAAGCAGAGCACTTCAACGTAGTCGTATGACTCCTTTCCATTCGGAAACTCTTGGTTGCAGCATTGAAAGTGCCCTTCATCATGAAGTTTTCCTCCGCCAAGTGCCTGCTGCAGATCCTACCAGCTCGACCTGGCACGTCCTTCTTCAGGATATGGAGCTTCAAAAGTTGTGGGTTGTTGGGCAGCAGATGGTAGCTTACTGAGGGAGCTTACTGGGAGCCAATTCATACAGCCTGGCACTATACAGTTCATGTTTGAATTACTACTTGCTGTTGCCATCTTTGTTGTCCGAACCTAACATCACTCTCATCAATTCACTTTCCGCGCAAAAACTCAATACCACAGACAAGCTGATTAATGCCAGTGACGCACTAGCGTCAGTCGTTACTATGGCAATTTATGGTGCTGACGATCAAAATACTAAATATGAAGATGTTTTTATGTTAAATGCACATGTTTAGTATTAGTGGATTGAATACATCTCTTTTCTTAGATTTACTTCCTAAAGTGTTTCCATTCCCCTTTAACAGTGATGGCAAATGTACCCAATTGGCATACTTGAGTAAAAATAAAGACAAAATGACTCAATTAAAAGTGACATTCACTCCAACACATTATTTACAAACGAAGCATGTGTGTTTAGTGAGTCCGCCAGTATGGAGTAAAAAGTACATTATTTACAAACGAAGCATGTGTGTTTAGTGAGTCCGCCAGTATGGAGTAAAAAGTACATTATTTACAAACGAAGCATGTGTGTTTAGTGAGTCCGCCAGTATGGAGTAAAAAGTACATTATTTACAAACGAAGCATGTGTGTTTAGTGAGTCCGCCAGTATGGAGTAAAAAGTACATTATTTTACAAGCATGTGTGTTTAGTGAGTCCGCCAGTATGGAGTAAAAAGTACATTATTTACAAACGAAGCATGTGAGTCCGCCAGTATGGAGTAAAAAGTACATTATTTACAAACGAAGCATGTGTGTTTAGTGAGTCCGCCAGTATGGAGTAAAAAGTACATTATTTACAAACGAAGCATGTGTGTTTAGTGAGTCCGCCAGTATGGAGTAAAAAGTACATTATTTACAAACGAAGCATGTGTGTTTAGTGAGTCCGCCAGTATGGAGTAAAAAGTACATTATTTACAAACGAAGCATGTGTGTTTAGTGAGTCCGCCAGTATGGAGTAAAAAGTACATTATTTACAAACGAAGCATGTGTGTTTAGTGAGTCCGCCAGTATGGAGTAAAAAGTACATTATTTACAAACGAAGCATGTGTGTTTAGTGAGTCCGCCAGTATGGAGTAAAAAGTACATTATTTACAAACGAAGCATGTGTGTTTAGTGAGTCCGCCAGTATGGAGTAAAAAGTACATTATTTACAAACGAAGCATGTGTGTTTAGTGAGTCCAGTATGGAGTAAAAAGTACATTATTTACAAACGAAGCATGTGTGTTTATGAGGCCAGTATGGAGTAAAAAGTACATTATTTACAAACGAAGCATGTGTGTTTAGTGAGTCCGCCAGTATGGAGTAAAAAGTACATTATTTACAAACGAAGCATGTGTGTTTAGTGAGTCCGCCAGTATGGAGTAAAAAGTACATTATTTACAAACGAAGCATGTGTGTTTAGTGAGTCCGCCAGTATGGAGTAAAAAGTACATTATTTACAAACGAAGCATGTGTGTTTAGTGAGTCCGCCAGTATGGAGTAAAAAGTACATTATTTACAAACGAAGCATGTGTGTTTAGTGAGTCCGCCAGTATGGAGTAAAAAGTACATTATTTACAAACGAAGCATGTGTGTTTAGTGAGTCCGCCAGTATGGAGTAAAAAGTACATTATTTACAAACGAAGCATGTGTGTTTAGTGAGTCCGCCAGTATGAAGTAAAAAGTACATTATTTTTTAAATGAATGTAGTGAAGTAAAAGGTGTCAAAACACAAATAGTAAAGTGCAGATACCCCAGAAAACAACTTAAGTAGTACATTCAAGTATTTTTGATCTAAGAACTATACACCACTGTCCTTTAAGAAATGAGCCTGACGCAACAGATGAGAATGTTTAGTTTGAAACGTTGATAAACTATTAGGGTACTTCTTCACATTCTAAGTACGGCAGTAGGCTATAAGCTTGAATGTTCCTTTAGCAGGAAAACACCATTCTCAAAAGTGACCACAAATACAATTATGCATATATTGCTTTTAATATAAATGTGCATTTTTATGGTGAAAATGATCTTCCCCAAACAAACAAAAAATCAGTTGTTGCATATGGGGCGGCAGGGTAGTCTAGTGGTTAGAGCATTGGACTAGGAACCGGAAGGTTGCAAGTTCAAACCCCTGAGCTATCATTCTGCCCCTGAATAGGCAGTTAACCCACTGTTCCTAGGCAGTCATTGAAAATAAGATTTTGTTCCTAACTGACTTGCCTGGTTAAATAAAGTTCAAATATATTTAAAAAAATGTATGCCATTTAGGCTCTACACACCCATTGTAAAGCGGATTAATGTGCTTTATTTTAAGATGTTATTTTGCCACTTTAGTTGAAATACAAACCTAATCAAAACATAAAGCCCTATGGGCTAGGCTACATGAGGTGTGCGACTATGATTCAAAAAAGTTTCCAAAAAATAAGGTGCTGTTTGCCATAAGGGCGTCATTCACAAAAGATAGGCTAATATTGCCACCCATCACACTATTCTTGACTTCACACATATTTAATCTTGACTTTACATATACTAAATCATATATTTTGAAATGTGTTTTTATTTAGAATGGACCATTATCATGCACCTGTCTCAAAACAGGGGCAGTGGAAAAACATACATGTCATCTCTGCTCTTAAATAGCGAATGGAGAATGCTTTTCACGTGGTTCATTTTCATGCCAGCCAGGTAGACTATACTCCTGTTGTAAAGATAAGCAATGTGCTTAGTATTAGGAAAGTTGATAAACAAATATAGCAGGCCTAGCCTATAGAAAGCTGATGGGATCCTCCTCTTTGTAATAGAGGGCACTCAATTGCGTAACCTATAGAAATGTTATGCGACATGGGAAGATCCCGGGCTGTGAGCTGGTCTTTAACCTCCTCCAATAACTGTAAAGGAACGTGTAGATAAGTGCTTCTGCTTTCCAGGCACTCTGAGCCGCCAACGTGCGAAAACCACTGCATAGTCTACCCCCCTACGGGAGTCTTGACATAGTTAGAGAAGTTTACGAGCAGCCTCTCTCCCGGACAACGGATAATCAAACACTCTTTGTACCTCCGCCACAAACTCCTCCAGACGGAGGCAAACGGTGGACTGTTGCTTCCACATCGTCGTAGCCAAGGCGAAGGCCCCTCCCGAATGCCCCCCCAGACATCCGCGTTATGAGGAATGCTACTGTCGAGCAGTCCGAGGGGAACGAAGAAGGCTGCAGCTCGAAGATGAGGGGGTATTGGGAGAGAAAAGCCCGGCAGGTTACAGAATCTCCAGCGTAGCGCGCTGGAGGAGTTAAGCAAGGTTCTCGAGACACCGAGGAAGGCTGGGAAGAGAGCCCACTGGTGGTGGGGTAACTGAGAGTCTGGGAGATTACTGTTGTGGCTTGCTGCCTAGTTGGGAATCCGTGGAATTGCTCCAGCAATGTATTGCATGCCTGGTCATGGCGTTCTGCCAGGGTCTGGAGTCCCTCCATAAGGCTTTGCAGTAACTCCTCGTGTCTTCCGATGGTGGCTCCTTGGGAAGAGACAGTGTTACGGAGCTGGTCTGAGTCTGCTGGGTCAGTCATGGCCAGATCGTACTATCACGACTCTGGCTAAGACCCAGATGCAGACACAGGAGGAGGATAGTACGATGGGTCAGGCAAAAGTTAAGTCAATGCAGGCAAAGAGTATGAATCCAAATCAGAATTAGGCAGGTACAGGACAGCAGGCGGGATCAGGGTCAGGACAGGCAGAAAGGTCAGAACTGGGAAGACTAAGAAAGACAAAAAGTAGAGCATAGGAAAATGCTCGTAGGACTTGACTGGACAAGCCGAGCTGGCAACAGGCAAACAGAAAACACAGGTATAAATACACAGGGCATAATGGGGGAGATGAGATTCATCTGGTGGGGGGTGGAGACGAGCACAAAGACAGGTGAAACAGATTAGCATGTGACAATGCATGTGTATCTGAACATGTCAGCGTGTGTGACGATGGCCGTAGCGTTTCAGCTGGTTGGGAGGAGGGGCACCTGAAGATAATCCTGACGCAGGTCGAGCTACGTGAAGACCCTGGAGCCGTGAATTGTGCGGTCAGCTCCTCAGCTGTAGGGAAGGGGTACTTATCAGAGATAACAACCTTGTTCACAGTGTGGAGATTCACACAGGTCCGGATTCTACTTAACTTTAAGGTTGTAATGACCAAGTTTGAAATCCAGGGGCCAGCGTTGACTGGCTCAATGATGTCTGCTTCCAACTGTGACTGGAGATCGTTTGTGACGTCATCGCGCAGTGCACAGGGGATGCAACCCAAGGGCTGCATGACTGGGGTCACTTCCCGGGTTCACTAGGGGCCTGTGAGTAAAGGCTGTGAGGCAGCCCATCAAACTCACTCTTTCCCGGCGAAGTGGTTCTGTAGGAGGCTGACTGCAGCTTTGAATGTAGGAGCCGATCCAAGCGCTCTGAAAATCCTCTGTCCCTCTGTACCGAGGTAGTGACGGAGCAGTGCTGTCCTACGCTTGTCGGAGATTGTAGAAAAGTCCATAGCTTTGAGATAAGTGTTAAAACTTCCAAGCCAGTTATTCCACAGTGATGAATGGTGCTGGCGGTGGTAAGCTGAATTCAGCTATCACTCATTTGCACGGTTTCACCCTGTACATCACTCTGACGTTTAATGACATGTGCTACTCATTCTGACAACACATTCATGCGTAACGCAGCAGACTGTCGTAAAACATAACAGGGTAAAGTACAATGTACAGCACATTTTCCCATACATAACATGTAGGTCAATCCGTTTGGATGCTACAGACGTTTTCGTGAGAAGATAGATTTCTGGGACGTCTCATGGTCAAATAAACAACGCTCTAGCTCTGCCAGCTTTCACCGCAGATGCGGAAGTGTGACACTGGCGAATGCGGTGGATTGAAGTTCCTTCAATACAGTATCTAATTTTTAAATGTTTTGCCAAGTATCTTGGATTGATGCACCGGTGCCTCAATCGACTCTAGGGGGTTAACATAAACTCCCCTTAAGGAAATAACAGATGATTTCACATGTGGAAAATCACATGATTTCACGTGAGATCATGTGAAACTGGGTAGTTTTGGAACACTTACATGTGATGATATTTCACATGAAGTATCACATGTGGATTTCAGGTAAAACTTTACTTGAAACCCAGCATTGTAACACATTATGACACAGCCATAAGTATGTCATTATATGTCATAACAGCTGACACAACTTTTCATAACCTGTCATAATATTGTCATAACACTGTCTGTACCAAATATTTACACATGTTGAGACATAAATTGAGTTACTCCATAAGAGTGTCAAAACCCACATTTATTCAAATGTTACAATATAGCAAATAAACACTGGAGTGATAGATGTGCAGAAGATGAGTGTGCAAGTAGAGATACTGGAGTGCAAAGGAGCAAAAATAAATAACAGTATGGGGATGAGGTAGTTGTATGGGCTATGTACAGGTGCAGTGATCTGTGAGCTGCTCTGACAGCTGGTGCTTAAAGTTAGTAAGGGAGATAAGAGTCTCCAGCTTCAGTGATTTCTGCAGTTCGTTCCAGTCATTGGCAGCAGAGAACTGGAAGGAAAGGTGGCCAAAGTAGAAATTGGCTTTGGGGGTGACCAGTGAAATATACGTGCTGGAGCGTGTGCTACGGGTGGGTGCTGCTATGGTGACCAGTGAGCTGAGATAAGGTGGGGCTTTACCTATCAGAGACTTGTAGATGACCTGGAGCCAGTGGATTTGGCAATGAGTTTGAAGCGAGGGCCAGCCAACGAGAATGTACAGGTCGCAGTGGTCGGTAGTATATGGGGCTTTGGTGACAAAACGGATGGCACTGTGATAGACTGCATCCAATTTGTTGAGTAGAGTATTGGAGGCTAATTTATAAATTACATTGCCGAAGTCGAGGATTGGTAGGATGGTCAGTTTTACGAGGGTATGTTTGACAGCATGAGTGAAGGATGCTTTGTTGCGAAATAGGAATCCGATTCGAGATTAAATTTTGGATTGGAGATGCTTAATGTGAGTCTGCAGGAGAGTTTACAGTTAACCACACACCGAGGTATTTGTAGTTGTCCACATATACTAAGTCAGAACCGGCCAGAGTAGTGATACTGGACGGGCAGGCAGGTGCGGGCTGCGATCGGTTTAAGAGCAAGCATTTAGTTTTACTTGCATTTAAGAGCAGTTGGAGGCCATGGAAGGCGAGTTTTATGGCATTGAAGCTCGTCTGGAGGTTAGTTAACACAGTGTCCAAAGAAGGACCAGAGGTATACAGAATGGTGTCGTCTGCGTAGAGGTGGATCAGAGAATCACCAGCAGCAAGATCGACATCATTGATGTACCTGTATGCAGAGAAGAGAGTCGGCCCGAGAATTGAACCCTATGGCATCCCCATAGAGACTGCCAGAGGTCCGAACAACAGGCTTTGACACACTGAACTCTATCAGAGAAGTAGTTGGTGAACCAGGCGAGGCAATCATTTGAGAAACCAAGGCTGCATGAGTCTGCCGATAAGGATGTGGTGATTGACAGTGCCGAAAGCCTTGGCCAGGTCGATGAATATGGCTGCACAGTAATGTCTCTTATTGATGATGGTTATGATATTTTCTAGGACCTTGAGCGTGGCTGAGGTGCACCCATGACCAGCTCTGAAACCAAATTGCATAGTGGAGAAGGTACAGTGGGATTCGAAATGGTCGGTAATCTGTTTGTTAACTTGACTTTCATTGACCTTGGAATGGCAGGGAAGGATAGATATAGGTCTCTAGCAGTTTGGGTCTAGAGTGTCTCCCTACTTCACTACTCTGTCTCCCCCTTTGAAGAGGGGGATGACCGCGGCAGATTTCCAATCTTTGGGTATCTCAGACGATACAAAAGATAGGTTGAACAGGCTAGTAAATAGGTGTTGGAACAATTTCGGCAGATCATTTTAGAAAGAGAGGGTCCTGTCATGACTTCGGCCGAAGTCGGTCCCTCTCCTTGTTTGGCGGTCGACGTCACTGGTCATCTAGCCATCGCTGATCCACCTTTCATTTTCCATTTGTTTTGTTTTTGTTTTATAGACACCTGGTTTCATTCCCCAATTACATGTTCATGTATTTAACCCTCTGTTTCCCCTATGTTTTTGTGCGTGATTGTTTCTATGTTCATTCGTTAAGTTATTGCTGGTTATTGCTGTTTTCCCAAGTTCGTAATTGATTACCATTTATTGTTGGTCAATATTGTATTGTATTGTTACCTTATGCCTTATTTTGAGTAAAGTAAGTTGCTCACTCATTCTGCTCTCCTGCGCCTGACTTCATGCACCAGCTACACCCACCTTCTGACAGGTCCAGATTGTCTAGCCCGGCTGATTTGTCGGGGTCCTTATTTTGCAGCTCTTTCAGAACATCAGCTATCTGGATTTGGGTGAAGGTGAAATGGGGAGGCTTGGGTGAGTTGCTGTGGGGGGTGGAGGGCTGTTGATTGGGGTAGGGGTAGACAGGTGTTAAGCATGGCCAGCCGTAGAAAAATGCTTATTGCAATTTTCAATTATAGTGGATTTATCAGTGGTGACAGTGTTTCCTAGTCTCAGTGCAATGGGCAGCTGGGAGGAGGTGCTCTTATTCTCCATGGACTTTACAGTGTCCCATAACTTTTTTGAGTTTGTGATACAGGATGCAAATTTCTGCTTGAAAAAGCTAGCCTTTGCTTTCCTAACTGCCTGTATATATTGGTTCCCAACTTCTCTGAAAAGGTGCATATCACGGGGGCTATTCGATGCTAATGCAGAACACCACAGGATGTTTTTGTGCTGGTCAGGGGCAGTCAGGTCTGGAGAGAACCATGGGCTATATCTGTTCCTGGTTAATTTTTTTAATGGGGCATGCTTATTTAAGAAGATGAGGAAGGCACTTTTAAAGAATAACCAGGCATCCTCTACTGACGGGATGAGGTCAATTTCCTTCCAGGATACCTGTGCCAGGTCGATTAGAAAGGCCTGCTCGCTGAAGTGTTTTAGGGAGCGTTTGACAGTGATGAGGGGTGGTCGTTTGACCATAGACCCATTACGGTGTCACGCCCTAACCTTAGAGAGCTTTTTATGTCTCTATTTTGGTTTGGTCAGTGTGTGATTTGGGTGGGAATTTTATGTTTTATTTCCTATGTTTTTTTTTCTTTGTTTTGGCCGGGTATGGTTCTCAATCAGGGACAGCTGTCTATCATTGTCTCTGATTGAGAACCATACTTAGGCAGCCCTTTTTCCCACCTGTGATTGTGGGTAGTTAACTTTGTTTGTAGCACTAAAGCCCTGTAAGCGTCACGGTTGTTTGTTCGTTTTGTTTCTTGTTTTGTTAGCGTCATTCCAAAATAAAGAGGAAAATGTACGTTGACCATACGTGCCCCGTACCGGCAGTAGAAGGGGTCCAGTTATTGTAGCCCAGGAGTGGCACCTTGGTCCGCTTCTTTCGACGGCCGTGACATAGGGACTCAGGCAATGAGGCAGTGATCGCTGAGATCTTGGTTGGAAACAGCAGAGGTGTATTTGGAGGGCAAGTTGGTTAGGATGATATCTATGAGGGTGCCCGTGTTTACGGATTTGGGGTTGTACCTGATGGTTTCATTGATAATTTGTGAGATTGAGGGCATCAATCTTAGATTGTAGGATGGCCGGGGTGTTAAGCATGTCCCAGTTTAGGTCACCTAGCAGCACAAGCTTTGAAGATAGATGGGGGAAATCAATTCACAAAGGGTGTCCAGGGCACAGCTGGGGGAAGAGGGTGGTCTATAGCAAGCGGCAACGGTGAGAGACTTGTTTCTGGAAAGGTGGATTTTTATAAGTAGAAGCTTGAATTGTTTGGGTACAGCCCTGGATAGTAAGACAGGACTCTACAGGCTATCTCTGCAGTAGATTGCAACACTTCCCCCTTTGGCAGTTCTATCTTGTCGGAAAATGTTACAGTAAGGAAAGGAAATATCAGGACTTTTAGTGGTCCTCCTATGCCAGGATTCAGACACAGCTAGGACATTAGGGTTGGCAGACTGTGCTAAAGCAGTGAATAAAACAAACTTAGGAGGAGGCTTCTGATGTTAACATGCAAGAAACCAAGGCTTTTACGGTTACAGAAGTCAACAAATGAGAGCACCTGGGGAGTAGGAGTGGAGCTAGGCCTGGATTAACCTCTATGTCTCCAGAGGTAGGGGTAGGATAAGGGTACGGCTAAAGGATATCAGAACTGGTCGTCTAGTACGTTCGGAACAGAGAGTAAAAGGAACAGGTTTAGAATAGATTCAAGGCATAATGTACAGACAAAGGTATGGTAGGATGTGAGTACATTGGAGGTAAACCTAGGCATTGAGTAATGATGAGAGAGATATTGTCTCTAGAGATGTTTATTAAAACAAGGTGATGGATGTCACTGCATATGTGGGGGGTGGAACTAAATGATTGGTTAAGCATTAAGGCATATTGAGCAGGGCTAGAGGCTCTACAGTCAAATAAGACAATAATCCCTAACCATGACAGTAATGGACAATGCATATTGATATTGGGAAAAGGCATGCGTAGCCGGGTGATCATAGGGGTCCAGTTAATGGTTGGGCTGGCTGGAGACATGGCGATTCAGACAGCTAGCAAGCCGGGGCTAGCAAGCTAGCAGAAGGGCCTTAGAGGGACGTCTCAATGGAGGAAAGTCTGTTTTAGCCTGACGTCGATAGACCAGACGTGATGGTTTACTAGGGTTCCGAGTAGCAGAGGGGTCCAATTGGCAAAATAGGTATAGTGGCCCATGAAATTGGCTAACAGTACTATATGCTCTAAACAGCTAGCGGGCCGCGGCTAGCAGGCTAGCAGATGGGCATTCAGGGTGTCGTCACGATGTAGGGGCCAGTTGAGTACCCCCTCGAGCAGATTACATCGTAGTCCAGTTGTGAAGGATTGGCGGGATTCCGTGCCCCGTACCGGCAGTAGAAGGGGTCCAGTTATTGTAGCCCAGGAGTGGCTGATGGGCCTCTTCATCTAGCCGGGAGAATGGGCCTAGCATAGCTCCAAGCTAATTGGTGCTTGCTTTGGGACAGACATTAGCCACTAGCCAGTAGTCACTCGGATAGCATCTAGCTAGCTGCGATGATCCAGGTGAAAAGGTTCGGAGCTTGCGGTATGAAGCCGGGGATATGGAGAGAAAATAGGTCCGGTACGCTCCTGTTTGAGTCGCGTTGCACAAACTGGCGAGAGCTTTCCGAGCTAAAGGTTAGCTGATGACCGCTAGCAGTGGTTAGCTGACTACTAGCTAGTAGCTAGTGAGCTGGATAGCTTCTGTTAACTTCTGTTGGCTAGCTTCTGTTGGGGGATTCCGGTTCCGAGGTAAATAAAAATACTTTAGAAAAAACAGATCACATTGGGTGAGGCGGGTTGCAGGAGACTATTTTGAAGTTGAGGTTTAGAAAAATATATAAAAGATATACGAAGAAAAGTACATAAAAATATATATAAATGGGACACGACAAGACGATGGACAAAGACGTCTGACTGCTACTCCATCTTGGATCGTCTGTTTCTCTAGTTCCTGATTTCTAGTTTTCCCAGGTTTTGACCAATTCTGCCTGCCCTGACCCTGAGCCTGCCTTCCATTCTGTACCTTGTCATTACCACCATGGATTACTGACCTCTGCCTGCCCTGACCCTGGGCCTGCCTTCCGTTCTGTACCTTGTCACACCACCCTGGATTACTGACCTCTGCTTGCCCTGACCCTGAGCCTGCCGTTCTGTACCTTTCGGACTGTGTTCTGGTTAATTGACCTCTGCCTGCCCTTGACCTGTCGTTTGCCTTGACACTCCTGCATTCATCCCAGTCATCAGAAACAGAGCCTTGAGGTAGGTGTATGTCTGACTTCAACGTGTGAACAGTGAAAATTTAACATGTTCAATTTCAGAAAATATTTTGCAGTATGAAATCTCTTGAGATGTAGTATCTCGTTTTCAAGATTGTCCAAATGAAAAAAAAAACTAAACAAACAATACCTAGTAACAATAATAATATGACAACTAATAATAATAGCAATTAAATAATAATAATACATTCTTTTTTGAAGTACAACCTCATGAAATACCCTTGGAATTAGTAATTGCAGCTGTTGTCGAAAGGAGTAATGTATGTCTGGGAAAGTTAGGTGTTCCTTAATATATACAGATAAATATAATATAAACATAATGTTGACAAGCAGGCTATGGTGTAATGGAATGTTTTGCCTTGAGTGGTACGTTTTGTGAGTTTTGACACTCTTATGTCATAACCAGCCATTAAATAATAACAGGTCGAAATATGTATGTGCATCATGAAAGTGTAATGACCATGTTACTGTTTTGATATATTATGACATGGTAATGACCCTGTCATGACGTGTTGTAATTCTGGGTGTCAAGTGAAGTGTTACCGGAAATCCACATGTGAAACTTAATGTGAAATATCATCACATGTAAAGTGTTCCAAAACCGCACATAATTTCACGTGAAATCATGTGATTTCCAAATGTGAAATCATGTATTTTTCCCGTAAAGAGAGTTTATGTGAAATTATAAATTGCTATGTGTCAATTACAGTGTTACCAGATTTTCACGTGGTCACATAACCTTTCACATGTGGATTAAAATGTTCACATGATGCCCTGCAAACAAAAATGAGGCGCTGTCCCCGGAAAGTCACGAAATAGCTGCAGTGTTTTCAACTTGACACACTAACATAAATGATTACATTGTGTATGTTTATTTATAGAGTCATTTTTATTCAACATGTCCTCATCTGGGATTTGACGGCATTTTGATCTTCCTGCTATGCCACCAGGGTCGGTAGGTTACTTTCAGTTACTACTGTAGTTACCTGTCCACTTTTTAAAATCAGTAACGTAACTTTTGAATTACCCAAACTCAATAATGTAATCTGATTAGCACAAGCTGTCACGACTTCTGCCAAAGTCGGTGCCTCTCCTTGTTCGGGCGGTGTTCGGCGGTCAATGTCGCCGGTCTTCTAGCCATCGCCGATCTATTTTTCGTTTTCCATTTGTTTTGTCTTGTTTTTCCACACACCTGGTTTTCATTTCCATCATTATGTGTTGTGTATTTAACCCTCTGTTCCCGCCATGTCTTTGTGTGGTATTGTTTGTTGTATAAGTGCTTGTGCATATTTGTTTGACTGGTGCGCGTCAGGTTTTGTATTTCTTATGCTGTTGGTTTTACTATTAAACTGCTCCGGCTAGTTCTGCTCTCCTGCGACTGACGTCCCTGCCACCAGTTACGCACCCCTTACACAAGCACTTCGCAACACCCGCAATAACATTGGCTAAACATGTGTATGTGATCAAAACAATTTAATTTCATTTGATTACTTTCCCCTTAAGAGGTGCAGGTTAGTAACTGCCATAGCCATAAAGTCATAAAATCTGGCACAGCCACACAGTCATTAAACCTAACTTTACCCATAATCTTAACCACACTGCTATCGCTAATGCCTAACCAGAAACTTACATTAAGGCCAAAATGCACATTTTTGTGAAATACATTTTTTTTACAATACAGCCCATTTTGACATTTGCAACCAATGTAGTGATAATAGATCAGTTCTGCATTCAGAACAAGACTCATCCCAATAAATGTCAACCTGCTTAACAGGCATTAGAATAATACAAAAATTAATACTACCAATTGAATGACATCTATTGCAGGATAAATCAATGTTAGAGTTTACATAGCTGGCCATAAATAGATGTTGCATTTTATTTGATGGGTTGGTTATGTACATATTCTAACCCATTGCTTTCTACTGTCAATTTTCTAGTCATCATACCATCAGGAAACCATCATAGCATCAAGAAACTTTTATCTATTTGTTTTGAAATTTCAGGACCCCTTTAGGTATAAAAATATACAGTGCATTTGGAAAGTATTCAGACCCCATTACTTTTTCCACATTTTGTTACATTAGCCTTATTCTAAAATGTATTTAAAAAAAATCCTCATCAATCCACACACAATACACCCAAAAATGTTTGCAAATGTATAAAATAAAACAATTAAAAAGGAACATCACATTTACGAAAGTATTCAGACCCTTTAATCAGTACTTTGTTGAAGCACCTTTGGCAGCGATTACAGGACGCTACAAGCTTGGCACACCTATATTTGGGGAGTTTCTCTATTCTTCTCTGTAGATCCTCTCAAGCTCTGTCAAGTTGGATGGGGAGAGTCGCTGCACAGCTATTTTCAGGTCTTTCCAGAGATGTTCGATCGGGTTCAATCCGGGATCTGGATGGGCCACTCATGGACATTCATAGACTCCTGCATTGTCATGGCTGTGTGCTTAGGGTCGTTGTCCTGTTGGAAGGTAAACATTTGCCCCAGTCGGAGGTCCTGAACGCTCTGGAGGGTCTTTAATGGAAGCCTCTCTGACATAATTCCCCATGGCAGGTGTCTAGACCCTTTGATTTGTTCAATCTTTACTCAAAGCGACATGCCGCTTTGATTAAAGCCAGTGTGCCTATGTATATGAAGATGACTCAACACTATACACGTCAGCTACTACAGAAACTGAAATGACTGCAACACTTAACAAATGTCATGTTTGTCATTTATAATCATGTCTTGTCCCTGTGCTCCCCATTCTATTCGTTTCCCTCTGCTGGTCTTATTAGGTTCTTTCCCTCTTTCTATCCCTCTCTCTCCCCCTCCCTCTCTCACTCTCTCGCTCTCTCTTCTCTCTATCGTTCCGTTCCTGCTCCCAGCTGTTCCTATTCCCTAATCATCATTTAGTCTTCCCACACCTGTTCCGATCCTTTCCCTGATTAGAGTCCCTATTTATTCCTTTGTGTTCCGTTCCTGTCCTGTCGGTTCCTTGTTTAGAATTCACCGTGCTGCCCTGTCCTGTCGTGTTTTTGCTGTGATTGTGTATCGCCCTGTCCTGTCGTGTTTTTGCCTTCATCAGATGCTGCGTGTGAGCAGGTGTCTCTGTCAACTTCTGGCCTGCGCCTACCATGACAGAAGGCGACCTGCAGTCTGTGTTCATGCTCGGCAGCCGCTTCCAGTTTATTCCCAGTTCTACAGACTAGAGGATTTCTGTTATTCCCTGTTTGGACTTGAATAAACTCTGTTTCTGTTAAGTCGCTTTTGGGTCCTCTTTCACCTGCATGACAGAAGGAACCGACCAAGGAATGGACCCAGCGACTTCAGACGCTCGTTACACTGCCGTCGAGATCCTTTGAGGAGCCATGCTCGGCAGACACGAGCAGGAATTGTCTGCTGCTCGCCATGCCGTGGAGAACCTGGCCGCTCAGGTTTCCGACCTCTCTGGACAGTTCCAGAGTCTCGTCTCGTGCCACCTGTTACTTCCTGGCCTGCCGATCTCCTTCCGGGGACCACTCCTCCTCGAGGTAGACTATACTCTCTGTCGGCTCCCGAACGTAAGGCTCTCGAGGATTATTTGTCTGTGTACTCCAGAACCTAGGGTTAATAACCCACCTTGCTACTCCGGGCAGCCCACTGAGTGCCGCTCCTTTCTCACGCAGTGTGAGATTGTGTTCTCTCTCCACCCAACACATACTCTAGAGAGAGCTCGGGTTGCATTTACGTCATTTCACTCCTTACTGGCCGGGCTCGAGAATGGGGCACAGCTATCTGGGAGGCAAGGGCTGATTGCTCTAACAAGTTCCAGAACTTTAAAGAGGAGATGATTCGGGTTTTTGACCGTTCAGTTTTTGGTGGGGAGGCTTCTAGGGCCCTGGCTTCCTTATGCCAAGGTGAACGGTCCTAAACGGATTATTCTATTGAGTTTCGCACTCTTGCTGCCTCTAGTGAGTGGAACGAGCCGGCGCTGTCTCGCTCGTTTTCTGGAGGGACTCCACGCAGTGGTTAAGGATGAGTAATTCTCTCCCGGGAGGTTCCTTCAGATGTGGACTCTTTGATTGCTCTCGCCATCCGCATAGATTCTTCCTTATGGGCGTGTTGTCGGGTTAACAGTCTGGGGAATTGAAAGACAGGTTAAGCAAGCACTCACGCACACTAGTAACCTCCTTTTCGTTCCTGGTAGATCTTCGTCACCGGGCTCGTGGAATTCCCTCGCTAAACTTCCTTCCCGCAAATCATTATTGAGAATGTATTCAGAATTCATGGCCTTCCGTTAGGACGCCGAGAGGAGTTCTGTCGTTTGTCTAACGGTCAAGCAGAGAGGGCCTTGGTGCGTGCTCGCATCATACACGTCGCATCACTACACGGTGTTTCCCTGCTCCGCATCGCAACCATCTCCCTCCTCTGGCAGAGTTTGGGAGAGCTGTCCAGCCCATGCAGCTGGGAGGGATTCGCATCTCGACTAAGGAGAGGGACACGGAGGATCACCAGTCTCCCCGCCTGTGCCTCTCCGCGACATCTTGCGGAGTTGCTGGACATTTTGTTAATTCATGTCCAGTAAAGGAGTCTCCAAAATTTCCTCCTCATAAAGCGGAGCATGTTTGTCATTTATTATCATGGTGTCTTATTAGGTTCTTTCCCTCTTTCTATCCCTCTCTCTCCCCCTCCCTCTCTCACTCTCTCGCTCTCTCTTCTCTCTATCATCAAAATCCTGGACTATTTATTCCTTTGTGTTCCGTTCCTGTCCTGTCGGTTCCCATCTTTGATTGTTTATCGCCCTGTCCTGTCGTGTTTTTGCTGATTGTGATCGCCCTGTCCTGTCGTGTTTTTGCCTTCATCAGATGCTGCGTGTGAGCAGGTGTCTCTGTCAACTTAACCCTGTTTGGACTTGAATAAAAAGTCGCTTTTGGGTCCTCTTTCACCTGCATGACAACAAAGAGCTGCAGGTAGTTTCACAATAGGTGGCAAGGAATATGTTTCAAAAATTAAAAGCATTGTATCTGGGACAAATCATTCACTTAACCCTAAACCTCAACTACATCTTGTAATAAATAATGTGGTTGAGGTGACTAAACTGCGTGGAGTAACCCTGGATTGTAAACTGTCATGGTCCAAACATATTGATACAACAGTAGCTATTAACAAGGCAGGTTCGACAGGCTCTAGTTTTGTCACACCCGGACTACTGTTTAGTTTGGTCAGGTGCCACAAAAAGGGAGTAAGGAAAATTGCAATTCGCTCAGAACAAGGCAGCATGGCTGGCCTTTGGATGTACACAGACAACAAACATGAATAATATAAATGTCAATCTCTCCTGGCTCAAAGTACTTGTGAGAGATATTGACATGTTGAAAGCACCAAACGGTCTGTTTAAATGACTAGCACACAGCTCAGACACCCATGCACACTTCACAAGACATGCCACCAGAGGTCTCTTCACAGTCTCCAAGTCCAGACTACATGGAACTCTATTCCACATTAGGTAACTGATGCAAGCAATAGAATCAGATAAAAATACATCTTATGTAACAGTGGGGACTGTGAACCAACACAAACATAGGCACAGACACATACATAAACACACATGATAACATACACACTATACACACGTACAAATGGATTTTGTGTTGTAGATAGATGGTAGTGGTGTTTTGGCCTGAGGGCACACTTAGTGTGTTCTGAATTTTGTAATGAATGTATTGTAATGTCTTAAAATTGTATAACTGCCTTCATTTTGCCGGATCCCAGGAAGAGTAGCTGCTGCCTTGGCTAATGGGGGTCCATAATAAATACAAATAATTTGCGCTGTTCGTCTTTGCCTCGATCCTGACTAATCTCCCATTCCCTGCCACTAAAAAACATCCCCACATCATGATGTTGCCACCACCATGCTTCACCGTAGGGATGGTATTGGCCAGGTGATGAGCGGTGCCTCGTTTCCTCCAGACGTGACGCTTGGCATTCAGTCCAAAGAGTTCAATCTTTATTTCATCAGCCCAGAAAATCTTGTTTCTCATGGTCTGAGAGTCCTTTAGGTGTCTTTTGGCAAACTCCAAGTGGGCTGCATTGTGCCTTTTACTGAGGAGTGGCTTCCATCTGGCCACTCTACCACAAAGGCCTGATTGGTGGAATGCTGCAGAGATGGTTAGTGCAGAGACAATTCCTTTGACCTCATGGCTTGGTATAAATGTTGTTTTTCAATCATCTTCGGTAATACCAAGTACTCCATCAATGACATTCTATAAATAAGTACTCTCTCTCATTGCTAAGTACCAGGAAGTTTGAAAAGACAGGTTGAGTGGGCTGGGATCTTGTATTCATGAACTCGCCTTGACTGACAGCTGTTTGAAATGCCTATGTCAAGAAACTTGGATGCAGTGAACAGTGTTGCAGTAAACACATCTCAAGCAACATTTGCATCAATGATGTAGAAAATAATATAGTTCTCCCATTTGGCATGTCCCATGTGATGCGGTTCACAGCAGCACTGAATGATGTGTTGGCATGACAACTGCGTCAGAGTTTTGAGTGACCTTTCCCCTCTTTTGTTCCATGCTTGCTGAAGACCCAGCTAGCCAGTAACTAGCTAACAACCGATACAGATGAAAGCGGAAACATAAGTATCTTTGCCATAGATGAATAGGGTAAACTCTTAATTATAGTTGTTACATTTTGGCACCAGTAGAGTAGCTATATAGCTATATAAATCACACCCCTCTGCAAACATACCTTCTCCAATGTTGGTTACAAGATGGTACTTATCTAAATTAGGTAAGAGAATATCATGTTCCCATTGGTGTAATAAAATGGGAGAGCTAGGCTGATGTCACCGTATCCCTTAAAAATCCCACCTCCTGATAGCAAGTGAATGGCATGGGGAGGGGGCCAGTAACTTTAAGATAAAACTTTATGAATGTAGAAGTAACAATCCTTTTTCATACTTTGGCCATCATACGTTGATCTGGTTTCATCCAAATATCATCCCATTTCATTAAAACAATTTTGACCATTTTGACCATTAACAGGGGGCGGCAGCGTAGCCTAGTGGTTAGAGCGTTGGACTAGTAACTGGAATATTGCGAGTTCAAACCACCGAGCTGACAAGGTACAAACCTGTCCTTCTGCCCCTGAACAGGCAGTTAACCCACTGTTCCCAGGCCGTCATTGAAAATAAGAATGTGTTCTTAACTGACCTGCCTGGTTAAATAAAGGTAAAAAAAAAAAACAACTCTGATGCTCTGGATCCTGGTGATAAAGGAGTGTTTGGACTCAGCTGGGACCAGGTTTTAGCTGCTGTGCAACGCTGACGTCCTTCTTCCCAGAGATGGTCTGCCTGTACAATCACCACCTGGACTGGACACAACAAAACTGGTCTTTTAGATCGGGGAGAGGCCATGGACATCACAAGCCCTCCACCAATGTTCTTCTAGCTGTCTGCCTGCCCCCTTGGACGATCTGCACGGCCTCTATGCACATTCACATGCCTCTCTCTTAACACTCACAACACACACATTCACACACTCAACCACCATACGCTGCTGCTACGTTTTCCATGAATCCAGCTGCTCAGCCACTCAGATTGTACACATATAACTTCTTCTATCACCGCTGCCGTTGTTGATATTGTTTTTCTACTTTGTGTTTTTCTACCTTGTGTATATTCTTTTGTTCTTTCTCTACTGGCATTGCGACTTTTCCCCTTCTATTTATTGATATTGATACTGTGCTGTTGAGGAGGATCTGGCAAGGAAGCATTTCACTGTACCGTTTACACCTTCTGTATCCTGTGTACATGACAAATAAACGTTGGTTTGATTTGATAGAAGCCAAAGACGAGATGAAGTGTATTTTTACCTGGAGTTTTTCCTTATTGTAGACTACTACTTTCAACACTGGTTTACTACACCACCTTACTCACTCTGTTTTTAGTACATGTCCTCACATGTGAGTCCTTAAATAGATGGGTGGAGCTAAGGCATAAGATGGTGTGATCAACGCTGAATGGGCATACTCATAGAAGAGCTCCTGAGCAAGTGTGAACACTTTGAAGGGTATTTTTGCCTATTATTTTGTAAGTGGGATAACACGTTTATCAACTTTAAAAGCGGTATAACTTTCCTGTTTCCTCCAACTACAGTGTATGATATACCATTTTGAATCTATGAGTCTGTACTTTTAAAAATATATTCAGATGTTGCTTACTGGCCTGATAGTGTTGTAATGTAGTTTATTCTTCATGTTGAACTGTGTAGTTACTGTAACTGCCAGAGACTGAGTGTACATTCCAAATGGCACCCTATTTCCTAGTCAAAGGAGTGCACTTTATAGCGAATAGGGTGCCATTTGGGATGCCAGCTGACAGAGAACAAATTACAGGACAGAAGCTTATGCAGATCAGTTGAGGAGCTCACAGAAGCCTGAACACTGAGGAAGACAACAGCAACCATTTTAGTAAGACATTTTCTATTATTCTATAAAATATTATACATTAAAAGTACCTGCACTTATCAGAATGTAAATGTCACTTACAGGTAGGCCTACTGTATTGATAGAAAAATCTCACTTAAAAAAACATAATGAGATTTTTAACTGCTTACTGTTTAGGCTACCTTCAGTATTTCAATTTGTATTTTTGATAGTATTTAAATGTATAATTTAACTTAATAATTGTTTAAAATGTATTTAGAATTTGATTCATGTTTTTTCTCCCATGTATTAGAGGGAATACCAATACAACTATGGAACTTGGAGTGTTTCTCATCATATTTTTTTCAGGTTAGTATTTGGTCCTATGCAGCAAATTTGAAATTACATTTTTTTTTTACATTGGATAAAAGTAGAGACTCAGAGCTATAATATGTTATATCCTGCACTGCACAGTTGATGAGCAATGGGGAATTAATTATGCTTTGAAAGTTGATGAACTTGTAACCCCACCTTTGAGAAAATGGTCTGTGAATATTTTGGTACAGTACACCTACTGGAGAGCTCTTCTTTGTCTACACCCATTCAGCATTGTTCACACACTCTTAAGCCTTAGCCCCACATATCTCTATCTCTTTAAGGATTCACAATGTAGTAAACTACCAAAGATTTCAAGACTAAACATGGTGAAAGTAGTAGCAAAAATACAATTTATCTGGTCCTTGGCCTATATCCTAATCTGATTTTGGTGCCGGTTATGTTGTTCTTCAGATTACAATTTCTGGTAAACAGGCAGAAGGTAGCCTAGTGGTCAGAGCATTGGGCCAGTTACCGAAAGGTTGCTAGATCGAACCCCTGAGCTGTCAAGGTAAAACTCTTATTGTTCTGCCCCTGAACATGGCAGAAAACCCACTGTTCCTAGGCTGTCATTGTAAATAAGAATTTGTTCTTAACTGACTTGCCTAGTTAACTAATGAAATATTAGTTTATTTGTCACATGCAGAGGATATAGAAGGCGTAAAAGGTACAGTGAAATGGTCATTTGCATAGTGGTTTCTTTTGTTTGGACATGTAGCTAGCTAGCTAACCATAATCCCAACTAACGCTGCGTTCAAAACAATTAGGATTTGGAAAAAAATATTTGAACGGTCATCCAACTCTGGAACTCGGGCCTCTTTCTAGGGCTCTGACTTTCCGATCTGAAATTAACTGATGTCATGATTTGAACTCTTGTTTTTTCCCACTTGTTTTGAACGCGGCAATAATACCATGCATGAACCTGCAAGTAGCTAAAGCTAACCAAATAGGTTCAATTTTAGCTAGCCAACATTAGGCTATAACTAGCAATTCAAATGGCTTTCTGAGATACAAATAATATTAGTACACAGAACATTCACAAAACGTTAGCTAGAGAGCCAGCCAGCTAACATTAGCTAGCTAGCTAACAGTATGCTTTAATTTGCTGCATACTGAGCAGCTCATGTAATAGATAAGACCATGCTACATGGCAGACATATCAAACTCATTTCTCGGCATGTTCAGCCCTTCCATTATCTCAGCCAATCATTGAAAGCAGGAATGTTCCTGTATTTTCTGTGTCAAAAACTACTATGCTCGTGATTTAACAATTTTATTTGTATTTACAGATGGCATACACGTGTATTATTAAGGCACAGGAAAGTTCACATGTTCCAGAAGACATTTTCTGCCAAAAGCCCAATGGAACTGTCTAAATGTTTTTGTGTTTTTTTTTTGCAGGATGATGATGTGTGGTGACCTTGAGGGAAAACATTGTCAGATGTTTTTAGAAATGCCTGAGTCAATTTTTGGTGCCTGGGATTAAAGTATTGTTACGCTACCTAATAATTGTTATCCTTTTCCAAGTAATAGGCAGACTCTGCTCTGTATCAAGCACAACTACAGATCCTAATATGACAACCACAGCTGTCAGTGCATCTCCTGCTCCAACAACCACAGCTGTCAGTGCATCTCCTGCTCCAACAACCACAGCTGTCAGTGCATCTCCTGCTCCAACAACCACAGCTGTCAGTGCATCTCCTGCTCCAACAACCACAGCTGTCAGTGCATCTCCTGCTCCAACAACCACAGCTGTCAGTGCATCTCCTGCTCCAACAACCACAGCTGTCAGTGCATCTCCTGCTCCAACAACCACAGCTGTCAGTGCATCTCCTGCTCCAACAACCACAGCTGTCAGTGCATCTCCTGCTCCAACAACCACAGCTGTCAGTGCAGCTCCTGCTCCAACAACCACAGCTGTCAGTGCAGCTCCTGCTCCAACAACCACAGCTGTCAGTGCATCTCCTGCTCCAACAACCACAGCTGTCAGTGCATCTCCTGCTCCAACAACCACAGCTGTCAGTGCATCTCCTGCTCCAACAACCACAGCTGTCAGTGCAGCTCCTGCTCCAACAACCACAGCTGTCAGTGCATCTCCTGCTCCAACAACCACAGCTGTCAGTGCATCTCCTGCTCCAACAACCACAGCTGTCAGTGCATCTCCTGCTCCAACAACCACAGCTGTCAGTGCATCTCCTGCTCCAACAACCACAGCTGTCAGTGCATCTCCTGCTCCAACAACCACAGCTGTAGGTGCATCTCTTACTACAACAACAACTGAAGCTCCTACTACAACAACCACACATCCATTTACTACAACAGCTCCTACTACAACAACCACAGCTGCAGCTCCTACTACAACAACCACAACTACAGCTCCTACTACAACAACCACAACTACAGCTCCTACTACAACAACCACAACTACAGCTCCTACTACAACAACCACAACTACAGCTCCTACTACAACAACCACAACTACAGCTCCTACTACAACAACCACAACTACAGCTCCTACTACAACAACCACAACTACAGCTCCTACTACAACAACCACAACTACAGCTCCTACTACAACAACCACAACAACAGCTCCTACTACAACAACCACAGCTGCAGCTCCTACTACAACAACCACAACTACAGCTCCTACTACAACAACCACAACTACAGCTCCTACTATGACAACCACAACTGCAGCTCCTACTACAACAACCACAACTACAGCTCCTACTACGACAACCACAACTGCAGCCCCTACTACAACAACCACATCTACAGTTCCTACTACAACAACCACAACTACAGCTCCTAAAACCACAACTGCAGCCCCTACTACAACAACCACAACTACAACAACCACAACTGCATCTCCTACTACAACAACCACATCTACAGTTCCTACCTCAACAACCACAACTACAGTTCCTACTACAATAACCACAGCTCCTACTACAGCAACCACAACTACAACAACCACAACTGCAGCTCCTACTACAACAACCACATCTACAGTTCCTACTACAACAACCACAACTACAGCTCCTACTACCACAATCACAACTGCAGCTCCTACTACAACAACCATAACTACAGCTCCTACTACAACAACCACAACTGTAGCTCTAATCACAACAACTGTAGCTCCTACTATGACAACCACTGCTCCTAATAAAACAACCACATCTCCTACTACAAAAACTGCAGCTCCTAATACAACAACTGCAGCTCTTAATACAACAACTACAGCTCCTACTACAACACCTACAGCTCCTACTACAACACATACAGCTCCTACTACGACACCTACAGCTCCTACTACAACAACTACAGCTCCTACTACAACACCTACAGCTCCTACTACAACACCTACAGCTCCTACTACAACATCTACATCTCCTACTACAACACCTACATCTCCTACTACAACAACTGCAGCTCCTAATACAACACCTACAGCTCCTACTACAACACCTACAGCTCCTACTACAACACCTACAGCTCCTAATACAACAACTGCTGTTCTTACTACAACAATTACAGCTCCTAATACAACAACTAAAGCTCCTAATACAACAACTGCAGCTCCTAATACAACAACTGCAGTTCTTAATACAACAATTGCAGCTCCTAATACAAATGCAGCTCCTAATACAACAACAACTACAGCTCCTAATACAACAACTGCAGCTCTTAATACAACAACTGCAGCTCCTAATACAACAACTGCAACTCTTACTACAACAACTACAGCTCCTAATACAACAACCACTACTGAGCTACCAGACACTACACAAATGAGCACTATAACTCCACCTGCAGGACAGTACACCATGCATAGTAGGTCTGGTAAGTCTGATTTACTTTACTTAATATCTAATGAAATTGGTAATAGTGGTTAACCCTGTCAAGTCTCCTTTTTTTCTTATAGTATGGTCTGTCTGTCTGTCTGTCTGTCTGTCTGTCTGTCTGTCTGTCTGTCTGTCTGTCTGTCTGTCTGTCTGTCTGTCTGTCTGTCTGTCTGTCTGTCTGTCTGTCTGTCTGTCTGTCTGTCTGTCTGTCTGTCTGTCTGTCTGTTTTGCTTAATGCTTGTTCGTATTACTGACACATTGTGTCTCTACAGGATATAAGTTGGTACTGAGGGTGAAATTTACCATGACAACAGACCTTACCGAAACTGAAATCTTGAAGCAGGTGAGAGTCACTGTCAAACGTATCATATAATAATGAATTATTATTAATCTCCAAAAATGATTATAGAATGAGGAATAATCTCACTCAAAGGGATTTCAGTGTAAGGTTGCTTTAACAAATAAGGATACTGATTAAAGATGGAAAGTGAAGCGAATAAGTGGAAAGGAGTTTGAAGAGGATAGGAATGTAGCGTTTACACATTCACTAAATGATGCAACCCTTTGTTTATTCCAGCTTCAGTGGGAACTGATCAGACGAGGGATGCCAGAGACCTTTACACTGCATATGAGAATCATTTCAGGACAGAATACAAAGAGAGTTGCAAACCTTAATGACGATGGCCTGTTGGGGGAGGTTTATGAACCCCATGTCATATCACTTAATCCGGCATAGCAAAGACACGACAACAGATACCTTACAATAGATTACCCTCAAGATTACACTCTTACCCCATGTCCTGCCGTAACTGGACCTAATGTATTAGGCAACTAAATATCTATAGTACCTTCAGAAAGTTCACACCTCTTGACTTGTCTCACATTTTATGTTACAAAGTGTAATTAAAAATTATTGCATTGTATTGTTTTGTAAACGATCTACACAAAATACTCTGTAATGTGGAGAAAAAGTGGAAGTGGACATTTTTTTCTAACATTTGTAAATTAAATATGATGTATTAATCAACAGTCAGTTGCTATGTTCTCACAGTGAAAGTCATTTAACTCAGAAACTTCAATGACCCAAACACTTGTAACTGAACTCAAGGCCACTGATATTTTTTGTTGTTGGTATTATACTAGGCTAAATCATTTGGAAAATGAGAGAGTTAACAGACTAAGGCAGGGTATAGGCTCACGGAAAACAACACGGTCATTGAGGTGAGAATCACCACAGGTCAACATCATACATGAACTTCTGTACTTGAACTCAACAAACACACATTCACCAGACTTTTGAGGATGAGACGGTCTTATCAACTGAGAGGGAAAATATAACAGAATCCACCAAAACTGCACCGAAATTATAGGTTCATCCAAGGCCACAATGTGGGGGGGGGGACATTATACATTTGATTTTGAATCATTATTTTTTCAATAATTTTAATCCAGTTGGATAAACACTCCAAACAGCCTACTCGACCGCTCGGAGGAGTCTGCATGGTCCTAAAGCAATCGTTTTGAATAACATTCCAATGATAAAACTGGTGGGGACAAAAATGCAATTTCAGAATGTGGGGAGGCATGTCCATCCCGAGTGAAAGTTGCGTCCCTGGTTTCATCCACTAGGAGCCGCCATTCCCTAGGCTATCAGTTCACATCCAAATATGGACAATGCAGCAACAGTATTAATCAGGATATGTAATTAAGACTAACAGAAATACAATAATCAGTTACTGACACGGCATCACGCAAAAGGGAAATTCAATGCAACAATTTATTTATGTAAATTTGAGTGTCGTCTGGATTAGTTGAGGGTCCGTTATGATGCATTGGTACAAAGGGAAAAGGGTCGGTCAGGGGTCCTGGTGTTGGAGCTTTTGGTCAAAGGCCTTCGTCAGAACTCAAGTATAGAATGACTTTCTCTCTAAGTTTGTTAGGGTACTCTGTTTTAATATAATGTTGATGTGAGTCCCCTTTAGGGAGCGATGAAGACTCAGTGGTTTGTTGTGAGTAAACAGACATGTGGGTTCAGCGGAGTTCCTCTTTGGTGATTGTTCTGTCTGAGTTGAATAAAGCTTCCTCTATCTGTGTTTTGGTTTCTAATGAGATGGATCATCATACCTTCCAGGTACCGTCACTAACGGGACTGCAAATCTTGGCCCAGAGTGTGGGATCTCATGAACATACACTATATACACTACATAAAAGTATGTGGACACCTGCTCGTCAAACATCTAATTCCAAAATTATGGACATTAATATGGAGTCGGTCCCCCTTTTGCTGCTTTAACAGCCTCCACTCTAATGGAAAAGCTTTCCACTACACGTTGGAACATTTCTGCAGGGACTTGTTTCCATTAAGCTAAAAGAGCACTGATGTTGGACAATTAGGCCTGGCTCGCAGAAGGCATTCCAATTCATCCAAAAGGTTTTCGATGGGGTTGAGGTCAGGGCTGTGTGCAGGCCAGTCAGGTTTATCCACACCAATCTCAACAAATCATTTCTGTATGGACCTCGCTTTGTGCACGGGGGCATTGTCATGCTAAAACAGGAAAGGGCTTTCCCCAAGCTGTTGCCACAAATTTGGAAGCATTGTATGCTGTAGCGTTAAGATTTCTCTTCACTGGAACTAAGGGGTCTAGCCCGAACCATGAAAAACAGCCCCAGACCATTATTTCTCCCACTCCAAACTTTACAGTTGAAACTATGCATGTGGGAAGGTAGCGTTCTCCTGGCATCCGGCAGACCCAGACTTGCCATCAGACTGTCAGATGGTGAAGCGTGATTCATCACTCCAGAAAATGTGTTTCCACTGCTTCAGCTTTCAATGGCGGCAAGCTTTACACCACTCAAGCCGGTGTTTGGCATTGCGAATGGTGATCTTAGGCTTGTTTGCAGCTGCTCAGCCATGGAAACCCAATTCATGAAGCTCCCGACAAACAGTTATTCTGCTGACGTTGCTTCCAGAGGCAAGTTGGAACTCGGTAGTGAGTTTTGCAACCAAGGACAGACAATTTTTGGCCTACCACTTTGCGGCTGATACGTTGTTGCTCCTAGACGTTTCCACTTCACATTAACAGCACTTACAGTTGACCAGGGCAGCTCTAGCAGGGACAAAATATGACGAATTGACTTGTTGGATTGTTGGCGTCCTATGATGGTGCCACATTGAAAGTCACTGAGCTCTTCAGTGAGGCCATTCTATTACCAATATTTGTCTATGGAGATTGCATGGATGTGTGCTATATTTTACACACCTGTATTTTACACACTGTGTTGCTGAAATAGCCGAATCCACTAATTTGAAGGGGAGGCCACATGCATTTGTGTATATACTTTTTCCACAGGTTACAGCCTTATTCTAAAATGTATTAAATTGTTTTTCCCCCTCATCAATCTACACACAATAACCCATAATGACAAAGAAAAAAAGGTTTTTAGAAATGTAGGATTTTTTTACATAAGTATTCATACCATTTGCTATGAGACTCGAAATTGATTTCAGGTATATGCTGTTTCCATTGATCATCCTAGAGATGTTTCTACAACTTGATTGGAGTCCAACTGTGGTAAATTATTTGGACATGATTTGAAAAGGCACACACCTGTCTTTTTAATGTCCTACAGTTGACAGTGAATGTCAGAGCAAAAACCAAGCAATGGGGTCAAAGGAATTTCCCATAGAGCTCTGAGACAGGATTGTGTCGAGGCACAGATCTGGGGAAGGACTACCAACACATTTCTGCAGCATTGAAGGTCCCCAAGAGTAGAGTGGCCTCCTTTATTATTCAATGGAAGAAGTTTGGAACCACCAAGACCCTTCCGAGATCTAGCCGCCTGGCGAAACTGAGCAATCTAGGGAAAAGGGCCTTGGTCGACATCAATGATGTCGCTCTTGCTGCTGGTGATTCTCTGATCCACCTCTACGCAGACGACACCATTCTGTATACCTCTGGTCCTTCTTTGGACACTGTGTTAACTAACCTCCAGATGAGCTTCAATGCCATACAACTCTCCTTCTGTGGTCTCCAACTGCTCTTAAATAATAGTAAAACTAAATGCATGCTCTTCAACCGATCGCAGCCCACACCTGCCTGCCCATCCAGCATCACTACTCTGGACGGTTCTGACTTAGAATATGTGGACAACTACAAATACCTAGGTGTCTGGTTAGACTGTAAACTCTCCTTCCAGACTCACATTAAGCATCTCCAATCTAAAATTAAATCTAGAATCCACTTCCTATTTCGCAACAAAGCATCCTTCCCTCATGCTGCCAAACATGCCCTCCTAAAACTGACCATCCTGCCGATCCTCGACTTCGGCGATGTCATTTACAAAATAGCCTCCAATACTCTACTCAGCAAATTGGATGCAGTCTATAACAGTGCCATCCGTTTTGTCACCAAAGCCCCATATACTACCCACCACTGTGACCTGTACGCTCTCGTTGGCTGGCCCTCGCTTCATTTTCGTCTCCAAATCCACTGGCTCCAGGTCATCTATAAGTATCTGCTAGGTAAAGCCCCGCCTTATCTCAGCTCATTGGTCTCCATAGCAGCACCACTCAGGGCACGCGCTCCAGCAGGTATATTTCACTGGTCACCCCCAAAGCCAATTCCTACTTTGGCCACCTTTCCTTTCAGTTCTCTGCTGCCAATGATTGGAACGAACTGCAAAAATCACTGAAGCTGGAGACTCATATCTCCCTCACTAGCTTTAAGCACCAGCTTTCAGAGCAGCTCACAGATCACTGCACCTGTACATAGCCCATCTGTAAATAGCCCATCCAACTACCCCATCCCCATACTGTTATTTATTTTATTTATTTTGTGCCTTTGCACCCCAATATCTCTACTTGCACATTCATCTTCTGCACATCTATCACTCCAGTATTTAATTGCTATATTGTAATTATTTCGCCACTATGGCCTATTTATTGCCTTACCTCCCTTATCCTACCTCATTTGCACACACTGTATGTAGACTTTTTCTATTGTATTATTGACTGTATGTTTCTTTATTCCATGTGTAACTCTGTGTTGTTGTTTGTGTCGCACTGCTTTGCTTTATCTTGGCCAGGTTACAGTTGTAAATGAGAACTTGTTCTCAACTAGCCTACCTGGTTAAATAAAGGTGAAATAAATAAATAAAATAAAGAAGGGCCTTGGTCAGGGAGGTGACCAAGAACCTGATGGTCACTCTGAAGGAGCTACGGAGTTCCTCTGTGGAGATGGGAGAATCTTCCAGAAGAACAACTATCTCTGCAGCACTCTACCAATCAGCCCTTTATTGTAGAGTGGCCAGACAGAAGCCACTCCTCAGTATAAGGCACATGACAGCCTGCTTGGAGTTTGCAAAAAGGCACCTAAAGACTCCCAAACCATGAGGAACAAGATTGTCAGGTCTGATGAAACCAAGATTGAACTCTTTGGCCTGAATGCCAAGCTTCATGTCTGCAGGAGACTTGGCACCATCCCTACGGTGAATCATGGTGGTGGCAACATCATGCTGTGGGGATGTTTTTCAGTGGCAGGGACAATTACTTTTCCGCTTCACGTCAAAGTCAAGGAACCTTCAGTTTCAATAAAAAGAGAACCAGCCATTCATCTATCGTGATGTTGGTGATGTTTAAAAATAGGTGTTTTCTTTTTTAACAGTTACAGATCCAGTTGCAGCGTGTTCATACAAATCTTTTTAAAGTGTGCTTCGGAGCTCTGCGAGATTTCTGTGATATTCTGTGATTTTCTGAAATAACACACATTCACTAAACCCTCGGTAAATAAGTCCGTTCTTAACATAAAGACTTAAAACTCAAAATTCTATAATTGCCTACCCCAAGGAGGATATGTGTTCACTTTCAGCTTCCTGTGTAAACCGGAAGTGCCTTAAAATGGTGTCATGGGTGCTGCAACCCCCATGAACTGTAAGTCAGTCATTTCTCCCAACAGATGTCAAAGAAAAGCTCTCTCTCTAACACACACACACACACACACACACACACACACACACACACACACACACACACACACACACACACACACACACACACACACACACACACACACACACACACACACACACACACACACACACACACACACACACACACACACACACACACACACACACAGCAAGGATGGAGTGACAAAGTGCGGTGCTTAAAGACACACAGAGCCTGCAATGGCATTTACATATTCTCTAGGCCGTGCCGAGTTCAACGAGATGTCCCGCTTGACCGTAGCTCGCTCTGACTGCAGCGACCGTGAAAAAAGTAGGCCCAAAATGAAGCCTGGCCCTAAATGTCATTTGCTTTTGGGTGACAGTTAGAGAACCGTTAAGGTGAGAAGCACAATTCGACCTCAGGTACGTTCCTGAGGTCCTCCCGATCTGTGCAAGCCTAACCTTGACCGTGTGGCATTAAACCTTAACAGTAAAACAGGGTTTTTTGATCTTACAGAATACAATGACATCTCTCCCCATAGGAATACATTGCCTGCTCCTCTAAAGTCAACCTGAAGCCTATGTGGGTTATGAATGCCTTATGAACCTGTCTTCAATGACAGTCCATCAGGACACTGTGAGGTCTACCTGTGTCGATTCTAAGCTTCCTGAAGCAACCGGAAGTGGTTAGAATCACCCTAAACGTGTTTTTCCATACCCAACCAGCAATTTGTGATAAATAGTGCATTCAACCCTGTGTAAATCGGTCAGTTCTAACGTAAACACTCAAAACTCAGGATTCTGTAAAGACATACCCCAATGAGGATATGTGTTTACTTATAGCTTCCTGTGCCAACCGGAAGGGCCATAATTGGTTTTACAGGGGCTGTTTCGAAGGGTTAAAAAAACTTCATATGTGTCATTAGGCAACCCCCATGAACTGTAAATCAGTCATTATTCCCATTAAATGTGTCGTGGAATTATCAGAATTTATTGGTAACATTTGTAAAATGTTTAATATTCATCAAATGTGTAAGTTATTTCTCATAAGAATATATTTTGTTGTACAATAGTGGTGGCCATTGGCAGTTATCTGTTCTATGTCAGGACTAAGTTGCATGGGCCACATGAGAGGGGAGAGGTCAAAGTGTCATCATGTGTAAACACATCTTTTACTCCCTACCTTTCCCAGTGGGGAAAGGAGGGGTTGCAGTGTCTGGAATCATTCTATGCTCCCTCTAATGTTGTTTCTATCTTAACCTATAGACTAACCTCCTATCCGTGAGTTTGTCCAGGAGTTTGTATTTAGAGTGGGTTGTATATAAATGACAATTTGATATATGCCTGTTGATATGGAGGATTTGGTTTATTGGTTCTGGGGTTTGGGAAAGGAGACAAAGCTGAACGATGAATTATGTCTATGCTGTCTGACTATGTGTGTCTTTGCTATTAAAGGAACTCAGTTGCATTGTAAAGGGACTCAGAAAATTCACTGGGGAGACACTGGATTATCTGAGAGTCACAGGATTGTGATAAGAGCTCATATAATTAAAGATGGACTTTTATAACTAACTCTGACGTGTGTGTGTGGTTTGCTCCCATGATTTGGTAAATAGAGGAAATTTCCACGTCAAATGTCAAAGAAAAACTAAATCACATACACACACAGCTTGGAAGGAGGGACACATTAGGGTGCGTAGAGACATACACTGCCTGCATTAGTTAACCTTGTTCAAACTATTAAAGAACCGTCAGACCTAGAGTTCTGAAACTTTAGAAACCTGTTCTAGACCTAGTGCGTGGTGAGTTACATGGCTCTAGAAGGTTCTCGGACCGAGAAACAGCCTAGTACATTTTCATCACGAAAATGACGACATTTAGAAATGTCCCAGAGTCGCAAGACTAGGTGCATTGCAACCGCCTCGGCCCATATAGACGGACCCCAACGTTTCTGTCCGATAGCTCATTCAAGGACCCCGTAGCAAAGCATGGAAAAAAGTGGATTTTCAGCACCAGTTAGGATCTTGCTCGGGCACCAAATGACCTATCGAGCCGAAACTTGGGATTCGGGGCTGCCTCAGCTAGGCCTACACATAACATAAGAACTGGACCCGCAGCTAGAACGTAACTACGTGTTTTACGTTTTTATTATGGTTTGAACAGAAGGCGTTGTGAATTTTGGGCCAGCTCTGAAGTATGTGATAGTTGGCAACTAAACGATTTGGAAAAAGTGGGTTTGGTGTCAGTTTGTATCAGTTTGGTGTCAGAATGATATCTAATTGACTGATGGACGGTGACTTGCTGGTGACTATTGTCCATTTGCAATATGTTTAAACAGTGAGGTACCATCACCAAAGTGACATTCTGAAATCAACCCTAACGAGCGATGGAAAGGAACAACTATCACTGCCCAGCCATCCCGAGTTCATCAGGCTAGTCAATTTCGCTTTACTGCAGGATTTTTGAGCATGCCAAATTCGTGATGGTAAATGCCCATTGAAACATATTGCAAATGCACGTGCATTTGCAATATGATTCAATAGAGAAAAAAACATCACCAAATGGACATGATGAAATCAACACAACGAGCGATGGAGAGGAACCACTATCACAGCCCGGCCATCCAGAGTTCATCAGGCCAGTCAATTTTGCATTTCTACAGTATTTTTGAGCATGTCAAATTCGTGATGGTACATGGCAAATGGACATAACATCCTGATTTGGCATTTTCAAATCTTTCATATTGCATTTGGACATTTCTTATGGCATTTGGCCCCAAAAAAGTGACTTTTGACTTTGACTTTTGACTTCCTGTGAAATCATATTGCAAATGGACAAAACATATGCCTTATGCACAAGTAAAAAAAAGTGATAATAAAAGTTGACAAAAGTATAGGCTACAGTTCTTACACATGATTCATTGACAAAAAATCGAAAGAATTTTGAAAACGATCTAGAAAGCACTTTTTTAAGGGGGTGATACGTTTTTGAAAAAAAGTTCACATTTTCGACTTTTGACTTCCTATGAAATCATATTGCAAATGGACAAAACATATGCCTTATGCACAAGTAAAAAAAACATGATGATAATAAAATCGGACTAAAGTATGTTGATACAGTTCTTATACATGTGTAATTGACACAAAATTCGAAAGAATTTTGAAAAACGGTCCAGAAAGCACTTTTTTAAGGGGGTGATACGTTTTTGATTTTTTTTCACTTTCAAAAGGTTACTTTTGGATGTTGACTTGTGTTACATTTGCAATATGAAAAACGACGGTGGAGCGCACTCGCCACCTGTTGGATTTTTAAAGTGTTACACCTGGCATTTGCCATATGGCATTTGCAATCAAATTTGAACGAAACGACGCCAAATTGAGTGGTATTGGACACCGTGTATATGGTTTGTCCAGTGCCAATGACTTCCCATTCATTTTTGTCCATTTCAGAGGGGTGTTCCCTTACAGATCTCGAGGATTGGTCAGAGCTATTGATTGTCAGTTATTATCAAATTCTCGTAACACATAGACTCTAACCTCCTTTAACCTGTTACTCCTACCCCCTACTTTTTCGAACATTCTGTTAAAAATCGCGCAACATTTCAGCGCCCTGCTGCTTATGCCAGGAATATAGTATATGCATATGATTAGTATGTGTGAATAGAAAACACTTAGACGTTTATAAAACTGGTTAAATCACGGCTGTGACTATAACAGAACGTGCGTTTCATCGAAAAGTGAAGGAAAATCTGATCACTGAAAATGGACTTGAACCCATTGATAAAGGTGAACCACATTTAATGGGGCTGAGGTTGCAATACCTACAGCTTCCACACGTTGTCTAGATTCTTGTCATTTGCCTACTATTTGTTTCTTGGTCAAACAGACGCAAGGCAGCGCAGTTCTTCCGGTCTCCGACCGGATATTTTGGTTGAGATTTACTCGGACATTATTTCCAGACGGACAGCTAAAGAATATACTTCGCCTCGTGATCAATTTGATCGCTTATTAACGTTTACTAATACCTAAAGTTGCATTACAAAAGTATTTCGAAGTGTTTTGTGAAAGTTTATCGTTGACTTTTTTAATTTAAAAAAATGACGTTACGTTATAAGACGCTATTTTTTTTCCGTTTATCACACAGTCTTCATAGATCGATATCTAGGCTATATATGGACCGATTTAATCGGAAAAAAGACCCAATAGTGATTATGGGACATCTAGGAGTGCCAACAAAGAAGATGGTCAAAGGTAATGAATGTTTTATATTTTATTTGTGCGGTTTGTGTAACGACGACTATGCTAATTATTTTGTTTACGTCCCCTGCGGGTCTTTTGGGGTGTTACATGCTATCAGATAATAGCTTCTCATGCTTTCGCCGAAAAGCATTTTAAAAATCTGACTTGTTGCCTGGATTCACAACGAGTGTAGCTTTAATTCAGTACCCTGCATGTGTATTTTAATGAATGTTTGAGTTTTAACTAGTACTATTAGCATTTAGCGTAGCGCATTTGCATTTCCAGATGTCTAGATGGGACGCCTGCGTGTCAGGTAGGAGCAAGAGGTTAAGACTTGCTGCTTGATTTCAGATTCAGTTAGCTCTGTCTTCGAGGTAAATTTCACCCTCAGTCCAACCAGATATCCTGTAGAGACACAATGAGTCAACATTACAAACCAACATGAAACAAACAGACTGTCAGACTGACAGACTGACAGACAGAGAGAGAGAGACAGACAAACAAACAGTGTATGTTAAAAGGAAGGGACAGGACAGGGTTGACCTCAATTACCAATTGGATTAGATATGAAGCACAGTAAATCACACTTACCAGGTCCACTGTTTGTGTCTGACAGTCCGGGCGGTTGGAGGTATTGTGCTCATCTTTTGAATGATTGGTTGTGTAGTTGTTGGTAGGTCAGGGTTTGTTGTGTAGTTGTGATTTCAGTAGTTGTTGTTGTGGCTGTTGTTGTGGGAGAAGCTGTGGTTGTTGTAGGGGTCTATGTGGTTGTTGTAATAGCAGCTATAGATGTTGTTGGTGTTGCTGTGATTGTTCTGGAGCTGGCAGTGGTTCTTCTGGGGAAACCTGAGGTTGTTGTTGTTGCAGCAGGGGATGTTGTTGTTGCAGCAGTGGATGTTGTGGGAGCGGCTGTAGTTGTTGTCAGGGAAGATGTGTTTGTTATGGATGCAGCTGTGGTTGTTGTGGCTGTAGCTGTGCTTGTTGTGGGAGCAGCTATAGTTCTGGTAGAAGCTATGCTTGTGGTAGCAGCTGTGGTTGTTGTGGGGAAAGGGGGGAGGTGTTGCTAACATTTACGACAGTAAATTTCAATTTACCAAGCCTGATAAAGGACTGCGTTTTTGTCTTTTGAGCTTCTAGTTATGTAATATATGCAGTTTACTCAATCACTTTGTATACCTACTGTTTACAGGCTTCCTAGGCCGTATACAGCGTTCCTCACTGATTTCCTTGAATTCCTATCAGACCTTGTAGTCATGGCAGGTAACATTCACAGTTTTGGTGACTTCAATATTCACATGGAGAATTTACACATACAGGGAGGCCTAATGTATTGATTGACAAATTTCACTTGGAAAACCTTAATAAGATTCTAAAATGATTTGGTATCACTTTTAAATGCAACCAATAGCATAGGCCAATGAAAATCGTGGATAAACAGATTGTAGGTCTACAATATGAGGAGGAAATTATAGTCCACCAATTGTCCTGTTCCTGTTGTAGTCCACCAACTTTCCTGTTCCTGTTGTAGTCCACCAACTTTCCTGTTCCTGTTGTACCACCAACTTTCCTGTTCCTGTTGTAGTCCACCAACTTTCCTGTTCCTGTTGTAGTCCACCAACCTTCCTCCTTTCCTAATTTTGAAATATTGCATGAGGCCTTTTAGCTGCTGTTGATTGTTGGGGCGGCAGCTAGACTACTAGTTTGCGCGTTGGGCCAGTAGCCGAAAGGTTGCTAGATCAAATCCCTGAGCTGACAAGGTAAAAATCTGTCTCTCTACCCCTGAGCAAGGAAGGCAGTTAACCCACTGTTCCTAGGCTGTCATTGAAAATAAGAATTTGTTCTTAAAAGACGTGCCTAAATAAATATCAAATTGACAACCACACTCAATAATCAGCTGTTTGATATTTGCCCTGCAGGGTTCCTGTATGCGTAACAGATTCACAGCAATATTTTTAACGAAGCTATTGATTCTCTTGCTAAATTATGCTTTCTGGTGTAGTATTTTCAATAATTTATTTTATTAATAGCATTTAGTATAATAAGTCATTATAGATTTTGGAGTACCTCTAGCACCCCTTCCGTGTGCTGTGCTCTTGTCACGCCTTGGTCATTGTATCTTGTGTTTTGTTAATTGTTTGGGTAGGCCAGGGTGTGACATGGGTTTATATGTTGTATTTCGTATTGGGGTTTGTATTAATTGGGAGTGTGTATTATTAGGGGTGTGTCTAGTTAGGCTTGGCTGCCTGAGGCGATTCCTAATTGGAGTCAGCTGATTCTCGTTGTCTCGGATTGGGAACCGTATTTAGGCAGCCTGAGTGCGCGTTGTAATTCGTGGGTGATTGTACCTGTCTCTGTGTTAGTCACCAGATAGGCTGTATTAGTTTCACTCGTTTGTTGTTTTCGTATTTTCAGTTATTTCATGTACCGTTATTTTCTTCATTAAAAGTCATGAGTAACCTACACGCTGCATTTCGGTCTGACTCACTTTAAACAACAGAGGAAGTTCATTACAGCTCTCCCTGTGGCCCAAAAAAATAAAGACTTCTTCTTCTTATTTTCCCAGCCAGAGATACATTTTAACAAGATATACAGATGGAGATTTAGTTCAACAAATTCATATTGATGGATTATCAGACAAGTCACAGGCTTTTGGTTGGTAGTAGCCTATAATAGTGAAGTGCAAAATAATCCACTGGGTCTCGGCTATGCATTAAATGGCCTCAAAATGTTCTGATCAGTTCTGCTAATAGATGAGCAACTAGACTAATGATGATGAACGCAACAGAGATTCAGTGAAAAAAAAATCTGACATTGATTGATTTATCAAGACAAGCCCCCCCCCCATGCTTGTCTCAAGTCCCCCCCCCCCCCATTTGTCTCAAAACAGCACAATGGCGCAGTCCCAATCAAAACCGTGCTGAAATTGGCATTTAACATTAGTTGACCACACACAGCAAAATTAGCTTTGAGTTTATGTTAATGGTTGAATTACTTTTGGAGTTTCACATAACCACGGCTCTATGGAACAAAGCACCACACTAAGTTAATTAAGAGACCTACAAAAAATGTTTACACGATGGAAGCAGCGCAGAAAAATCAGTGCTGACCCAAAATGATTCTGGACTAAAGCCCCGAAAGGCCGGTCCTGGTGACGTCCCAGCTCTCAGCCAAAGCACCATAGAGTGCTTACAAGGTAAGGAAACTAATGTCTAAATCCATTAATTCGCTGAACTGTACTATTATGTTAGAGTTACTACCTTTAAAGGCCCAGTAAAGCAGTGGCTTGTATTCATGGATGCCAAGGGAAGCCAGTCTTCCCCCCCCCAAATGAATCCCATCCTTCAGCTACACTCAACCCCTCCCATCTATTTTTTATTTTACCTTTATTTAACAAGGCAAGTCAGTTAAGAACAAGTTCTTATTTACAATGACGGCCTAGGAACCGTAGGTTAACTTACTTGTTCAGGGGCAGAATGACAGATTTTTACCATGTCAGCTCGGGGATTCAATCTTGCAACCTATCAGTTACTAGTTCAACGCTTTAACCAGTAGGCTACCTGCAACCCCTCTAGCTCTGAAGACCATCCAGTTTGATTTCTATTTAACATGCAACGCATTCGGAAAGTATTCAGACCCACTTTCTCTTACGTCACAGCCTTATTCTAAATGTATTATCACTCATCAATCTACACACAATGCCCCATAATGACAAAGCAAAAACAGGTTTTAGACATTTTAGCAGTAAGGTAAAAAAATTACAATTTAAAATAAAATGTACATTGTTTTTGTAGCTTCAAGAGCTCTTGAAACAGACCGTCTTAAAACAATTCCATAGAGCTTAGTCGAACAACACCCTACCCCCCCCCCCCCCCCCCCCTACATTTTTTTTGGTGAGAAATTACACTGGACACACAAAACATTTATAAAATATTTATAAAGTATAAATACCCCAAACTTTTGATAGGCCACGCAAAAACACTTATCTAATGATTAGTAAATGGTTTATAAGGACCTATTTTAAACATTGTATGAATCCTTATTAAATACTTTAGAAGTTGTTAATACATGTGTGAATAACTAGGCTACTAACAATTACAAATGTGGGAGTAATGATTAATAAATAAGGAGTAAACAATTTACTATCCAATTATAAATGCTTTATTACGTAGAGTTATATTATATTATAGTATATTATTATATTATAGTTATATTATATTTATTACATAGAGTGCTACCAAATTATTTTATTTATGAAGTTTTTCTGAGTGAGATTTTTCAATCAATAAAGTAGGCCTACCTGTAAGTGACAGTGTTCACTATTCCGTGGAAAATAGTGCATGTACATTCGATGTATAAAGATTTAAAGAATAATAGAAAATGTCGTACCAAAATGGTTGCTGCTTGTCTTCTTAGGTGTTCATGCTTCTATGAGCTCCTCATCAAATGATCTATGTCTCTTTTCACTTTTATTTTGTTTCTCTTTCAGGATGTGTCCCAAATGGCACTGTATCAGGGTGCCATTTGGAATGTACACTCAGCAGGTATAGCAACTATGTAGTTCAACAAGAACAACGGACAGCGTGAAACCCAAATGCCAACAAAAATACACTCAAACAAGGAAACAGGAGAACAAGCCCGCACGAAACAGAAGCGGGCTGAACAGACTATATATAACCCTATCCTAACAACCAAACAAGAAACAGGTGCTACCAATTAGACAGAACTAAACGAACACAGAACAACGGATCGGCGATAACTAGTAGACCGGCGACGACGACCGCCGAGCGACACGTGAACAAGAAGGGGAGTCACCTTCGGTAATATTCGTGACACTGACAAGGTCAAAATCTGTCGTTCTACCCCTGAACAAGGCAGTTAACCAACTGTTCCAAGGCTGTCATTAAGAATAAGACTTCTGTTCTAAACTGACTTGCCTAGAAAAATAAATACAATGACAATACCTGTTGTACTGCACTATTTTCATTACCAATGAAGTGAGATTGGTTCCTTGCTGGCTACATGTAGCTATTGTCACGACTAGTCAAGGTGGGTGGAATCAGGCGCAGAGAGCAAATAGTGAATAGAGGTTTATTCTCCGGTGAACAAAAATAAACACGGACAACCAAAAATACAAACAGGGTGAAGAATATCCAAAACAGGAATAACAGACAAACCGGAGAAATAAAACACAAAAACACAGACAGCCGAAACGAAATGACAAAAACAAACAATCCCGCACAAAACAAGGGCGGGACAACCTACATTATATACAGATACTAATTAACTAACACACAGGTGAAAACAATCAGACAAAACCAACAGATAACCGAAAAGGGATCGGTAGTGGCTAATAGGACGGTGACGACGACCGCCGAGCACAGCCTGAACGGGCAGGAGAGCCAACCTCAGCGGAAGTCGTGACAGTACCCCCCCCCCTGCGGAGGAAGAGGTGCTGGGCGATCCGGGTGGAGGCGGTGGAATTCTATCAGGAGAAAAGGGTCCAAAATGTCCCTCACCGGAACCCAGCATCTCTCCTCCGGGCCGTACCCCTCCCAGTCCACGAGGTACTGCAGGCCCCGCACCCAGCGTCTAGAATCCAGAATGCCTCGAACTGTATACGCCGGGGGCCCATCGATGTCCAGAGGGGGCGGAGGGACCTCAGACACCTCACCTTCTTGCAGGGGACCAGCCACCACCGGACTGAGGAGAGACACATGAAACGAGGGGTTAATACGGTAATACCTAGGAAGATGTAACCTATAACACACCTCGTTTATTCTCCTCAGGACTTTGAACGGCCCCACACACTGCGGCCCAAGCTTCCGACAGGGTAGACGGAGGGACAGGTTTCGGGTCGAGAGCCAGACCCTGTCCCCTGGTGCAAACACGGGGGTCTCACTGCGGTGCTGGTCAGCGCTCCTCTTCTGCCGTTCTCCCGCTAACCGTAATGAGTCCTGAACGGCTTTCCAGGTGTCCTTGGAGCGCTGTACCCATTCCTCCACCGCAGGAGCCTCGGTCTGACTCTGATGCCATGGAGCCAGGACCGGCTGGTAGCCTAACACACACTCAAAATGAGACAAGTTAGTAGAGGAGTGGCGTAAGGAGTTCTGGGCTAGTTCGGCCCATGGAACATACCTTGCCCACTCACCAGGCCGGTCCCGACAGTAGGACCGCAGAAACCTGCCCACATCCTGGTTAACGCGCTCCACCTGCCCATTACTCTCGGGGTGAAAACCTGAGGTTAAGCTAACCGAGACCCCCAGTCTCTCCATAAACGCCCTCCACACTCTGGACGTGAATTGGGGACCCCGATCAGAGACGATGTCCTCAGGCACCCCATAGTGCCGGAAGACATGGGTAAACAAAGCCTCAGCAGTCTGCAGGGCCGTAGGAAGACCGGGCAACGGAATAAGACGACAGGACTTAGAAAACCGATCCACAACGACCAGGATCGTAGTACTTCCCTGGGACGGGGGAAGGTCGGTAAGAAAATCCACCGATAAATGTGTCCACGGCCGTTGTGGAACGGGGAGGGGTTGTAATTTCCCTCTAGGTAGGTGCCGAGGAGCCTTGCTCTGAGCACACACTGAGCAGGAGGAGACATAAAATCTCACGTCTTTAGCCAGTGTGGGCCACCAGTATTTCCCTCTCAGACTCTGCACTGTCCTCTTGATACCAGGATGACCCGAGGAGGGAAGAGTATGAGCCCACCTAATCAGCTTGTCCCGGACCACCCTCGGCACGTACTTGGTCCCTACTGGACAGTTAGGAGGAGCCGGCTCTGACCGTGAGGCCCTCTCTATCTCAGCATCTACCGCCCATACCACCGGTGCCACAAGACATGACGGTGGAATGATGGGTGTTGGCTCTACTGACCGTTCCTCTGTATCATAGAGGCGAGACAGTGTGTCAGCGTTGGTGTTTTGGGAGCCTGGCCGGTATGTGAGGGTAAACTGGAACCTAGTAAAAAACATGGCCCATCTAGCCTGACGTGGATTTAGTCTCTTAGCTTCCCGGATGTACTCGAGATTACGATGGTCAGTCCAGATGAGAAAAGGGTATTTAGCCCCCTCAAGCCAATGTCTCCACACCTTCAGAGCCTTGACTACAGCTAACAACTCCCGGTCCCCCACATCATAGTTTCGCTCCGCTGGGCTGAGCTTGCTCGAAAAGAAAGCACACGGGTGGAGTTTGGATGGCACGCCCGAGTGTTGGGACAGCACGGCTCCAACCCCAGCCTCGGACGCATCCACCTCCACTATGAACGCTAAAGAGGGATCCGGATGCGCCAACACAGGCGCATTGGTGAACAGCTCCTTCAGACGACTGAAAGCCCTGCCCGCCTCTGCTGACCAGCGCAAGCGCACCGGTCCTCCCTTCAGCAGTGAGGTGATGGGAGCAGCCACCTGACCAAAACCCCGGATAAACCTCCGGTAGTAATTGGCAAACCCTAAAAACCTCTGCATTTCTTTCACCGTGGTCGGAGTCGGCCAATTACGCACGGCTGTAACGCGATCATCCTCCATTACCACCCCGGAGGTAGAAATACGATACCCCAGGAATGAAACGGACTGTTTGAAAAACTCACATTTCTCCGCCTTGCAATACAGGTCATGCTCCAGTAGTCGCCCAAGTACCTTACGCACCAGAGACACATGCTCCGCGCGTGTGGCAGAATAGATCAAGATGTCATCAATGTACACTACCACTCCCTGCCTGAGCAGGTCTCAGAGAATCTCATCTACGAAGGATTGGAAAACGGCTGGAGCATTCTTCAAACTGTATGGCATGACGCGGTACTCATAATGACCAGAAGTAGTACTAAATGCGGTTTTCCACTCATCTCCTCCCCGGATACGTACCAGATTATACGCGCTCCTCAGGTCCAGTTTTGTGATGAATTGCGCCCCGTGAAATGATTCCATTGCCGTAGCGATGAGAGGTAGTGGGTAACTAAACCCCACTGTAATGGAATTTAGACCTCTATAATCAATACACGGACGCAGACCTCCATCCTTCTTCTTCACAAAAAAGAAGCTTGAGGAGACGGGTGATATGGAGGGCTGAATGTACCCCTGTCCCAGCGATTCGGAAACATATGTTTCCATCGCAACTGTCTCCTCCTGGGACAATGGATAAACATGACTCCTAGGAAGTGCAGCGTTTTCCAGAAGGTTTATCACGCAGTCCTCTCGACGATGAGGTGGTAATTTGGTCGCCCTCCCTTTACTGAAGGCGATAGCCAAATCGGCATATTCAGAGGGAATGCGCACGGTGGAAACTTGGTCTGGACTCTCCACCGTAGTCGCACCAACGGCAACTCCTATACACCTACCTGAACACTCCTCTGACCACCCCTTAAGAGCCCCCTGTCCCCAGAAAATCACCGGGCTGTGTTGAGCTAACCAGGGACCCCCCAACACCACTGGAAACGCAGGTGAATCCATAAGGAACAGGCTAATCTGCTTCTTATGATCACCCTGCGTTACCATGTATATATATATATATTATATATATATGCCATTTATATATATATGCCATTTAGCAGACGCTTTTATCCAAAGCGACTTACAGTCATGTGTGGATACATTGCACGTATGGGTGGTCCCGGGGATCGAACCCACTACCTTGGTGTTACAAGCGCCATGCTCTACCAACTGAGCTACAGAAGGACCAGCGGCACCGTAGCCTCCCTAATTACTCCTGACCCTAATGGTCGGCTATCTAAGGAGTGCACGGGGAAAGGTTGATCTAACGACACCAGGGGAATCCCTAGCCTTAATGCAAGCCCACGATCCATAAAATTCCCAGCTGCGCCTGAATCGACTAGCGCTTTATGCTGTAGAGAGGGGGAAAACCCAGGGAAAGAAATCAATACAAACACATGACCGACAGGAAGCGCTGAATGAGTTTGGTGCTTACTCACCTGGGGTGATCGAGCAGTGTTCTGCCTGTCCTCCCGACTCCTAGACGAGTTCCTCCAGCACCGGTCGGACGTGTGCCCTCGTCGACCACAACTGGTGCAGGAGGACACTCCTCCTCCGGTCCCCCTCGAAGCCGTACCTCCTAATTCCATAGGGATAGGATCAGGGGGGCTGGGGATTGGAAACGACAGGACCTGATCCGAACGCCCGCGAGCAGCCAGCAGGTTGTCGAGACGGACAGCCAGATCGATAAGTCCATCCAGTGAATATGTGGTGTCCCGACATGCCAGCTCCCTGCGGACGTCCTCCCTGAGACTACATCTAAAATGATCAATCAAGGTCATGTCGTTCCATCCTGCTCCTGCTGCCAACGTCCTAAACTCTAGGGCAAAATCCTGTACGCTCCTCGTCTCCTGACGCAGGTGAAACAGCCGTTCACCCGCCGCCCGACCCTCGGGTGGATGGTCAAAAACAGCTCGGAATCGGCGGGTGAACTCTTGGTAATTATCCTTAGCCGAGTCCGGACCATTCCACACTGTGTTGACCCACTCGAGGGCTCGCCCAGTCAAGCAGGAGACGAGGGCGAGCACGCTCTCCTCTCCAGAGGGAGCAGGACGCACGGTAGCCAGGTATAATTCCAGTTGAAGGAGGAAACCCTGGCACCCAGCCGCCGATCCGTCAAACTGCCGTGGGAGTGTCAGCCGAAGAGCCCCAGAGCCATATGTGGTCGCAGAAACAGGAGGTGCTGGAGAAGGGGTTGCTAGAGATGAGGTGGGGAGGCCACTCCTCTCCCATCGATCCATTCTCTCCATCATTTGGTCCATAGCAGAACCAATCCGATGAATCACGCTGGTATGATGTAGGACCCTCTCTTCCATCGATGGGAGAGGAGACGCTGCTGCTCCTGCTGATTCCATGGGTGGTGCGGGATTCTGTCACGACTAGTCAAGGTGGGTGGAATCAGCCGCAGAGAGCAAATAGTGAATAGAGGTTTATTCTCCGGTGAACAAAAATAAACACGGACAAGCCAAAATACAAACAGGGTGAAAAATATCCAAAACAGGAATAACAGACAAACCGGAGAAATAAAACACAAAAACACCGACAGCCGAAACGAAATGACAAAAACAAACAATCCCGCACAAAACAAGGGCGGGACAACCTACATTATATACAGATACTAATTAACTAACACACAGGTGAAAACAATCTGACAAAACCAACAGATAACTGAAAAGGGATCGGTAGTGGCTAATAGGACGGTGACTACGACCGCCGAGCACAGCCTGAACGGGCAGGAGAGCCAACCTCGGCGGAAGTCGTGACAGCTATAGGCCCCATTAGGTGTGAACTTCAGGTCACTTTAGAAAGAAGTGTATGTTAAACAAACATATACAGAAAACACTGTACTGAGATTTCAAGCCTCAGGCTTTTGCATGTCATTCTCCGATAACACACTCACAAAAACATAACATTTTGGAATGCTACCCTTCAGGGCTTTGGCTCTCTTTTCCTTACCAGGCGTTCCCTTGTAGTTGTTTAGTCACTGATTGCATCCCAAATCACACCCTATTACCTACAGTACATTTGAAAAGTATTCAAACCCTTGGCATTTTCCACATTTTGTTACGTTACAGACTTATTCTAAAACTGCTTGAATCAATCTACATACAATACCCCATAATAACAAAGCTAAAATATTAAAAAATATATATATTTGGCAAATTTATTAAAAATACAAAACAGAAATACCTTATTTACATAACTATTCAGACCCTTTGCTAAGGGAACTGAAATTGAGCTCAGTTGTATTCTGTTTCCATTTCTCATCCTTGATGTTTTTACAACTTGATTGGACATGATTTGGAAAGGCACACACTGGTCTATATAAGGACCCACAGTTGACAGTACATGTTAGAGCAAAAACCAAGCAAGGAGGTTGAAGGAATTGTCTGTAGAGCTCCCAGACAGGATTGTGTCGAGGCACAGATCATGGGAAGGGTACCAAAAGGCCTCTTTGAAGGTCCCCAAGAACATAATGGCCTCCATCATTCTTAAATGGAAAAAGGTTGGAACCACCAAGACTCTTCCTAGAGCAGGCTGCCTGGACCAACTGAGCAATTAGGGGAGAAGGGCCTTGGTCAGGGAGGTAACCAATAACCTTATGGTCACTCTGACATAGATCCAGATCCTCTGTGGGGATGGGAGAACCTTCCAGAAGGACAACCATCTCTGCAGCATCTCTGCAGCACTCAGTAGAGTGGCCAGACGGACGCCACTCCTCAGTAAAAGGCACATGACAGCCTGCTTGGAGTTTGCCAAAAAGCACCTAAAGGACTCTCAGACCATGAGAAACAAGATTCTCTGGTCTGATGAAACCAAGATTGGGAATGTTTTTCAGCGGCAGGTACTGGGAGACTAGTCAGGATCGAGAGAAAGATGAACGGAGCAAAGTACAGAGAGATCCTTGATGAAAACCTGCTACAGAGCGCTCAGGACCACAGACTGGGGTGAAGGTTACACTTTCAAAAGAACAATGGCCCTAAGCACACAGCCAAGACAACACAGGAGTGGCTTCGGGATGAGTCTCTGAATGTCCTTGTGTGGCCCAGCCAGAGCCCCAACTTGAACCCGAACAAACATATCTAAAGAGACCTGAAAATAGCTGTGCAGCGAGGCTCCTCATCCAACATGATAGAACTTGAGAGCATCTGCAGAGAAGAATGGGAGAAACTCCGCAGTACAGGTGAGCCAAGCTTGTAGCATCATACCCAAGAAGACTTGAGGCTGTAATCGCTGCCTAGGGTGCTTCAACAAAGTACTGAGTTAAGGGTCTGAATACTAACGTAAATATGTTTTTTTTAAATAAAATGGCCCAAAATTCTAAAAACCTGTTTTTGCTTTGTCATCATGGGGTATTGTGTGTAGATTGATGAAGGAATTTAAACAAAATCAGTTTTAGAATAAGGCTGTAACGTAATAAAATGTGGAAAAAGTAAAGAGGTCTAAATACAGTTGAAGTCTGAAGTTTACATACACTTAGGTTGAAGTCATTAAAACTAGTTTACATACACTTAGGTTGAAGTCATTAAAACTAGTTTACATACACTTAGGTTGAAGTCATTAAAACTAGTTTACATACACTTAGGTTGAAGTCATTAAAACTAGTTTACATACACTTAGGTTGAAGTCATTAAAACTAGTTTACATACACTTAGGTTGAAGTCATTAAAACTTGTTTACATACACTTGGGTTGAAGTCATTAAAACTAGTTTACATACACTTGGGTTGGAGTCATTAAAACTAGTTTACATACACTTAGGTTGGAGTCATTAAAACTAGTTTATATACACTTAGGTTGAAGTCATTAAAACTAGTTTACATACACTTAGGTTGAAGTCATTAAAACTTGTTTACATACACTTAGGTTGAAGTCATTAAAACTTGTTTTTCAGTCTCTCCACAAATTTCTTGTTCACAAACTATGGTTTTGGCAAGTCGTTTAGAACATCTACTTTGTGCATGACACAAGTAATTTTTCCAACAATTGTTTACAGACAGATTGTTTCATTTATAATTCACTGCATCACAATTCCAATAGGTCAGAAGTTTACATACACTAAGTTGACTGTGCCTATAAACAGCTTGGGAAATTCCAGAAGATTATGACATGGCTTTAGAAGATTCTAATTGGCTAATTGACATAATTTGAGTCAATTGAAGGTGTACCTGTGGATGTATTTCAAGGCCGACCTTCAAACTCAGTGCCTCATTGCTTGACGTGATGGGAAAATCAAAAGAAATCAGCCAAGAACTCAGAAACAAATTATAGACCTCCACAAGTCTGGTTTATCCTAGGGAGCAATTTCCAAACGCCTGAAGGTACCACATTAATCTCTACAAACAATAGTACGCAAGTATAAACAGCATGGGCGCACGCAGCCGTCATACTGCTCAGAAAGGAGACGCGTTCTGTCTCCTATAAATGAACGTGCTGTGGTGTAAAAAGTGCAAATCAATCCCAGAACAACAGCAAAGGACCCTGTGAAGATGCTGGAGGAAACCGGTACAAAAGTATCTATATCCACAGTAAAACTAGTCCTATATCGACATAACCTGAAAGGCCGCTCAACAAGGAAGAAGCCACTGCTCCAAAACCGCCATAAAAAAAGCCAGATTTCGGTTTGCAACTGCACATGGGGACAAAGATCGTATTTTTGGAGAAATGTCCTCTGGTCTGGTGAAACAACAATGGGGGAGGCAGCATCATGTTGTGGGGCTGCTTTGCTGCAGGATGGACTGGTGCACTTCACAAAATAGATGGCATCATGACGAAGGAAATGTATGTGGATATATTGAAGCAACATCTCAAGACATCAGTCAGGGAAGTTAAAACTTGGTCGCACATGGGTCTTCCAAATGGACATTGACCCAAACATTCTTCCAAAGTTGTGGCAAAATGGCTTAAGGACAACAAAGTCAAGGTATTAGAATGGCCATCACAAAGCCCTGACCTCAAACCCATGGAAAATTTGTGGGCAGAACTGATAAAGCATGTGTGAGCAAGGAGGCCTACAAACCTGACTCAGTTACACCAGCTCTGTCAGGAGGAATGGGCCAAATTTACCCAACTTATCGTGGAAAGCTTGTGGAAGGCTACCCAAAACGTTTGACCCAAGTTAACCAATTTAAAGGCAATGCTACCAAATACTAATTGAGTGTATGTACACTTCTTGCCCACTGGGAATGTGATGAAATAAATAAAAGCTGAAACAAATCATTCGCTCTACTATTGTTCTGACATTTCACATTCTTAAAATAAAGTGGTGATCCTAACTGACATAAGACAGAGAATTTGTACTAGCATTAAATCTCAGGAATTGTGGATAACTGAGTTTAGATGTATTTGACTGAGGTGTCTGACTTCAACTGTACTTTCCGAATGCACTGTATTGCACTACTTTTGTAAAAGTATTCTTTAAGGACATCTGGGACACATATAAGGCATAACACAATAAATCGCTTCTAACTTTCTCATGATATAACATTTAAGATATTCTAATAGAAAAATCTGTCACTTAAATCAAGAGATATCACTTTTTTGCATGAGTTGCGTCTCAATTCACAGGTGGAAGAGCTACAGTGGTATTTGTGAGATCATGAGACAGATCGAAAATCTGTATTCTCACGGAAACATCTGTAATGTCTGAACGGTTATGAATCTATGGAAAGGGGAGACTCTTGTGAACACTATGGTGTTCTCCATTTTGCTCTACGCCCCCCACAAGTGTCACGGGACTCGTTTGAAGTTGGTAACACTGATGTGCCAACTTCTGTCTGTAGTGGACGAACCGTTTGAGCTACAAACTAATATTACCCCACTGATGAAAGGGGAGACTCTCCTGAACACAAGTGTCACTTGACTCGGCTGAAGGTAACCCATACAAAAAGTTTGTGGACACCAGCTCATCGAACATCTCATTCCAAAAGTTGGTCTCCCCTTTTCCTGCTATAACAGCCTCCACTCTTTTTTAAAGGCTTTCAAGTAGATGTTGGAGCATTTCTGCAGGAACTTGCTTCCATTCAGCCACAAGAGCAATAGTGAGGTTGGGCACTGATGTTGGGCAATTAGGCCTGGCTAACAGTCGTGTTCCAAATCATCCCAAAGGTGTTTGATAGGATTGAGGTCAGAGCTCTGTACAGGCCAGTCAAGTTTATCTACACCAATCTCGACAAACCATTTCTGTATGGACCTCGCTTTGTGCACAGGGGCATTGTCATGCTGAAACAGAAATGGGCCTTCCCTAAACTGTTGCCACAGAATCATCTTGAATGTCATTTTATGCTCTAGCGTTAAGATTTCCTTCCACTGGAACTATGGGGCATAGCCCAAACCATGAAAAACAGACGCATACCATTATTCCTCCTCCACCAAACTTTACAGTTGCCACTATGCATTGGGGCAGGTAGCGATCTCTTGACATCCACCAAACCCAGATTCGTCCGTCGGACTGCCAGATGGTGAAGCGTGATTCATCACTTCAGAGAATGTGTTTCCACTGCTCCAGAGTCCAATGAAGGCATGTTTTACACCACTCCAGCCGACGCTTGGCATTGCGCAGGTGATCTTAGAATAGTGTGCGGCTGCTCGTCCATGGAAACCCATTTCATGAAGCACAGACGAAATGGGCATCGTTTTCATCAAGCCAGCTTCTTTCGATGGTGCTACCCGTTCCAAGGTTAGGACCGTAACCATGACTTGAAAATGAGCCGGAAGGTATTTTGGTTTTAGTGCACTTTCTTTAAAGAAAATGTATATAGCCTATCAATGTGTAGGCATACTGTGTAATAAAATAGCTAATTAAATAAAGGTTAAATAAAAACGGTGTACTAAAAACGTGAATGTGTTTTTGCAGAGTATACAACCATGGGGACTATTTTGCTCCATGGCCATTAACCGTTTCCCTTGCATTTTCAATGTGGTTCGTAAACCAACCTGAGTGTAATATAATTCTGGCCACATGTTGACTCGGTGGCGAATAGCCTTGTCACTACTATTTGGTTGATATGGGGTGCAGTAGATTTACAGTACAACATTACTAAATGATAACAACGTAGCCTTGTGACCAGCTAGTAGTTGGTTGATGGGGTAGGGTACAGTATACAGCAACAATAGCCTTCCAACTGTTTTGTTATACGTTGGGTACCTTGACAAAATTATGTTTTTTTTTTAACTTGGTCAAATAAGATAATGGTTGTGTGCACAATCACTGGTTATAAGTGTGTGGTTTGGTGGCAAATTTTCTAAAGAAAATAGACATATAACAGTATATCATCAGCAATTCTCAGTCAGATGAGATACACGGCGAACCCATATTGAATTTCATTCATTCAGAAATGTGGACACTAATTATTGCTAATATTCCATTTCTCTAGGCCGTCCAATCACAAACCTGAAGCCCCATGTCCCCAGCAGGAAAAACCAGAAAAAAAAGTGTTGGCTTAAGTAACAACTTCCTATTGAGGAAATGTAAGGCAACTTAATGTAATTACTGACATTAATAGAAGCATATACAAGCAATCTATCAAATGTATTTTATAAAGCCCCTTTTACATCAGCAGTTGTCAAAGTGCTTATACAGGTACCCGGCCTAAAACCCCAAAGAGCAAGCAGTGCAGACATAGAAGCACAGTGGCTAGGAAAAACTCCCTAGAATGGCAGAAAGGGGTGGCCAGTCCTCTTCTGGCTGTGCTGGTGGATATTATTAAAGAGTACAGCCATTTAGCCAGATTATTCTTCAAGATGTTTAAACATTCATAGAAAACCAGCGGTGTCAAATAAAGAGTTAGTTCAGCACCTCAGGAGTAAATGCCAGTTGGCTCTTCATAGCTGAGCGTTTAGAGGTTGAGACAGTAGGTCCGGTAGAGACAGGATCAAACAGCGGGTCTGGGACAAGGTAGTACCTCTGGTGAGCCTTGAGCAGGTCAGGGTTCCATAGCTGCAGACAGAAACAGCAGAGCCTGGATCAGCAGCACGACTAGCTGGACTGGAGACAGGGACAGCCAGAAGTCGTCAGGCCAGGTAGTCCTGAGTCATGGTCCTAGAGCTCATGTCCTGCATCCTTATTTTAGTGTATAATTTTGCACGCCCAATTTCTCAGTTTTTGATTTGTTAAAAAAGTTTGAAATATCCAATAAATGTCGTTCGACTTCATGATTGTGTTCCACTTGTTGTTGATTCTTCACAAAAAAATACAGTTTTATATCTTTATGTTTGAAGCCTGAAATGTGGCAAAAGGTCGCAAAGTTCAAGGGGGCCGAATACTTTCGCAAGGCACTGTATTGGATATTTCTCCGACTACAACGTGTGACCAGAAGGAAGTCGGCAGACCTGCAACCCTTGGACTGCGTGCAGGTTTTGACATCTGGAGCTGAAAAATAGAGATGGGGAGGAAGAGTGCAGTTTAAATGTTTATCATTAATAACTGACACAATTCTATAATGAATACATATTAGAATAATAATACATAAGTGACCAATAGTTACTGTATTGTGATTTGTTAAGTGTTTTATTTACTCAACAAGTAGTGCCCCAAAGAGGGATCCAAAAGCGGCAAAAAAGGTAAAATAAGGTCACAAATTTCCATTACTGCTATACACGACTGGCGCACAACAGGGATTCTTTAGCTAAATATCCCAGTACTGTTGCCTACTCCCGACCATCACGTTGTACAGCGCCATATTTTCCATTCCATCCTAACAGAAACCCAGAGTTTTTCTTGGACTAGAAACACCATATAAAATTAAGCAACATTTCTTAAAATCAGTCCCATTTACCATGTTCTTGCAAAAAGGTTTTACATTCTCCAGTACAGCCACTATCGAAAGCTATCAAATGATTCTCAAAGATGTCCTCTGGTGGTCAAACTAGCTAGCTGGCATTAATGGCTAACACTTAAATAATGTGCCATGGAATTCTCCGGCCCCATGCAAGCTGTGCTGCAGTATGCTACAACTTTTTAAACCACTGTACCAAAAATTTTTGTAACAAGTGTTACCAGAAGTTGCTTACTGACATAATAGTGTTGGAATATAATTTATTCTTCCTTGTTCAACTGTAATTACTGTAACTGCCAGAGACTGAATGTACATCCCAAATGGAACACTATTATTTTATCTTTATTTAACTACGCAAGTCAGTTAAGAACAAATTCTTATTTTCAATGATGGCCTAGGAACAGTGGGTTAACTGCCTTGTTCAGGGGCAGAACAACAGATTTTTACCATGTCAGCTCGGGGATTCAATCTTGCAACCTTCCGATTACTAGTCCAACACTCTAAGCACTAGGCTACCTGCCGCCCATATTCCCTATGGGCCCTAGTCAAAGTAGTGCACTATATAGGGAATAGGGTGCCATTTGGGATGCCAGCTGACACAGATAAAATCAAAAGAGAAACACATGCATATCATTTGAGGAGCTCACAGAAGCCTGAACACTTAAGACAAGCAGCAACCATTTTGGTAAGACATTTTCTATTATTCTATAAAATATTATACATTACATTACATTTAAGTCATTTAGCAGACGCTCTTAACCAGAGCGACTTACAAATTGGTGCATTCACCTTATGCATTGAAAGTAAATGCACTTGCACATTTACAGAATGTAAATGTACGGAATAGTGAACACTGTCACTTACAGGTACTGTAGGCCTACTATATTGATAGAAAAATCACTCTCAGAAAAAACACTTACAGTTTAGGCTAACTTTTGTGTAGAGACTTAACATGATTCAAGTTGTATTATTGATTAGTATTTAAATGTATATTTTAAATGAATAATTGTTTAATTGATTTAGAATTTGATTCATATTTTTCTCCCATGTATTAGGGAATAACAATACAACCATGGAACTTTGGCTGTTACTCATAATGTTTTCAGGTTAGTATCAATCTCCTGTTTAGTTATTGTTGTAAAAATATATTCAATGTGAAGCTTAAGCAGTAATCTGACTCACCACCTGAATTCGGTCCTATGCAGCAAATTTGAAATTGTATTTTTTTTTACATTGGATAAAAGTAGAGACTCAGACCTATACAACGTTGTATCATACACTGCACAGTTGATGAGCAATGGGAAAGCAATCCTGCTTTGAATGTTGTTAAACTTGTAACCCCACCTTTAAGAAAATGTAGTACACCTACTGGAGAGCTCTTCTTTGTCTACACCCAGCATCATTCACACACTCTCAAGCCTTAGCCCCACCCATCTCTTTAAGGATTCACAGTGCAGTAAACTACGCAAGAAAGATAGCTAACAGTACACTTTAATTTGCAATGAAAAATTACTTTCTGACCAAATTAGAAATTTATACAATCTGGTAATGTAATTAGACTATTAGCCGTATACATGGATGGACAATGCTTCTTCCTCTATGTCATGGTTGCCCTTAGTTAGAAAATGTGATCAGAAGACAAGTTTTATACAACAGCCTTCTGTGTTCCCATTTGGACTCTCAGCATTTGGCAATCATCTCTCTGCTTCCACTGATTTCATAAATCCGCTCAACTTCTCAACTTCGTGACAACGACACAGTTTCTTCCCCACCACTGTCATCAGAAGACAATAATGTCTTGTTCAAGTGAAAATGTTTTGACCTAAATCAGGGATTTCCTCATTGTCTGATTCATTTTCAGAATCAGAGAGATTCAGCATGGCATGGTCATCCTCCAGAAAGTAGTCCAGCAAAGCATTTTCAGTTCTTCATGATATCTTTTTTATTTTAAGTAGCCGTAGAAATTATTATCCACACATACTGAGCAGGTCATGTTATAGATAGAAGCAGGCTACATGGCAGACCGATCCAAACTCATCTCTCAGCATGTCCAGCCCATCCATTATCAATTATTGCTAGTGGGAATGTGCCTGTATTTTACTAAGCTGGTAATTTACATGTTTTATTCGTATTTAAAGATGCCATATACATTAATAATTATTGCACATGAAAGAACACGTTCCAGAAGGCATTTCTACCACAAAAAATTTGATAATAAAAAATAAAAAAACATTTAAATGCCTCTCCTGTGAAGTAGTGACATGCGACATAAGCCCAGTTTAGCGAGTCACAAAAGGAATGGATATATGGAATATCAGGCAAATGCCAGATGGGCTGGTCCATCTTCAGGCCTTGAGGGACCTTGAGGGAAAAACATGGGCTGACGTTTTGGAAATGCCCATTTCTGATGCCTAGGATTAAGGTATTGTCATATTTACTAATAATTGTAATATTTAGTATTTTTTTTCCAGAAATATGCAGCCTTTGCTCTGCAACAAGCACAACCTTAGATCCTAATGTGACAACAACAACCGAGGCTTCTACTACGACAACCGCGGCTGCTACCACGACAACCGAGGCTGCTACCACGACGACCGCAGCTCCTACCACAACAACCGAGGCTGTTACCACGTCAAGCACAGCTCCTACTACGAGAAACGCAGCTCTTACTACAACAACTGCAGCTCCTACTATAGCAACCGCAGCTCCTATTTTGACAAACGCAGCTTCTACAACCGCAACTCCTGCTACGACACCCGCAGCTCCTACAACCACAGCTCCTACTACGACAACCGCGGCTCCTACTACGACATCTGCGGATCCTACTACGACATCTGTGGCACCTACTACGACATCGGCAGCTCCTACTACGACATCGACAGCACCTACTACAACAACGGCAGCTCCTACTACAACATCTGCGGCTCCTACTACGACACCTGTGGCTCCTACAACGGCAGCTCCTATAACAACAACCGAGGCTCCTACTACGATAACCGCGGCTCCTATTACGACAACCGCGGCTCCTACGACGACAACCTTAGCACCTGCTACGACAACTGCAGATCCTACTACGATAACCGCAGATCCTTTTATGATAACCGTAGCTCCGACTACGACAACTGTAGCTCCTACTACAACAACCGTAGCTCCTACTACGACAACTACAGCTCCTACTACGACAACCATAGCTCCAACTATGACAACCGCGGCTGCTACCATGACAACCGAGGCTGCTACCACGACGACCACAGCTCCTACCACGACAACCGAGGCAGCTACCACGTCAAGCGCAGCTCCTACTACGAGAAACGCAGCTCTTACTACAACAACTGCAGCTCCTACTACGACAACCGCAGCTCCAACAACCGCAGCTCCTATTTCGACAACCGCAGCTTCTACGACCGCAGCTCCTACTACGACAACTGCAGCTCCTACTATGACAACCGTCGCTCCTACTACGACATCTTTGGCTCCTACTACGACATCGGCATCTCCTACTATGACATCGGCGGCTCCAACTACGACAACCGCGGCTCCTACAACAACCGCAGCTCCGACTACTACAACCGCAGCTCCTACTACGACAACCACAGATCCTACTACGACAACCGCAGATCCTTCTATGACAACCGCAGCTCCAGCTACGACAACCGCAGCTCCTACTACGTCAACCGCAGCTCCTACTACGACAACCGCAGCTCCTACTACGACAACCGCAGCTCCTACTTCGACAACCGCTGATCCTACTCCGACAACCACAGCTCCTACTACGACAACCACAGCTCCTACTACGACAACCGTAGCTCCTACTACGACATCTTTGGCTCCTACTACGACATCGGCATCTCCTGCTACGACATCGGCGGCTCCTACTATGACAACGGCAGCTCCGACTACGACAACCACAACTCCTACACCCGCAGCTCCAACTACGACAACCGCAGCTCCTACTACGATAACTGCAGATCCTACTACGACAACCACAGCTCCTACTACGACAAACGTAGCTTCTACTACGGCATCTTTGGCTCCTACTACGACATCGGCATCCCCTACTATGACATCAGCGGCCCCTACTACGACATCGGCGGCTCCTACTACGACAACGGCAGCTCCTACTACCACAACCGCAGTACCTACAACCACAGCTCCTACTACGACAACTGCAGCTCCTACTACGACAACTGCAGCTCCTACTACGACAACTGCAGCTCCTACTATGACAACCGCAGCTCCTACTATGACAACCGCAGCTCCTACTACGACAACCGCAGCTCCTACTACGACAACCACAGCTCCAACAACAGCAGCTCCTACTACAACAACTGCATCTCTTACTACGACAACCGAAGCTCCGACAACCACAGCTCTTACTACAACAACCGAAGCTCCTACAACCGCAGTTCCTACTACGACAACTGCAGCTCTTACTACGACAACTGCAGCTCTTACTACGACATCCGAAGCTCCTACAACCGCAGTTCCTACTACGACAACTGCAGCTCTTACTACGACATCCGAAGCTCCTACTACGACAACCGCAGCTCCTACTACGACAATCACAGCTCCTACTATGACAACCGCAGCTCCTACTACGACAACTGCAGCTCCTACTATGACAACCGCAGCTCCTACTATGACAACCGCAGCTCCTACTACGACAACCGCAGCTCCTACTACGACAACCACAGCTCCAACAACAGCAGCTCCTACTACGACAACTGCATCTCTTACTACGACAACCGAAGCTCCGACAACCGCAGCTCCTACTACGACAACCACAGCTCCAACAACAGCAGCTCTTACTACGACAACTGCAGCTCTTACTACGACATCCGAAGCTCCTACAACCGCAGTTCCTACTACGACAACTGCAGCTCTTACTACGACATCCGAAGCTCCTACTACGACAACCACAGATCCTACTACGACAACCGCAGATCCTTCTATGACAACCGCAGCTCCAGCTACGACAACCGCAGCTCCTACTACATCAACCGCAGCTCCTACTACGACAACCGCAGCTCCTACTACGACAACCGCAGCTCCTACTTCGACAACCGCTGATCCTACTCCGACAACCACAGCTCCTACTACGACAACCACAGCTCCTACTACGACAACCGTAGCTCCTACTACGACATCTTTGGCTCCTACTACGACATCGGCATCTCCTGCTACGACATCGGCGGCTCCTACTATGACAACGGCAGCTCCGACTACGACAACCACAACTCCTACACCCGCAGCTCCAACTACGACAACCGCAGCTCCTACTACGATAACTGCAGATCCTACTACGACAACCACAGCTCCTACTACGACAAACGTAGCTTCTACTACGGCATCTTTGGCTCCTACTACGACATCGGCATCCCCTACTATGACATCAGCGGCCCCTACTACGACATCGGCGGCTCCTACTACGACAACGGCAGCTCCTACTACCACAACCGCAGTACCTACAACCACAGCTCCTACTACGACAACTGCAGCTCCTACTACGACAACTGCAGCTCCTACTACGACAACTGCAGCTCCTACTATGACAACCGCAGCTCCTACTATGACAACCGCAGCTCCTACTACGACAACCGCAGCTCCTACTACGACAACCACAGCTCCAACAACAGCAGCTCCTACTACAACAACTGCATCTCTTACTACGACAACCGAAGCTCCGACAACCACAGCTCTTACTACAACAACCGAAGCTCCTACAACCGCAGTTCCTACTACGACAACTGCAGCTCTTACTACGACAACTGCAGCTCTTACTACGACATCCGAAGCTCCTACAACCGCAGTTCCTACTACGACAACTGCAGCTCTTACTACGACATCCGAAGCTCCTACTACGACAACCGCAGCTCCTACTACGACAATCACAGCTCCTACTACGACAACCGCAGCTCCTACTACGACAACTGCAGCTCCTACTATGACAACCGCAGCTCCTACTATTACAACCGCAGCTCCTACTACGACAACCGCAGCTCCTACTACGACAACCACAGCTCCAACAACAGCAGCTCCTACTACGACAACTGCATCTCTTACTACGACAACCGAAGCTCCGACAACCACAGCTCTTACTACAACAACCGAAGCTCCTACAACCGCAGTTCCTACTACGACAACTGCAGCTCTTACTACGACAACTGCAGCTCTTACTACGACATCCGAAGCTCCTACAACCGCAGTTCCTACTACGACAACTGCAGCTCTTACTACGACATCCGAAGCTCCTACTACGACAACCGCAGCTCCTACTACGACAATCACAGCTCCTACTACGACAACCGCATCTCCTACTACGACAACTGCAGCTCCCACTACGACAACCGCAGCTCCTACTACGACAACTGCAGCTCCTACTACGACAACCACAGCTCCTACAACTGCAGCTCTTACTACGATAACCGCAGCTCTTACTACCACAACCGCAGCTCTTACTACGACAACCAAAACTCCTACAATCGCAGCACCTACTACGACAACCGCTGCTCCTACTACGACATCCGCAGCTCTTACTACGACAACCGAAGCTCCTACTACGACAACCGCAGCTCCTACTACGACAACCGCAGCTCCTATTACGACAACCGCAGCTCCTACTACGACAACCGTAGCTTCTACTACGACAACCGAAGCTCCTACAACCGCAGCTCCTACTACGACAACCGCAGCTCCTACTACGACAACCGCAGCTCCTACTACGACAACCGCAGCTCTTACTACGACAACTGCAGCTCTTACTACGACAACTGCAGCTCTTACTACAACAACCACAGCTCTTACTACAACAACCGAAGCTCCTACAACCGCAGCTCCTACTACGACAACCGCAGCTCCTACTACGACAACCACAGCTCCTACAACAGCAGCTCCTACTACGACAACTGCATCTCTTACTACGACAACTGCAGCTCTTACTACGACAACCGCAGCTCCTACTACGACAACTGCAGCTCTTACTACGACAACCGCAGCTCTTACTTCGACAACCGCAGCTCTTACTATGACAACCGAAGCTCCTACAACCGTAGCTCCTACTACGACAACTGCAGCTATTACTACGACAACTGCAGGTCTTACTACGACATCCGAAGCTCCTACAACCACAGCTCCTACAACTGCAGCTCCTTACCACGACAACTGCAGGTCTTACTACGATAACCGCAGCTCCGACAACCGCAGCTCCTCGACAACCGCAGCTCTTACTACGACAACCACAGCTCCTACTACGACAACCGCAGCACCTACTACGACAACCGCAGCATCCGCAGCTCTTACTACGACACAACTCGCAGCTCCTACTACGACAACCGCAGCGTCTATTACGACAACCGCAGCTCCTACTACGACAACCGTAGCTCCTACTACGACAACCGCAGCTCCTACTACGACAACCGCAGCTCCTACTACGACAACCGCAGCTCCTACTACGACAACCGCAGCTCTTACTACGACAACCGCAGCTCTTACTACGACAACTGCAGCTCTTACTACAACAACCGCAGCTCTTACTACAACAACCGAAGCTCCTACAGCCGCAGCTCCTACTACGACAACCGCAGCTCCTACTACGACAACCAGAGCTCCTACAACAGCAGCTCCTGCTACGACAACTGCATCTCTTACTACGACAACTGCAGCTCTTACTACGTCAACCGCAGCTCCTACTACGACAACCGCAGCTCTTACTACGACAACCGCAGCTCCTACAACCGCAGCTCCTACTACGACAACCGCAGCTTCTACTACGACAACAGCAGCGCCTACTACGACAACCGCAGGTCCTACTACGACAACCGCAGATCCTACTACGACAACCACAGCTCCTACAACTGCAGCTCTTACTACGACAACCGCACCTCTTACTACGACAACCGCAGCTCTTACTTCGACAACCGCAGCTCTTACTTCGACAACCGAAACTCCTACAACCGCAGCACCTACTACGACAACAACAGCTCTTACTACGACAACCGAAGCTTCTACTACAACAACCGCAGCTCCTACTACGACAACCGCAGCTCCTATTACGACAACCGCAGCTCCTACTACGACAACAGCAGCTCCTACTACGACAACCGTAGCTCCTACTAAGACAACCGAATCTCCTACTACGACAACCACAGCTCCTACTATGACATCCGCAGCTCTTACTACGACAACCGAAGCTCCTACTAGCAACCGCAGCTCCTACTACGACAACCGCAGCTCCTATTACGACAACCGCAGCTCCTATTACGACAACAGCAGCTCCTACTACGACAACAGCAGCTCTTACTACGACAACTGCAGCTCCTACTACGACAACCGCAGCTCCTACTACGACAACCGAAGCTCCTACAACCGCAGCTCCTACTACGACAACCGTAGCTCCTACTACGACAACAGCAGCTCCTACTACGACAACCGCAGCTCCTACTACGACAACCGAAGCTCCTACAACCGCAGCTCCTACTACGACAACCGCAGCTCCTACTACGACAACCGCAGCTCCTACTACAACAACCGCAGCTCCTACTACGATAACCGCAGCTCCTACTACGACAACAGCAGCTCCTACTACGACAACCGCAGCTCTTACTACAACAACCGAAGCTCCTACAACCGCAGCTCCTACTACAACAACCGCAGCTCCTACTACGACAACCGAAGCTCTTACAACCGCAGCTCCTACTATGACATCCGCAGCTCCTTCTACGACAACCGCAATTCCTACAAGAGCCATAACTGCTGCTTCTAATATGACAACAACCATTCATAACACAACTAAGACAGATCTTACTACGGCAAAATCACTTCTAAGTACGACAACTAGTGTTCCTACAGCAACAACCGCAGCTCCAGCTATGACAACCACAGCTCCTACTACGGTAACCACAGCTCCTACTACGGCAACCACAGCTCCTACTACGGCAACCACGGCTCCTAATAGAACAACCACAGCTCCTAATACAACATCCACAGCTCCTAATACAGCAACTACAGCTCCTAATACAACAACTACAGCTCCTAATACAACAACTACAGCTCCTAATACAACAACTACAGATCCTACTACAACAACAATACATTCAGTTAATTTCACAATGGTAGTTCTAACTAAAACAACTGCAACTCCCGCTACAACATCCTCTACTGAGCTATCAAAAACTACACAAATGAGCACTACAACTCCACCTGCCGGACAGTCAACCACGAATAGTGGGCTTAGTAAGTGTGATTTACTTTACTTAATATCTAATGAAATTGGTAATAGTGGTCAACCTTGTCAAATCTCCTTATTTTCATGTATTACGGTACCTGCTTGTCTGTCTGTCTTACTGTCAGTCTGTTTGTTTTGTTTCATGTTTGTTTTTATCATTTCTCATTGTGTCTCCACAGGATATAAGTTAATACTGAGGTTGAAATTGGACATGACGAGATACCTAACCGAATCTGAGATCTTGAAGCAGGTGAGAGTCGCTCTCAAACACTTCATTTTATAATGAATTCATTTAATCTCCAAAAATGATTATAGAATGAGGAAAAACCTCACTCAATGGGATTTAAGTGTAAATTTGCTTTATCAAATGAGGATATTGAATAACGATGGAAAGTGAAGTGAATGAAGGGAAGGAGCGTGAAGAGGATAGGAATGTAGCGTTAACTCGTTTACTAAATGATGTAACCCCTTTGTTTGTTCCAGCTTGAAGCAGAACTGATCAGACGAGGGCTGCCAGAGACCTTTACACTGCGATTGAGAATCATTCAGAGCTAGTTGACCGGGGGAAGAGGAGGACGACACTGGAGATAAAACACAGACAGATTATAATGCAAACCTGATCACAAAGATAGCTTACACACATACCTTACAATAGATTGTCCTCAATACTACATTATTACCACATGACCTACGGTAACTAGACCTAATGTATTAGGCAACTAAATTTCTACAGTGCATTCAGAAAGTTCACACCCCTTGATGTTTCCCACATTTTGTTGTGTTACAAAGTGGGATTAAAATGTATTTAAATGTATTTTTTTGTCAACGATCTACACTAAATATAGTTGAAGAAAAATTATAATATTGTAAAAAATGTATACATGAACAATAAAACACGAATATATCTTGATTAGCTAAGTTTTCACCTTTCACCTTTGACAGTGATTACAGATGTGAGTCTTTCTAGATACAGTGGGGAGAACAAGTATTTGATACACGGCCGATATTGCAGGCTTTCCTACTTACAAAGCATGTAGAGGTCTTTCATTTTTATCATAGGTAAGTACACTTCAACTGTGAGAGACGGAATCTAAAACAAAAATCCAGAAAATCACATTGAATGATTTTTAAGTAAATAATTTGCATTTTATTGCATGACATAAGTATTTGATACATCAGAAAAGCAGAACTTAATATTTGGTACAGAAACCTTTGTTTGCAATTACAGAGATCATACTTTTCCTGAGGTCTATCTGCAGTCTCAGACAAGTTCTGTATCACCAGGTTTACAAAGTGGGAGCCATTGTCGCTGGTTACTTTAGATCGTAACCCCCACCTTGGGATGATCTCCCTAAGGAGATTCTTGGCTACTGCCATAGCAGTGGAATGTCGACATGGGAATGCCTCTACCCACTTGGAGAAGGCATCCACTATCACCAGACAATATTTGTAACCTTGACAAGGAGAGAGTTCAATCAAATCCATCATTATGTGTTCAAATGGTCCTTCAGGGGTCGGATGAGCCGACAGTGGTATGGGAATCCCTCTTCCCATGTTGTTAGTCATACAAATCACACATTTTGCACAACATTGTTCAGCAAACACAGAAAATCCAGGTGCAAACTAAAATGTATTTACAAAATCAACAACTCCCCCCTTTGACACATGATCCCTTCCATGTGACAACATAGCTAAGTAGGGGAAACAGCCAGAGTTTCTGCACCTGGTCATATGTACATCGTCGTTTCCACTTCCTCAACTCAACAGGACCTACAGAGGATTGCAAGTCAGAGATATCAGTGGGAGAGAAGAGGTTATGATCAGGAAGTAAAACCATCTGTAACACAGGGGCCTCCAAGGAGACAGCTGCTGCCTTAGCTGCCAAGTCAGCCATAGCATTACCTTTGGAGACAGGGTCGGAAGAGTTAGTATGAGCAAGGCACTTACAAACAGCAATTTCAGAAGGGAGCAAAATAGCTTTTAGCAAGTTATCAACAAGTTTTGAATGAGAGATCGTCTTACCAGAGGAGGTCAGGAAGCTGTGCTGTTTCCACAGAGTACCAAAATCATGTAGCAGACTGGCCTTTAGCTAATATGCCAGCTCTAGTGAGAGCAAAGAGTTCTGCTGCTTGAGCAGAAAGGTGGGAGGGTCATTTAGCACTTTCCAGTGTGGTTGAGGCAGTAGTAACCGTAGTAACCGCATACGCAACCAATGGTTCTCCTTTCTCAGAACTCTGAGCAGAGCCATCTACAAACAGTTCCAAATGTGCATTTTGCAAAGGGACATCAGTTAAATCCGACCTTGGTTTAGAGACAAGCTCCACCAGTTCAGCACAGTCGTGCGGCTCTCCATCATCCTCGGTGGGCAACAAAGTAGCAGGATTTAACACAGTGAACCTCTTCAGGGTCACATGACACATTGTCAGAAGAACATTCTGATAATGGAGCAGTCGAGCTGGTGTTAGATGGGCCGTCTTTGCCTGTGAAATAAGAGCATGTACAGCATGAGGAACGTGTACAGTGAGTTCACGGCATGGCAACAATGTCTGCACAAGCCAACACAGCTTCAGTAGCAGCAGCCACAGCTCTCAAACAACAAACCAGACCTCTGGCCACACTGTCCAGCTGTTTGGAATAATACCCAACTGGGCGCTGCTTTCCTCCATGTTCCTGTGTTAAAACAGATGACATAAAACCATTTTTCTCACAAACAAAGAGGTTAAAAGTTTTAGAATGGTCAGGGAGCCCCAAACAGGGAGAAGTAGTCATGAGTTGTTTCAGTCTGGTCAGAGCAGTCAGACCCTCTGGTGTCCACTTAATTTTGTCATTCATAGCTATTTTGTGGCCATAAATAAGGTCAGCAAGCGGCTGCACCACCTCAGCATAGTCAGGTAACCACGCCCTACAATACCCTGCCATACCAGTCACTGGCATCATGTGTCGTTGAGTAACCGGCTGTGGGACAGAGAGAATCGCCTGTATCCTCTCTTTACCCAGCTGCCTGCCATTGGGAGAGATGTCATGACCCAAATACCTCACTGTCTGTGAAACCAACTGTAACATCTTCATTGAAACTTTGTGGCCATTCTCAGCGAGAAATATCAACAGAGCCCGAGTGTCAGTTTCACAAGTTTCCACTGAGCTGGAGCACAACAACAAATCATCCACATGCTGAATCAGAGTGCTGCCCCCAGGGGGTATAAAACACTCCAGATTTTGTGCTAAAGCCGCTGAAAAGAATTGAGATTCTGGTGCCACTGGAATACTGAAAAATGCATTTGTCAAATCAATCACAGAGAACCACTCTGCTGTGGGTGGTACCGCCCCCAACAGTGTAGTAACATTAGGAACCACCGGGGCACGGGCAAAAACTGTATCGTTCACAGGCCTTAAGTCCTGGACAAATCTCCAATCACCTGAAGGTTTTCTAACAGGCAAGATAGGGGTGTTACAGGGTGATTCTGGACAGGGAATTAAAGCACCAACAAGGATGCATGAACAGAAGTAATACCTGCTATTGCCTCCCTACTGAGTGGATACAGTGCCCTAGATGGGCGCCTGGTATCTTTAGGAGTGACTACCATTGGCTCAGCTCCCTTTATTCTCCCAAAATCATACTTGTCCCTTGCCCATAGGCATTCAGGGACCCCTCTCAGGAGGGGTGGGTCTTCACTCAACAACATGACATTGGTAGAAAAAGAAACCTGATCAACACCATGCACACCCCTCTCAGTTGGTGTTCCACAACTGAGTGGGTAACAACTTGTCAGTGTGCTGGGTGAATAAGTTGACCCATCAGGGTGCATCTCCCAGTCTGTAGCATCAACCAAGCATTTCATCCAAATTCCAGTATCCACCCATTCTACTCTGTCTGATTTTGCCAGGGACACATGTGGTGCGCTATCCTCAAACAGGTAGAGCTGTTTCTGTGCAGGGGTTAGATTAACCCCTAACGCACAGAAATCACTGCTACAGTATAAACCCTCACACTGCACTGACCCATTCTGTAATGTATCACACAGCCATTGTTTCTCAAAATGGAGATCTCTTGTCAATGGTGAAAAATGGGAGGTGCATTGTAAGCCTGCTTCAGACATGAAACTGCCCTCGTGGCCCCAATGGGTTTTGGCCATTGTGAAAACACGAGCAATATTGGGCACCTCGTCATCAACATCCCATGCATAATACCAGTCACAACACTCAGACATTAACATCAATTGCTCCACCACTTCCTCCTCTTCCTCATGAATAAAAGTTAAACCGGTTCGGCCACATGTTATGTTGATGCCTAGTTTACACAGGAGGTCCCTGCCCATCAGATTGTCAGGACAGTGATCAGAGTAGAGAAAATGATGTTGACACTTGTCCTCACAAAAGGAGACAGGCAGAGGCATGCTTACCTGCTCTTTGAGTGGGAGGCCTGAAGCCCCTACAGTTTTGACTATTTCATTAGACATGGGAGGTTTTATCATAGCCTTGCAGTTAATGACAGACATAGCAGCCCCAGTATCAACAAGAAATATTAATGACTCACCATTGACGCAAGCCTCCACTGTTGGCTCTACTCTCGGAAGGGTGTGACACTTTAAAAACAAATGCTCTTGTTGCTCTGAGGATTTTAGCACAACTGTCCCTGTCTTCTCATCATCTCAATAATCATTCTCCTGTTCCTGTCCTGGATTGTACAGGGGCGTCTGTGCCGACGGCCCCGTCTGCCAGGCTCCAGGTTGTCCTCTGCCTGGAGGGACTCCTTGTGGTCCCCACTGTTGCTGTTGCTGGACCCCGTGTGGTGGCCCGATCTGCCATTGGTTGGGAGGTGGCTGCCACGGCTGTTGTTGGAATGGGGCTGTCCATGCATGTGCTCCTTTTCCTCCTCCTCTTGCCCCCTCCTCTCGGGCCCCTCTTCTCGGTCCGCTCCTGCCTTTGTTCCTCTGTGGATTCGTTGGCTCGGAGCAGTCAGCAGAAAAATGACCCGGCTTCCCACAGTTGTAGCACCTGCGCACTCCACCTCCTTGTCTTGTCCCTGCTGGGGCTGCTCCCTGGTAAAACGTCATCGGTGCAGCCTGTAGTTTCTGTGTCTTTACTTTTTCTTCCTTTATTTTTTCTTCCTTCTGAGCACTTTGTTGTCTCTTAGCATGCTTGCAGTGCTGTACCACCGTTGCTAATGGCTCCTAACGGATGCAGGTAATCCTCACAGCTTTCTCCAGGCCCGGTGTCAGACCCCTCACCAGGGCGTCTTTCAGCAGATCCCCATATGCATGTTCGTTTGGTCTGATACCACTGTGTAGCCTGAAACAGGTCTCAAGTCTCTTTCTGAAAGCCTCCAGGCCCTCCTCTTTCTTCATAGTGCATTCTCTGATAGCAGTCCAGTCGGTCTTAGTTGGATACATCTCCACAATCCTGGCCAGCAGCTCCGTTATCTGGTCCTGATATGCGCCATTCTCGGCCCACAGGTAGTTGCAATCAAACTGTCCCTGTACATCCGCCCAACTGAGTCCCAGTTTATTTTTTACAGATATGGGCTATCTCAGCAGCAGATGGTTTGTACTGACCCACCAATACCCTCATCTCTGCTGAATATTTCACAGCGTCCTTACTTGGCTCTGGTAGGTCCTCTACAATGTCTTTGATTTCATCATGTCTCCACGTCCTCTGGACGTACACAATGGGGTTCCATGCTGCGGCAGCAGCAGCATTAGCATCATCAGGTCGAGGCTGAGGGTTGGGACAGGCCATCAGAGGGTATTGATGATACATGTCTGATGCTGGGTCGTGTGGGAAGGGGGTAGAGACACGCCTCTCCGTCCTGGCCCGTAGACAGTCCTTCAACGGGGGAGTCAGCTGGGGTGCCCCTTTGTCCTCACTTTCCTCCTTGGAGCTGAGTGGAGGAGCCTCGAGAAAAGGATTGTTGATTTGTTTACCCTTCTGGCGTGCTCCCCCCACTGCGCCTCCAGCGAGCCTCCAGAGAGACTGGCCGGAGTCAGGACTTCAGCCAGGCTCCGTGCCAGACGATCAATCACCGTGGTGTTGGGAGAGACAGGGGGTGGGGCTGCAGGTTGTAGTGGTCTTGCATCCAGCGAATCAGCAGGAGGCGGCTGAGGAGGAGGGAGGTCCGGGAACACTGGGTAGAGAGTTTGAAGAGTACAGTAAGGGAGGGAGACAGTCTCTGTCATCATCATCCTTCCTATTCCTTCTCACTGTTTCATCTTTCCCCTTCTTTTATCCTTCCTCAGTCTGAACTATCATATTCTGAGAGGGTTTTCCCCGAAATGTGTCCTGTCTTTTCTTCCATTTGTCAGCTTCCCTTTCCCATTTGCTGAATTTCACCCAGTCAATTTGATCCTTTTTTCCTAGTTTACCTTCCTTCTCTACCAATCTCTGTCTTATCTCATCTAACAGCGTCACACTTAGTGTCCCTGTCAAAGGAAAACCACTATGCCATAGAAGTACCTGTTCCAGAACATCCCTACACCATTTATCTACCATAACCTTCAAGGCTCCAGTAGGAGGGTCCGGAATGCCTGGTTCTTTGCACTCGCACGTGCCCATGGCTCCTTAGTCAAACACACACACACAAACACAAAATCTCTCACACACACACACACACACACACACACACACACACACACACACACACACACACACACACACACACACACACACACACACACACACACACACACACACACACACACACACACACACACACACACACACACACACACACACACACACAGGGAGAGAAAAACCGTTATAACAGGAATTCCTTAAGTACTCACACAGAATTTTAATGATCACCCACACAGGATTGGTCAGATGCTCACACAGAACTGGCCCGATGTCCACACAGAACATCAGAACATAAAAAGGTTACCCACACAGAGTCAACCTACCGCGCCTACACAGAACGCTCCTACAAAACAAAATACTCACACAGAGTAACCCAGGGCATACCTAGCTAGCACATTTAAAATAATTGGAATTCACCACCTCTGAGGGTCACTTAGACAGTCACACAGACACCTTCAGAATGAAGTCCTTCTTCCAATAGGGCTTCACCAAGTACCGTGTTTCACACAGAACACACAGTCACCTTGGCCCCTCACCCCCACAGACCGCACCAATCCCCACTGTGATCAATTCAGTGTCAGGACGGCTCTAAATCCTATCCAACTCAACTTCAAGTGTGGTTTGCTCACCTCACCTGTTTTTATTTGATTTTTTACTATATTTGGGATGTGGTATCCACTCGGCTCGCTGCCTCTCCGATCTCAGGTTGGTCCATCTTCTCAGTTCCCGAAGTGTGGTCTCCCTGAGATCCTGAGTTTTAGGGATCCCTTGTGCACGATTACCTAGGTCGTCGGGAGCGGTCACCGAGTGAAGATTCACATCCCATCCCCGTCGCCAAATGTCATGGAAATTTCCTTAATTACCAAATGATGAGAGAGCAAATCACACACCAGTCATAGTTATGCTTAATAACCTTTTGTGACTAGGGGGCAGTATTTTCATCTTTGGAAAAATAATGTTCCCGTAGTAAACGGGATATTCTGTCAGGACAAGATGCTAGAATATGCATATAATTGACAGCTTAGGATAGAAAACACTCTAAAGTTTCCAAAACTGTAAAAATATTGTCTGTGAGTATAACAGAACTGAGCGAAAGCCTGAGAAAAATCCAATCCGGAGGTGACTCATCTTTTGAAAGCTCTGCGTTCCAATGCGTCCCATTTGAGCAGTGAATGGGCTATCAACCAGATTACTCTTTCTCCATATTCCCCAAGGTGTCTACAGCATTGTGATGTATTTTTACGTATTTATGTTGAAGAATACCCGTAAGCTGCTACATTGCGCAACTGGTCACCTGATAACTCCCAGAGTGATTCTCGCGTAAAATACGGAGGTAGCCATTATTCCAATCGGTCCTACTGAAAAACCAATTGTCCCGGTGGATATATTATCGAATGGATATTTGAAAAACACCTTGAGGATTGATTATAAACAACGTTTGCCATGTTTCTGTCGATATTATGGAGCTCATTTGGAATATTTTTCGCCGTTTTCGTGACTGCAATTTCTGGGCAATTTCTCAGCCAAACGTGAAGAACAAACGGAGCTATTTCGCCTACAAAAATAATATTTTTGGAAAAAATGAACATTGGCTATCTAACTGGGAGTCTCGTGATTGAAAATATCCGAAGCTTATCAAAGGTAAACAATTTAATTTCATTGCTTTTCCGATTTCCGTGACCAAGTTACCTGCTGCTAGCTGGACAAAATGCTATGCTAGGCTATCGATAAACTTACACAAATGCTTGTCTAGCTTCGGCTGTAAAGCATATTTAGAAAATCTAAGATGACAGGGTGATTAACAAAATGTCAAACTGTGTCTCAATATATTTCACTTGTGATTTTCATGAATAGGAATCATTTCTAGGAATATTTATGTCCGTTGCGTTATGCTAATTAGTGTCAGTCGATGATTACGCTCCCGCACGCGGGATGGGGAGTCACCAGAGGTTAATCTTCACCTTTAATAATAATTAAGCTTTTGCAATAGCATTTTGACTTTCAACATTTCAGTATCTCTAATGAAACGTTGAGAGTTGTCAACATTTCGCAACTGAGATCTTTTATAGCAAAGATCCACCCCCCTAGTCGACATGACATCTTAGGTCCCAAGATGGCATAGCAGTCGAACGTCTTGTCGTATCGTGTCCCTTGTATATATCGTTTTTTATATTTTAAAACATATTTTCTTCGCATATCTTTTAAAACATTTTGTTAAACCTCAACTTCTAAATACTCTCCTGAAACACGCCTCACCCAATGTAGCTATTTTCTTCTAAAGTACTTATATCTACTTTGCATCCGAAATCCCTCAACTGAAGCTAGCCAGCTAACTACCAGCTAGCTACCAGCTATCAGTCAGCAAACCATTGCTAGCGGTCTTCAGCTATCCGGTCATCAGCTAACCTTTAGCTCGGAAAGCTCTCGCCAGTTCGAACAACGCGACTCTAACCAGAGCATAACGGACCTATTATTTTTTATCCCCGGATTCCCACCGGATTCCCACCGCAAACGGAACATTTTCAGCTGGATTCTTCACAGCTAGCTATCTAGCTAACCGTAACCCCGGATGATTACTCCTGGCTAGCGTTTCCACCCACTTAGCTTGAAGCTAGCCCGACCAGAGCTCCTGTGCTACCACCGAAGCATACTCCTGGGCTACAATATTCGGACCCTCGACCGGTCTATCGATGTCACCGCATGAAGAGGAATAAACAGACTCACCCCATCGCAATGTCCTTGCTTGCTTGCTAATTCGGCCTGCTAACTGCTACCTTGTTTAGCCCTGGCCTACTAACTGTTAGCTTGTTAGCACAGGCCTGCTAACCGTCTGAATCGCCGCGTCCCGAACACTCACTGGACCCATATTTACTTTCTCTTTTCGATTTTTATCTGTTTATACCTTCCGGTAACCTGCCTCACTCAATGTGATACGGAATCGCTATTATTTTTAAATTTTAGAACACACTCAAGAACCTCCAGAGTCTAACCAGCTAACTAGCTACAAGCTATTTAGTCATTGTTAGCCACTGCTAACTGTTTTTAACCTGGATAACACTCGCCAGTCCAGCTTCCCTGCCCCATCCACCGCTGCCCCCCTGTACACTGATCACTTGGCTACATAGCTGATGTGTGCTAGACTGTCCATTAATCACGGTATTCCATTCTGCTTGTTTATGTTTTATCTGTCGGCCCCAGCCGCACTCAGGCTCTGTGTGTAGTTAATCTGACCCCCCCTGCCTAGCCTACGCCATTTTACCTGCTGTTGTTGTGCTATCTGATTAGCTGTTGTTGTCTCACCTACTGTTTTAGCTACTGTTTTAGCTAGCTCTCCCAATTCAACACCTGTGATTACTGTATGTCTCTCTCAAATGTCAATATGCCTTGTATACTGTTGTTCAGGTTAATTATCATTGTTTTAGTTTACAATGGAGCCCCTAGATCCACTCTTCATACCCCTGATACCTCCTTTGTCCCACCTCCCACACATGCGGTGACCTCACCCATTACAACCAGCATGTCCAGAGATACACCTCTCTCATCATCACCCAGTGCCTGGGCTTACCTCCGCTGTACCCGCACCCCACCATACCCCTGTCTGCGCATTATGCCCTGAATATATTCTACCATGCCCAGAAATCTGCTCCTTTCATTCTCTGTCCCCAACGCTCTAGGCGACCAGTTTTGATAGCCTTTTGCCGCACCCTCATACTACTCCTCCTCTGTTCCGCGGGTGATGTGGAGGTAAACCCAGGCCCTGCATGTCCCCAGGCACCCTCATTTGTTGACTTCTGTGATCGAAAAAGCCTTGGTTTCATGCATGTCAACATCAGAAGCCTCCTCCCTAAGTTTGTTTTACTCACTGCTTTAGCACACTCTGCTAACCCTGATGTCCTTGCCGTGTCTGAATCCTGGCTCGGGAAGGCCACCAAAAATTCTGAGATTTCCATACCCAACTATAACATCTTCCGTCAAGATAGAACTGCCAAAGGGGGAGGAGTTGCAGTCTACTGCAGAGATAGCCTGCAATGTAATGTCATACTTTCCAGGTCCATACCCAAACAGTTCGAACTACTAATCTTGAAAATTACTCTCTCCAGAAATAAGTCTCTCACTGTTGCCGCCTGCTTACCGACCCCCCTCAGCACCCAGCTGTGCCCTGGACACCATTTGTGAATTGATTGCCCCCCATCTAGCTTCAGAGTTTGTTCTGTTAGGTGACCTAAACTGGGATATGCTTAACACCCCGGCAGTCCTACAATCTAAGCTAGATGCCCTCAATCTCACACAAATCATCAAGGAACCCACCAGGTACAACCCTAAATCTGTAAACAAGGGCACCCTCATAGACGTCATCCTGACCAACTGGCCCTCCAAATACACCTCCGCTGTCTTCAACCAGGATCTCAGCGATCACTGCCTCATTGCCTGAATCCGCTACGGAGCCGCAGTCAAACGACCACCCCTCATCACTGTCAAACGCTCCCTAAACACTTCTGTGAGCAGGCCTTTCTAATCGACCTGGCCCGGGTATCCTGGAAGGACATTGACCTCATCCCGTCAGTTGAGGATGCCTGGTCATTCTTTAAAAGTAACTTCCTCACCATTTTAGATAAGCATGCTCCGTTCAAAAAATGCAGAACTAAGAACAGATATAGCCCTTGGTTCACTCCAGACCTGACTGCCCTCGACCAGCTCAAAAACATCCTGTGGCGGACTGCAATAGCATCAAACAGTCCCCGCGATATGCAACTGTTCAGGGAAGTCAGGAACCAATACACGCAGTCAGTCAGGAAAGCTAAGGCCAGCTTCTTCAGGCAGAAGTTTGCATCCTGTAGCTCCAACTCCAAAAAGTTCTGGGACACTGTAAAGTCCATGGAGAACAAGAGCACCTCCTCCCAGCTGCCCACTGCACTGAGGCTAGGTAACACGGTCACCACCGATAAATCCATGATCATCAAAAACTTCAACAAGCATTTCTCAACGGCTGGCCATGCCTTCCGCCTGGCTACTCCAACCTCGGCCAACAGCTCCGCCCCCCGCAGCTACTCGCCCAAGCCTCTCCAGGTTCTCCTTTACCCAAATCCAGATAGCAGATGTTCTGAAAGAGCTGCAAAACCTGGACCCGTACAAATCAGCTGGGCTTGACAATCTGGACCCTCTATTTCTGAAACTATATGCCGCCATTGTCGCAACCCCTATTACCAGCCTGTTCAACCTTTCTTTCATATCGTCTGTGATCCCCAAGGACTGGAAAGCTGCCGCAGTCATCCCCCTTTTCAAGGGTGGAGACACCCTGGACCCAAACTGTTACAGACCTATATCCATCCGGCCCTGCCTATCTAAGGTCTTCGAAAGCCAAGTCAACAAACAGGTCACTGACCATCTCGAATCCCACCGTACCCTCTCTGCTGTGCAATCTGGTTTCCGAGCCGGTCACGGGTGCACCTCAGCCACGCTCAAGGTACTAAACGATATCATAAACGCCATCGATAAAAGACAGTGCTAGTACTGTGCAGCCGTCTTCATCGACCTTGCCAAGGCTTTCGACTCGGTCAATCACCATATTCTTATTGGCAGACACAGTAGCCTCGGTTTTTCGGATGACTGCCTTGCCTGGTTCACCAATTACTTTGCAGACAGAGTTCAGTGTGTCAAATCGGAGGGCATGCTGTCCGGTCCTCTGGAAGTCTCTTTGGGGGTGCCACAGGGTTCAATCCTCGGGCCGACTCTTTTTTCTGTATATATCAATGATGTTGCTCTTGCTGCGGGCGATTCTCAGTGGGCCCAAGGATTGCTCCGCCTTATCTCAGTTCACTGGTCACGATGGCAACACCCATCCGTAGCACGCGCTCCAGCAGGTGTATCTCACTGATCATCCCTAAAGCCAACACCTCATTTGGCCACCTTGTTCCAGTTCTCTGCTGCCTGTGACTGGAACGAATTGCAAAAATCGCTGAAGTTGGAGACTTTTATCTCCCTCACCAACTTCAAACATCTGCTATCTGAGCAGCTAACCGATCGCTGTACATAGTCTATCGGCAAATAGCGTCCACCCATTTGTACCTACCTCATCCCCATACTGTTTTTATTTATTTACTTTTCTGCTCTTTTGCACACCAATATCTCTACCTGTACATGACCATCTGATAATTTATCACTCCAGTGTTAATCTGCAAAATTGTAATTATTCGCCTACCTCATGCCTTTTGCACCAATGTATATAGACTCCCCTTTTTTTCTCTACTGTGTTATTGACTTGTTAATTGTTTACTCCATGTGTATCTCTGTGTTGTCTGCTCACACTGCTATGCTTTATCTTGGCCAGGTCGCAGTTGCAAATGAGAATTTGTTCTCAACTAGCCTACCTGGTTAAATAAAGGTGAATAAAAAAAAATAAAAAAAGACAAAACACAGATAATAGGAACTTTCACAAGGAAAGATTTTACTTGAGAGAGGGGTATCCCATCGCCAGACAGCATTGGCTATAAATTATCGTTCAGTTTGGTCTCCTAAACGAAGCTCACAAGCATATTATGAAAATAAAACATCTTATCTATGTTACCCAACTAATTCTGATTCATCCCAAACAATGCCAAGAGTGGGCAAAGCTGTCATCAAGGCAAAGGGTTGCTCCTTGGAAGAATCTCAAATATATATATTTGTTTAACACTTGTTTGGTTTCTACATGATTCCATATGTGTTATTTCATAGTTGCTATCTCTTCACTATTATTCTACAATGTAGGAAATTGTACAAATAAAGAAAAATCCTGGAATGAGTAGGTGTGTCCAAACTTTTGACTGGTGCTGTATATACACATACATATTGCATTCGAAATGTATTCAGAGCCCTTTACTTTTTCCCCATTTTATTACGTTACAGATTTATTCTAAAATGTATTAAAGAAATTACAATTATTATCAATTTCACAAAATACCCCATAAAGCAAAAACAACAGAAAATCTATCACTGTCCCAATACTTGAATATTCAATGAGCTCCAAAAGTATGTACATTTACAGAACATTAATTATGGTTATTACAAATTTAAGCAACTAAAAGCAGGTATATATTTAGTTGCTAATACATTAGGTACAGTTACCGTAGGTCATGGGGTAAGAATGTAATCTTGAGGATAATCTATTGTAAGGCATCTCTGTTGTGACTTTGGATATTCAAGATAATTTATTTAATAATTACTGGAATAATCATTTGATCAAATGTATTATAATTAACTTAGTTATCCTATCCAAACAAATCCAAATGAAATGTTTTATATAGAGATGCCTTTAATTAACTCTATCCGTAGTTATCTTAACTGTTGTACCAGTCCCATATCAACAATAGTATTGTAACCACCCTGGGTAGTGTAACGACCCTGGGTTTGTTAACGCGGAAATCTACTCTGCCGCACGAGCATGCTTTTGCGGCACAGTCGATAGCGCACCGGACTTCGGGCTCGAAGGTCGAGGGTTCGAGACCTGCTCCCTGCTGTTTCATTACAGTATTAAATCAACAGTCAGTGGCTATGTTCTCATTCTGAAAGTCATCTAACTCGGAAACTTCAAGGACCCAAACACTTGTAAAGGAAGGCTACAGATAATTCATTATTTTGGCTTTATTTACTTGACTAAATAAGTTGGAAAATTAGGTAGTTAACAGAGTAAGGCAAGGTAGCGTCTAATGGAATACTACATGGTTATTGAGGTAAGAATCGCCACAGGTAAACATACCTGAACTTCTGTACATGAACTCAGCAAATACAACTGTACAGTACCAGTCAAAAGTTTGGACATACCTACTCATTCCTGGGTTTTTCTTCATTTGTACTATTTTCTACATTTTATAATGTAAAAAGCGAAGACATCAAAACTATGAAAGAACATATGGAATCATGTATAAACAAAAAAAGTGTTAAACAAATCCAAATGTGTTTTATCTGTGAGATTCTTCAACGTAAACACCCTTTGCCTTGACAGCTTTGCATACTTTTGACTGAAACAGCGGTCCACCCTGTTTGAAACAGGATTGGGCCTTCCCCAAACTATTGCCACAAAGTTGGAAGCACGGAATTTTCTAGAATGTGCTGTAGTGTTAACATTTCTCTTCACTGGAACTAATGGACCTGACCTGAACCATGAAAAAAAGCCCAGACCATTATTCCTCCTCCACCAAACTTTACAGTTGGGCCTATGCATTTGGGCAGGTAGCGTTCTCCTGGCATCCGCCAAACCAAGACTTGTCTGTCAGATTGACAGTTGGTGAAGCGTGATTCATCATTCCAGAGAACGCATTTCCACTGCTCCATAGTCCAATGGCGGCGAGTTTTACAGCACTCAAGCCGAGTCTTGGCTTTGCGCATGGTGATCCTAGCCTTGTTTGCAGCTGCTCAGTCATGGAAACCCATTTCATGAAGCTCCCGACGAACAGTTTGTCTGCTGACGTTGCTTCCAGAGGCAGTTTGGAAATCGGTAGTGAGTGTTGCAACCAAGAGCAAACCATTTTTACAGGCTATGTGCTTCAGCAATCCTGTTCTGTGAGCTTGTGTGGTCTACAACTTCCTACCTCTGAGCCGTTGTTGCTCCTAGACGTTTCCACTTCACAATATCAGCACCTAGAGTTGACCAGGGAAGCTCTAGCAGGGCAGAAATTTGATGAACTGACTTGTTGGAAAGGTGGAATCCTATGACGGTGCCACGTTGAAAGTCACTGAGTTCTTCAGCAAGGACATTCTACTGCCAATGTTTGTTAAGGAGATAGCACACCGCCATGCAATCTTTTACACACCTGTCAGCAATGGGTGTGGCTGAAATAGCCGAATCCACTCATTTGAAGGGGTGTCCATATATACTGTGACAATTCTCTTCAGGTTTAGGAGAGTTTGTACACAAATGCAGTGGGAGACCTACACAAAATAACACCAGAGAGAGTTATATCAAACAGGATAGTGCTTTAATGTTTGTTTCTGGAGCACCCCAGGTCGCAGACTTGGTCGAGGATAGCAGGGTTCGGTACACAAATCGGGTTCTCGGTAGATCTGAGTCCAAAACTGCCAACAGGTAAGTCCAAACAGTCCAGGGGTCTCATTTATAAAACTGTGTGGAGGATTCAAGTTAAAAGGTGGCATATTGACAAAACACAGAAAGTGCTTACTCACAAAAATATTCTGATTGATAACACAGTGCGCACACATGTCCCATGCAGGTTTCCCTTTATGAATCAGAATCAACTGTAAATTTGGCACACATGAGCAAGCGTCTTGTCCCTGTCATGTTTGTCATTTATTATCTTGTCTTGTCCCTGTGCTTCCCATTCTATTCGTTTCCCTCTGCTGGTCTTATTTGGTTCTTTCCCTCCTTCTAGCCCTCTCTCTCCCCCTCCCTCTCTCACTCTCTCGCTCTCTCTTCTCTCTATCGTTCCGTTCCTGCTCCCAGCTGTTCCTATTCCCCTAATCATCATTTAGTCTTCCCACACCTGTTCCCGATCCTTTCCCCTGATTAGATTCCCTATTTATTCCTTTGTAATCCGTTCCTGTTCCGTCGGTTCCTTATATTGTATTCACCATGCTGTGATTGCGTTTCGCCCTGTCCTGTCGTGTTTTTTGCCGTGATTGTGTATCACCCTGTTCTGTCGTGTTTTGTGCCTTCATCAGACGCTGCGTGTGAGCAGGTGTCTCAGTCGACTACGGCCTGCCAACCCGAAAGGCGACCTGCAGTCTGTGGCCGCTTCTCCAGTTGTTTTCCCCTCTACAAATCTAGAGGATTTCAGTTATTCCGTTTTGAACATTAATAAACTCTGTTTCTGTTAAGTCGCGTTTGGGTCCTCTTTCACCTGCATGACAGAAGGAACCGACCAAGGAATGGACCCAGCGACTTCAGACGCTGTTTACACTGCCGTCAAGATCCAAGGAGCCATGCTCGGCAGACACGAGCAGGAATTGTCTGCTGCTCGCCATGCCGTGGAGAACCTGGCCGCTCAGGTTTCCGACCTCTCTGGACAGTTCCAGAGTCTACGTCTCGTGCCACCTGTTACTTCCTGGCCTGCCGAGCCTCCAGAACCTAGGGTTAATAACCCACCTTGCTACTCCGGGCAGCCCACTGAGTGCCGCCCTTTCTCACGCAGTGTGAGATTGTGTTCTCTCTCCAACCCAACACATACTCTAGAGAGAGAGCTCGAGTTGCTTACGTCATTTCACTCCTTACTGGCCGGGCTCGAGAATGGGGCACAGCTATCTGGGAGGCAAGGGCTGATTGCTCTAACAAATTCCAGAACTTTAAAGAGGAGATGATTCGGGTTTTTGACCGTTCAGTTTTTGGTGGGGAGGCTTCTAGGGCCCTGGCTTCCTTATGCCAAGGTGAACGGTCCATAACGGATTATTCCATTGAGTTTCGCACTCTTGCTGCCTCTAGTGAGTGGAACGAGCCGGCGCTGCTCGCTCGTTTTCTGGAGGGACTCCACGCAGTGGTTAAGGATGAGATTCTCTCCCGGGAGGTTCCTTCAGATGTGGACTCTTTGATTGCTCTCGCCATCCGCATAGAACGACGGGTAGATCTTCGTCACCGGGCTCGTGGAAGAGAGCTCGCATCAACGGTGTTTCCCTGCTCCGCATCGCAACCATCTCCCTCCTCTGGCTTTGAGACTGAGCCCATGCAGCTGGGAGGGATTCGCATCTCGACTAAGGAGAGGGAACGGAGGATCACCAACCGCCTGTGTTGCGGAGTTGCTGGACATTTTGTTAATTCATGTCCAGTAAGAGGCCAGAGCCCATCAGTAAGCGGAGGGCTACTGGTGAGCGCTACTACTCAGGTCCCTTCATCTAGATCTTGTACTACTATGTCGGTCCATCTACGCTGGACCGGTTCGGGTGCTACATGCAGTGCCTTGATTGACTCTGGGGCTGAGGGTTGTTTCATGGACGAAGCATGGGTTCGGAAACATAACATTCCTTTCAGACCGTTAGACAAGCCTACGCCCATGTTTGCCTTAGATGGTAGTCATCTTCCCAGTATCAAATTTGAGACACTACCTTTAACTCTCACAGTATCTGGTAACCACAGTGAGACTATTTCTTTTTTGATTTTCCGTTCACCGTTTACACCTGTTGTTTTGGGTCATCCCTGGCTAGTATGTCATAATCCTTCTATTAATTGGTCTAGTAATTCTATCCTATCCTGGAACGTTTCTTGTCATGTGAAGTGTTTAATGTCTGCCATCCCTCCCGTTTCTTCTCTCCCTACTTCTCAGGAGGAACCTGGCGATTTGACAGGAGTGCCGGAGGAATATCATGATCTGCGCACGGTCTTCAGTCGGTCCCGAGCCAACTCCCTTCCTCCTCACCGGTCGTATGATTGTAGTATTGATCTCCTTCCAGGGACCACGCCTCCTCGAGGTAGACTATACTCTCTGTCGGCTCCCGAACGTAAGGCTCTCGAGGATTATTTGTCTGTGTCTCTTGACGCCGGTACCATAGTGCCTTCTTCTTCTCCGGCCGGGGCGGGGTTCTTTTTGTTAAGAAGAAGGACGGTACTCTGCGCCCTGCGTGATTATCGAGGGCTGAATGACATAACGGTTAAGAATCGTTATCCGCTTCCCCTTATGTCATCAGCCTTCGAGATTCTGCAGGGAGCCAGGTGCTTTACTAAGTTGGACCTTCGTAACGCTTACCATCTCGTGCGCATCAGAGAGGGGGACGAGTGGAAAACGGCGTTTAACACTCCGTTAGGGCATTTTGAGTACCGGGTTCTGCCGTTCGGTCTCGCCAATGCGCCAGCTGTTTTTCAGGCATTAGTTAATGATGTTCTGAGAGACATGCTGAACATTTTTGTTTTTGTCTATCTTGACGATATCCTGATTTTTTCTCCGTCACTCGAGATTCATGTTCAGCACGTTCGACGTGTTCTACAGCGCCTTTTAGAGAATTGTCTCTACGTAAAGGCTGAGAAGTGCTCTTTTCATGTCTCCTCCGTTACTTTTCTCGGTTCCGTTATTTCCGCTGAAGGCATTCAGATGGATTCCGCTAAGGTCCAAGCTGTCAGTGATTGGCCCGTTCCAAGGTCACGTGTCGAGTTGCAGCGCTTTTTAGGTTTCGCTAATTTCATCGGCGTTTCATTCGTAAGGTCAAGTTGCTGCCCCTCTCACAGCTCTTACTTCTGTCAAGAAAGTGGTCCGGTTCCGCCCAGGGAGCTTTTGATCTTCTAAAAGAACGTTTTACGTCCGCTCCTATCCTCGTTACTCCTGACGTCACTAGACAATTCATTGTCGAGGTTGACGCTTCAGAGGTAGGCGTGGGAGCCATTCTATCCCAGCGCTTCCAGTCTGACGATAAGGTTCATCCGTGCGCTTATTTTTCTCATCGCCTGTCGCCATCTGAGCGCAACTATGATGTGGGTAACCGTGAACTGCTCGCCATCCGCTTAGCCCTAGGCGAATGGCGACAGTGGTTGGAGGGGGCGACCGTTCCTTTTGTCGTTTGGACAGACCATAAGAACCTTGAGTACATCCGTTCTGCCAAACGACTTAATGCCCGTCAAGCTCGTTGGGCGTTGTTTTTCGCTCGTTTCGAGTTTGTGATTTCTTACCGTCCGGGTAGCAAGAACACCAAGCCTGATGCCTTATCCCGTCTGTTTAGTTCTTCTGTGGCTTCTACTGATCCCGAGGGGATTCTTCCTTATGGGCGTGTTGTCGGGTTGACAGTCTGGGGAATTGAAAGACAGGTTAAGCAAGCACTCACGCACACTGCGTCGCGCGCGCTTGTCCTAGTAACCTCCTTTTCGTTCCTGTTTCCACTCGTCTGGCTGTTCTTCAGTGGGCTCACTCTGCCAAGTTAGCTGGTCATCCCGGTGTTCGAGGCACTCTTGCGTCTATTCGCCAGCGCTTTTGGTGGCCGACTCAGGAGCGTGACACGCGCCGTTTGTGGCTGCGTGTTCAGACTGCGCGCAGAAGAAGTCTGGTAATTTTTTTTTTTCTGCTTCTGCTCCTGGTCTTGCTGGGTCTCAGTCTGTTCCCTGCCATCGCATCTCTCCTGTTCTTGTCCCTGCCCTTGCTGTGTCTCAGTCTGTCCCTAGTTCTCATTTTTTTTTTAGAGTAGTACCCTAGTTTCCCTTTTTATCGTTTTTCGTTACGGTCCTGAGGAGAGGAGTTGGGTTCTTTCTCGGGACGTGCTGGACCGTTTGATCTATGATTTCCTCCGTTGCCGCCAGTGTTCCTCCTCGAGAGCGCCAGGAGGCGCTCGGTGAGTGGGGGGGGGTACTGTCATGTTTGTCATTTATTATCTTGTCTTGTCCCTGTGCTTCCCATTCTATTCGTTTCCCTCTGCTGGTCTTATTTGGTTCTTTCCCTCCTTCTAGCCCTCTCTCTCCCCCTCCCTCTCTCACTCTCTCGCTCTCTCTTCTCTCTATCGTTCCGTTCCTGCTCCCAGCTGTTCCTATTCCCCTAATCATCATTTAGTCTTCCCACACCTGTTCCCGATCCTTTCCCCTGATTAGATTCCCTATTTATTCCTTTGTAATCCGTTCCTGTTCCGTCGGTTCCTTATATTGTATTCACCATGCTGTGATTGCGTTTCGCCCTGTCCTGTCGTGTTTTTTGCCGTGATTGTGTATCACCCTGTTCTGTCGTGTTTTGTGCCTTCATCAGACGCTGCGTGTGAGCAGGTGTCTCAGTCGACTACGGCCTGCGCCAACCCGAGAAGCGACCTGCAGTCTGTGGCCGCTTCTCCAGTTGTTTTCCCCTCTACAAATCTAGAGGATTTCAGTTATTCCGTTTTGAACATTAATAAACTCTGTTTCTGTTAAGTCGCGTTTGGGTCCTCTTTCACCTGCATGACAGTCCCACCCTTTTAACGGCCATAGTTGTTTGTAAATAGTCAGTGAAACGCCCATAATTAATATTCATCCATACTGACTGCATGATGACAATGACTGCAAATCCTGACAGAAAGGCAGGTGAAAAGAAAGTTCTTGTAGGCGAGGTTGAAGCAAGAAAATATATATTGTTTGGTGGACACAGTGTGGGCATTACAAATGACAAAAAGGCATTAGAGTGGCAGCCGATGTGAAAGAAGGTCGGACCCTTTAAAAAAAAGAATTTCAAAGAGGCCAAAAGGTGCATAGCCTTATAAAAATCAAATCCAATTTTATTTGTCACAAACACATGGTTAGCAGATGTTAATGCGAGTGTAGCGAAATGCTTGTGCTTCTAGTTCCGACAATGCAGTGATAACCAACAAGTAATCTAACTAGCAATTCCAAAACTACTGTCTTATACACAGTGTAAGGGGATAAAGAATATGTACATAAGGATATATGAATGAGTGATGGTACAGAGCAGCATACAGTAGATGGTATCGAGTACAGTATATACATATGAGATGAGTATGTAGACAAAGGAAACAAAGTGGCATAGTTAAAGTGGCTAGTGATACATGTATTACATAAGGATGCAGTCGATGATGTAGAGTACAGTATATACGTATGCATATGAGATGAATAATGTAGGGTAAGTAACATTATATAAGGTAGCATTGTTTAAAGTGGCTAGTGATATATTTACATCATTTCCCATCAATTCCCATTATTAGAGTGGCTGGAGTTGGGTCAGTGTCAATGACAGTGTGTTGGCAGCAGCCACTCAATGTTAGTGGTGGCTGTTTAACAGTCTGATGGCCTTGAGATAGAAGCTGTTTTTCAGTCTCTCGGTCCCAGCTTTGATGCACCTGTATTGACCTCGCCTTCTGGATGATAGCGGGGTGAACAGGCAGTGGCTCGGGTGGTTGATGTCCTTGATGATCTTTATGGCCTTCCTGTAACATCGGGTGGCGTAGGTGTCCTGGAGGGCAGGTAGTTTGCCCCCGGTGATGCGTTGTGCAGACCTCACTACCCTCTGGAGAGCCTTACGGTTGAGGGCGGAGCAGTTGCCGTACCAGGCGGTGATACAGCCCGCCAGGATGCTCTCGATTGTGCATCTGTAGAAGTTTGTGAGTGCTTTTGGTGACAAGCCGAATTTCTTCAGCCTCCTGAGGTTGAAGAGGTGCTGCTGCGCCTTCTTTACGACGCTGTCAGTGTGAGTGGACCAATTCAGTTTGTCTGTGATGTGTATGCCGAGGAACTTAAAACTTGCTACCCTCTCCACTACTGTTCCATCGATGTGGATAGGGGGGTGTTCCCTCTGCTGTTTCCTGAAGTCCACAATCATCTCCTTAGTTTTGTTGACGTTGAGTGTGAGGTTATTTTCCTGACACCACACTCCGAGGGCCCTCACCTCCTCCCTGTAGGCCGTCTCGTCGTTGTTGGTAATCAAGCCTACCACTGTTGTGTCGTCCGCAAACTTGATGATTGAGTTGGAGGCGTGCGTGGCCACGCAGTCGTGGGTGAACAGGGAGTACAGGAGAGGGCTCAGAACGCACCCTTGTGGGGCCCCCGTGTTGAGGATCAGCGGGGAGGAGATGTTGTTGCCTACCCTCACCACCTGGGGGCGGCCCGTCAGGAAGTCCAGTACCCAGTTGCACAGGGCGGGGTCGAGACCCAGGGTCTCGAGCTTGATGACGAGCTTGGAGGGTACTATGGTGGTGAATGCCGAGCTGTAGTCGATGAACTGCATTCTCAGGTGTGTCCCATTTCGTTGACGACATTCCCGGCTCCGCCCACCGACATCCTATTAAGGAAAACAAGAGAAAAGAGAAAGAATTCGGCAGACATAATGGGAGGTTTGTCACAATGTCGAAAGAGCACATTCTACATTGTCACCTCACTCAAAATGTTTTATTTTTGGGGCAGCTAAAATCCTAATTTGGTATAACAGCAATGTGCATTATCCTCATGATTCCTGTCACGAAAGTGTCTGCCTTTCCCCTGTACCTGTTTCTCTGTGATGAGCAAGTCAAATGTGTTCTGATCGTACAACATTTCAAAATGCAATTGCGGGAAAAACACAGCTTCGGAAGATTCATCCTCGTGTCCATGAGTAGGGTCCAGCTTTCTGTAGGGTCTCAGCTTTCTTTATTTCTCAACATATAGCATAATACCAACTATTCTACAACCAAGATATGATATGGCTTTGAGATTTTTTTATTTTACCTTTAACTAGGCAAGTCAGTTAAAACCTCTAATGACTCCCCATCCCGCATGAGGGAGCGTAATCATCGCCTGACACGAATTAGCATAACGCAACGGATATAAATATTCCTAGAAAATATTCCTATTCATGAAAATCACAAATGAAATATATTGAGACACAGCTTAGCCTGTTGTTAATCACCCAGTCATCTCAGATTTTCAAAATATGCTTTACAGCCAAAGCTAGACAAGCATTTGTGTAAGTTTATCGATAGCCTAGCATAGAATTTTGTCCAGCTAGCAGCAGGTAACTTGGTCACGGAAATCAGAAAAGCAATCAAATTAAATCGTTTACCTTTGATGAGCTTTGGGTTGTTTTCACTCAGGAGACTCCCAGTTAGATAAAAAATGTTCCTTTTTTCCAAAAATATTATTTTTTTGAAGGCGAAATAGCTCCATTTGTTCTTCACGTTTGGCTGAGAAATCGCCCGGAAATTGCAGTCACGAAAACAGCGAAAGATATTCCAAATGAGCTCCATAATATCGACAGAAACATGGCAAACGTTGTTTATAATCAATCCTCAAGGTGTTTTTCAAATATCTATTCAATAATATATCCATCGGGACAATTCGTTTTTCAGTAGGACCGATTGGAGTAATGCCTACCTCTGTATTTTACGCGAGAATCTCTCTGGGAGCATCAGGTGACCACTTGCGCAATGTAGCCACTTACGGGTATTCTTCAACATAAATGCGTAAAACTATGTCACAATGCTATAGACACCTTCGGGAATACAGAGAAAGAGTAATCTGGTTGATAGCCCATTCACTGCTCAATAGGGACGCATAGGAACGCAGCGCTTTCAAAACACGAGGCACTTCCGGATTGGATTTTTCTCAGGCTTTCGCCTGCAACATCAGTTCTGTTATACTCAGAGACAATATTTTTACAGTTTTGGAAACTTTAGAGTGTTTTCTATCCTAAGCTGTCAATTATATGCATATTCTAGCATCTTGTCCTGACAAAATATCCCGTTTACTACGGGAACATTTTTTTTCCCAAAAATGAAAATACTGCTCCCTATTCACAACAGGTTAGAACAAATTCTTATTTTCAATGACAGCCTAGGAACAGTGGGTTAAGTGCCTTGTTCAGAACAACAGATTTTTACCTTGTCAGCTCAGGGATTTGATTTTGCAACCTTTCAGTTACTAGTCCAACGATCAAACCACTAGGCTACCTGTCGCCCCAATGGGTATGGAAAAGCGTGCGCGTGAAATACGCAACAGCTATTGCAAGGGCATAGGTCTCATGGGTAGTAGCCTACAACTGCCATGTTTTTTTAGGACATAGAAGAACAAGATTTTTTGCTGATGATATGTGAATTATGTTCTGCTGCTTGATGACTGTAAACGACCATTCAGACAAGTCTTCCTGATTGAACTTTCGAGTTGGTGGCGCGCAGTGATGTGGGCTGGTGTGGATAAAATGTCCAAGGCCGAATTCTTGTCCCAGTCAGGCCCTGTATACCATGATTGAAAAGTAACCTGTTTTTATCGCGCTGTGTCGCGCTGTGTGGACAATTGAAAGCTTAATTTTCTTCTAACGTTGCAAGACAGTTGAGTGAGTTTTGATATTAAAATTGCTGGATGTGAAAAACGTTCTGTAGAACATTGGCTATTTATAGAATTTGCATCAGGGATGACACAAACACACAATGTGTGTCGTGCCAAAGGGTAACTTTTAATCCAAGGATACTTATCCTCACAGGATGTCAGGACCCGGTTACGAACCCGGGTCTCGAGAGTGAGAAACAGTCACTTAACCAACTGAGCCACGAATAGTCGGCAGAACCCAGAAGATGAGGCAGACACAGCAGTACTTGAGACGGTGTATTTAATGAAGTAAAAAGTAAAGTTCTTCAGGAAAACATGTAACTCCACAACCTCAAAAGGAATTCCACAAGAACAAAGGTAATCCTCCAAGACAAAAAGGTATAGCCACAAGGTGGAAGGTATAGCACAAAAAGCCTCAAAAGATACTCAAAAACAAACAAACAAGAACAAAAAACAGAATTCCACAAGAGAGTCCACCGGGATCAACAAGAGTTCACAGAGTACTAGGGCTGGGTGCTAAACATACAAACACAGAGCAAAGAACTGAGGAAAACAAAGGGTTAAAATACAATCAGGGGAAACGAGGCACAGGTGCAAATAATAATGGGGATCAAGGGAAAACAAAATGTCAAAAGGCACAATGGGGGCATCTAGTGACCAAAAACCGGAACAACCCTGGCCAAATCCTGACACAGGAGACATCTACCACTTTTGTAGATGACGTTCCCCACCTAGAATATATGAATGAGATAATAGAATTGTTAAACCAGTGCTACCAACATGTAGGTAATGTTTCTCACAACAGTGAAAATACACTGCCTTGCGAAAGTATTCGGCCCCCTTGAACTTTGCGACCTTTTGCCACATTTCAGGCTTCAAACATAAAGATATAAAACTGTATTTTTTTGTGAAGAATCAACAACAAGTGGGACACAATCATGAAGTGGAACAACATTTATTGAATATTTCAAACTTTTTTAACAAATCAAAAACTGAAAGATTGGGCATGCAAAATTATTCAGCCCGTTTACTTTCAGTGCAGCAAACTCTCTCCAGAAGTTCAGTGAGGATCTCTGAATGATCCAATGTTGACCTAAATGACTAATGATGATAAATACAATCCACCTGTGTGTAATCAAGTCTCCGTATAAATGCACCTGCACTGTGATAGTCTCAGAGGTCCGTTAAAAGCGCAGAGAGCATCATGAAGAACAAGGAACACACCCTGTGCATTCACCTTAATGTATTTTATTTAAATGTTTGATATGTCTCAGTTCAAAGACAGACAGGTCTTCAAATTATGTTTCTTAATATATTTAATGTTGAAAATGTGTTTTTTAAACATATCATACCCTATAGTTTGTAAAACTAACTGATTTGAACCCTACTGTTGTATTTTGTGGTTGTGATGAGTAGTGTTGCTGAATTCAATGTACAATGTTATCTATTAAACATGACATGACAGTACGCTAATATAAAATTGCTGATTCGTAACTTCTAGTCAACCATTTCAGACTCAGAATTGTCATACTTCAATAGCATTTCACTCCATTAATGTAATTACATCAACAGTAGTTTAAAGAGTAAGACAATTATTTGTTAACATGTTTATATACTGTATATCCATACTAGAGTATAAATGCAGTATGAAATTGAAATAATATCACTGTAAGAATGGTTTAAAAATACATTATAAACTATATTAAAATAATTATGAATCATAATAAAAATAAAGAAATTAAAACATTTTTTAAAAATGTTACTATCTATCAATCACACAGTTTCATGTTAAGATAGTTGTGTACTCTTAGAAACTGAGAAATAACAAGACAAGTAAATACATTGAATCAGTATCAAGAAAGGTGTAACATTTAGACATGTCTTGGAATTATAGTTTGAATAATTTCATAACAGCATTAAGTGCGAAAACCCAATCCAAATGCAATTTGACATAATGTATCATTATTACAAAATAACTACTGGCTATAGTGTGAAAATTAGAATATAAGGGATATGAGACAGTAAGGAAAAACTAAGGGGACGTGGACTGAGGTGAAAGACAATGTTTAATATCCAAATTGGTTAGAAACGGGTGAACGTTAGGGTTAAGAATAGGGTTACGTGCTACAATGTGTACAAACCCTGGATGACTGGCATCGTGCTCTGTATTGAAGCTACTGGTGCAGCTATCTTGGCACTCCTCCCCAATTGTAAAAATATTTTGGAAGCTATAGAAATGCATTTATTAATGTCTACATTTGACATATTTATTCTATAACAGACACCCTAATGCATACTTTCAAATTATTCTATGTAAGCTGAACATAAAATTGAAACAATATATTTTAAAAACATTCCGTAAAGTATTTATTTTTGGAGAGTCCTAATGTTCCTGTCCGCACTACAACAAAACATACTTAAAAACATGTCATTTTGTCCTTTAACATTTGAATTGAAATACTGTAGAATTCTATTCAATTCCATTGGAGGACTGCTCCTACTAGGGAGTGCCAATATGGCCGACCGGTGGCTTCAAAGTCTCTCAATGGCCAATAAATACTGTAGCATCAACAATCCAGGGTTTATATACGTCATTGGTTATGTGTTTGGTTAAGGTCAGGGGGTTGGTTAAGGATATAGTTTGGGTTACGGTAAGGGTTAGTTTTCAGGGTTTTGGCAAGTTGAGCTGTAAATGGGATGTTGGTCAGAAAAGTCCCCTTAGTCTCTACTGTAATAGTATTTACAGCTTCATACTCGGTTCAGTTTCTCCTTCTTACTTCTTCCCCTTTTCTTCCTTGTGGAAGATATTCCCATCAGGCTGCTCCTTCCATCTCAGTTTGACATCATCAGACATCCCCTTTCCAGTCAATTCCTTCTTTATCTGAGGAACACAAACAGAATTTTGTTTACTGGCTGGTCTACCAACTATGCAGTCAGTACTGGCTAACACTTTACTGCATACCCCCTTATGTATGCATTCATAAACTATTTATGACAGTTATATAAGACAGGTAAATCTGTAGTCAATGGTATATAATTTAGCCAGATATTGCAGTAACCCTTTATCACTTGTAACTCTCAATCACCACTAAAATGGCTGTAATTTCTCAACGAGGAACAGAAGGTGAAATTCACCTGCTGCAAGATGGCCTCCTGAATGGCAGGATCAGTCAGGACCATGTTCTGGTCCTTTGGGGTCAGCTTCACTCTCACCACCTGCTGAGTCTTCATCACTGCGGGAGCTAACAGAGCCAGAGACGGAGCCAGAGACGGAGCCAGAGACGGAGCCAGAGACGGAGCCAGAGACGGAGACAGAGCAGACCTAACTCACTCTATTAAATTAATCATAACAGGAACATTTTACATTAGCTAGAAATTCAAAAGGAAATGATCTTAACAGAGAAAAATGTCTTCTGTGTGCTACCTATATCCCCCCACTAGAATCCCCATACTTTAATGAAGACAGCTTCTCCATCCTGGAGGGGGAAATTAATCATTTCCAGGCCCAGGGACATGTACTAGTCTGTGGCGACCTAAATGCCAGAACTGTACAAGAACCTGACTGACACCCTCAGCACACAGGCGGACAAACTCCTACCTGGAAATGACAGCATTCCCTCCCCAATATGCACCCCAGGCACAACTAAGACAACATAACCAACAAAAACGGGTCACAACTCCCGCAGCGCTGTCACATGCTGGGTATGTACATAGTCAATGGTAGGCTTCGAGGGGACTTCTATGGTAGGTACACCTATAGCTCATCCCTTGGCAGTAGTACTACAGACTCATTTATCACTGACCTCAACACAGAGTCTCTCAGGGCATTCACAGTCAGACCACTGACACCCCTATCAGATCACAGCAAAATCACACTACAGGAACAGAGCAATGCTCAATAATGAGGCACAAAGCCAAATGAGCTGAATAAAATTAAGAAATGCTATAGATGTCACGACTCCGGCAAAGTCTGTCCCTCTCCTTGTTTCTAGCCATCGCTGATCCACTTTTCATTTTCATTTTATTTTGTCTTTGTTTTACACACCTGGTTTCAATTCCCTAATTACATGTTCATTATGTAACCCTCTGTTTTCCCCATGGTTTTTGTGCGTGATTGTTTTACATATGTTCAGCCCGTTATTGTGGGCTCGGTATTACGACATGTTATTTGGAATATTTGAGTAAAGTTACTTGTGTTACTCATCTCTGCTGTCCTGCGCCTGACTCCTCTGCACCAGCTCCACCCAGACCATTACAATAGATGGAAGGAAAGTATGTGGAAACCTACCAAAAAACTATTAGGCAACAACAAATTCAAACCCATTTAGACAACTTCCTGGATAAAACTTTCCACTGTAATAGTGAAGGTGTAAACTTGGCAGTAGAAAACCTCATCAGTGTATTTGACCTCTCAGCTTCACTATAAAATAAAACATAAAATTAATGACAAATGGTTTAATTGTCACACCTTGGTCATTGTATTTTGTGTTTTTGTTATATGTTTGGGTAGGCCAGGGTGTGACATGGGTTTATATGTTGTGTTTCGTATTGGGGTTTGTATATTTGGGATCGCGGCTGATTAGGGGTGTTGTTAGGCTTGGCTGCCTGAGGCGATTCTCAATTGGAGTCAGGTGCTTATCGTTGTCTCTGATTGGGAACCGTATTTAGGCAGCCTGAGTTTCGCTTTGTATTTTGTGGGTGTTTGTTCCTGTCTTTGTGTAGTTTTCACCAGATAGGCTGTAATTAGTTTCACGTTTCGTTTGTTGTTTTCGTATTTCAGTTATTTCATGTACCGTCATATCTTTCATTAAAGTCATGAGTAACCTACACGCTGCGCTTCGGTCCAACTCTCTTCATTCAACAGACGAACGCCGTTACATTAATGAAGAATGCAAAAATCTAAGAACGAAATTGAGAAAAATATCCAACCAAAAACAGAGACCCAGAAAACCTGAGTCTACGCTATGATGAATCACTAAAACAATACAGAAATACACTACGGATAAAGAAGGAACAACATGTCAGAAATCATCTTAACCTCTTGAACCTCTGGGGGCAGTATGTCATTTTTGGATGAAAAACGTTCCCGTGTTGAACAATATATTTTGTCACAAAAAGATGCTCGACTATGTATATAATTGACAGCTTTGGAAAGAAAACACTCTGACGCTTCCAAAACTGCAAAGAAATTGTCTGTGAGTGCCACAGAACTAATGCTACAGGCGAAACCAAGATGAAATTTCATACAGGAAGTGAGCCAGATTTTTGAGGCGCTGTGTTCCAATGTCTCCTTATATGGCTGTGAATGCGCAAGGAGAGAGCCTACACTTTCTGTCGTTTCCCCAAGGTGTTTGCAGCATTGTGACGTATTTGTAGGCATATCATTGGAAAATTGACCATAAGAGACTACATTTACCAGGTGTCCGCTCGGTGTCCTCCGTCAAAACTATTGTGTAATCTCCAGGTGCATGCATTTTCCATTTTGAACAGAGGAGAAACCAAACTGCCACGAGTGACTTATCATCGAATAGATATGTGAAAAACACCTTGAGGATTGATTCTAAACAACGTTTGCCATGTTTCTGTCGATATTATGGTGCTAATTTGGAAAAAAGTTTGGCGTCGTAAGTGACTGCATTTTCCGGTCTTTTTCTTAGCCAAATGTGATGAACAAAACGGAGCTATTTCGTCTACACAGATAATCTTTTTGGAAAAAATGAACATTTGCTATCTAATTAAGAGTCTCGTCATTGAAAACATCTGAAGTTCTTCAAAGGTAAATTATTTTATTTGAATGCTTTTCTCATTTTTGTGAAAATGTTGCCTGCTGAATGCTAGGCTTAATGCTATGCTAGGCTATCAATACTCTTACACAAATGCTTGTGCAGCTTTGGTTGAAAAGGATATTTTGAAAATCTGAGATTACAGTTTTGTTAACAAAATGCTAAGCTTGTGTTTGAATATATTTATTTAATTTCATTTGTGATTTTCATGAATAGGAAACGTTGCGTTATGGTAATGAGCTTGAGGCTATGATTACGCTCCCGGATACGGGATTGCTCGTCGCTAGAGGTTAAACCCCACCCTCTTCAACATATACAGTGGGGCAAAAAAGTATTTAGTCAGCCACCAATTGTGCAAGTTCTCCCACTTAAAAAGATGAGAGAGGCCTGTAATTTTCATCATAGGTACACTTCAACTATGACAGACAAAATGAGAAAGAAAATCCAGAAAATCACATTGTAGGATGTTTAATGAATTTATTTGCAAATTATGGTGGAAAATAAGTATTTGGTCAATAACAAAAGTTTATCTCAATACTTTGTTATATACCCTTTGTTGGCAATGACAGAGGTCAAAAGTTTTCAGTAAGTCTTCACAAGGTTTTCACACACTGTTGCTGGTATTTTGGCCGATTCCTCCATGCAGATCTCTTTTAGAGCAGTGATGTTTTGGGGCTGTTGCTGGTCAACACGGACTTTCAACTCCCTCCAAAGATTTTCTATGGGGTTGAGATCTGGAGACTGGCTAGGCCACTCCAGGACCTTGAAATGCTTCTTACGAAGCCACTCCTTTGTTGCCCGGGCGGTGTGTTTGGGATCATTGTCATGCTGAAAGACCCAGCCACATTTCATCTTCAATGCCCTTGCTGATGGAAGGAGGTTTTCACTCAAAATCTCACGATACATGGCCCCATTCATTCTTTCCTTTACACGGATCAGTCGTCCTGGTCCCTTTGCAGAAAAACAGCCCCAAAGCATGATGTTTCCACACCCATGCTTCACAGTAGGTGTGGTGTTCTTTGGATGCAACTCAGCATTCTTTGTCCTCCAAACACGACGAGTTGAGTTTTTACCAAAAAGTTATATTTTGGTATCATCTGACCATATGACATTCCCCAAATCTTCTTCTGGATCATCCAAATGCTCTCTAGCAAATTTCAGACGGGCCTGGACATGTACTGGCTTAAGCAGGGGGACACGTCTGGCACTGCAGGATTTGAGTCCCTGGCGTAGTGTGTTACTGATGGTAGGCTTTGTTACTTTGGTTACAGCTCTCTGCAGGTCATTCACTAGGTTCTTGTGATCATTTTGACCCCACGGGGTGAGATCTTGCGTGGAGCCCCAGATCGAGGGAGATTATCAGTGGTCTTGTATGTCTTCCATTTCCTAATAATTGCTCCCACAGTTGATTTCTTCAAACCAAGCTGCTTACCTATTGCAGATTCAGTCTTCCCAGCCTGCTGCAGGTCTACAATTTTGTTTCTGGTGTCCTTTGACAACTCTTTGGTCTTGGCCATAGTGGAGTTTGGAGTGTGACTGTTTGAGGTTGTGGACAGATGTCTTTTATACTGATAACAAATTCAAACAGGTGCCATTAATACGGGTAATGAGTGGATGACAGAGGAGCCTCTTAAAGAGGAAGTTACAGGTCTGTGAGAGCCAGAAATCTTGCTTGTTTGTAGGTGACCAAATACTTATTTGCCACTATAATTTGCAAATAAATTCATTAAAAATCCTACAATGTGATTTTCTGGATTTTTTCCCCCATTTTGTCTGTCATAGTTGAAGTGTACTTATGATGAAAATTACAGGCCCCTCTCATCTTTTTAAGTGGGAGAACTTGCACAATTGGTGGCTGGCAAAATACTTTTTTGCCCCACTGTATATCAACAAATTGGTGAGGGCACTAGAACAGTCTGCAGCACCCGGCCTCAACCTACTAGAATCTGAAGTCAAATGTCTACTGTTTGCTGATGATCTGGTGCTTCTGTCCCCAACCAAGGAGGGCCTACAGCAGTCTCTAGATCTTCTGCACAGATTCTGTCGACCCAGTAAATCTCAGTAAGACAAAAATAATGGTGTTCCAAAATCGGTCCAGTTGCCAGGACCACAAATACAAATTCCATCTAGACACCATTGCCCTAGAGCACACAAACAACTATAGATGCCTTTGCTTAAACATCAGCACCACAGGTAACTTCCACAAAGCTGTGAACGAGCTGAGAGACAAGGCAAGAGGGCCATATATGCCATCAAAAGGAACATAAAATTCGACATACCAATTAGGATCTGGAAAAAAATACTTGAATCAGTTATAGAACCCATTGCTCTTTATGGTTGTGAGGTCTAAAACGATGATGTTAAAGAGTTTAGGGCCTTCTACGCCATCAAAATGAACATAAAATCTGACATAACAATTTGGTTCTGGTTAACGTCTCTTTTCTGGATTTTGATAATTAGTGGGTATCTGCCTAATTCTGCTCTGCATGCATTATTTGGTGTTTTACATTGTACCCAGGATATTTTTGCAGAATTCAGCATTTAGAGTCTCAATTTGGTGTTTGTCCCATTTTGTAAATTCTCTGTTGGTGAGTGGACCCAATACCTCAAAACAGTAAAGGGCAATTGGTTCTATAGTTGATTCAAGTAATTTTAAAGTACAAAAGGGAAACTAAATAAACAGAAATATGGTTTGTATTTACAATGGTGTTTGTTCTTCACTGGTTGCCCTTTTCTTGTGGAAACAGGACACAAATCTTGCTGCTGTGATGGTTGTAGAATTTAACTATTTGCACATAATATGACATTTGAAATGTCTTTATTCTTTTGGAAATTTTGTGAGTGTAATGTTTAATGTTAATTTTTAATGTTTCTGTCGATCTGGCCCTGTCTCTCTGTCAATTTAATTTCATTTAAGGGCTTCATTGGCATGGGAAACATATGGTAACATTGTCAAAGCAAATGAAGTAAATAAAACAAAAGTGAAATAGAGAGAGACAGAGCCAGAGCCAGACACTAACTCTCACCACCTACTCTTCTTCATTGGTTCTAACAGAGACAGATAGGGTAACTTCACACACACACACACACACACACACACACACACACACACACACACACACACACACACACACACACACACACACACACACACACACACACACACACACACACACACACACACACACACACACACACACACACACACACACACACACACACACACACACACACACACACACACACACACACACACACACACACACACACAATAACATATAGTGTAACTCACCACCGTAGCAGCAGAAGGGAAGTTTTGTTCCACATGTGTAGTCTACCCATTTGCCTGATTTATCGAACATCGACACACAGTACCCGTAGCGATTATTCGGTGCTCCTGAACGCCAGTATCTGAATGAAGAGTTACTCTGGTCCGACCAGCTCCAGTCTCTGAACAGGCCTATCCACACCCAGTTTCCCTTCGGTACAATGTTCCCTATCTTCCTGCTCTCAGCCAGGTTCCTCACACTGGCCATGTCTGTGTAGTGCTGTCTGCAGTAGCTCTGCCCTTCATCCCACGTCATACTTTCATTTGACAAGATGAACCTCTCAGAAATGATGGTTGTCTTCCCTGCAAATGTTTAACGTTGAATGTAAGTATCATTTTCTAGAAATACAAGACTTCAGAAAGTATTCATACCCCTTGACTTTTTCCACATTTTGTTGTGTTACTGTAGTGGGTAGTAATATTTATAATTTAGGTTATTATAAATAACTCAAATGTGACTGATAATAAGACTAAGCAATTAGCCTATTAAAATGTTTATCTGACTCCATAAATATAGTTAGTAGTATGCAAGAGACTATGGTTGAGTTACAGTAATAGGCAAATATCTGAGAATGGATTCAAAATACAATTGTATTTATTTACTTTGTAAAAATCAATGGATTCACATACAAGACTTAAAGCTTGAGTAACAAACCATTAACAAGCATTACAAGGCATTATTCTCGTAATTGTCAGAGAGAGAGAGAAATCATAGCCTGAATGGCCATGCCCCAAAAGTCAGTTGGGTGGAGAGATAGAGAGAGAGAGAGAGAGAGAGAGAGAGAGAGAGAGAGAGAGAGAGAGAGAGAGAGAGAGAGAGAGAGAGAGAGAGAGAGAGAGAGAGAGAGAGATAAAGAGAGAGAGAGAGAGAGAGAGAGAGAGAGATAAAGAGAAAGAGATAAAGAAGAGAGAGATAAAGAGAGAGAGATAAAGAGAGAGAGATAAAGAGAGAGAGAGATAAGAGAGAGAGAGATAAAGAGAGAGAGAGAGAAGAGAGAGAGAGAGAGAGAGAGAGAGAGAGAGAGAGAGAGAGAGAGAGAGAGAAAGAGAGAGAGAGAGAGAGAGAGAGAGAGAGAGAGAGAGAGAGAGAGAGAGAGAGAGAGAGAGAGAGAGAGAGAGAGAGAGAGAGAGAGAGAGAGAGAGAGAGAGAGAGAGATAAAGAGAGAGAGAGAGAGAGAGAGAGAGAGAGAGAGAGAGAGAGAGAGAGAGAGAGAGAGAGAGAGAGAGAGAGAGAGAGAGAGAGAGAGAGAGAATGTGTATCTCACTACAGAATTTAAGGAACAAAAAAGTGATAGAACAATGAATCCGAGACCCTTTTATAAGCATCTGAGTTGCTTGGATTCATAACCTGAGTTGTTGATAAATAGCATTTCTGTAAAGTTAACCTCCAATCAGATATCAGACCTACATTATGTTACCTCTGCTTGTCAGATACGAGAGGCACACTTTCGCTGTGGCAGTTTCCAGGAGGAGATGTTCTCACGGACGTCCTGTGGTCACTGGCGCCAGGAGTGGTGTGAAGACTGATAAAAACTTCAATTGACTAAATGAATGTTACTGTTTGAATGAAATTGTGGTGTTTACTTTTTTTCAAGAGCTTATAAAGAGCTGCCGAAACTTGACATGTCTTATTGCATTGTATGCTTTCTGATTGATGTATTTTTAAAGTGACTGGATTAGAACTGTAGGGTGGGTTGACTGGTTATTAAGCACATTTCTGTTGTCTGGACAGATTATTTGAATTGAGTTGATTAGAGTCTGGGTTTGTTTTCGTGTCTTTTTTTTAAGTAACACGAAGCGTTAAGTAATTCAGGCTGGGGCTGCGTTCCTACTTGAATTTGATTAAAAGGACAACACATTTGTTCATACTTTGAGAACGTTACCAAACTCCTGTGTGTATCACACACACAGTTTTTCTCTTACAGATTATTCTGAACTGAAGACACGTGTCACCACGTTAAGTCTTAGCCTATTGGTGATAGTCATTTACTCTGAGTTACATGTATTTCATGTACACAGCAGTTGAGTATTATTTATTTTGTGACTAATGCATTCTATTAGTTGAATTGAGTAAATGCATTCCTTGTTTTACAGAGTAATTATTTGATTAACTAAATGACTGTATCTTGGTAGGCCTATTGATAGTTGTTAATTACACTATACATATAGTACATATATGCACTATAAATATATGCTTGGTCTCTGAGTTAAGGTTAACTCAATAATTTTATGCTAGGACATCGATTGCAAGATATTAGCTCCTTGTTCCTTAGCCTCTTAATAATTGCATTCTTCGCCTTCTTTCAGTGCCACAGACGTGGCCAGCTATCAAGAACTGTGGGCTCTTCTTCCCCGTGACCGACGTGAGTAAGACAATTCGTTTTCAGGGAGGCACCCACAAACTTGCCTATTGTTTTTCTTGACCATAGAGTTTGCTAGAAGGCACATCAGACATCAGCCATCATGTTACCCCTGCTGTAACTAACATAGCCCTGAACATTTTGATTGTGACATAATTTATAATCTCACAATGGGCCTGGCATTGTTTACAGACATATTTAATCAATCCCTATCCCAGTATGTTATCCCCACATGCTTCAAGATGGTCACCATTGTTCCTGTACCCAAGAAAGCAGAAGTAACTGAACTAAATGACTATCGCCCCATTGCACTCACCTCTCATCATGAAGTGCTTTGAGAGACTAGTCAAGGATCATATCACCTCTACATTACTTGTCACCCTAAACCCACTTCAATTTGCTTACCGCCCCAATAGATACACAGACGATGCAATCGCCATCGCACTGCACACTGCCCTATCCCATCTCAACAAGAGAAATACCTATGTAAGAATGCTGTTGTCATGACGTTGGCCTGGGGGGGTAGGTTTATGACAGTCATAAATACCTCTTCCCCCCTTTTTCCTCTCTCTACCCTACTGAGGTTACATTTGCAAAACCCTTGGTTAACATAGAGATTCTGGGAACATCAGAAGGTGGGGGGGAAATGAACTATATTCTGGTAATCCGACCAATGGAACATATGCGGTGGTATTTAATGAATATGATGTCAGTTCGGTTGTCATCTGAGACATTCTCATCAATGATAATATGACACAAACTCTACAGTGGAAAGTCTACACATCAGAGTTATCGGAATCACATGTAATTGTTGTTCAATTTAAATGCTTGAATATGAAATTATTCGTGATGGGATGAAATGTGATTTTAGCTTCTAAAATGTGAGATTTGGGTTTTCATAAGATAGGGCTCTACTCAATCAGTGGCCCGCCCCTGTGAAGGGACCTGGGCTATAAAACTTTTAAAACACGCCCTCCTCTCCCTTCAGATATATACCCTTGACGACAAAATAACCTCCTGTTCCGAGGACATGAGTACAACGGTCCTATGTCAGAATGGTTCAGACAATAACTACAGAATGAAGCCAACATCAGCATGAGCTTTGGTTGCGAACTTGGAACTCTTATTCAGTACAGAAGTGATACCTCCTAGCCGTTGAGTTAGCAACAGCAGATGCAACGAGGGTTAGGAAGGAACAGACAGAGTATCCCGTCTATCACCCAACGACGTTACTACATCGTATCCAATTGACAACCAGAGACATTCTTCAAAGGACTCGGTTGGGCAACACGGCTTTCCATTTAGAATGCATACGATACTGTATTTACGATAGCACAGCTTCTTCCCTTTGTTCTTCAGTCTTCCCGCTCTTTCACTCAAACCCAGACCCTTTTCTTTTGTGTAACAAGCTGTCATATTTGTTCCGCCCGCTAGGGACGTTTTCCTTTATGACGTAATTTGTAATCAAGTTATGATTTAATTATGTGTATGTGTAATTCTGTGTGATTACGTAGTTAGGTATTTAGTAAATAAATTATTAAACCCAATTTTGTATGGCTGATTCAAATTGTTAGCCAGGGTTTGTGCAGATAACCAAGAATTTACAACTTTCAGATGAGACTGAATTAAGATGAAGATTCATATTGACTGCTATTGATGTAAAATATTACTTGGTGTTTAAGAGTTTAAGAGTTTATTCGGAAGATAACAGCTCTGTTAATGTTATTTAGTGGTGCCTGACTCTCTAGTTTATTACATTTACATGATTAGCTCAATCAGGTAACATTAATTACGGATAAATTATTTTATAGAATAGCATGTCATATCACTTAATCCGGCATAGCCAAAGAAACGACACTGTTCATTGACTATAGCTCAGCATTCAACACCATAGTACCCTCCAAGCTCATCATTAAACTCGAGGCCCTGGGTGTGAACCTCACTCGGTGGTGAATTTGGGAAACAACCCCTCCACTTCGCTGATCCTCAACACTGGGGCCCCACAAGGGTGTGTTCTCAGCCCCCTCCTGTACTCTTTGTTCACCCTTGACTGTGTGGCCAAGCACGCCTCCAACTTAATCATCAAGTTTGCAGACGACACTACAGTAGTAGGCTTGATTACCAACAATGATGAGAGAGCCTACAGGGAGGAGGTGAGGGCTGTGGGAGTGTTGTGATTGTGGACTTCAGCAAACAGCAGAGGGAGCACCCACCTATCATTGGGACCACATGGGAGAAGGTGGAAAGCTTCAAGTTCCTCAGAGTACACATCACTGACAAACTGAAACGGTCCACCCACACAGACAGTGTGGTAAAGAAGGCGCAACAGTGCCTCTTCAACCTCAGGAGGCTGGAGAAATTTGGCTTGGCACCTAAAACCCTCAAAAACCTTTACAGATGCACAATTGAGAGCATCCTGTCTGGCTGTATCACCGCCTGGTACGACAACTGCACCACCGGCAACTGCACCACCCACAACTACAGGGCTCTCCAGTGGGTGGTGCGGTCTGCCCTCCAAGACACCTACAGTACAAGATCTCACAGGAAGGCCAAAAAGATCATCAAGGACAACAAACTCCCTAGCCACTGCCTGTTCACCCCGCTATCTTCCAGAAGGCGAGGTCAGTGCAGGTGCATCAAATCTGGGACCGAGAGACTGAAAAACAGCTTCTATCTCAAGGCCATCAGACTGTTAAATAGTCATCACTAACACATTAGAGGCTGCTGCCCATATACATAGAGTTGAAATCACTGGCCACTTTAATAAATGGAACACTAGTCCCTTTAATAATGTTTACATATTTTGCATTACTCATCTCATATGTATATACTGTATTCTATTCTTCTGTATCTTAGTCTATGCCGCTCTGACATTGCTCGTACATATATTTATATATTCTTTATGCCATTCCTTTACTTAGATTTGTGTGTATTGGGTACATGTTGTGTAATTGTTTATATTATTACTAGTTAGACATTACTGCACTGTCGGTGCTAGAAACGTAAGCATTTCTCTAAACCCGCAATAACATCTGCTAAATACGTGTATGTTACCAATAAAAATTTGATTTGATATAATGGTTGGATAATTTCCACCAAACTAAATGGTGACATCCAGGTGATGGGGATTTCTATACTACACTACATTACAGGGTGAATTTAAAATGGATTCAGTTGAGAATTTTTGTCACACAATACCCCATAATGCCAAAGTGGAGTTATGTTTTTAAAAATGTTTACTAATTAATCAAAAATGTAAAGTTGAAATGTCTTTAGTTAAAAGTATTCAACCTCTGTTATGTTTAGCCTAAATAAGTTAAGGACTAAAAATGTGCTTAAGTAATTCTTATTTACAATGACGGCCTGCCAAAAGGCAAAAGGCCTCCTGCAGGGACGGGGGACTGGGATTTATTATTATTTTTAAATAAATACAATATAAATATAGGACAAAACACACATCATACAAGAGAGACAACACTACGTAAAGAGAGACCTAAGACAACAACATAGCAAGGCATTAACACATGACAACACAGCATAGTAGCAACACAACATAACAACAACATGGTAAAAACACAACATGGTAGCAGCACAAAACATGGTACAAACATTATAGGGCACAGTCAACAGCACAAGGGTCAAGAAGGTAGAGACAACATTACATCACACAAAGCAGCCACAACTGTCAATAAGTTGCATGGACTCACTCTGTGTGCAATAATAATGTTTCACATAATTTTTGAATGACAACCTCATCTCTGTACCCCACACATACAATTATCTGTAAAGTCCCTCAGTCGAGCAGTGAAAAAAAGTATTGTTTAACCACAAAGACCAGGGTATCAATACACCTAGTCACTACAATGATAGAGACATTCTTCCTAATTCATTTGCTTGAGAGGAAGGAAACCACTCAGGGATTTCAACATGAGGCCAATGGTGATTTTAAAACAGTTACAGAGTTAAATGTTGGGCTCCCGAGTGGTGCAGCACTTTAAGGCACTGTATCTCAGTGCTAGAGGTGTCACTACAGACACCCTGGTTCGTATCCAGGCTGTATCACAACCAGCCATGATTGGGAGTCCCATAGGGCGGTGCACAATTGGCCCAGTGTTGTCCAGCTTTGGCCAGTGTAGGGCCGTCATTGTAAATAACAATTTGTTCTTAACTGACTTGCCTAGTTAAACGAAGGTTCAATTTAATTGCTGTCATAGGAGAAAATAAAAGATGGATCAACAACATTGTAGTTACTCCACAATACTGACCTAAATGACAGAGTAAAAAGAAGAAAGCATGTACAGAATAAAAAATATTTTTTAAAATGCATCCTGTTTGCAATAAGGCACTAAATTAAAACTGTAAAAAATATGGGATACAAATTCACTTTATGTCTTTAATACAAAACAAAGTGTTATGTTTGGGACAAATCCAACACAACACATCACTGAGATCAAATCTTCATATTTCAGGCATGGTTGTGGCTGCTTGTCATCGGCAAGGAGTAAAGAGTTTTTTGGGGCTAAAAAGAAACGGAATAGAGCTAAGCACAGGCAAAATCCTAGAAGAAAACCTGGTTCAACTTGCTTTCCAACAGAAACTGGGAGACAAATTCACCTTTCAGCAGGACAATAACCTAAAAAACATGGCCAAATATACACTGGAGTAGCTTACCAAGACAACATGGAATGTTCCTGAGTGGCCTAGTTACAGGTTGCACTTAAAAAAGGATAGAAAATCTATGGTAAGGCTTGAAAATGGTTGTCTAGCAATGATCAGGAATCGTCTTGACAAAGCTTAAATAATTTAAAAAAAGACTAATCTGCAAATATTGTACAATCCAGATTTGCAACGATCTTAGAGACTTGCCCCTGAGTGGCGCAGCGGTCTAAGGCCCTGCATCTCAATGCAAGAGGTGTCACTGCAGTCCCAGGTTTGAATCAAGGCTGCATCACATCTGGCTGTGATTGGCAGTCCCGTAGGGCGGCACACAATTGGCCCAGCGTCATCCGGGTTTGGCTGGGGTAGGCCGTCATTGTAAATAAGAATTTGTTCTTAACTGACATTCTGAGTTAAATAAAGGTTAAATAATCGTATTTTTTAAATATAAAAAAATATCCAAAAGTACTCAAAGCTGTTATCGCTGCCAAAGGTGATTCTAATATGTATTGACTGAGTGGTGTGAATAATTATGTAAGTGAGATATTTTTGTATTTCATTTGCTAAACAATTCTTTTTTTTTGTTTTACTTTGTCATTAAATCCATTTTGAGTTCAGCCTGTAACACAATAAAATGTAGAATAATAAGTCAAGGGGTCTGAATACTTTCTGAAGGCTCTGTATACAGTGTATACATTTTGTTACGTTAAAGCCTTATTCTAATATGGATAAAAGTATTTTTTGTCCTCATCAATCTACACATAATACCCCATAATGACAAAGTTAAAACATATTTTTTGAATTTTTGCAAATGTATTAAAAATAAAAAACTATATATTTATATTTACATAAGTATTCAGACCTTTTGATATGAGACTCGAAATCAGGACATTATGGTAGAGCGGCCAGACAGAAGCCACTCCTAAGTTAAAGGCACATGACAGCCTGCTTGGAGTTTGCCAAAAAGGTACCTAAAGGACTCTCAGACCATGAGAAGCAAGATTCTCTAGTCTGATGAAACCAAGATTGAACTTTTTGGCCTGAATGCCAAGCCTCACGTCTGGAGGACACCTGGCACCATCTCTACGGTGAAACATGGTGGTGGCAGCATCATCCTGTGGAAATATTTTTCGTCAGCAGGGACTGAGAGACTAGTCAGCACTGAGGGAAAAAAGACGGAGCAAAGGACAGAGAGATCCTTGGTGAAAACCTGCTCCAGAGCACTAAGGACCTCAGACTGGGGCGACGGACCAACAGGACAACAATCTTAAGCACACAGGCAAGACAATGCAGTGGCTTAGGGACAAGTCTCTGAATGTCCTTGAGTGACCCAGCCAGAGCCCGGACTTGAACATCTCTGTAGAGACCTGAAAATAGCTGTGCAGCGACGCTCCCCATCCAACCTGATAGAGCTTGAGTGGATCTGCAGAGAAGAACTGGAGAAACTCCCCAAATACAGGTGTTCAATGCTTGTAGCGTCACACCCAAGAAGACTCAAGGCTGTAATCGCTGCCTAAGGTGGTACAACAAAGTACTGAGTAAAGGGTCTGAATACTTTCAGAAATGTGATATTTCAGTTTTTTATATGTAATAAATTAGCAAAACACTTAAAAAAACATGTTTTTGCATTGTCATTATGTGTAATGGTTTTCCTCCTATTCATCTGAAGAGGAGGTGTAGTATGGATCGGACCAAGATGCGGCGTGGTAAGTGTTCATGATGAATATTTTAAAGACAAACTGAACACTAAAATACAAAAACAATAAAGGTAACGTGAATAACCGAAACCGAAAACAGTACTGTGTGGTGAATAAACACAGACATGGAAACAAACACCCACAAACAAACAGTGAAACCCAGGGGTCGGATCTTTTCCCTATCTCCACCCGAACGAGCTGCTATGGATACCTACATCAAGGACGCTCTGGAAGCAGGCCTCATGCGTCCATCCACCTCCCCGGCGGGAGCAGGGTTTTTCTTTGTGGCCAAGAAAGACGGTGGATTACGTCCTTGCATCGACTACCGGGGACTCAATGCCATAACCGTCCGTAACCGTTACCCGCTACCCCTTATGGCCACAGCCTTCGAGCTGCTCCAGGAACTTTGTCAATCAGAGACAACTAATGACACCTGCCTCTGATTGAGAACCATACTAGGCCGAAACATAGAAATCCCAAAATCATAGAAAAACAAACATAGACTGCCCACCCCAACTCACGACCAACTCACGACCCAACCCCTGCCCATACTAACGACCCAACCCCTGACCATACTAAATAACGACAAAACAAAGGTCAGAACGTGACATTATGAGGTATTGTGTGTAGATTAATGAGGAAAATAACTTTTGAATCCATTTTAGAATAATGCTGTAACGTAACAAAATGTGAAAAATTCAAGGGTTCTGAATACTTTCTGAATGCACTGTACTTGTTTTCAGTAATGTTTGTGTCACGATTACTTTATAGAGTGTCAGTGCACATGCAGGTTAAAATATGTTTGCAAACATTAAGTTATGATAATGTTATACTTATTTCCTATTTTAAAATGTTCTAATTGTACAGACATGGAGCTGTAAATACACCAAAGAATAACATGTTCTCACCGTTGTAGCAGACCGAGGAATGATTTTGGTTGCAAATGAGATCCCACCAGGTCCCATACTCTCCTGTCGCTACACAGTGCTGATCAATGTATTTACCATCTGAACTGTCCCAGTTCCTAAACTCAGCCTCTCCCTCACCATAGTAGTCCATATCTTCTAGAGACCACCTCCAGCTGTTAACACCATTATACAGCCCTATCCAGGCTGATCCATTATAACCACTGTCTACAGTGTTGATCAGTCTGTTCATATCCTCCATGTTGTCTATGGTGGCCAGGTCAGTGTACTTATCTCTGCAGTATCTCTGTGCTTCATTCCAGTTCTTCCTCATGTTCACAAAGTGGTACTGAGGATGGCATGGAGAGGGTAAAAACAGCCCTGTGAACAAAACTATCATTTAGTGCATTATTATCTGTTCCATTATCACAGGCCTGCTACACTGGATGCTTAACCTTGTGTTTTCTATAAATCCAGGGTGTGAACAACACAGCTTCACGAGATGCTTGTGCAGCTCAGCGTACAATTACACTGTGGATCTATTTTCAAGATGTTGTGGCGCAACTCACAATTTCAAACACTTGATGAATTGGCTCTGCTCTGCTCACCCAGGAAAAGTTCAGCTTTTCAGTGTAGCAGCTAAAATAAACACCACTTCCACATTACCCCAGTATAACAACACAGAAATATACAGTACTATTGGAAAGTATTCAGACCCCTTGACTTTTTCCACATTTTGTTTTATTACAGCCTTATTCTAAAATGGCCGAACTTGTTTTTTTTCCCCTCATCAATCTACACACAATACCTTATAATGACAAAGCAAAAACATGTTTATTATATATTTTTTGCTAATTTATTACATATCAAAAATGGAAATATCACATTTGAGAATAAGGCTGTAACGTAACAAAATGTGGAAAAAGTCAAGGGGTCGGAATACTTTCCGAAAGCAATGTATATTTCTGTGTTGTTAGCTATACTGGGGCACTGTGGAATACCAGCCTTTCTCCACTCACATGCTTACTCGCGAACTCACTGATTCACACACGCAGGCGCGCACACACACACACACAAACACACACACACACTCACTTTCACGCACACACACACTCTCACTTTCACGCACACACACTCTCACACACACACTATTAATTTACTGTACTGACCTGTTAGTAAGAGAAGGGTTCTCCACCCCATTGTCTGACTGACAGTGTTTCCACTAAGGGAATATAAAAGGAATTGTTACATTAAAGAGAATTGCTAGCAGGGGCTGAAGGGATAGTTGACTCAATTTACAAATTGACATATTGGTTTCAGTACCCTTGAAGCAATCCATTGACAAGGTAAGGACATTAAAATATTGAAAATATCTTTATCAAATTCTATCTTAAGACATTGGTTGTCATATGGACAGGTTTTAATATGTCAGCAGGAGCCATAGTATCTTACAATGACAAAAGTACAGCTAACCTGAAGGTAAATATTTATGCATCGCTCAGTTTACTTAACTGTAATCAAATAATCACGGCAATCAATCGCATGTTGTTGATTAAAATATTCAAATTAAATCACGCTGTTAGATTATAATGACACACATACAAGTGTTTGCCTTTCTGCAACACAAAAATATTGCACCTTAATTGTACATTTTTTTCTAACACTGTCCTCACTCCTCAACATGTAATTTTTTTCAAAATTGTTATTAACTAGTAATATAAATGGGCCATTTTTAAGCATAGAAATCAATTAGCACCCCCCAAAAACGACATGTTCAAGGTTAAAGTTAAATATCAATCTCAAGCACCAAAGAAAACATTTCCCACATTTTGATTGATAATTCAGTTTGGATTCAGAAAATCGTATTAAAATATAAGAACCTGTTTAGTTGGTCTTGTCTGGTCTCTCTCTCATTCTCTGGTCTGTGGACTGAGGTCTATGGTCTGCTCTTGTCTGGTTCTCTGCTCTGTGGACTGAGGTCTCCTGCTGTGTCTGGTGTCGTCTCTCTTAATGGTTGCCTCTCCTCTATGCAGAGCTCTTTAGAGGGCTCAGATGCAAAGTATTTTTCCACTTCCACAGGTCAAACCATATGGCCACTGCTGCCATGACTCCAAGCCGGGCTTTGGTTAAGGTTAGGGTTAACATTAGTGTTAAGGCTTTGTTTAAGGTTTGGCTTAACATTAGGGTTAAGGCTTTGGTAAAGCGTAGGGTTAACATTAAGGTTAAGGCGTTGGTTAATGTTAAGGCTTAAAGGAATAGTTTGGGATTTTGGCAATGAGGACCTTGATCTTCTTCCCCAGAGTCAGATGAACTCGTAGAAAAACAAATCTGTGTACAGTTGAAGTGGGAAGCTTACAAACACCTTAGTAAATTAGTTTAAACTCAGTTTTTCACAATTCCTGACATTTAATCCTAGTAAAAATTCCCTGTCTTAGGTCCGTTAGGATCACTACTTTATTTTAAGAATCTGAAATGTCAGAATAATAGTAGAGAGAATGATTAATTTCAGCTTTTATTTCTTTCATCACATTCCCAGTGGGTCAGAAGTTTACATACACTGAAATAGTATTTGGTAGCATTGCCTTTAACTTTACTAGGGTAGGGGGCAGCATTCGGAATTTTGGATGAAAAGCGTGCCAAAATTAAACTGCCTGCTACTCAGGCCCAGAAGCTATAATTTAATTGGATAGAAAACACTCTAAAGTTTCCAAAACTTTTAAAATAATGTCTGTGAGTATAACATAACTGATATGGCAGTAGAAAACCTGAGGAAAATCCATCCAGGAAGTACTATTATTTTGAAAGACTGCCTATCCACCATACAAAGACCCAGTTCACAATCTCTATGGCTTCCTCTACATGTGACCAGTCTTTCGGCATTGTTTCAGGCTTTTACTCTGAAAAATTATGGAGTTACAGCACTTTCAATGAGGGGACAGTGGACATTTCCAGACATGATCCAAGCACATGATCGGGGGCGCCCCTTTCTTGTTTCTCCTTTTCTATTGACGAAGCTTTTGTCCTGTTGAAATATTATTAATTACGTATGACAAAAACAACTTGAGGATTGATTTTAAACATCGTTTGACATTTTTCATCAAATTGTATTGTACTTTTTAAAACTTTTCATCTGAATGTTGAGAGTGCGCATTGTGCCTTTGGATTACTGAACTAAACGCACCAACAAAACAGAGGTTTTTGGACATAAAGAGGGACACTATTGAACAAAACAAACATTTATTGTCTAAAATTGAGACCTGGGAGTGCCATCTGATGAAGATCATCAAAAGTTAGTGATTCATTTAAGCGTGATTTCTAACATTTGCGAGCCCTATCCTTGGCTGGAAAATGGCTGTATGGTTTTAAGTGACTAGGCGCTGACCTAACATAATTGCGTGGTGTGCTTTTGCCATAAAGCCTTTTTGAAATCAGACACTGTGGTTGGATTTACAAGAAGTTCATCTTTAAAATGGTGTATAATACTTGTATGTTTGAGAAATTGTAATTATGTGATTTCTGTTTGTTTTGAATTTGGCACCCAGCAATTTCACTTGCTGTTGTCGAGACAGGCTAAATTGTTTAACTTGGGTCAAACAATTTGGGTAGCCTTCCACAAACTTCACACAAAAAGTTTGGTGAATTTTGGCCCATTCCTTCAGACAGAGCTGGTGTAACTGAGTCAGGTTTGTAGGCCTCCTTGCTCGCACAAGCTTTTTCAGATCTGCCCAAAACAATTCTATAGGATTGAGGTCAGGGCTTTGTGATGGCCCCTCCAATACCTTGACTTTGTTGTCCTTAAGCCATTTTGCCACAACTTTGGAAGTTTGCTTGGGTTCATTGTCCATTTGGAAGCCCCATTTGCGACCAAGCTTTAACTTCTTGACTGATGTCTTGATGTTTCTTCAATATATCCACATAATTTTCCTCCCTCATGATTCCTACCTAACGATGTTCATTATGGCCAAACAGTTCTATTTTTGTTTCATCAGACCAGAGGACATTTCTCCAAAAAGTACGATCTTTGTCCCCATGAGCAGATGCAAACCGTAGTCTGGCATTTTTATGGTGGTTTTGGAACAGTGGCTTCTTCCTTGCTGAGCGGCCTTTCAGATTATGTCGATATAAGGACTTGTAAGATACTTTTGTAACTGTTTCCTCCAGCATCTTCACAAGGTCCTTTGCTGTTGTTCTGGGATTGATTTGCACTTTTCACACCAAAGTACGTTCATCTCTAGGAGACAGAACGCGTCTTCTTCCTGAGCGGTATGACAGCTGTGTGGTCCCATGGTGTTTATACTTGCGTACTATTGTTTGTACAGATGAACGTGCTCCCAAGTATGAACCAGACTTGTGGAGGTCTACAAAAAAATGTATGAGGCCTTGGCTGATTTAATTTGATTTCTCATGATGCCAAGCAAAGAGGCACTCAGTTTGAAGGTAGGCCTTGAAATACATCCACGGGTACACCTTCAATTGACTCAAACTATGTCAATTAGTCTAACAGAAGCTTCTAAATCAAATCAAATCAAATCAAATTTTATTTGTCACATACACATGGTTAGCAGATGTTAATGCGAGTGTAGCGAAATGCTTGTGCTTCTAGTTCCGACAATGCAGTGATAACCAACAAGTAATCTAACTAACAATTCCAAAACTACTGTCTTATACACAGTGTAAGGGGATAAGGAACATGTACATAAGGATATATGAATGAGTGATGGTACAGAGCAGCATACAGTAGATGGTATCGAGTACAGTATATACATACTAAAGCCATGACATCATTTTCCGGAATTTTACAAGCTGTTTAAAGGCACAGTCAACTTAGTTCATGTACACTTCACCCACTGGAACTGTGATACAGTGAATTATAAGTGAAACAATCTGTCTGTAAACAATTGTTGGAAAAATTACTTGTGTCATACATAAAGTAGATGTCCTAACCGACATGCCAAAACTATAGTTTGTTAACAAGAAATTTGTGGAGTGGTTGAGAAACAAGTTTTAATGACTCCAACCTAAGTGTATGTAAACCTCCGACTTCAACTGTTTCTGCTTCCAGTATGGAGAAAGTTAGAGGTAGTGTCGTGAGCCAATGCTAGTTAACAATTGAGCTAACACTAGTTAGCATATTCCTTCAAACTGCACACTTAGACATAAAAACTGTATCCACAAGTTCATCTGACTCTGGGGAAGAAGGTAAAGGGCTTCATTGTCAAAATCCCAAACTATCCTGCACCCCCAGAGTAGCGCAGATGCTCGCAATCACTGACACACATGAACAAGGTGACTGAAATGATTGATGAACATGTAACCGTTAAATTTATGCCAAATTCTCTCAAATATTTTAGGAGGTGGTAGAGAAATGAACATTTAATTATCTGGAAATATCGGGTGGACATTTCTGAAGTCAGCATGTCAATTGCACGTTCCCTAAAATCTTGAGACATCTGTGTGTCATTGTATTGTGTGACAAAACTGCACATTTTAGAGCGCCCTTTTATTGTCCCTAGTACAAGGTGCACCAGTGAAATGATCATGCTGTTTAATCAGCATCATGATATTATCTGGGCAAAAGAGAAATGCTCACGAACAGGGATGCAAATAAATGTGTTCACAAAATATGAGAGAAATATGTTTTTCGTGAGTCTGGACATTTTCTGGGATCTTTTTATTTCAGCTCATAAAACTTGAGACAACATTTTACATGTTATGTTTAAATGTGCATAAATGTGCATCTCTTTGTGTCCCCAGGACCAGGATTAGGAAACACTTCCATAAGGGGAAAGCCATGGTCACGTGGGCGAAGGTAACATTGAGCTCTGATTCTCAAAAAGGTATGCCTCAGCCATTCGGGAATTTGAATTTGGTCGCGCGTCAGTTAGGGCCGTGCTCATTCCTTCTGTCAACTTCCTTGCTCCAAGCGGCCATCAATCACTTCTAATGACAGGTCATTTCCCTCGTCTTAGGCTAGCCTCACTCACCATAGTAATAAGCACTCCCTCCATTAGCTTAGCAAATATCACTTACCAACGATTGATATTATCAACTGGAGTTGAACCCTGGTCACCTGTGTTCACCAGTTGACTATGTTAAGGCGCCCGCATACAAGGCTCAGTTTCCTCCTAGCAGAACTCAGCAAAGTGAAGTGAATGTCTGTGTCTCACATTCCCCCTTAAAATATTACTGTTTATCCCTTTGAGACGCCATAGCAACAACATAGCCTGTATTCCCTTTCTCAAATAGTCTGAATTAATCTAAGATAAATCAAGAAATCTGTCATTAATTTGATGTTTTTGCTGAAGAGGTCACACCATTTTACATCTAACTACTGTAAGATGTTTGGTGCAGTATTTCTGAAGGGAAATAACATGCATAAAACTAGTTGTCTCTCATTGAATTACAACACTTAATTGAAGATTTCCGTCCATAGTTCCCACTCCTACTAGGAGTAGTAAGGTTTACCAATCACTGACATAGGGGCGTAGACTTCAGCTCCCGAACTTGGACTTGCCTCAACAAAAGAATGTGTGTGAGGGAACAGCTGGAAAATATCCTGCTGAACACCAAAGTTAACTAAAATGTCACAAAATGTCATAGTAACATATGCTCAAACTATTTTGACTGGGAAGCATGAAACGGTCTTTAACTGTCTGAGCTAAAGCCTATAAGAAAGTACTGTAAGTAATTATTGTCCAAGCCAGAATGGCCTATTTGGCAATAGCCTGTCTCCTCTTTCTGTAGCACAAGGCAGCTTGATACAGTAAGTACACCCCTTGAATAGGATGCTATTATATCGCAGCCAGGGCTTTAAATTAAAACATGCCATTGGTAGCAATGGTGCTCCCAACTTTATAAAGTTAGGAGCACCACATGACACTTTGGAGCACCAGAAAATAGTGTTTTTTTATTGATTGAGGTACTGCCTGTATTGGGCCTTTATAAATTCTAGCTACTTTTGAAGCGCATGTTATGCCCTAAAAACTCATATGTCACACTTTAAGAACATTAGTTTATTTTAAAACCTAAAATGTTTATATGCATTCTTGTCATTGAAATAAAGTCATTTTGAGGTTTGTGTAAAATAAATATTTTCCTATTGAATGTCTCTTTAAAAATGTCAGGTTTATGATGACGACATGCAAGAGATCTGTCATTCACTGATCATTGATCTCCTGAAAAAGCTATCCCTTTTCCTATCATTCTATGCCTCCAAATGTTTGGATATGCTGGTGTAACAAGAGTTGAATATTGTATAATTACACAAAATCTGAATACTTCACATTCCTGATATTAGTTTACATTCCTTTTCTTGTTGTAAGTACCCTTTTAAACGTTGCACTCTTCCTTCTCCTTCTGTATTCCCCCTCACTAACATCACCTGCCCCACTTGCCTCCCTTTCTACTGTATCCATGTGGAAGAGGTCGGTTACTGAAATCTTCTCCATGAACATCATTATCAATCCTATTATGTTAAAACACAGGGTTTGAGTTCATATTGTCACTGATATTGTAATATTATGGTCTTCTACCAATATATTGGAATATTATGGTCTTCTACAAATACATTGTGATATTTATGCATCTATCATAGAGGTATCCTACATGCATGATGCACCATTCCAATGGTCTACGGTCACAAGACGCAGGCCTCCTAACAGCTGGAGGCAGGGCTTTCTCCTATAGAGCTCCATTTTTATGGAACGGTCTGCCTACCCATGTGAGAGACGCAAACTCTGTCTCAACCTTTAAGTCTTTACTGAAGACTCATCTCTTCAGTGGGTCATATGATTGAGTGTAGTCTGGCCCAGGAGTGTGAAGGTGAACGGATAGGCTCTGGAGCAACGAACCGCCCTTGCTGTCTCTGCCTGGCCGGTTCCCCTCTTTCCACTGGGATTCTCTGCCTCTAACCCTATTACAGGGACTGAGTCACTGGCTTACTGGTGCTCTTACATGCCGTCCCTAGGAGGGGTGCGTCACTTGAGTGGTTTGAGTCACTGATGTGATCTTCCTTGCTGGGTTGGCGCCCCACCTTGGGTTGTGCCGTGGCGGAGATCTTTATGGGCTATACTCGGCATTGTCTCAGGATGGTAAGTTGCTGGTTGAAGGTATCCCTCCAGTGGTGTGGGGGCTGTGCTTTGGCAAAGTGGGTGGGGTTATATCCTTCCTGTTTGGCCCTGTCCGGGGGTATCTTCGGATGTGGCCACAGTGTCTCCTGACCCCTCCTGTCTCAGCCTCCAGTATTTATGCTGCAGTAGTTTATTTGTCGGGGGGCTAGGGTCAGTTTGTTATAACTGGAGTATCTCCTGTCTTATCCAGTGTCCTGTGTGAATTTAAGTATGCTCACTCTAATTCTCTCTTTCTTTCTCTCTCTCTGAGGACCTGAGCCCTAGGACCATGCCTCAGGACTACCTGGCATGATGACTCCTTGCTGACCCCAGTCCACCTGGCCGTGCTGCTGCTCCAGTTTCAACTGTTCTGCCTGCGGCTATGGAATCCTGACCTGTTCACCGAACGTGCTACCTGTCCCAGACCTATTATTTGACCATGCTGGTAATTTATCAACATTTTAACATCTTGGCCATGTTCTGTTATAATCTCCACCCGGCACAGCCAGAAGAGGACTGGCCACCCCTCATAACCTGGTTCCTCTCTAGGTTTCTTCCTAGGTTTTGGCCTTACTAACATGCTTCAACACCTGCATTGCTTGCTGTTTGGGGTTTTAGGCTGGGTTTCCGTACAGCACTTTGAGCTGATGTACGGAGGGCTATATAAATACATTTGATTTGATTTGTCTAGAACAGGTTGTGTGTCAAACTATATTACTGGAAGCCTGAGTGTTTGTAGGTTTTTGGTCTTCCCTTGTATTTGATTGGTCAATTAAGGTCATTGATTAGTTTGGAACTCCCCTCACTTGGAATTGAAAGGAAATAACAAAACCAGCAGACAAGGCCCTCCAGAAATTGAGTTTGACACCCCTACATTTGACACACCTACATCAACCTCGCTCCCCTCCCGTCCAAACAAATTGCCCCGGTTTCCATGGCAACAAATCTGGTCATCTTGCACTGCTCAAACAAATCACTTTGTCTCGCAAACACATTTGTTTCCCTAATTGAGTAAATGTGAAAATGTTCTCTGAGGTTACTGCAGGTTTCAGCTCAAGTATGCAAAATGCATTGAAGCTCTAATGCTGAGGTAAAGCCTAGCCCCACCCTATTCTGCAGTGAATAGATATATAGTAAAGATACTAGGTTGTGTCTTCCACCCTGCTTTTTAACCCTATCCACGCCAGAAAGGTTTTTCACTGTGACATCACATCTTAATACTTGTAGAACCACACAATCCAAACATACCAAATACTGCATGCCTTGTTCGTATTTAATTTTAAATATATATATTAAATCACAGGTCAAACATGCAAGCATTTAGCACAAAAAAAGCTTTATTTTCAAAAGATGTAACATACATACATATATTTCAATCATATCGATAGGAACCTCACACCATCAGGTTATGACACCATCTTGTTACATTAGATAACTACATATACATTACACATATTACACTTGTACATTCATATATATATATATACATTTTTATTCCCAACATTATAGGTATGTAAACTATAGTTGTTGTAGGTCAAGTGGCAGTGGAGTTGCATCAGATTTCCTGCAGGTGGGGTTGTTGTCGGAACTTTCCAGTTTCCAAACACTTTCATAATCATCCAATCAGGGAACCGGCTGTCACCCTCTTAACTCAACCCACCTCTGCCCTCATTGTTCTGGGTAGGAGTTGCCCTTTAAAGGTCCAGTGCAGTCAAAAACCCGATGTTCCTATGTTTTAGATTAATTTAATAATAGATATGAGCCTTGGCCTCCACATTGTACAGCCTTCTGGGGCTTCTAATCCTAACCCACTTTAACTCCAAATTATCCATCAAAGATTCCTATTGACCTGCCTCAACATAATAATAGGCTAGTCTCACTCACCATAATATTAGGCTAACCTTGCTCACCATGGTAATTAGAATAGCCTAGCTTACCATGCTAATAGACTAGTCTCGCTCACCATGCTAATAAACTAGCCTTGCTCACCATGGTAATAGGCACTCCCTCCATTAGCCTGACAAATATTAGTGGCCAGTGATGAAGAAGCCTACCAAGGTGAAAACATTGGTTTGAACCTAGGTCATCTGTGTTTGCCAGGTGACTGAGCTAAAGCCTATAGAATAAACATTAGGCTGCCAACATGGGGTGTTGAATGATGACTGAAAAACCTGTGTTTCCAAAGTTCCCTAGAGTGAAGTTTCCCTAGGTACAGATCTAGGATCAGCTTCCCCTCCCCCAATCCTTAACCATTAAAAAACTGAAAATTAGATCAAATAATATATAGGAAAGCTTTCCACAAATCAAGAAACATAATTCTCCAAGTTTAGAGTTCTATCTTTGTCAAAACTGATTTTCTCTCCTTCATTTTCTTCTTTTTGGAATCCCTCTTTTCTTCGGGCTGCTCCTTCCATCTCAGTTTGACGTCATCAGACATCCCCTTTTCCCTCAGCTGCTTCTTTACACGAGGAACACAAAGTAACGGAATACAGTATAAATATGCTGTGCTATGATATAACTATAACACACCTGCTACCGTAGTAACCAAACAAACAGACTTATAATGTAATGCTTTTGTTATTCTTTTCACTCTGTCATTTAGGTTAATATTTTGGAGTAACTACAATGTTGTTGATCCATCCTCTGTTTCCTCCTATCACAGGCATTAAACTTTGTAACTGTTTCAAAGTCACCATTGGCCTCATGGTGAAATCCATGAGCACTTTTCTTCCTTTCTGGCTAATGATTTTGGAAGGACACCTGTTTCTTTGTTGTGGCTGGGTGTATTGATAACCTACACCTACTCATTCACCTACTCATTCAATGGTTCTCCTTTATTTTGACTATTTTCTACATTGTAGAATGATAGTGAAATCATCAAAACTATAAAATAACACATAGGTGTGCCTTCTTAAAAGTCAATTTGCAGAATTTCTTTCCTTCTTAATGCGTTTGATCCAATCAGTTGTGTTGTGACAAGGTGTGTGTGTGTTTGTGCGTTTGTTTGTGTGTGTGTGTGTGTGTGTGTGTGTGTGTGTGTGTGTGTGTGTGTGTGTGTGTGTGTGTGTGTGTGTGTGTGTGTGTGTGTGTGTGTGTGTGTGTGTGTGTGTGTGTGTGTGTGTGTGTGTGTGTGTGTGTGTGTGTGTGAGGGGAGGGGGGTATACAGCAGATAGCCCTATTTAGTGAAAGACCAAGTCCATATTATGGCCAGAACAGCTCAAATAAGCATTGAGAAACGACAGTCCATCAATAATTTGAGATATGAAGGTCAGTCAATTACTGAAAGTTTCTTCAAGTGCAGTCACAAAACACATCAAGCGCTATGATGAAACTGGCTCTCATGAGGACCACCACAGGAATGGAAGACCCAGAGTTACCTCTGCTGTAGAGGATGAGTTCATTGGAGTTACCAGCCTCAGAAATTGTAGCCCAAATGCTTTACAGAGTTCAAGTAACAGACACATCTCAACATCAACTGTTCAGAGGAGACAGTGTGTATCGGGCCTTCATGGTTGAATTGCTGCAAAGAAACCACTACTAAAGGACACCAATAAGAAGAAGTGACTTGCTTGGACCAAGAAACATGTGCAATGGACATTAGGTCTGGAGACCAAATTGGAGATTTTTGGTTCCAACCCGGCATGTTTTTGTGAGATGCGGTGTTTGTGAACAGATGATCTCCACATGTGTATTCCCCACCGTAACGCAAGGTGGAGGAGGTGTTATGGTGTGAGGGTGCCTTGCTGGTGACACTGTTTGTGATTTATTTAGTATTCAAGGCACACTTAACCTGCATGGCTACCACAGCATACTGCAGGTAGACACCGTCCCATCTGGTTTGGGCTTAGTGGGACTATCATTTTGTTTTTCAACAGGACAATGACCCAACACACCTCCAGGCTGTGTAAGTGCTATTTTACCGAGAAGGAGAGTGATGGAGTGCTGCATCTTAACTTAATAGCGCGTTTTTAAGTTTCAAAAGATTGCGACCCCCCATCCTTTGCCTCATAAGGGTTTGATCCAATGGTGTTTGAATGTTAAATGACGAGACAGAGGCATTGATGCGAGTAACCGGTCTTGTTTACTACATCACAATACATCCTGGTATCACAAGCACGCCGGTAAAACACATGAGTTGCAGTAATGAACATTTACCAACAGATGGCATCACTGTGCCATCTTACACCCATAACAAATGATTTGATGTTACAGTGCTCAACAGTGCTCAGTGCTCCCGCACATTGGCTAACCGGACTATCTGCATTGTGTCCCGCCACTCACCACCTGCCAACCCCTCTTTTACGTTATTGCTACTCTCTCTTCATTGTCTATGCGGCAGGGTAGCCTAGTGGTTAGAGCGTTGGACTAGTAACCAGAAGTTTGCAAGTTTACACCCCCGAGCTGACAAGGTACAAATCTGTTGTTCTGCCCCTGAACAGGCAGTTAACCCACTGTTCCTCGGCCATCATTGAAAATAAGAATTCGTTCTTAACTGACTTGCCTAGTTAAATAAAGGTAAAATAAAAAACTTGAACCATATCTACATGTAAATACTACCTCAATCAGCCTGACTAACCGGTGTCTGTATGTAGCCTCGCTACTTTTATAGCCTCGCTACTGTATATAGCCTGTCTTTTTACTGTTGTTTTATTTCTTTACTTACCTATTGTTCACCCAATACCTTTTTTACACTATTGGTTTGAGCCTGTACGTAAATATTTCACTGTAAGGTCTACACCTGTTGTATTCGGCGCACGTGGCAAATAAACTTTGATTTGATTTGATTTGAATGCAGTGTTCCTTAACTGGCAAGGTAACAGAGGGTTCATGTCTACCGTCTGAAAGGCACTCAATGCACGTAACAAACGTGAGGTTAATCCAGTCAGTAGAACCATAGCGATTTTGTTTTATGTTGGCAGGATTCACACACACAATAGCTGAATTTGCAGAGCTAGCGAGCAAACTAAAGCAAACATTAGCTAGCAAACTAGCTTGTACCTATTCCATTTATGTGGCGTCGTCAAAGATGGAATATTTTCTATCCTCAGTTTATTCCAAAATCAGCATGGAGCTGTAGTGCTTTTAATGTCCCTATGATAAGGTTAGCAATAAACTGAACTCTAAACTGAAAATAACTACATTCTCTTCTACCATTGTCTTAAATATCTTTAATGGTCTCGTTGCAAAAGCTAAATTGTCGCTGGGGGACTTTGAAGCACCTGTGTGTCGAGTAAACTGACGATAGCAAAGATTATAGCAAATACCACAGAAACGGAATTGTTGCTCGCTAGCTCTGCAAATGCAGCTATTGTGGGAAGCCAGCAAATATAAAATGACAACATAAACCATATTAAAATGACAAAAGGTTGCAGCTTATGGTGAACTCATACAGCTGTCAACACTTGTCACTGCAATCCGTTTCTCATTTGCTAGCTGACTAGCTAGCTGCCTTGTAGATCGAAGCCCATTATAGAAGAAAATAGATGATAGAAGCCCATATCCTACTGTAAATCACCTGCACACTGTGCGTGTGTGTGTGTGGGGGTGCGTGCATGCATGTGCGTGTGTGTGTGTGTGTGTGTGTGTGTGTGTGTGTGTGTGTGTGTGTGTGTGTGTGTGTGTGTGTGTGTGTGTGTGTGTGTGTGTGTGTGTGTGTGTGTGTGTGTGTGTGTGTGTGTGTGTGTGTGTGTGTGTGTGTGTGTGTGTGTGTGTGTGTGTAGCCAGCCAGGTAGAAAAATGGCAGAAAAAAATAGTATTTTTCAGTAAACCTAATGTTAAGGGAATTTTTACCTATAATGACTAATTATGTATACATTTCAAACAGGCCTGACGAGTCAGAATACTATTATGTTACTGTATATGTACTAATCAGAATACTATTATGTTACTGTATATGTACTAATCAGAATACTATTATGTTACTGTACATGTATGAATTTTTTTTTCCTGATCCCAGTACTGAATATAATGTGGTGAATATGGTCAAGAGTTTAGAACAATGACGGTCTGTTCCTTGGTACAAATGAATGAACTATATCTCCAGACTGACTAGAATGCTTATCTACACTGGCTGAACTTGGCTCTAGGCGAGGAGTGAAGGCTTGAGAACTATAGAGCCTTTCTACCAGTGTCAAGAAGAGACGGAACATTTAGAAAACGCTGACGTCATTTTCAGTTTATAACCTGTGGTAAAATGTGTAAGTACTCAGTACTCTCGAGAATAAACTCTGCTGTTTGATTTTGAGACTGGGCTCTGTCTATTATTATAGAATAAGGGTCTTACAAGTCCTTATGAATGGAAAGAGTGTTTAATTTAATTGGATATTAAAACATAGATTAATTTAATTCCTTTAACACCTAAAAGCAAAGTAAGAACCCTACTAGCCTAATATATCAAAGACTAGTTGATAAAATGTTCATAAGAAAGAAGTGAAATGATAATGGAAATGTTTTACAATGATGTCATTAGGCAGAGCAGGCACCAGAGCTGGGCACAGACTGGCAGAGACAGACTGGCAGAGACAGGGAGTCTCAGGTAAGTTTGTTAAGTCTTTGTTTGGCAACATTATGAAAGGCTCTCTCTTTTTATAGACTTGTAAAATAGGGACATATTTGGAAAATGCCATGAATACCCCTACTCTCAGCTTAAACTGGTGACTGAGCTCAAATTTGTTTAAGGCAATGGTATTGCTATTGTGATTAATTGTGTAGTTTTGGGTATCTGTAGGTTAGGCGTATGGCAAAGACCTTGTTTATTTTCTAGGAGCCAGACAGTGAGGGTGGTGAAAGTGAAAGAGCCAGGGAGAGAGACTTCAGAGGACAGTGTCACAGCCATGGCAGGACCAGGTGTTTTCAAGCTAGCCAACTTTTGGCCAAAGAGCGGATGTTGCCTTCATTAGTGTAGGATTTAGGAACTGGAGAAAAGCCATTGTAAAATTCACAGCACATCAAAACTGCCCATCCCACCTCCACTTTGTAACTGTATCAGCACACCAGCTAAATCCAATCAGTGTCCAGTTATCCAGCGCGTGGGGTAAACAGCAGGACGCAAGGCATTGCTTGATGAAAATTGTTAGTTCGGCGCGGCATGTAGTAAGGCAGGGACTAGCCTTTGGATGCCACAAGGATGAAAGTGGGAATTTATACCAGCTTTTGAAACTTAGGGCAGAAGAGTATGATGCCATTTAACTGAAGTGGTTAACAGAGCGTACCACAATGTACACAGGCCCCAAAGCACAGAATGAAATTCTGAACATCATGGCAAGTACAGTCATTCGAGGCCTTGCAGATGAGATTAGGTCTCTTCCGATTGCACAATTTTCAGTAATTGTTGATGGTACTCAAGATGTCTCTGGTGCTGAACTGGAGAGTGTCTGCCTGCATTATGTTGACCATGACCTTGTCCCTCACGAGGAGTTTATTGGGCTATACAGGGTGTCGGAGACAACAAGCGAAGGCATTGCGAAAGTGGTAACTGATGTGTTGATGAGGCACAATTTGCCCATGTCTGGCTTACGTGGGCAGAGTGAAGATGGTGCCTCAGACCTGGCAGGAAGTTTATTCAATTACTACTTTACTGACATGTTTATAAAACATTTCAAACAGGATTTATATAGTTGATACCTATTTAACCTACATAATTAACATACTGAGGGGGGGGGGGTAGCCCAGACTGGACTCTAATCTGGGTCGAGCAAATGTCAATGCAACACCTTAGCCGTTATGCCCAGAAGTCCGAACCTCTTGCCGAGGTCTCTAGGTATTGTTTAAGGTTGCTACAATATAGTATATGAATATTTATCATAGCAGTATCTCAACTTAGGTACTGATCCATCATCAACTGAAAAAAAAACGTTTTTAATGAGTATGACAGCATACACTGTAATGTAGCTAGCACCCCCTACTAATAAATGCTAAAAATGTGTTTATTTTGGGGGGAATATATAAAATGGTCACACACGCAACTTCAAAATCTAATCACTGCAAACTAGTATATAATTAAAATGGTCACACATATTACTTTTACATGTACATAGATGTATACACATGTTATGTATACGTATATACCACAGCATTGCTGAAAACACAGTTTTGAATGGCTTGAAAGGCATTCTGCAGTGTGTATTATGAAAGGGATAATCAACAGGGCTATGCGTTCTATGGAAAATAATGAACTACCTGGAAAGTGTGTTCCACGACACACTAGCAGAGTGGAACTGACATTTTCCAGAGAACACATAGAGCCCTGAGTTGATTATCCCTTTTTTAGCATGGTTATAATTTAGCACATTTTCCGCTAGAAATGTGTTCATTTGCTGGTAGAAATGTGTTCAACATCCACTGAAGTAGCGAGTGAGTTTACTAGATAGCTATGGTAGTTGCCATGGTAACAAAAAAAAAACAGACTTAGCTAACCAAACCATCAGTCCTAGCTTGCTATTATGAAAATGTTTTCAATTACACTTTTGCTTTCAAAAGCAGCACAAACATAGAACATGTAAGAATGAACTATAGCCAATAATTCATGCTCTAGAATGCACTTTAAGCCAATCAGCAACAAGTATTCAACAATGAGCTTGTATAATTCGAGTGGTTCTAGTCCTAAATGCTGATTGGATGAAAGCTGTGGTATATCAGACCGTATACCACGGTTATGACAAAACATTTATTTATACTCTTCTAATTACATTGGTAAACAATTTATAATAGAAATTAGGCACTTCAGGGGGTTGTGGTATATGGCCAATATACCATGGCTAAGGTTTGGTTAGCTAACAAGTCGTTTTGTTACCAAAGCAAACTACTGTAGCACCTATCCAAACTTGCTAGCTATTAACACTTCTAGCCACTATCTAAACTTCAGTGGATGTTGAATACATTTCTACCAGAAAATGAAATCATTTGTCATGCAGGTGAAAGAGGACCCAAAAGCGACTTAACAGAAACAGAGTTTATTTAAATCCAAACAGGGAATAACAAAAATCCTCTAGTCTGTAGAGGGGAATAACTAGAGAAGCGGCCACAGACTGCAGGTCGCTTCGGGTAGGCGCAGGCCGTAGTTGATAGAGCCACCTGCTCACACGCAGCATCTGATGAAGGCAAAAACACGACAGGACAGGGCGAAACACAATCACAGCATGGTGAATACAAAACAAGGAACCGACGGGACAGGAACGGATCACAAAGGAATAAATAGGGACTCTAATCAGGGAAAGGATCGGGAACAGGTGTGGGAAGATTAAATGATGATTAGGGGAATAGGAACAGCTGGGAGCAGGAACGGAACGATAGAGAGAGGAGAGAGAGGGAGGGGGGAGAGAGAGGGATAGAAAAAGGGAACGAACCTAATAAGACCAGCAGGGGGAAACGAACAGAAGGAAAAGCAAAATGACAAGATGATATAAGACAAAACATGACAGTACCCCCACTCACCGAGCGCTCCTGGCGCTCTCGAGGAGGAACACTGGCGGCAACGGAGGAAATCATAGATCAAACGGTCCAGCACGTCCCGAGAAAGAACCCAACTCCTCTCCTCAGGACCGTAACGAAAAACGATAAAAGGGAAACTAGGGTACTACTCTAAAAAAAAAAAATGAGAACTAGGGACAGACTGAGACACAGCAAGGGCAGGAACAAGAACAGGAGAGATGCGATGGCAGGGAACAGACTGAGACCCAGCAAGACCAGGAGCAGAAGCAGAAAAAAATTACCAGACTTCTTCTGCGCGCAGTCTGAACACGCAGCCACGAAACGGCGCGTGTCACGCTCCTGAGTCGGCCACCAAAAGCGCTGGCGAATAGACGCAAGAGTGCCTCGAACACCGGGATGACCAGCTAACTTGGCAGAGTGAGCCCACTGAAGAACAGCCAGACGAGTGGAAACAGGAACGAAAAGGAGGTTACTAGGACAAGCGCGCGGCGACGCAGTGTGCGTGAGTGCTTGCTTAACCTGTCTTTCAATTCCCCAGACTATAAGGAAGAATCCCCTCGGGATCAGTAGAAGCCACAGAAGAACTAAACAGACGGGATAAGGCATCAGGCTTGGTGTTCTTGCTACCCGGACGGTAAGAAATCACAAACTCGAAACGAGCGAAAAACAACGCCCAACGAGCTTTAACGGGCATTAAGTCGTTTGGCAGAACGGATGTACTCAAGGTTCTTATGGTCTGTCCAAACGACAAAAGGAACGGTCGCCCCCTCCAACCACTGTCGCCATTCGCCTAGGGCTAAGCGGATGGCGAGCAACGGTTACCCACATCATATCAGAACAGGCGATGAGAAAAATAAGCGCAAGGATGAACCTTATCGTCAGACTGGAAGCGCTGGGATAGGATGGCTCCCACGGAAGCGTCAACCTCGACAATGAATTGTCTAGTGACGTCAGGAGTAACGAGGATAGGAGCGGACGTAAAACGTTCTTTTAGAAGATCAAAAGCTCCTGGGCGGAACCGGACCACTTAAAACACGTTCTTGACAGAAGTAAGAGCTGTGAGAGGGGCAGCAACTTGACCGAAATTACAATGAAACGCCGATAGAAATTAGCGAAACCTAAAAAGCGCTGCAACTCGACACGTGACCTTGGAACGGGCCAATCACTGACAGCTTGGACCTTAGCGGAATCCATCTGAATGCCTTCAGCGGAAATTAACGGAGGAGACATGAAAAGAGCACTTCTCAGCCTTTACGTAGAGACAATTCTCTAAAAGGCGCTGTAGAACACGTCGAACGTGCTGAACATGAATCTCGAGTGACGGAGAAAAATCAGGATATCGTCAAGATAGACAAAAACAAAAATGTTCAGCATGTCTCTCAGAACATCATTAACTAATGCCTTCATTGGCGAGACCGAACGGCAGAACCCGGTACTCAAAATGCCCTAACGGAGTGTTAAACGCCGTTTTCCACTCGTCCCCCTCTCTGATGCGCACGAGATGGTATCGTTAAAGGTCCAACTTAGTAAAGCACCTGGCTTGCAGAATCTCGAAGGCTGATGTTAAGGGGAAGCGGATAACGATTCTTAACCGTTATGTCATTCAGCCCTATCCAATACCGTCCTTCTTTTAACAAAAAGAACCCCGCCCCGGCCGGAGAAGAAGAAGGCACTATGGTACCGGCGTCAAGAGCAGACAAATAATCCTCGAGAGCCCGTTCGGGAGCCGACAGAGAGTATAGTCTACCTCGAGGAGGAGTGGTCCCCGGAAGGAGATCAATACTACAATCATACGACCGGTGAGGAGGAAGGGAGTTGGCTCGGGACCGACTGAAGACCGTGCGCAGATCATGATATTCCTCCGGCACTCCTGTCAAATCGCCAGGTTCCTCCTGAGAAGTAGGGACAGAAGAAACGGGAGGGATGGCAGACATTAAACACTTCACATGACAAGAAACGTTCCAGGATAGGATAGAATTACTAGACCAATTAATAGAAGGATTATGACATACTAGCCAGGGATGACCCAAAACAACAGGTGTAAACGGTGAACGGAAAATCAAAAAAGAAATAGTCTCACTGTGGTTACCAGATACTGTGAGAGTTAAAGGTAGTGTCTCAAATTTGATACTGGGAAGATGACTACCATCTAAGGCAAACATGGGCGTAGGCCTGTCTAACGGTCTGAAAGGAATGTTATGTTTCCGAACCCATGCTTCGTCCATGAAACAACCCTCAGCCCCAGAGTCAATCAAAGCACTGCATGTGAACCGGTCCAGCTAGATGGACCGACATAGTAGTACAAGATCTAGATGAAGGGACCTGAGTAGTAGCGCTCACCAGTAGCCCTCCGCTTACTGATGGGCTCTGGCCTCTTACTGGACATGAATTAACAAAATGTCCAGCAACTCCGCAATAGAGGCACAGGCGGTTGGTGATCCTCCGTTCCCTCTCCTTATTCGAGATGCGAATCCCTCCCAGCTGCATGGGCTCAGTCTCAAAGCCAGAGGAGGGAGATGGTTGCGATGCGGAGCAGGGAAACACCGTTGATGCGAGCTCTCTTCCACGAGCCCGGTGACGAAGATCTACCCGTCGTTCTATGCGGATGGCGAGAGCAATCAAAGAATCCACATCTGATGGAACCTCCGGGAGAGAATCTCATCCTTAACCACTGCGTGGAGTCCCTCCAGAAAACGAGCGAGCAGCGCCGGCTCGTTCCACTCACTAGAGGCAGCAAGAGTGCGAAACTCAATAGAATAATCCGTTATGGACCGTTCACCTTGGCATAAGGAAGCCAGGGCCCTAGAAGCCTCCCTACCAAAAACTGAACGGTCAAAAACCCGAATCATCTCCTCTTTAAAGTTCTGGAATTTGTTAGAGCAATCAGCCCTTGCCTCCCAGATAGCTGTGCCCCATTCTCGAGCCCGGCCAGTAAGGAGTGAAATGACGTAAGCAACCCGAGCTCTCTCTCTAGAGTATGTGTTGGGTTGGAGAGAGAACACAATCTCACACTGCGTGAGAAAGGAGCGGCACTCAGTGGGCTGCCCGGAGTAGCAAGGTGGGTTATTAACCCTAGGTTCTGGAGGCTCGGCAGGCCAGGAAGTAACAGGTGGCACGAGACGTAGACTCTGGAACTGTCCAGAGAGGTCGGAAACCTGAGCGGCCAGGTTCTCCACGGCATGGCGAGCAGCAGACAATTCCTGCTCGTGTCTGCCGAGCATGGCTCCTTGGATCTTGACGGCAGTGTAACGAGCGTCTGTAGTCGCTGGGTCCATTCCTTGGTCGGTTCCTTCTGTTATGCAGGTGAAAGAGGACCCAAAAGCGACTTAACAGAAACAGAGTTTATTTAAATCCAAACAGGGAATAACAAAAATCCTCTAGTCTGTAGAGGGGAATAACTAGAGAAGCGGCCACAGACTGCAGGTCGCGGGTAGGCGAGGCCGTAGTTGATAGAGCCACCTGCTCACACGCAGCATCTGATGAAGGCAAAAAACACGACAGGACAGGGCGAAACACAATCACAGCATGGTGAATACAAAACAAGGAACCGACGGGACAGGAACGGATCACAAAGGAATAAATAGGGACTCTAATCAGGGGAAAGGATCGGGAACAGGTGTGGGAAGATTAAATGATGATTAGGGGAATAGGAACAGCTGGGAGCAGGAACGGAACGATAGAGAGAGGAGAGAGAGGGAGGGGGAGAGAGAGGGATAGAAAAAGGGAACGAACCTAATAAGACCAGCAGGGGGAAACGAACAGAAGGAAAAGCAAAATGACAAGATGATATAAGACAAAACATGACATCATTTTCAAGCAACAAATGTTTAGCGTGTTAAATTATAGCCGTGGTATAAGTAGTATAATAAACTTTGGGCTTGGAAGGTTAGTGCCACATCGCTGCACATCGTGGCACACACCTTCCACGTTGTGCATTATTTTTGATAGAATGCATAGCCCCTTGTTGATTATCCCTTACATACAGACAACTCCTGACATCTCTTTGACAAGTGCCAGCTCTGTACAAAAAAGTTACATTATTACAAGTTACATTATTTTGAATTGCTCTTGAAAACTGCATGGTTTTGCACATTGTAAGCGACAGTCCCAAAGCTTTGCATATCACGAGCTGACTGGAGCAATATAAAGGCTCTCAAAAGAGGCATAACAGTATTCTACTGGAAAAGTGACCATTACATTATATATTTGGATACTTTCTTCTGAAGAACAAAACTTGAATCTTCTAAAGAGCAATCTGGGATTCAAAAAACAACAAAGCGGCACCCTTTTTGGTAAACAGCTGAGGCTGGGAAACCACTCTCAAATTCATAGAGCTAAGGATGCAAGGATTGACTATCCATGTGATCTAAATTAAATCTATAATGTGCTGTTCACAATTACATTGTAGAAAAACAATAGTTAAAATAAGATTTGTTTTGGCTTCTGAGGGGGTAAATTAGTTTAATTTAGCTCTTGAGGCATATACATGTATATTCTTCAATAATCAATGGCTATATATCATTCATTGGCGTACCAACCAATAATTGTAATTCCATACACTTGCACACGTACAGTTGAAGTCGGAAGTTTACGTACACCTCAGCCAAATACATTTAAACTCAGTTTTTCACAATTCACAATTTAATCCTAGTAAAAATTCCCTGTCTTAGGTCAGTTAGGATCACCACTTTATTTAAAATTTTTGAAATATCCAAATAATAGTAGAGAGAATGATTTATTTCAGCTTTTATTTCATTCACCACATTCCCAGTGGGTCAGAAGTTTACATACACTCAATTAGTATTTGGTAGCATTGCTATTCAATTGTTTAACTTGGGTAAAACTTTTTGAGTAGCCTTCCACAAGCTTCCCACAATAAGTTGGGTGAATTTTGGCCCTTTCCTCCGGACAGAGCTGGTGTAACTGAGTCAGGTTTTAAGGCTTACTGACTAATGTCTTGAGATTGCTTCAATATATCCACATAATTTTCCTAACTCATGATGCCATCTATTTTGTGAAGTGCACCAGTCCCTCCTGCAGCAAAGCATCCCCACAACATGAAGCTGCCACCCCCATGCTTCACAGTTGGGATGGTGTTCTTTGGCTTGCAAACCTTCCCCTTTATCCTCCAAACATAACAAAAAGAACTGGCCAAACAGTTATTTCTTCGTTTCATCAGACCAGAGGATATTTCTCCAAAACTACGATATTTGTTCCCATGTTCAGATGTAAACCGTAATCTGGCTTTTTTATGGCGGTTTTGGAGCAGTGGCTTCTTCCATGCTGAGCGGCCTTTCAGGTTATGTCAATATAGGACTTGTTTTTACTTTGAATATACATACTTTTGTACCTGTTTCCTCCAGCATCTTCACAAGGTCCTTTGCACACAAGGTCCTTTGTATGTTCATCTCTAGGAGATAGAACGTGTCTCCTTTCTGTCGGCTATGGTCCCATGGTGTTTATACTTGCGTACTATTGTTTGTACAGATGAACGTGGTACCTTCAGGCATTTGGAAATTGCTGCCAGGGATGAACCAGACTTGTGGGGGTCTACAATTGTTTTCTGAGGTCTTGGCTGATTTCTTTTAATTTCCCCATGATGTCATGCAAAGAGGTACTGAGTTTGAATGTAGGCCTTGAAATACATCCACAGGTACACCTTCAATTGACTAAAACTATGTCAATTAGCCTATCAGAAGCTTCTAAAGGCATAACATAATTTTCTGGAATTTTCCAAGCTTTTAAAGGCACAGTCAACTTAGTGTATGTAAACTTCTGACCCACTGGAATTGTGATACAGTGAATTATAATTGAAATAATCTGTCTGTAAACAATTGTTGAAAAAAGTACTTGTGTCATGCACAAAGTAGATGTCCTTACCGACTTGCCAAAACCATAGTTTGTTAACAAGAAATTTGTGGAGTGGTTGAAAAACAAGTTTTAATGACTCCAACCAAAGTGTATGTAAACTTCTGAATTTAGAATTCTCTCTTTGTCATGATGTCTTTCATCTCCTTCTTCTTCTGGTAATCCTTATTTTCTTCCTTGTGGAATATCTTTTCATTGGGCTGCTCCTTCCATCTTAGTTTGATGCCATCAGGCATCCCCTTATCTCTCAGCTCCTTCTTTATCTGTGGAACAGAAAGTGGAACAGAAATCTGTGGAACAGTGGAAATCTTATCTGTGGAACAGAAATACTGCAGGGAGTGGGTTCACAGCCAGGTTCACCATATCCCAACTCCCCCTGAGACACCTGCAGGGAGTGGGTTCACAGCCAGGGTCACCATATCCCAACTCCCCCTGAGACACCTGCAGGGAGTTGGTTCACAGCCAGGTTCACCATATCCCAACTCCCCCTGAGACACCTGCAGGGAGTGGGTTCACAGCCAGGTTCACCATATCCCAACTCCCCCTGAGACACCTGCAGGGAGTTGGTTCACAGCCAGGTTCACCATATCCCAACACCCCTGAGACACCTGCAGGGAGTGGGTTCACAGCCAGGGTCACCATATCCCAACTCCCCCTGAGACACCTGCAGGGAGTGGGGTCACAGCCAGGGTCACCATATCCCAACTCCCCCTGAGACACCTGCAGGGAGTGGGTTCACAGCCAGGGTCACCATATCCCAACTCCCCCTGAGACACCTGCAGGGAGTGGGGTCACAGCCAGGGTCACCATATCCCAACTCCCCCTGAGACACCTGCAGGGAGTGGGGTCACGACCAGGGTCACCATATCCCAACTCCCCCTGAGACACTCGCAGAGAGTGGTATGACATGAGATTCACCTGCTGCAAAATGGCCTTCTGCACGACAATATCAGTCAGGTCCATGTTCTGGTCCTTTGTGGTCAGCCTCACTCTCACCATCTGCTGTGTCTTCTTCACTGGGGGGAGGAGCATAGAAATACACAGACGTGTCCTGTTTATTGTTACAGTGAGAGGTAACCTTGACAGCAAACGTGGCATTTGTCACAATGCATTTTACAAATGTTGCCCATGCTATAGTAGGCCATGGTGTAAAGATACTTAAGAGATCACTTAAGTCAAATAAATGAAGACTCACCTCCATAACAAACAAAGGGAATCCTATGCATACAATGATGTTCTGTCCATACTCCTTCCCATACTGCAGTACAGTTCTGATTCCCTATGCAATTAATGGGCTGGTTGGGACCCCAGTATCTGAACGAGGAGTCACTCTGGTCTGACCACTTCCAGGAGTCTCTGAACAGGCCGATCCACATCAGACCACTGCGAAGCACTAGGTTCTGTAACACCTTGTTCTCTATCTGGTTCTTCACACTAGGCAGATCTGTGTGGTGCTTCCTGCAGTAGAGCTGAGCCTCTCTCCAGGTCATCAACTCGTTATTATTAACCATAATATTGTTTTTATCTGAAATATTTGAGATTGGCAGATTTCTTGTTAGGATACAGTTCATTTGAAAATAGTGCAGATTTAATTGAATTCCTTTCATTATATATATATATTTTTTAAGTAGTTGGATACTTCATTCAAACAGATGTTTTGGACTATGTAAGTGAAAATATACTTGAAGAGTTTTGTTCCAAAACACTATATACAACCATTTGAAAAACATTTCAGAAATGTTTCACAATCATCAGAAATGATTGCTTATGGGACCTTCATTTGTGTGTAAAATATGACTGTTTTTTATTCATAGATTTTTGGTGTGTTAAAATGGATTTTAAATTGAATTTTGTTGCAAAACTCTATATATCCATTGTTTAGCTGGAATGGAATATTCGTATCCTGTACATTTGACTGTGATATGTAGTTGTCTCACCTAGCGACCTTAAGATGAATGGACTAATTGTAAGTCGCTCTTGATAAGTGCGTCTGCTAAAGGACCATAATGTCAAATGTAAATATTTTACATACAGATCTCATATTTGTCAGGATTTGGCCAGGGTTGTTCCGGATTTTGGTCACTAGATGCCCCCATTGTGCCTTTTGACCTTTTGTTTTCCCTTGATCCCCATTATTATTTGCACCTGTGCCTCGTTTCCCCTGATTGTATTTAAACCCTTTGTTTTCCTCAGTTCTTTGCTCTGTGTTTGTATGTTAGCACCCAGCCCTAGTACTCTGTGAACTCTTGTTGATCCCGGTGGACTCTCTTGTGGAATTCTGTTTTTTTGTTCTTGTTTGTTTTTGAGTATCTTTTGAGGCTTTTTGTGCTATACCTTCCACCTTGTGGATTTACCTTTTTGTCTTGGAGGATTACCTTTGTTCTTGTGGAATTCCTTTTGAGGTTGTGGAGTTACAGGTTTTCCTGAAGAACTTCACTTTTTACTTCATTAAATACACCGTCTCAAGTACTGCTGTGTCTGCCTCATCTTCTGGGTTCTACCGACTATTCGTGGCTCAGTTGGTTAACCTCTTGCTTCTACCTGGCACGCAGGCCTCCCATCTAGAGCTCTGGAAATGCAAATGCGCTACGCTAAATGCTAATAGTATTAGTTAAAACTCAAACGTTCATTAAAATACACATGCAGGGTATTGAATTAAAGCTACACTCGTTGTGAATCCAGGCAACAAGTCAGATTTTTAAAATGCTTTTCGGCGAAAGCATGAGAAGCTATTATCTGATAGCATGTAACACCACAAAAGACCCGCAGGGGACGTAAACAAAATAATTAGCATATTCGGCGCTACACAAACCGCACAATAAAATATAAAACATTCATTACCTTTGACCATCTTCTTTGTTGGCACTCCTAGATGTCCCATAATCACTATTGGGTCTTTTTTCGATTAAATCGGTCCATATATAGCCTAGATATCGTTCTATGTAGACTGTGTGATAAATGAAAAAAAATAGCGTTTCATAACGTAACGTCATTTTTTTAATTCAAAAAGTCGACGATAAACTTTCACAAAACACTTCGAAATACTTTTGTAATGCAACTTTAGGTATTATTAAACGTTAATAAGCGATCAAATTAATCACGAGACAAAGTGTTTTCTATAGGGATCCATCTTGACATACTGTCCGTCTATTTGTCAACCAAAATATCCGGTCGGAGACCGGAAGAAATGGGCTGTCTCTTGTTCGTTTGACCAAGAAACAAATCCTAGGCAAATGACAAGACTGTTGACATCGTGTGGAAGCTGTAGGTACTGCAACCTCAGCCATATTTAATGTCTTTCGCCCATAACAATGGGTTGAAGCAGTGGATGGATATATTTTTCCACTTTCAGTGATCAGATTTTCTTGCACTTTTCAATGAATCGCACGTTATGTTAAAGCCACAGCCGTGATTTAACCAGTTTTATAAACGTCTGAGTGTTTTCTATCCACACATACTAATCATATGCATATACTATATTCCTGGCATGAGTAGCAGGGCGCTGAAATGTTGCGAGATTTTTAACAGAATGTTCGAAAAAGTAGGGGGTTAGCTTAACAGGTTAAGTGACTGTTTCTCACTCCGGAGACCCGGGTTCGTAACCGGGTCCTGACAATATTGCTATATTCATAGGTCTCTGGCAGTTTTTTTGTGTTTATCACTGCTCCGGAGAAGACCCAGTTGCAGACAGTTTCAAAGTAACAAAAGTTTATTCCAAAAACAGGGTGGCAGGCAAACGACAGGTCAAGGGCAGGCAGAGGTCAGTAATCCAGAACAGAGTATACAAGGTACAGAACGGCAGGCAGGCTCAGGGTCAGGAAACGGGAGACAAAGGACTGTGAGACAGGTTTAATCCTAGACACATGAAAAGTGGGATGTATACGGAGGGTACAGGGCAACAGAAGACGAACAGCAGAGGGACTAATAATTTTGGAGATGGAGAAAGGGCCGATATAACGGGGCGAAGGTTTGCGGGACTCCATCCGGGGGGGAAGATTTTGAGTGGACAGCCATACCCTCTGCCCAAGATGATACCGGGGAGCAGAGGTCCGGTCGCAGTCCGCTTGTAGTCGATACCTGGAGGTGGTCTTGAGAAGAGCCGATCGGGCTCTCTTCCAGGTACGGTGACAGCGACTGACAAACATCTGGGCCGAAGGTATGCCGACTTCTTCCTCTTTCTCCAAGAAGAGTGCGGGCTGATAACCCAGGGAACACTCAAAGGGCGAGAGACCAGTGGCAGAGCAGGGGAGGGTGTTGCAGGCTTATTCAACCCACACGAGTTGCTGGCTCCGGGAGGTGGGGATGGCGGAGACAAGGCAGTGAAGTGTCGTCTCCAGGTCTTATTTGGCTCGCTCTGACTGGCCGTTGGACTGAGGGTGGAAACTGGAGGACAGGATGGCCAACGATCCAATGAGTGTGCAGAATGCCTAACAGAACCGGGAAGAGAACTGAGGACCGGTGTGAGACCATGTCCACCGGAAGTCCATGGATCCGGGAAGACGTGCTGCATCATGAGCTGGGCCATCTCTTTTGCAGAGGTTAGCTTGGGGAGAGGAATGAAATGGGCTGCTTTGGAAAACCGGTCCACTACTGTCAGGATGACGTAGTTGCCATCAGACGGGGGGAGACCTGTGATGAAGTCCAGGGATATGTGTGACCAGGGACAGTGAGGGACAGGCAGTGGTTGAAGGAGACCAGCCAGAGCTTGCCGAGGAGTCTTGTTGTGCACACAGATTGACGAAGGCGGAGATGTCAGGGACCATGGTAGGACACCAAAAGTGCTGTCGCACATAGGCCAGGGTCAGACGGGAGCCCGGGTGGCAGGAAAGCCTGGAGGAGTGGGCCCACTCCAGGACCAAGGGGCGGACAGCATCAGGAACACACATCCAGTTATCTGGTCCCCTCCGGGGTTCGGCTGGGAACGCTGCGCCTCACGGACATGCTTCTCTATTCCCCAGCTGAATGCCGTCGCTAGGCATGAGGTGGGAAGGATGGTCTCGGAGTCCAAGGATGCAGAGATATTCCAGGTTATTGTGGTCCGTCCACACAATGAACAGATGTTCCACCCTCTCCAATCAGTGCCCCCCCTCCTCCAACACCATCTTCACCGTGAGAAGCTCACGATTCTCCACATCTTAATTCCTTTCCGTGGCGTTGCGGCGATGGGAGAAGAAGGTGCAGGGATGTAACTTGAGGTCCAGGGCAGAACGCTGGGACAGGACAACCCCCACTCTGACATCGGCCTCCACCACAAACTGACGAGACGGGTCAGGAGGAACCAATATGGGAGCTGTGTTGAAACGGTGCTTGAAGTCCCGGAACGCCCGGTCAGCAGCTGGGGACCACTTGAACAGAACCTTAGGTGAGGTTAACCTAGCCCTGTACTAATGTAACATTTGTTTACAAAAGATGTAGTAATTTGTGTAAAACTTAGCACTAAGACTTATTTATCTCAGAGTGAGGCAGATATATAGTGTTTAGAAACCATCAAGTGATAGATTTCAAACAAATACATGTCTGTAAAAGGTATATAACTGCCTTAATGTTGCTGAACCCTAGGAAGAGTAGCTGCTGCCTTAATAAAACCAATACAATTACAAAATCCATACTGTGATTTGATGGTGAAAAAGCACACAAATCTCTTTAATAAGTTCTTTAAAATATAAAAGCTCATTTAACAACATTTCTGAAAATGAATATATAGGGTTTTGGAATTAACCTCTTTACTTGAAATATGTTTCAAAAAAAGTTTTTTTTTAAATACAGACACAAACTCAGTATTATGAAGAAACTTGGAAGTAGAAAAGCATGAAAACAGTAACTCTCACCATCATAGCAGTAGACAGACAATTTAAATGTGAATGGCATGTCCTGCCATTGACCATTCTCATTCATTGCAGCGCATTCTTCTTCAACTCTCCCCATACCATTATCAGGCTCTCCTTCACTCCACTTCCTGAACCCAGTTCCTTCTTCCCCATAGTAATCTCTGTTTGCCAGAGACCACTGCCACACCATGATATCTCCCTTCTCCAACCCTATCCAGACTGATCCATTATAACCACTGTCTACAGTGTTGATCAGCCTCTCCATATCCTCCATGTTTTCTATGGTAGCCAGGTCAGTGTACTTCTCTCTGCAGAATCTCTGTGCTTCGGTCCAAGTCTTAGGGTTGCTAACATAGTGGTACTCGTGAGTGAGGCAGGAGGAGAGGGTGCAGAGCACTGTGGAGAAATGCAGTTCTAGGTGTATGATTCAGCAATACCGCAGAGATACACTGCCACACTTTCACACGTTCACACACACACACACACACACACACACACACACACACACACACACACACACACACACACACACACACACACACACACACACACACACACACACACACACACACACACACACACACACACACACACACACACACACACTGACCTGAGAGTACCAGGATGAGAGCCCTCCCTTCCATATCTGCAATACACAGTCATTTAAACATGAAATAAATAGTATTGAAAGAATAATTTCTCCATTTTGTGATATATTAAACTTCCCCTTTTTCAAAATAACGAATAACTATGAACAACCATGTTTTTTAAATTCCCTACATTCAGGTGATAAAAGGACTAAAAGAGGCTGGATTCCTGGATAGATAAATAAAGGTCAAATAAAACAAATACAACTATTTTCTTTACTTACCTGTTGTGAGAAGTTTTTGACCCAGAGAGTGCTGTCATCCTCCTCTCTCTTTCTCTCTCCTTCTTTCTTTCCCTTTCACTCTCTCTTTACAATGTGCTTCTTTCTCTGACATGGGAAAATGCAAACATTAGATGTCACATGCTTTCCTTCACCCTTATTCACCCACCTGTATGTGAGCATTAGGCTCCGGAGTGAAGTTTACCCTAGGTACAGATCTAGGATCAGTTTTCCCTCCCTTAATCCTAAACTTAACAATTTGTGAAGGAAAATGCAGAACTGACCCAAGATCAGTGTCAAGGGGCAACTTCAACCTTTACCGTGTCTGTGTGTATGTTGTGTTAGTGTGTGTGTGTGTGTGTGTGTGTGCATGGCATGTGCTTGAGCGTGTGTATGCATATGAAGGGGCCACCTGGACAAGGGGAACTTGCACTGCTGAAACAAATCACCTTGTTCAAGCAAATAGGTTAGTTTTCCCTAATTGAGTTAACATGCAATTTCTAAGACCTATTTTCCAGTCAATAGTATACATGTTCAACCTGACCTTCAGCATACAGTAGCTCTTCTTGAGTGGGCCTTTAGAGTTATAGTGTCTATAACAACCGACTTGACAGAGCTTGAAGAATTGTTTAAATAATAATGTGCAAATATTGTACAGTCCAGGTGTGCAAATGTCTTAGAGATTTATACAGAAAGAATCACAGCTGTAATTGCTGCCAAAGTTGATTCTAGCATGCATTGAATCAGGGGGTTAAATACTTATCTAATAAAGATTATTTTAATTTTTTACAAATGTTACAAATTGTCTTGTATTTTGACATAGTATTTTCATGTAGTATTTTGTGTAGATCGTTGACAAAACATTACAATGAAATCAATTGTATCCCACTTTGTAACACAACAAAATGTGGAATGTGGAAAAAGTCAAGGGGTGTGAATACTATCTAAAGCCTTTGTATACAAATATTGTGGCCTGAGAATGTAGCATTTGTTGAGCATTCCTGGCACGGTTCACTGACTGATAAGACATGTAATAATACTATCATCTGTAATTTGAGGCCTTTGAATATGACATTAAGCAAGTGTTTGTTGTTGCTGTAATCCCAAATTTCCCCTTTAAACAAGTATGTGGTAATATCCATGTTTCATTTAGGAAAGAATCAAGTCCCAAATGCCATCCTTTTCCCACAGTATATAGTGCACTGGTTTTGACCAGAGCCCTGTTTGCTTCTAAAATGGCTCCATATTCCCAACAGCAGAGCCCTGGTCAAATAGAGTGCACAATAAAGGGAATAGGGTTCCATTTGGGATGCAGACAATATCCTCTCAGGTCTCTGAATGCAGCTGAGCTCTCAGCTCCAGTAGGTCTATGCAAAACACATGGAAACTCTGGCTCTGGGTGGATGGAAACCAGTATGTTACACACAGATGGAAGTTAAGGCGTGACCTTAAAGTAAATAAGCACATCAACAAGTGGTGAGGTTTTAAAGGGTGCAGGGTTAGTTGGTAGGGCATTTTTTCCACAAAGTTGAATGAATTCCTGCTACAGAATAGTAGGCTGAAACACAGCCAATACATTATGTGGAGGTATCCACCTACATCCTTTGTTTGCGGACCGCCATAATAGCGAAGAAGAAGAAGAAACAAACACAATATTGCCAAACATTTATTCACATTGAGTATTTTAATATCCTAATGCATAAGTAATATTAAAGGTGTTGCTGCAAACCTTTATCGGGGACAGTTTTTGTTTGAGGCATGATAAAAGTTTGCAGCAATACTTTTCATATTGCTTATGTATTATAATATTAAAATCTAAAACAATACATGTGAAGCTAAATGAGCACGCCCACTGGGACTGATTCATGGATAGAAGCCAATCAGAAACCTGCTCTTCGTGATTGTTAGGAATTGTATGAATAATAACTAAACAATATCTACATTTTAAATAGAACTAGAACTAATTAAAACTATACTCTGTTTTATTATATCTGATTAATAATATTAATTCATAAGGGAGGGATTGTGGAGCATGAAACAGGGGGTAATAAAATAAAATAAATACCATTCCAGCCAGGTTGGAGAGGACTGGAATTGTGGGTTTTAAGTAAGCAGAAAGGATCGTTAACCTATAGTTGAACCAACTCAACTTAGCTCAAGGATGTTTAGATAAGGCAGTGAGTGTTTTCCTAGGTTTTCCATTATCTTCTGAATAGTGATAGATGAAGAATTTAGAAGTTCAATCTTGATTTAACTGTGTGTCTGGAGTGAGCGAGCGAAGGGGTGGGAATAAACTTTTGAACTTGTTGGGTCCTGGTTGATAGGAGGAAGGACATTTTATAACCTATGACATCATATTTTGTATATAAACTGTTGTTTGTGGTTTCATGGCGGCACGCTCCGAGAATAAATACTATTATCTAATTTTGATAAGACTGGTCTCTGTCTATTTTATGCAAATAAGAATCTTACAAATTCTCATAAAATAGACTAATTGAATTTAATTAATGTAAACATATTGGAATTAAGAAATTACATTAATAATGATTGACAGGGAAGATGACCAATGGGGCTAAATTGAAACCATTCCATTGGTGCTGAAGTGAAATCCCCACCTACCCAGGCCACAGGGTGGTGTAAAACAAGCACGCCCACTTGGCCTGAGGTATGGTTTTAGGCAAATCAGAAACCTACACTTCATGATTAACACAGGAGATGACCAATAGGGCTGAGATTTTACTATCATCATTAACACGGGGACTGAGGAAGCACCCAGTAAAATAACAGATATGAGCCTTAGCAATTACATCATAAAAGGACACCAACACTTCCTTATAATCCACAAACACACCCACCTTGAATCCAAATTATACATCAGACATTCCTAATGATCAGTCATTTTCTTCTAGGTCTTCCCCGTCCGAGAGAGAAAAGGAGGGATTCGATGGCACGGTACTCGTCCCCTCCTTTCAGCCTCACAGTCCGGTAGTCATTCTCTGGGGTTGAGGTTATCATACCCTTCCTTTTGACGGACTCTCTGACCACACCTAGAACTCGGTAGGTCTTGTCCCCCACCTGAGAAGGATAGGAAGAGGGTTAAGGTTAGAGTAACTCAAGCATAGATCTTTTCAATTATTTCAAATTTGGCACAGAGAAACTAGAGGCCATGAAGAATGACACTGATTGGCCTATTATTTTTTTCATTCTACCGGGGAACAGTGGGTTAACTGCCTTGTTCAGGGGCAGAATGACATATTTTACCTTGTCAGCTCGGGGATTCAATCCAGCAACCTTTCAGTTACTGGCCCAATGCTTTAAGCACTAGGCTACCTGCCTATAGGGGAGCTATTATATTTTACTCATGATTTTCCACTAGACTTAAAGCAGAGTTTCCCAAACTCTGTCCTCGGGCTCCACAAGGGGTGCATGTTTTGGTTTTTGCCCTAACATTACACAGCTGATTCAAATTTTCAAAGCTTGACGATTAGTTGAATATTTGAATCAGCTTTACCATTCTTGGGTAGAAGAATTATTTGAGTTGCCTCCAGGTCTGATGGAGCAAAATAAATATTCAGGCTGAGATTGAAGATATGAGAAATAGGTGTGGCAACATATTCCAATACTATCCTAAGCAGCTTTCCATCAATGTTGTCAGTATCAGGTGGTTTCTCATTATTGATGACTAGCAACAATTCTTTCATCCGTTCCACGGGGAGATTTTATTTCTGTCTCGATGTAGAACTGACTGACACATGTCTGGTCTGTCTTACAGAACATCTTCAGCAGCCTCTCGTGCTTCTTAAACATCCTGTCCTCCAAGTTCTCCACTGGGTCAATCAGCTTGTGGACCTTCAGCATAGCAACTCTCTGATGAGGCTCCAGGTGAATCTCACGGTAAGAGGTCAGACACACCAGGCAGGATTTCAGGGCTTTGAGCTTCATCCAGTACAGACGTCGCAGGCCACTTCACCAGGCTTGGTGGCAGTCATGGTTGAGACGCCATCTCGAGGTCCTCTTGAGCTGATCGGCGATTTCTTTGAATTCCACGTTGAGGCTAATTTGGGGTGCACTCACAGGTTGGCTACTTACACGTGTATCTTTTCTTTGCAATTTATGGATTATAATATCATAAAAACTATTTGTCTAACTTGTGCCATCATTGAAAAAAAGAAAAAAAAAGAGACAGTGTAAGCCTATTCAATGTCACGTCTTCATCCACACAAAATGACAGTTCTAGCATATAACTACTGTCCCTCCGATTCAATCAATCTGTAGCTGTCAACATAATAGTATCTATCTGTCAATTTGAGTCAGTGCGTTTCCATGTTCACGGTATCAATGCAGTTATTCGCAAGTCAGTCAACCACTCTGTCTCATGTGCCTCAGTGCTGCATATCTGTCTTTCTGTCTGTCTAAAACCTGACTCACAGTGACAGCATTCACCACAAAACCAGTCATGGTTATTTGTTTTGTATAACCCTTTCCTGTCTGAATGGTTTTTTTCAGGGGCGTGCCCATACAGTCCAAGGGGCAATGTTTCCTGGCCATGATGACACACCCAAATGGACCTGACAAGAGGAATGCATCATTAGCATTACCACATTAAAGATGAACACGAGCACGCACGGACACGCGCACACACACGCGCACGGGCACACACACACACACACGGACACGGACACGCGCAGGCACACACACACACACACACACACACACACACACACACACACACACACACACACACACACACACACACACACACACACACACACACACACACACACACACACACACACACACACACACACACACACACACACACACACACACACACACACACACACACACACAGAGAGACAGCCAAGCAGGGAGGTCAGAGTATAATAACACTGACTAACTGAAGTTCATTACAGGAACACATCAGAAATCAAATTATGCATCCAATGCTGTTCTAGGTGTGTTCACTAACTAGGCAATGGGTGTGACTATGAGGTAATGTGGAATCCGTGTGACTGTGTCATGACTTGATGCCAGCACCTGAGCTCCCTGCATCAGTTTAGTTCCTCCCACTCTAGCTCTGAGTGACCAATGGGAGCTCAGACCAGCCAGACAATTGGTTCCAATATAAATATAAATATTAGAGTCCCATTTAGAATGACTGAAGCTGTTTATTAGGGAATGTATAATCCAGGGGTCAGAATCTTTCCTCCACTTCCTTAAACCCCCCCACCTTCTCCTTTTCTCCTCTTCTTCTTCAGTCTCTCTTTCAATCTCATTGAATTTCAGCACCTCTGGTGCATAATGGCTCTGGTTCTTTCTGTGAGGATTTCATAGTTTGGGCCTGATTCACTTTGACCTCTCATCGGCCCGTCCTCAGTCTCAGGGAGGGACAGTGGAAATTATAGAATGAAGTTGTGGTGTTTGATGCTAGTGTTTTTACTCTCAGTGTGTTCTGAGTGACAGTGAGTGTTATCTCAGTGAGGGTTGTGCAGTGTTTGGCTGCACTGAGCGTGTTTTGAGCCATGTGTTAAGAGTTGTGTTGCTTGGAATGAGTTTTGCAGGTGATGTGAACTGTTTAGCTCAGGTGACTGTTGGTAGTGCAGACTGTAGTTAGAGTTTTGCACATGTGACTCCAGTTGTCCCCACTGTCGTTTAGCAATCTAAAAAAAACTGTAAGTTAGAGGGCTAACATAGTCTTCTGGCGAACACAGGTGACCCAGCTCACCTTGGTTGCCGTGTTCATCACTGGCCACTGGTATTTGATAGGCTAATATGGGGAGTGCCTATTACCATGGTAAGCAACCCTATTAGCATGGTGAGCGAGGCTAGGGAAATTACTGGTCATTAGGAATCTCTGATGGATGACTTGGAGTCACGGCAGCGGTGGCCATTTTGTTTCACCTGTGGAGGTGGAAAGATACTTCGTTTGGAGGGTGACTTTGCATCTCAGTCCTCTAAAGGACTTCTGCATAGAGGAGAGGCAACCCTTGACCGAGACAACACCAGACACACACACCAAACGGGAGACATTAGTCCACAGACCTGACCAAATCAACAGTTTCATATCTTTGAAGTTTAATTTAATTTTGTTTTCCTTGAACTTTAATTTAGTTGTCTTTACTGATTTACATGTGTAAATGTAGACCAATGAAAATATTTCTAATGTTTTAATAGATTCATAATAGATTTGAACTCTATTTGCAGTGAATGACTTGAACCAAAATTTTACCCCAGTCTTATTAATTGTTATGAGTCTTACTCAGTGCTTGAAGTGAACTCAAATCGATACCGGAGACAGGAGACAGGTGGTTGAATGAAGCCTCCGACACTAACCATGCAGTGGAGTCAATCTCTCTGCTACTTAATAGGTAAATATCTTCTGAGTAACTTCAGTATGCAGACATACAACTGTTTGCATATGAATATTGTTGCTTTATGTATTATTATTATTAGGATTATTATGAGTCTGCTGCTGGTGCTGCTGCTGCTGGTGCTGCTGCTGCTGGTGCTGCTGCTGCTGGTGCTGCTGCTGCTGCTGCTGATGAAAGTAGGTGAAACCCTTTTGTATTTGTTTGTGTTGATTATTTTTTTAATCTGTCAAGGATAATTAACATGCAAATTCCTGTGAGATGGTAATGCCTAGGAGGGTGCAACTTGGCATGATAGAAAAGGCCCATAGTCCACACGCTCTCATGCAATTAGCGACATGGTGGCACTACAATAAGCGATTGAAGATTCAAACTTTGAAAGGTCACACCCCCTAGAGTCCTGAAATTTGGTGTATAGGTCCCGCTCCTCACAATAAACAAATTTGCCTCAAAGAACCATATTATCCGCCGTGATCCATTTTACATTTAGTTAAAAACACTTCAAAATGCTACTAGTTTGGCACCGAATTACTTATCGACGCGTTTTGAGATCTGATATTTGGAAAGTGTGGTCGGGAGTGCAGAAGTAGCTAATCCTAGGAAGGATGTGTCCAATTTGTCCTAATGGTGGTGCTGTGTGGCAATAACATGAACCCCAGCATGACTGCTTGACGTTCACTAGTTTGCAAATCTGAAGTAACATTCTATCACAGATGCAAATGAGAATCTAAAACAACAATGTCCATGAACTTTTAATCCATCTGTTTGCATATTTCAAGACATGACATATGAGGGTGCAACGAGATACCCGATGGGTTGGATGATACCTTTCTCGTCAACCATCTTGAAAAAAATAGACTTAAAACTGGAAATCAACAAATCCTCCATCTTTAACCCAATGGAAAGGTAAAATGCTTTATTATCTAAATGCTGATAGATGTGTGGGCGACAAAATGGTGCAGTTTGAGGCCATGTGTCGGAGAGTGATGCGGGCGCTGGAGATGGGGGTGTGAGCAGGTGGGTCTGGGCAGGGGTGATGTTATGGATGTTTGCGAGAATCGGTATGCTGTTGTATGTGGATGTTTTGTATTGTTAAAAGAAAAAATAATGATAGATATAATAATAATCTATAATAATAAACTAACCCTTACAACAATGTAACTATTTAGTATTAATTGCAGTAACAACATGGTAGTGACATAGGAATTACCATTTTGGGAAACCTTTGAAAAGCTTCTTCTCATGAATCATACGTCCAAATAACACCAAATTTCAATATGCACACTGCCTTCAGAAAGTATTCACACCCCATTACTTTTTCCACATGTTGTTGTGTTACACACTGAATTTTAAATGGGTTAAATGTAAATTATTTGGTCAGTGACCAACCCACACTACCCCATAATGTCAAAGTGGAATAATGTTTTTGGTATTCAACCATTTGTTATTGCAAGCCTAAATAAGTTCAGGAGTAAGAAGTCAAATAAATGTCCCCCTTATCTCAGCTCGCTGGTCACCATAGCAGCACCCACCTGTAGCACACGCTCCAGCATGTATATCTCTCTGGTCACCCCCAAAACCAATTCTTCCTTTGGCCACCTTTCCTTCCAGTTCTCTGCTGCCAATGACTTGAACGAACTACAGAAATCTCTGAAACTGGAAACACTTATCTCCCTCACTAGCTTTGTCATGTTTGTCATTTATTATCATGTCTTGTCCCTGTGCTCCCCATTCTATTCGTTTCCCTCTGCTGGTCTTATTTGGTTCTTTCCCTCCTTCTATCCCTCTCTCTCCCCCCTCCCTCTCTCACTCTCTCGCTCTCTCTTCTCTCTATCGTTCCGTTCCTGCTCCCAGCTGTTCCTATTCCCCTAATCATCATTTAGTCTTCCCACACCTGTTCCCGATCCTTTCCCCTGATTAGAGTCCCTATTTATTCCTTTGTGTTCCGTTCCTGTCCCGTCGGTTCCTTGTTTAGTATTCACCATGCTGTGATTGCGTTTCGCCCTGTCCTGTCGTGTTTTTGCTGTGATTGTGTATCGCCCTGTCCTGTCGTGTTTTTTTGCCTTCATCAGATGCTGCGTGTGAGCAGGTGTCTCTGTCAACTACGGCCTGCGCCTACCCGAAGCGACCTGCAGTCTGTGGCCGCTTCTCCAGTTATTCCCCTCTACAGACTAGAGGATTTCTGTTATTCCCTGTTTGGACTTAAATAAACTCTGTTTCTGTTAAGTCGCTTTTGGGTCCTCTTTCACCTGCATGACAGAAGGAACCGACCAAGGAATGGACCCAGCGACTTCAGACGCTCGTTACACTGCCGTCGAGATCCAAGGAGCCATGCTCGGCAGACACGAGCAGGAATTGTCTGCTGCTCGCCATGCCGTGGAGAACCTGGCCGCTCAGGTTTCCGACCTCTCTGGACAGTTCCAGAGTCTACGTCTCGTGCCACCTGTTACTTCCTGGCCTGCCGAGCCTCCAGAACCTAGGGTTAATAACCCACCTTGCTACTCCGGGCAGCCCACTGAGTGCCGCTCCTTTCTCACGCAGTGTGAGATTGTGTTCTCTCTCCAACCCAACACATACTCTAGAGAGAGAGCTCGGGTTGCTTACGTCATTTCACTCCTTACTGGCCGGGCTCGAGAATGGGGCACAGCTATCTGGGAGGCAAGGGCTGATTGCTCTAACAAGTTCCAGAACTTTAAAGAGGAGATGATTCGGGTTTTTGACCGTTCAGTTTTTGGTGGGGAGGCTTCTAGGGCCCTGGCTTCCTTATGCCAAGGTGAACGGTCCATAACGGATTATTCTATTGAGTTTCGCACTCTTGCTGCCTCTAGTGAGTGGAACGAGCCGGCGCTGCTCGCTCGTTTTCTGGAGGGACTCCACGCAGTGGTTAAGGATGAGATTCTCTCCCGGGAGGTTCCTTCAGATGTGGACTCTTTGATTGCTCTCGCCATCCGCATAGAACGACGGGTAGATCTTCGTCACCGGGCTCGTGGAAGAGAGCTCGCATCAACGGTGTTTCCCTGCTCCGCATCGCAACCATCTCCCTCCTCTGGCTTTGAGACTGAGCCCATGCAGCTGGGAGGGATTCGCATCTCGAATAAGAAGAGGGAACGGAGGATCACCAACCGCCTGTGCCTCTATTGCGGAGTTGCTGGACATTTTGTTAATTCATGTCCAGTAAAAGCCAGAGCTCATCTGTAAGCGGAGGGCTACAGGTGAGCGCAACTACTCAAGTCTCTCCATCAAAGTCCTGTACTACTTTGTCGGTCCACCTACGCTGGACCGGTTCGGGTGCTACATGTAGTGCCTTGATAGACTCTGGGGCTGAGGGTTGTTTCATGGACGAAGCATGGGTTCGGAAACATGACATTCCTTTCAGAGAGTTAGAGAAGCCTACGCCCATGTTCGCCTTAGATGGTAGTCATCTTCCCAGTATCAGATTTGAGACACTACCTTTAACCCTCACAGTATCTGGTAACCACAGTGAGACTATTTCTTTTTTGATTTTCCGTTCACCGTTTACACCTGTTGTTTTGGGTCATCCCTGGCTAGTATGTCATAATCCTTCTATTAATTGGTCTAGTAATTCTATCCTATCCTGGAACGTTTCTTGTCATGTGAAGTGTTTAATGTCTGCCATCCCTCCCGTTTCTTCTGTCCCTACTTCTCAGGAGGAACCTGGCGATTTGACAGGAGTGCCGGAGGAATATCATGATCTGCGCACGGTCTTCAGTCGGTCCCGAGCCAACTCCCTTCCTCCTCACCGGTCGTATGATTGTAGTATTGATCTCCTTCCGGGGACCACTCCTCCTCGAGGTAGACTATACTCTCTGTCGGCTCCCGAACGTAAGGCTCTCGAGGATTATTTGTCTGTGTCTCTTGACGCCGGTACCATAGTGCCTTCTTCTTCTCCGGCCGGGGCGGGGTTCTTTTTGTTAAGAAGAAGGACGGTACTCTGCGCCCCTGCGTGGATTATCGAGGGCTGAATGACATAACGGTTAAGAATCGTTATCCGCTTCCCCTTATGTCATCAGCCTTCGAGATTCTGCAGGGAGCCAGGTGCTTTACTAAGTTGGACCTTCGTAACGCTTACCATCTCGTGCGCATCAGAGAGGGGGACGAGTGGAAAACGGCGTTTAACACTCCGTTAGGGCATTTTGAGTACCGGGTTCTGCCGTTCGGTCTCGCCAATGCGCCAGCTGTTTTTCAGGCATTAGTTAATGATGTTCTGAGAGACATGCTGAACATCTTTGTTTTTGTCTATCTTGACGATATCCTGATTTTTTCTCCGTCACTCGAGATTCATGTTCAGCACGTTCGACGTGTTCTACAGCGCCTTTTAGAGAATTGTCTCTACGTAAAGGCTGAGAAGTGCTCTTTTCATGTCTCCTCCGTTACTTTTCTCGGTTCCGTTATTTCCGCTGAAGGCATTCAGATGGATTCCGCTAAGGTCCAAGCCGTCAGTGATTGGCCCGTTCCAAGGTCACGTGTCGAGTTGCAGCGCTTTTTAGGTTTCGCTAATTTCTATCGGCGTTTCATTCGTAATTTCGGTCAAGTTGCTGCCCCTCTCACAGCTCTTACTTCTGTCAAGACGTGTTTTAAGTGGTCCGGTTCCGCCCAGGGAGCTTTTGATCTTCTAAAAGAACGTTTTACGTCCGCTCCTATCCTCGTTACTCCTGACGTCACTAGACAATTCATTGTCGAGGTTGACGCTTCAGAGGTAGGCGTGGGAGCCATTCTATCCCAGCGCTTCCAGTCTGACGATAAGGTTCATCCTTGCGCTTATTTTTCTCATCGCCTGTCGCCATCTGAGCGCAACTATGATGTGGGTAACCGTGAACTGCTCGCCATCCGCTTAGCCCTAGGCGAATGGCGACAGTGGTTGGAGGGGGCGACCGTTCCTTTTGTCGTTTGGACAGACCATAAGAACCTTGAGTACATCCGTTCTGCCAAACGACTTAATGCCCGTCAAGCTCGTTGGGCGTTGTTTTTCGCTCGTTTCGAGTTTGTGATTTCTTACCGTCCGGGTAGCAAGAACACCAAGCCTGATGCCTTATCCCGTCTGTTTAGTTCTTCTGTGGCTTCTACTGATCCCGAGGGGATTCTTCCTTATGGGCGTGTTGTCGGGTTAACAGTCTGGGGAATTGAAAGACAGGTTAAGCAAGCACTCACGCACACTGCGTCGCCGCGCGCTTGTCCTAGTAACCTCCTTTTCGTTCCTGTTTCCACTCGTCTGGCTGTTCTTCAGTGGGCTCACTCTGCCAAGTTAGCTGGTCATCCCGGTGTTCGAGGCACTCTTGCGTCTATTCGCCAGCGCTTTTGGTGGCCGACTCAGGAGCGTGACACGCGCCGTTTCGTGGCTGCTTGTTCGGACTGCGCGCAGACTAAGTCGGGTAACTCTCCTCCTGCCGGTCGTCTCAGACCGCTCCCCATTCCTTCTCGACCATGGTCTCACATTGCCTTAGACTTCATTACCGGTCTGCCTTTGTCTGCGGGGAAGACTGTGATTCTGACGGTTGTCGATAGGTTCTCTAAGGCGGCACATTTCATTCCCCTCGCTAAACTTCCTTCCGCTAAGGAGACGGCACAAATCATTATTGAGAATGTATTCAGAATTCATGGCCTCCCGTTAGACGCCGTTTCAGACAGAGGCCCGCAATTCACGTCACAGTTTTGGAGGGAGTTCTGTCGTTTGATTGGTGCGTCCGTCAGTCTCTCTTCCGGGTTTCATCCCCAGTCTAACGGTCAAGCAGAGAGGGCCAATCAGACGATTGGTCGCATACTACGCAGCCTTTCTTTCAGAAACCCTGCGTCTTGGGCAGAACAGCTCCCCTGGGCAGAATACGCTCACAATTCGCTTCCTTCGTCTGCTACCGGGTTATCTCCGTTTCAGAGTAGTCTGGGTTACCAGCCTCCTCTGTTCTCATCCCAGCTTGCCGAGTCCAGCGTTCCCTCCGCTCAAGCGTTTGTCCAACGTTGTGAGCGCACCTGGAGGAGGGTGAGGTCTGCACTTTGCCGTTACAGGGCACAGACGGTGAGAGCCGCCAATAAACGCAGGATTAAGAGTCCAAGGTATTGTTGCGGCCAGAGAGTGTGGCTTTCCACTCGCAACCTTCCTCTTACGACAGCTTCTCGTAAGTTGACTCCGCGGTTCATTGGTCCGTTCCGTGTCTCCCAGGTCGTCAATCCTGTCGCTGTGCGACTGCTTCTTCCGCGACATCTTCGTCGCGTCCATCCTGTCTTCCATGTCTCCTGTGTTAAGCCCTTTCTTCGCACCCCCGTTCGTCTTCCCTCCCCCTCCCGTCCTTGTCGAGAGCGCACCTATTTACAAGGTACATAAGATCATGGACATGCGTTCTCGGGGACGGGGTCACCAATACTTAGTGGATTGGGAGGGTTACGGTCCTGAGGAGAGGAGTTGGGTTCCGTCTCGGGACGTGCTGGACCGTTCACTCATCGATGATTTCCTCCGTTGCCGCCAGGATTCCTCCTCGAGTGCGCCAGGAGGCGCTCGGTGAGTGGGGGGTACTGTCATGTTTGTCATTTATTATCATGTCTTGTCCCTGTGCTCCCCATTCTATTCGTTTCCCTCTGCTGGTCTTATTTGGTTCTTTCCCTCCTTCTATCCCTCTCTCTCCCCTCCCTCTCTCACTCTCTCGCTCTCTCTTCTCTCTATCGTTCCGTTCCTGCTCCCAGCTGTTCCTATTCCCCTAATCATCATTTAGTCTTCCCACACCTGTTCCCGATCCTTTCCCCTTATTAGAGTCCCTATTTATTCCTTTGTGTTCCGTTCCTGTCCCGTCGGTTCCTTGTTTAGTATTCACCATGCTGTGATTGCGTTTCGCCCTGTCCTGTCGTGTTTTTGCTGTGATTGTGTATCGCCCTGTCCTGTCGTGTTTTTTGCCTTCATCAGATGCTGCGTGTGAGCAGGTGTCTCTGTCAACTACGGCCTGCGCCTACCCGAAGCGACCTGCAGTCTGTGGCCGCTTCTCCAGTTATTCCCCTCTACAGACTAGAGGATTTCTGTTATTCCCTGTTTGGACTTAAATAAACTCTGTTTCTGTTAAGTCGCTTTTGGGTCCTCTTTCACCTGCATGACAAGCTTTAAGCGCCAACTGTCAGAGCAGCTCACAGATTACTGCACCTGTACATAGCCCAATTATAATTTAGCCCAAACAACTACCTCTCCCCCTACTGTATTTATTTATTTATTTATTTTGCTCCTTTGCACCCCATTATTTCTATCTCTACTTTGCACATTCTTCCACTGCAAATCTACCATTCCAGTGTTTTACTTGCTATATTGTATTTACTTCGCCACCATGGCCTTTTTTTGCCTTTTACCTCCCTTATCTCTTCTCATTTTCTCACATTGTATATAGACTTATTTTTCTACTGTATTATGTTTGTTTTACTCCATGTGTAACTCTGTGTTGTTGTATGTGTCGAACTGCTTTGCTTTATCTTGGCCAGGTCGCAATTGTAAATGAGAACTTGTTCTCAACATGCCTACCTGGTTAAATAAAGGTGAAACAAATAAAAAATAAATATAATAAATTATATGGACTCAATAATAGTATAATATTAACAATTACAATTATTTTTGAATGACTACCTCATCTCTGTATCCCACACATATGATTATCTGTAAGGTCCCTAAGGTCTAGCAGTGCATTTCAAACACAGATTCAACCAGATCAAAGCAAGAGCTGCATGTAGCCACATGTGCACATTTTGTTCATATCCTTTCCTAGTTAATTAGTTATTGGCACAAATATAGATAATTTGTAGTCAGCAATAGATTTGTGATTGCTTTCTACAAGAGCACAAAATGTGTACATTTCTAGACATCTTTGAAAAACAAGTTAGATAAAGAGGGGTTTTTTTGTCTTAAAGGGGCAGTTTTGTATTTTGAGACAAGCTCGAATAACCTAAGTAGCCAATAGGCAGAGGGTAGCATAATTTCTCTAATTCTCTGTAATAATGGTATGGTAGTGATAATACATTTTACTCTGTAAAGTGGTTTCTTGCATCAAACAACACAACAACATTTTCAGTCACCTTGTCTGAAGGACAAGTGGATAAACAGGTTAATTTCAAGCCCTGCATGTTTTTTTTAAAAGTCTCATGGAATGTAGGTCTACATTGAACACCACACATTGGCTGCTACTGTAGGCTGAATGATAAAACAGATTTTTCCATGTTAAAATGTTATTGGATGCATTTTCAACCATTGTTTTTTATGGTAGGCCACTCTGGTAGGCCAACATTTTGATCAAATAGCCACAGTAGCCTACTTGACCAATGTTAAAACTGTAACTTACAGTGCCTTGCGAAAGTATTCGGCCCCCTTGAACTTTGCAACCTTTTGCCACATTTCAGACTTCAAACATAAAGATATAAAAGGGGGACACAATCATGAAGTGGAACGACATTTATTGGATATTTCAAACTTTTTTAACAAATCAAAAACTGAAAAATTGGGCGTGCAAAATTATTCAGCCCCCTTAAGTTAATACTTTGTAGCGCCACCTTTTGCTGCGATTACAGCTGTAAGTCGCTTGGGGTATGTCTCTATCAGTTTTGCACATCGAGAGACTGACATTTTTTCCCATTCCTCCTTGCAAAACAGCTCGAGCTCAATGAGGTTGGATGGAGAGCATTTGTGAACAGAAGTTTTCAGTTCTTTCCACAGATTCTCGATTGGATTCAGGTCTGGACTTTGACTTGGCCATTCTAACACCTGGATATGTTTATTTTTGAACCATTCCATTGTAGATTTTGCTTTATGTTTTGGATCATTGTCTTGTTGGAAGACAAATCTCCGTCCCAGTCTCAGGTCTTTTGCAGACTCCATCAGGTTTTCTTCCAGAATGGTCCTGCATTTTGCTCCATCCATCTTCCCATCAATTTTAACCATCTTCCCTGTCCCTGCTGAAGAAAAGCAGGCCCAAACCATGATGCTGCCACCACCATGTTTGACAGTGGGGATGATGTGTTCAGGGTGATGAGCTCTTTTTTGCATTGTTGCCAAAAAGTTCAATTTTGGTTTCATCTGACCAGAGCACCTTCTTCCACATGTTTGGTGTGTCTCCCAGGTGGCTTGTGGCAAACTTTAAATGACACTTTTTATGGATATCTTTAAGAAATGGCTTTCTTCTTGCCACTCTTCCATAAAGGCCAGATTTGTGCAATATATGACTGATTGTTGTCCTATGGACAGAGTCTCCCACCTCAGCTGTAGATCTCTGCAGTTCATCCAGAGTGATCATGGGCCTCTTGGCTGCATCTCTGATCAGTCTTCTCCTTGTATGAGCTGAAAGTTTAGAGGGACGGCCAGGTCTTGGTAGATTTGCAGTGGTCTGATACTCCTTCCATTTCAATATTATCACTTGCACAGTGCTCCTTGGGATGTTTAAAGCTTGGGAAATCTTTTTGTATCCAAATTCGGCTTTAAACGTCTTCACAACAGTATCTCGGACCTGCCTGGTGTGTTCCTTGTTCTTCATGATGCTCTCTGCGCTTTTAACTGACCTCTGAGACCATCACAGTGCAGGTGCATTTATACGGAGACTTGATTACACACAGGTGGATTGTATTTATCATCATTAGTCATTTAGGTCAACATTGGATCATTCAGAGATCCTCACTGAACTTCTGGAGAGATTTTGCTGCACTGAAAGTAAAAGGGGCTGAATAATTTTGCACGCCCAATTTTTCAGTTTTTGATTTGTTAAAAAAGTTTGAAATATCCAATAAATGTCGTTCCACTTCATGATTGTGTCCCACTTGTTGTTGATTCTTCACAAAAAAACAGTTTTATATCTTTTTGTTTGAAGCCTGAAATGTGGCAAAAGGTCGCAAAGTTCAAGGGGGCCGAATACTTTCGCAAGGCACTGTAAAGCGCACTGGAAGTTGTACAGAATTTTCACAACATTGAAGTATGCGCTCAGCAGACCTGAAATTTGCTCAGTGCCTGAATTTTTTGGAGGGAACAATGGTCCTGGGTAGAGGTCAAAAGCACTGACCGGGAGCCCTATAGGACAGGGGTGCAAAATTGGCCCAGCTCTGTCCAGGGTAGGGGAGGTCTTTGGCCGGTGGAGCTTTCCTTGGCTCATCATGTTCTAGCTATTCCTTGTGACAGGGCCGGGCACCTGCAAGCTGACACCCATCTTCAGTCTAATGGTGTTTCCTCCGACACATTAGTTTGACTGACATCCAGACTAAGCGAGCAGTGTGTTAAGAAGTAGGCGGCCGGGCAGGTCGTGTTTCGGAGGACGCATGACTTGACCATCGCCTCTCCGGAGATCATTGGGGAGTTGCAGAGATAAGCCAAGGGACCTAATTCAGGGATAAAATGGGGTAAAAAATATACACTTGTCACGCCCAGATGTTTCACCTGTCTTTGTGCTCGTCTCCACCCCCTCCAGGTGTCGCCTATCTTCCCCATTATGTACTTATACTTGTGTTCTCTGTTTGTCTGTTGCCAGTTCGTCTTGTTTGCCAAGATGACCAGAACTGTGAGTGTTTAGATTGATTTTAATATATTAGTATACATATGCAGAAACGAAAATACAAAACAAAATGTGATGTCATACAATATAAAACACCGGGCCACGTTTAGTTGCCCAACATTTTCGAACGTCGCCCTTTTCTACATGTCAGAGAGGTGTTTGTTCTACATAGACTATTTCTATCTGAATGTTCCAATACGTTGCATGTTGCTGAATGCACCCAGCGTAAAAAAAAATCTGGTGTTTCTAGGTCAAAAGATGTTGTTATATTTCAGTCTTCTGTGATGTATATAAAGTGTAATATTGGGATGCAAACTCTACATCTGTACAGATGTCTTCTTTTTTTGAAGCCCATAACCAGGAAATCAGATTTTACATGGCCATTTAAATCCTTTGTAAAAACCACTTTACAACAGCCTTTCAACTTATAGGGTTATCAACGACATTACCATGATGAACCATGTTAAGTTTGGCATTGATATCTTGGAAAAAAAGAAAAATATTAACAATTAGCTTTTTGACTATGTAACGCTAATCCATAAAATAATCATAACCTATCAAAGTGTAGTTTAGTGACACTAGAAAGCTCTGTGATCCTCGTCTTTTAACAGTGGCCATCAAAACTGCTTTCAGTATTTTTATCTTTTTGCGACTGCATTAAGAATGACTGGGCATGCATACTTCTCTCCCTGTGCGGCACTCGCATCATGCGAGAGGTATTGTCACGACTCCCGCTGAAGGCGGTGTTCGGCGATTGACGTCACCGGTCTTCTAGCCATCGACGCTCCACCTTTCATTTTCCATTTATTTTGTCTTGTTTTCCCGCACACATGGTTTACATCCCCTCATTACTCTATGTGAATATTATCCTCTGTTCCCCCCATGTCTGTGTGTAGTATTGTTTGTTCATTACGTGTGTGACGCTACAGGCTGGTTTTGCGCCGGGTATTGTTGTAACCAGTGGTTTTGTTATTTTGTACCATTTTGTGTGATTTTGTGCGCTCTCTTTTTCCTTGGGCCGGAGTGTTGTGACACAGTTGCGTCCGGCTGTTTTCCTCTGCCTGATTAAAGTGTGCCTGTTCACTCATCTCTGCTCTCCTGCACCTGACTTCCTCCGACCAGTTGTGCACACTCTGACAAAATACCTGTCACGTTCGTTGTAAGGAGACCAAGGCACAGCGTGGCAAGTGTACATTCTTAATTTATTAAAGAAATGCAACACTGAACAAACTAACAAAACAACAAAACGAACCGTGAAGCTAATAGGAATAGTGCAGACAGGCAACTAAACATAGAGAAAGAACCCACAAATACCCAAGGAGAAATGGCTACCTAAATATGGTCCCCAATCAGAGACAACGATAAACAGCTGCCTCTGATTGGGAACCAATTCAGGCCACCATATACATACATATACCTAGACTTACAAAACCCCCTAGATATACAAAAACCCTAGACAAGACAAAACAAGCATACCCACCCTCGTCACACCCTGACCTAACCAAAATAATAACGAAAACAGAGATAACTAAGGTAAGGGCGTGACAGTACCCCCCAAAAGGTGCGGACTCCCGATCGCAAACCTGAACTTATAGGGGAGGGTCCGGGTGAGCATCTACCCTCGGTGGCGGCTCTGGTTCTGGACACCTCCTCCCCTCTTTACACTGATCCCGCCGCCTTTGTAGACCGTGGACCGTCGCTGGAGACCCCGGGCTGGGGACCTTCACTGGAGACCCCGGGCTGGGGACCGTCACTGGAGACCCCGGACTGGGGACCTTCACTGGAGACCCCGGGCTGGGGACCGTTGCTGAAGACCCCAGGCTGGGGACCGTCGCTGGAGACCCCGGGCTGGGGACCGTCAATGGAGACCCCAGGCTTGGGACCGTCGCTGGAGGCCCTGGACTGGGGATCGTCGCTGGAGGCCCCGGACTGGGGATCGTCGCTGGTGGCTACGGACTGGGGATCGTCGCTGGTGGCTACGGACTGGGGATCGTCGCTGGAGGCTCCGGACTGATAATCATCGCTGGAGGTTCCGGACTGTGGCCCATTGTTGGATGTTCCGGACTGTGGCCCGTCGTTGGAGGTTCCGGACTGTGGCCCGTTGTTTCAAACGGCTGGCGCAAAATTGGCCCAGTGTTGTCCAGGTTAGGGGACGGTTTGGCCAGGGTAGGACGTCATTGTAAATACAAATTTGTTCTTAACTGACTTGCCAAGTTAAATAAATACAAATGAATCCAATGATTTAAAAAAAAATGTGAACATCTATGTATTACATTTCATGCATGATATATTATACGCCCTTGTACTCATTAAGAATTAACAGGTGGATAGGAAAGAAGGTGGAGAAAAGACAGCTCTAACACTGTAAAATGATGGCTGATGTCACGCCTTGGTCTTAGTATTTTGTGTTTTCTTTATTTATTTGGTCAGGCCAGGGTGTGACATGGGTTTATTTTGTGGTGTGTTTTTGTATTGGGGTTTAGTAGGTATTTGGATTGTGGTTGAGTAGGGTTGTCTAGCATAGTCTATGGCTGCCTGAGGCGGTTCTCAATCAGAGTCAGGTGATTCTCGTTGTCTCTGATCGGGAACCATATTTAGGTAGCCTGGGTTTCACTGTGTGTTTGTGGGTGATTGTTCCTGTCTCTGTGTTAGTTGTCACCAGATAGGCTGTATAGGTTTTCCGTTTGTTGTTTTTGTATTGTTCGTGTTTTTTTCTTCAATAAACATGTATGGAAATGACCGCGCTGCATTTTGGTCCGACTCTCCTTCTACAGACGAACGCCGTTATAGAATCACCCACCACAACTGGACCAAGCGGCGTGTCAACAGGCAGCGAAAGCAGAAGCAGCGAAAGGAGGAACGGACATGGGAGGATGAATTGTTCGGAGAAGGACCCTGGGATCAGCCTGGAGAATATCGCCGCCCCAAAGAAGAACTGGAGGAGTCAGACCTGAGCCAACTCTCCCTGTTTATCATGAGGAGCCAAGGAGGAGACCAGAACCAGAGCCGGTGTTAGAGGTGAGCGAAGCAGAGACTGTGAAGGAGTTAATGGGGAAATTAGAGGAGAGAGTAATGAGGGAGTTGCTAGTTTGGTGCTTTAGGTACGATATTCGTCCGACGGGGCGTGTCGGGATTTGATGGCACCTGGGTCACTCGTCCTGAGGTGCGTGTTAGTCGGCTGGTGAAAATTGTGCCAGCCTCACGCACTAGGCCTCCTGTGTGCCTACCTAGCCTTGCACGTCCTGTGCCAGCCCTGCTCTCAGGCTCTCCAGTACATCTTCACGGTCCGGTCCATCCTGTGCCACCTTCACACACCAGTCCTCCGGTGGCAGCTCCCCGCACCAGGCTTCCTGTGCGTGTCCTCGGTCCAGTGCCACCAGTTCCAGCACCACGCACCAGGCCTTCAGTGCGCCTCGCCTGTTCAGCGCAGCCAGAGCCTTTCTCCTCTCCAGTGCTGTCGGATTCTCCCACCTGTTTAGCGCTGCCGGAGCCTCCCGCCTGTTCAGCGCAGCCAGCGCTTTCCTCCTCTCCTGTGCTGCCGGAGTCTCCTGCCTGTTTAGCGCAGCCAGAGCTTTCTTCCTCTCCTGCGCTGCCGGAGTCTCCCGCATGTTCAGCGCTGCCAGAGCCTTCCTCCTCTACAACGCTGCTGGAGTCTCCTGCCTGTTCAGCGCAGCCAGAGCTGCCAGCCTGCATGGAGCAGCCAGAGCTGCCAGCCTGCGTGGAGCAGCCAGAGCTGCCAGCCTGCGTGGAGCAGCCAGGGCTGTCAGTCTGCATTGTGCAGCCAGGGCTGCCAGTCTGCATGGAGCAGCCAGAGCTGCCAGCCTGCGTGGAGCAGCCAGAGCTGCCAGCCTGCATGGAGCAGCCAGGGCTGTCAGTCTGCATTGTGCAGCCAGGGCTGCCAGTCTGCATGGAGCAGCCAGAGCTGTCAGGTCAGTCTGCATGGAGCAGCCAGAGCTGTCAGTCTGCATGGAACAGCCAGATCTGCCAGTCAGCCAGACTCTTCCAGATCTGCCAGTCAGCCAGACTCTTCCAGACCTGCCAGTCAGCCAGACTCTTCCAGACCTGCCAGTCAGCCAGACTCTTCCAGACCTGCCAGTCAGTCAGACTCTTCCAGATCTGCCAGTCAGCCAGACTCTTCCAGACCTGCCAGTCAACCAGACTCTTCCAGATCTGCTAGTCAGCCAGACTCTTCTAGATCCGCCAGTCAGCCAGGATCTGCCGGATCCAACTACCTGCCTGGGCTTCCTCTCAGTACCGGGCTTCCCCTCAGTACCGAGCTTCCCCTCAGTGCCGAGCTTCCCCTCAGTGCCGAGCTTCCCCTCAGTCCCGAGCTTCTCCTCAGTCCCGAGATTCCCCTCAGTCCCGAGCTTCCCCTCAGTCTCGAGCTTCCACCTCAGTCCCGAGCTGCCCCTCAGTCCAGTGGGGTCCTTGGTGAGGGTTATTAGGCCAAGGTCGGCGGCGAGGGTCGCCAATCAAAGGACGCGTTACAGGGGGACTAAGACTTGGTTGGAGTGGGGTCCACGTCCCGAGCCGGAGCCGCCACCGTGGACAGACGCCCACCCGGACCCTCCCCTATGGGTTTAGGTGTGCGGCCGGGAGTGTGAACATAAATGTGAACATCTATGTATTACATTTCATGCATGATATATAATACGCCCTTGTACTCATTAAGAATTAACAGGTGGATAGGAAAGAAGGTGGAGAAATGACAGCTCTAACACTGTAAAATGATGGCTGATGTCACGCCTTGGTCTTAGTATTTTGTGTTTTCTTTATTTATTTGGTCAGGCCAGGGTGTGACATGGGTTTATTTTGTGGTGTGTTTTTGTATTGGGGTTTAGTAGGTATTGGGATTGTGGTTGAGTAGGGTTGTCTAGCATAGTCTATGGCTGCCTGAGGCGGTTCTCAATCAGAGTCAGGTGATTCTCGTTGTCTCTGATCGGGAACCATATTTAGGTAGCCTGGGTTTCACTGTGTGTTTGTGGGTGATTGTTCCTGTCTCTGTGTTAGTTGTCACCAGATAGGCTGTATAGGTTTTCACATTCAGTTTGTTGTTTTTGTATTGTTCGTGTTTTTTCTTCAATAAACATGTATGGAAATGACCGCGCTGCATTTTGGTCCGACTCTCCTTCTACAGACGAACACCGTTACAGCTGATCACATACAGTGCATTCCGAACGTATTCAGACCCCTTGACTTTTTCCACATTTTGTTACATTACAGCCTTATTCTAGCATGGATTGGAAAAATATCCTCATTAATCTACACACGATACCCCATAATGACAAAGCCAAAACAGGTTTTTTGAATTGTTTGCTAATTTATATATTTTTTAAATACAGAAATACCTTATTTACAAAAGTATTCAGTCCCTTTGCTATCAGACTTGAAATTAATCTCAGGTCCAGGTTCCATTGATCATCCTTGAGATGTTTCTACAACGTGATTGGAGTCCACCTCTGGTAAATTCAATTCATTGGACATGATTTGGAAAGGCACACACCTTTGTATATAAGTGCATGTCAGCGTAAAAACAAGGCCATGAGGTCGAAGGAATTGTCCGTAGAACTCCGAGACAGGATTGTGTCGAGGCACAGATTTGGGGAAGGGTACCAAAAAATATCTGCAGCATAGAAGGCCCCAAAGAACGCAGTGGCCTCCATCATTCTTAAATGGAAGAAGACTGGAACAAACAATACTCTTCCTAGAGCTGGCCTTCCAGCAAAACTGAGCAATCGGTGGAGAAGGGCCTTGTTCAGGGAGGTGACCAAGAACCCAATGGTCACTCTGAGATAGCTCCAGAGTTCCTCTGTGGAGATGGGAGCACCTTCCAGAAGGACAACCCTTTCTGCAGCACTCCACCAATCAGGCCTTTATGGTAGAGTGGGCAGATGGAAACCACTCCTCAGTAAAAGGCAAATTACATCCCACTTGGAGTTTGCCAAAAGGCACCTAAAGGACTCTGAACATGGGAAACAAGAATCTCTGGTCTGATGTAAACAAAATTGAAGTCTTTAGCCTGAATGCCGAGCATCATCTCTGGAGAAAACCTGGCAACATTCCTATGGTGAAGCATGGTGGTGGCAGCATCATGCTGTGGGGATGTTGTTCAGCTGCAGGTACTGGGAGATTAGTCAGGATCGAGGGAAAGATGAACGGAGCAAAGTACAGAGAGTTCCTTCATGAAAGCCTGCTCCAGAGCACTCAGGAACTCAGACTGGGGCGAATATTCACCTTCCAACAGGACAACGACCCTAAGCACACAGCCAAGACAACGCAGGAGTGGCTTCAGGACAAGTCTCTGAATGTCCTTGAGTTTCCCAGCCAGAGCCCCGACTTGAACCCGATCTAGCATCTCTGGAGAGAACTAAAAATAACTGTGCAGCGACGCTCCCCAAAGAACCTGACAGAGCCTGAGAGGATCTGCAGAGAAGAATGGGAGAAACACCCCAAAAGCAGATGTGCCAAGCTTGTAGCGTCATACCCAAGAAGACTGGAGGCTGTAATCGCTGCTTCAACAAAGTCCTGAGTAAAGGTTCTGAATACATATGTTTGTCCCGAATGCACTGCATGTGACTTATAAACCTTTGGCTTTTATATACTAACTTTAGATATATTCTGACATATTGTGTGAAGTGTGTCATTTTAGTCTGTTATTAATGTGTGTTAAGGTAAATTATTGATCTGCTAAGATTTATTTGACAATTTAAAAACACAATACAACAACACATGTGGTCACAATGCGATTAAAATCATTAAGGATAACACACAAACGTTTTTTTTAAATGTATTATTGTTATTTTTATTGTGGTCCAAAAAGTATCACTTGTATTTACATTTTGTCCCTCTTGGTTTTTAAATAATTATAATGATTTAAGTACATTCATTAAGAAAATGTAATTACACATTTTTAAAAAAATGCTGGAATTGGTGTTGATCATTGTAATTTAGAAGCTAATTCTAATAAAGGATGACAACTTCACTTGTGATTGTTTTTGTTTCTATATCAACACATACTTTAACGTTAACTCTCACCCAGAACAGCGAGGACAAAGGTGGGTGGGGTTTAGAAGGTCACAGTTTTTAATTCTAATAAAGGATGACTATTTCAATTGTGACCGTTTCTTTTGTTGCTTCTATAGCAATATATACATTAAGGACAGCTCCTACCAGAGCAGTGAGGGTTTAGGTATGTTTGAACATCTTCGTACATATGCAGGAATCATACAAAATACAGTTAAAAAATGTGCAGATGTGGGTGGGGTTAAGGTGACTGTCTATTCTCTGATTGGATAGGTGTGGTTGAATATCACCATGTCTCCACCTATGACAGGAAGAGCTCACTTGTATCTCAACACACTGAACACACCTGAGTTGAATAGGACCAGACAAAACACTTTTTTTCTGCCTACCTGGTTCTGATTACTCACAGGTGAGTCACATCAATGAAGATATTATTATTCTATATATTATAAGATAATGACCATTATGTAAATAACTTTTATTATGTAGCCTTGATTTGACCAAGTCTTGAAGCTTGGAGCTGATAACTTTTAAGCAATTTTATTCATTGCACAATTATATCACCTCCTTGAACATGATATAATAAATCATATATTCTTTGTGCAATCCAATCCTCTGAAACAGATGTGGTATAGAAATATGTATATACTCATTCTTGAAAGATACATTAGACTGTTTGTATTTCCTGCACCTGCTCAGCAGCATTTCATTGTCGGTAACATGTAAAAAAAAATATATATAATAATAATAATTAACACAAGAATAGAATAATTATTGAGCAATTTCATAGGGCGTGATCCAAACACCTGAGTCACTGTAGGAGAAAACTAGGGACAAGTACATTCCCGTCATGTGACAATGAGCAACTGGTTTGTTTTGTTTTTCTGAGGTTAGAGATTGTGTGCTACCAAACCCGTTTATGGTTTGACACTAACCTCGTTGAGAAGCAGGCTTCCCTAAACAGGCGTGACAACAACGTGATTTTGGAGGCAACATGAGACTATGATGACACAAATGTCAGCTGCAGCTTTTCTGTCATGTTTTGTCATTTATTATCTTGTCTTGTCCCTGTGCTTCCCATTCTATTCGTTTCCCTCTGCTGGTCTTATTAGGTTCTTTCCCTCTTTCTATCCCTCTCTCTCCCCCTCCCTCTCTCACTCTCTCGCTCTCTCTTCTCTCTATCGTTCCGTTCCTGCTCCCAGCTGTTCCTATTCCCCTAATCATCATTTAGTCTTCCCACACCTGTTCCCGATCCTTTACCCTGATTAGATTCCCTATTTCTCTCCTTGTTATTCGTTTCTGCCCTGTCGGTTCCTTGTCTAGAATTCACCGTGTTGTGTTTGTGTATCGCCCTGTCGTGTCGTGTTTTCCTCAGATGCTGCGTGGTGAGCAGGTGTCTGAGTCTGTTTGGTTCAAGTGCCTTCCCGAGGCAACCTGCTGTTCACCTGCTGTTCAAGATCGAGTCACCAGTTTGTCCTCGTCATTTCGAGTGAAAGTTGTGTTTTTTGATTGTATTTACTTTACTGGATTAAAGACTCTGTTTTCGCCAAGTCGCTTTTGGGTCCTCTTTCACCTGCATGACAGAAGGAACCGACCAAGGAATGGACCCAGCGACTTCAGACGCTCGTTACACTGCCGTCAAGATCCAAGGAGCCATGCTCGGCAGACACGAGCAGGAATTGTCTGCTGCTCGCCATGCCGTGGAGAACCTGGCCGCTCAGGTTTCCGACCTCTCTGGACAGTTCCAGAGTCTTCGTCTCGTGCCACCTGTTACTTCCTGGCCTGCCGAGCCTCCAGAACCTAGGGTTAATAACCCACCTTGCTACTCCGGGCAGCCCACTGAGTGCCGCTCCTTTCTCACGCAGTGTGAGATTGTGTTCTCTCTCCAACCCAACACATTCTCTAGAGAGAGAGCTCGGGTTGCTTACGTCATTTCACTCCTTACTGGCCGGGCTCGAGAATGGGGCACAGCTATCTGGGAGGCAAGGGCTGATTGCTCTAACAAGTACCAGAACTTTAAAGAGGAGATGATTCGGGTTTTTGACCGTTCAGTTTTTGGTAGGGAGGCTTCTAGGGCCCTGGCTTCCCTATGCCAAGGTGAACGGTCCATAACGGATTATTCTATTGAGTTTCGCACTCTTGCTGCCTCTAGTGAGTGGAACGAGCCGGCGCTGCTCGCTCGTTTTCTGGAGGGACTCCACGCAGTGGTTAAGGATGAGATTCTCTCCCGGGAGGTTCCTTTAGATGTGGACTCTTTGATTGCTCTCGCCATCCGCATAGAACGACGGGTAGATCTTCGTCACCGGGCTCGTGGAAGAGAGCTCGCATCAACGGTGTTTCCCTGCTCCGCATCGCTACCATCTCCCTCCTCTGGCTCAGAGACTGAGCCCATGCAGCTGGGAGGGATTCGCATCTCGACTAAGGAGAGGGAACGGAGGATCACCAACCGCCTGTGCCTCTATTGCGGAGTTGCTGGACATTTTGTTAATTCATGTCCAGTAAAGCCAGAGCTCATCTGTAAGCGGAGGGCTACAGGTGAGCGCAACTACTCAAGTCTCTCCATCAAAATCCTGTACTACTTTGTCGGTCCATCTACGCTGGACCGGTTCGGGTGCTACATGTAGTGCCTTGATAGACTCTGGGGCTGAGGGTTGTTTCATGGACGAAGCATGGGTTCGGAAACATGACATTCCTTTTAGAGAGTTAGAGAAGCCTACGCCCATGTTCGCCTTAGATGGTAGTCATCTTCCCAGTATCAGATTTGAGACACTACCTTTAACCCTCACAGTATCTGGTAACCACAGTGAGACTATTTCTTTTTTGATTTTTCGTTCACCGTTTACACCTGTTGTTTTGGGTCATCCCTGGCTAGTATGTCATAATCCTTCTATTAATTGGTCTAGTAATTCTATCCTATCCTGGAACGTTTCTTGTCATGTGAAGTGTTTAATGTCTGCCATCCCTCCCGTTTCTTCTGTCCCTACTTCTCAGGAGGAACCTGGCGATTTGACAGGAGTGCCGGAGGAATATCATGATCTGCGCACGGTCTTCAGTCGGTCCCGAGCCAACTCCCTTCCCCTCACCGGTCGTATGATTGTAGTATTGATCTCCTTCCGGGGACCACTCCTCCTCGGGGTAGACTATACTCTCTGTCGGCTCCCGAACGTAAGGCTCTCGAGGATTATTTGTCTGTGTCTCTTGACGCCGGTACCATAGTGCCTTCTTCCTCTCCGGCCGGGGCGGGGTTCTTTTTGTTAAGAAGAAGGACGGTACTCTGCGCCCCTGCGTGGATTATCGAGGGCTGAATGACATAACGGTTAAGAATCGTTATCCGCTTCCCCTTATGTCATCAGCCTTCGAGATTCTGCAGGGAGCCAGGTGCTTTACTAAGTTGGACCTTCGTAACGCTTACCATCTCGTGCGCATCAGAGAGGGGGACGAGTGGAAAACGGCGTTTAACACTCCGTTAGGGCATTTTGAGTACCGGGTTCTGCCGTTTGGTCTCGCCAATGCGCCAGCTGTTTTTCAGGCATTAGTTAATGATGTTCTGAGAGACATGCTGAACATCTTTGTTTTTGTCTATCTTGACGATATCCTGATTTTTTCTCCGTCACTCGAGATTCATGTTCAGCACGTTCGACGTGTTCTACAGCGCCTTTTAGAGAATTGTCTCTACGTAAAGGCTGAGAAGTGCTCTTTTCATGTCTCCTCCGTTACTTTTCTCGGTTCCGTTATTTCCGCTGAAGGCATTCAGATGGATTCCGCTAAGGTCCAAGCTGTCAGTGATTGGCCCGTTCCAAGGTCACGTGTCGAGTTGCAGCGCTTTTTAGGTTTCGCTAATTTCTATCGGCGTTTCATTCGTAATTTCGGTCAAGTTGCTGCCCCTCTCACAGCTCTTACTTCTGTCAAGACGTGTTTTAAGTGGTCCGGTTCCGCCCAGGGAGCTTTTGATCTTCTAAAAGAACGTTTTACGTCCGCTCCTATCCTCGTTACTCCTGACGTCACTAGACAATTCATTGTCGAGGTTGACGCTTCAGAGGTAGGCGTGGGAGCCATTCTATCCCAGCGCTTCCAGTCTGACGATAAGGTTCATCCTTGCGCTTATTTTTCTCATCGCCTGTCGCCATCTGAGCGCAACTATGATGTGGGTAACCGTGAACTGCTCGCCATCCGCTTAGCCCTAGGCGAATGGCGACAGTGGTTGGAGGGGGCGACCGTTCCTTTTGTCGTTTGGACAGACCATAAGAACCTTGAGTACATCCGTTCTGCCAAACGACTTAATGCCCGTCAAGCTCGTTGGGCGTTGTTTTTCGCTCGTTTCGAGTTTGTGATTTCTTACCGTCCGGGTAGCAAGAACACCAAGCCTGATGCCTTATCCCGTCTGTTTAGTTCTTCTGTGGCTTCTACTGATCCCGAGGGATTCTTCCTTATGGGCGTGTTGTCGGGTTAACAGTCTGGGGAATTGAAAGACAGGTTAAGCAAGCACTCACGCACACTGCGTCGCCGCGCGCTTGTCCTAGTAACCTCCTTTTCGTTCCTGTTTCCACTCGTCTGGCTGTTCTTCAGTGGGCTCACTCTGCCAAGTTAGCTGGTCATCCCGGTGTTCGAGGCACTCTTGCGTCTATTCGCCAGCGCTTTTGGTGGCCGACTCAGGAGCGTGACACGCGCCGTTTCGTGGCTGCTTGTTCGGACTGCGCGCAGACTAAGTCGGGTAACTCTCCTCCTGCCGGTCGTCTCAGACCGCTCCCCATTCCTTCTCGACCATGGTCTCACATCGCCCTAGACTTCATTACCGGTCTGCCTTTGTCTGCGGGGAAGACTGTGATTCTTACGGTTGTCGATAGGTTCTCTAAGGCGGCACATTTCATTCCCCTCGCTAAACTTCCTTCCGCTAAGGAGACGGCACAAATCATTATCGAGAATGTATTCAGAATTCATGGCCTCCCGTTAGACGCCGTTTCAGACAGAGGTCCGCAATTCACGTCACAGTTTTGGAGGGAGTTCTGTCGTTTGATTGGTGCGTCCGTCAGTCTCTCTTCCGGGTTTCATCCCCAGTCTAACGGTCAAGCAGAGAGGGCCAATCAGACGATTGGTCGCATACTACGCAGCCTTTCTTTCAGAAACCCTGCGTCTTGGGCAGAACAGCTCCCCTGGGCAGAATACGCTCACAATTCGCTTCCTTCGTCTGCTACCGGGTTATCTCCGTTTCAGAGTAGTCTGGGTTACCAGCCTCCTCTGTTCTCATCCCAGCTTGCCGAGTCCAGCGTTCCCTCCGCTCAAGCGTTTGTCCAACGTTGTGAGCGCACCTGGAGGAGGGTGAGGTCTGCACTTTGCCGTTACAGGGCACAGACTGTGAGAGCCGCCAATAAACGCAGGATTAAGAGTCCAAGGTATTGTTGCGGCCAGAGAGTGTGGCTTTCCACTCGCAACCTTCCTCTTACGACAGCTTCTCGTAAGTTGACTCCGCGGTTCATTGGTCCGTTCCGTGTCTCCCAGGTCGTCAATCCTGTCGCTGTGCGACTGCTTCTTCCGCGACATCTTCGTCGCGTCCATCCTGTCTTCCATGTCTCCTGTGTCAAGCCCTTTCTTCGCACCCCCGTTCGTCTTCCCTCCCCCTCCCGTCCTTGTCGAGAGCGCACCTATTTACAAGGTACATAAGATCATGGACATGCGTTCGGGGACGGGGTCACCAATACTTAGTGGATTGGGAGGGTTACGGTCCTGAGGAGAGGAGTTGGGTTCCGTCTCGGGACGTGCTGGACCGTTCACTCATTGATGATTTCCTCCGTTGCCGCCAGGATTCCTCCTCGAGTGCGCCAGGAGGCGCTCGGTGAGTGGGGGGGTACTGTCATGTTTTGTCATTTATTATCTTGTCTTGTCCCTGTGCTTCCCATTCTATTCGTTTCCCTCTGCTGGTCTTATTAGGTTCTTTCCCTCTTTCTATCCCTCTCTCTCCCCCTCCCTCTCTCACTCTCTCGCTCTCTCTTCTCTCTATCGTTCCGTTCCTGCTCCCAGCTGTTCCTATTCCCCTAATCATCATTTAGTCTTCCCACACCTGTTCCCGATCCTTTTCCCTGATTAGAGTCCCTATTTCTCTCCTTGTTATTCGTTTCTGCCCTGTCGGTTCCTTGTCTAGAATTCACCGTGTTGTGTTTGTGTATCGCCCTGTCGTGTCGTGTTTTCCTCAGATGCTGCGTGGTGAGCAGGTGTCTGAGTCTGTTTGGTTCAAGTGCCTTCCCGAGGCAACCTGCTGTTCACCTGCTGTTCAAGATCGAGTCACCAGTTTGTCCTCGTCATTTCGAGTGAAAGTTGTGTTTTTTGATTGTATTTACTTTACTGGATTAAAGACTCTGTTTTCGCCAAGTCGCTTTTGGGTCCTCTTTCACCTGCATGACATTTTCAGTAAATGTTCCTGTCAGGTTCATTTGGTTGTTGTTTAGTAGTCACAGAAGAACACATCTTATGCAAATAAAGAAACTGGTTCAGGTCCAGGTTCATTTAACATAATTGTTTATATGCAAAAAGATACATAAAAGATGATGTAACAGAGAAAAATCTTGTTTACTTGGTTCCTGGTTCCTGTAACTTTCTCCAAGGGCATGGCTTCCGTTTGTATAAAAGTATCTGCTTTGTTTCACATTACTCTCCTTTGACTTCTTTGTCTCCGTCCTTGGGATAATCAAACACACTAAATTAAATTCCAAGCTTTTAGGATTCCTGTACATAAAGGGACACGGCACTACTTTTAAACATTCATTCTCCAGCACCATACCAGTGTCTACCAGTGGTGGCACTTTAAATGGGGAGGATAGTCTCATAGTAATGGCTGCAAAGGAATCAATGGAATGGTCTCAAACACATCACCTGGTTTCCATGTATTTGATACCCTTCAATTAGCTCCATTCCATTCATTATTATGAGCCCTTCTCCCCTCACCAGCCTCCTCTGGTGTCTACATTTGTGAAAATATGTATGATGAAAAGTGGTGAAGTGCTCTGTTAAAAACAGTCGATTCTGTCTTGTTGAAGGCATGGCTTCCCTCATGTCTGAGGAGCAGTTTCTGTGCTGTATCTGCCTGGACATCTTCACCAACCCCGTGTCCATCCCGTGTGGTCACAACTTCTGCCTGACCTGCATCAAAAGCTACTGGGACACCCGCGAGCGCTTCGAGTGCCCCCTCTGCAAGGAGAGCTTCCGCCGTCGGCCAGAGCTACGCATCAATCACGTTTTTAAGGACATCACTGAGCACTTCCAGAGGTCCCTAAAGGTGATGTATGGCATATATTAGGTGTATATATTATACTATTACAATATAATATTTATATTATTATTTATATGATATATATTATAAAGGTCAAAGCCCAGCAGGCAGATGAAGGCGATTATCAAGACATAGGAGTATTAGCGTCACAGTGTTCACCAGGGCTCGGTCCTGAGCCAGATGCAGTTTCCTGCGATGTCTGTACCGGGACGAAGCAGAGAGCTGTTAAGTCCTGTCTGGTGTGTCAGGGGTCGTACTGCGAGAACCACCTGGGGCCTCACCAGAGAGAGCCGGCCCTCCAGAGGCACAGGCTGACGGACCCAGCAACCTTCGCCACGCGAGGCCTGTGCCGGAAGCACGAGAGGCCCCTGGAGCTGTTCTGTAGGATGGACCAGACACCGGTGTGTGTGAGATGCAATGATACTGACCACAAGGGCCACAACACTATCCCAATGGAGAGAGAGAGCAAGAAGATGAGGGTAAGTTGAACATGTCCTACATAGGGAAGCATAACACAAAGTACCAGTCATAAGTTTGGACATGCCTACTCATTCAAGGGTTTTTCTTTATTTTTTACTATTTTCTACATTGTAGAATAATAGTGAAGACATCAACACTATGAAATAACACATATGGAATTATGGTAACCAAAAAAGTGTTAAACAAATCCAAATATATTTTACATTTGAGATTCTTCAAAGTGGCCACCCTTTTACCTTGATGACAGCTTTGTACAGTCTTGGCATTCTCTCAACCAGCTTCACCTGGAATGCTTTTCCAACAGTCTTGAAGGAGTTCCCACATATGCTGAGCACTGTTGGCAGGTTGTTCTTCACTTTGCGGTCCAACTCATCCCAAACCATCTCAATTGGGTTGAGGTCGGCTGTTTGTGGAGGCCAGGTCATCTGATGCAGCACTCCATCACTTTCCTTCTTGGTCAAATAGTCTTTATACAGCCTGGAGGTGTGTTGGTTCATTGTCCTGTTGAAAAACAAATGATAGTCCCACTAAACGCAAACCAGATGGGATGGCCTATCACTGAAGAATGCTGTGGTAGCCATACTGTTTAAGTGTGCCTTGAATTCTAAATAAATCACTGACAGTGTCACCGCGAAAGCACCACCACTCCATCACACCTCCTCCTCTATGCCTCACGGTGGAAGTCACACACACAGAGATCATCCATTCACCTACTCTGTGTCTCACAGTCACACAGTGGTTGGAACCAAAAATCTCAAATTTAGACTCATCAGACCGAAGGACAGATTTACACAGGTCTAATGTCCGTTGCTCGTGTTTCTTGGCCCAAGCAAATCTCTTCTTCTTATTGGTGTACTTTAGTACTGGTTTCTTTTGTTAGGTTCAATTCTCAGAGTAAAACCTGAACGGATATTTATGAAAGCGTAACCAAGTTTATTCTGCCCAGAGAGTCAATACAGCTGCATTCAGACAACACATGTTTCCACCACCAAAAGTATATATATATATATATATATATTCCAATTTAGTCACTCATCCTTCTCTCCAATCCTTGCATCTGTTATGGTCCCACAGGAAGATGAAGTGATAGGATAATAAACCATTGTTTCTCCCTTAAGAGTATCTGACCTGACCTCAACCCTCTTGAGGCCAAATCCAAAGATCTCCACCCGTATCCCCTATAGCAATCCTGTGACTTCCTGTGACCCAACACATTCCAAAGCCATCTGGTTCCTACAGATAACCATTAACTTCTGATGTAAAACCAGTCTCCTTCACTTCCTTAGACACTATACTTCCGAGTATAACAATGTTCCAAGTTTAACCCAGAATCTAACACTTTGCAGCAATTCGACCATGAAGGCCTAATTCACAGTGTCCTCTGAACAGTTGATGCTGAGATGTGTGAACTCTGTGAAGCATTTATTTAGGCTGCAATTTATGAGGCTAGTAACTCTACTGAACTTATCGAATGAAATCAAATTGTATTAGTCACATGTGCCGAATACAGCAAGTGAAATGATTACTTACAAGTCCCTAACAAACAATGCAGTTTAAAAAATATTGATAAGAATAAAAATAAAAGGAATAAGTAAATAAAGAGCAGCAGTAAAATAACAATAGACTATATACAGGGGGTATCGGTACAGAGTAAATGTGTAGAAGTTGTTTAGAGTCCTCTTGGACCTAGACTTGGCGCTCCGGTACTGCTTGCCGAGCGGTAGCAGAGAGAACAGTCTATGACTAGGGTAGCTGGAGTCTTTTCAAGGCCTTCCTCTGACACCGCCTGGTATAGAGGTCCTGGATGGCAGGAATCTTTGCCCCAGTGATGTATTGGGCCATGCGCACTACCCTCTGTAGTGCCTGGCGGTCGGAGGCTGAGCAGTTGCCATACCAGGCAGTGATGCAACTTGTCAGGATGCTCTCGATGGTGCAGCTGTAGAACCTTTTGAGGATCTGAGGACCCATGCCAAATCTTTTCAGTCTCCTGAAGGGGAATAGGTTTTGTCATGCCCTCTTCACGACTGTCTTGGTGTGCTTGGACAATGTTAGTTTGTTTTTGATGTGGACACCAAGGAACTTGAAGTTCTCAACCTGCTCCCCTAAAGCCCCATCGATGAGAATGGGCGCGTGCTCGGGCCTCCTTTTCCTGTAGTCCTCAATCATCTCCTTTGTCTTGATTACGTTGAGGGAGTGGTTGTTGTCCTGGCACTACACGGTCAGGTCTGTGACCTCCTCCCTATAGGCTCCCATCATTGTCAGTGATCACTGTTGTGTCATCTGCAAACCTAATGATGGTGTTGGAGGCGTTCCTAGCCATGCAGTCATGAGTGAACAGGGAGTATAAGAGGGGACTGAACACGCACCCCTGAAGGGCCCCTGTGTTGAGGATCAGCAGGGCGAATGTATTGTTACCTACCCTTACCACCTGGGGAAGGCCCGTCAGGAAGTCCACGATCCAGTTGCAGAGGGAGATTTTAAGTCCCAGGGTCCATAGCTTGTTGATTATCCTCTGAGGCAGAGGTAACTCTGGGTCTTCCTTTCCTGTGGTGGTCCTCGTGAGAGCCAGTTTCATCATAGCACTTGATGGTTTTTGCGACTCTACTTGAAGAAACTTTCAAAGTTCCTGAAATGTTCCGGATTGATTGACCTTCATGTCTTAAAGTCATGATGGACTGTCATTTCTCGTTGCTTGTTTGAGCTTTTATTGCTGTAATATAGACTTAGTTTTTTACCAAATAGGGCTATATTCTGTATACCACCCCTACCTTGTCACGACACAAATGATTGGCACAAACTCATTAAGAAGGAAAGAAATTCCACAAATGTACTTTTAATAAGGCACACCTGTTAATTGAAATGCATTCCAGGTGACTACCTCATGATGCTGGTTGAGAGTAGAATGTAGAACATAGTATAAATAAAGAAAAACCCTTGAATGAATAGGTGTGTCCAAACTTTTGACTACTACTGTAAAATAAGCCTTACATATTATATTTAATCAAAAACGCCTGTGGGGGTATGGTGTATGGCCAAAATACCACGGCTAAGGCCATTCTTTGGCAAGACGCAACTCAGAGTGCCTGGATACAGCCCTTAGTCGTGGTGTATTGGCCATATACCACAACCCCCTGAGGTGCATTTTTGCTATTATAAATTGCTTAACGATGTAATTAGAGCAGTAAAAATACCTATTTTGTCATACCCTTGGTCAGCCAATCAGCATTCAGGGTTTGAACCACCTAGTTCATAATAAAAAATAATGCCTGCAGGCTTTAAATATAGTGTTACCAAATTGTGTCTTGTATCAAAGTTTTGCAGACCAGTCCTACAGTTTTTTCTTCACAGACTCAGATGAAGAAGACTGAAGGAGATCTGTTGAAGATGGTTCAGGACAGACTGAGGAAGATGGATGAGATCAAACACTCAGTGGAGCTCAGCAAAGTGAGTTCTTAGGATAAGCATCCTGACTGTTGAGGGGTACCCCAAGGCTCAACTCTGGGTCCTCTGAATTTGTAATATTTCAAACTGTTTTTAAAGGAGCTACATGTAGAGTATTTGCATTGTAATTTAAGAAAATGTCAATAATACATCTGTAGTAATAGTGGAATGATAGTGTTTCACAATATTTTTTTAACCAAAAATGATTTTGGGCCAACACAAAATTCTAAAATATACACTCTCTATTTGACAACAAATGCCAGACTTGCTTCTGTTCTCAAGATGGGAAAATTTCACCCTCCCCTCTTACATCGGTGTCACTAAAAGGTGTAGTCATCTACGCCACAAGTACAACGAACAATGGAAGACTGGGGCAAGCGGCCAATGTAGAAATCACTCTGTCATTTCCTGGTTGCTAGAATTTGGCACTCTTCACTCAATTTCAGTTTAGGTGAGAACACAAGGACTAAATAATGTAGGCAATCATTATAGTATCTAAATCACCGTGAAATATATTTTCCATAACCAAAAATATTGTTTTTATGCTTGTTTGAAATTAAAGTAGTCTCCACCATGGTTCATGCTATTTGGGATCCTTGCGATATCGGATAGCACTAACCTCTCCACTTTGTTGCGGGGAAATTGAATGCAGGGGAGGTGGAAGATTTGTTTATATCCAGCTGAAGAGTTGTTGCAAGTCACCTAGCTTCCACATGGGTGAAACATTCTACATGTAGCACCTTTAAAACCTCTTAAGGATCGGGACACTTTGTCAGTAGAGTGAGTTCTTATGATAAGCATCCTGACTGTTATTGTTTTCATCTATGTGGTGTACTCCAGGGGTCAACTCTGGGTCCTCTGCAGTTTTATTTAATCAATATGTTTGTTTTTTATGAATATACATTAGCAAGACAATTCATTCAAAACCATTGCCTTTAATATTAAATTATTTTTTCCTTTGTTTGGTCTTGTAGATAAGTGCTGAAAAGGAGATTGAGGGCAGTGTACTAGTCTTTAGCAAACTGGTATGCTCCATCAAGAGAAGCCAGGCTGAGCTCATCGAGGTGATTGAGAAGAAGCAGAAAGCAGCAGAGAGGCGCGCTGAAGGGCTCATCAATGAGCTGGAGCGGGAAATCATTGAACTACAGAGAAGAAGCACTGAGCTGGAGCAGCTCTCACACACAGAGGACCAGCTCCACTTCCTACAGGTCAATGTCATTTATCTTAATACTGACACATTGATATAACATGTGATGTTGTACAATGACCCTGCCTTTCTTAATTTCCACTCTGAGGGGATAAATACATTTGAATCTAATTTAATTCATTTTAATTGAATGTTATACTCTTTTGTAGAGTTTTCCCTCTCTCTCCACTCCTCCACCCACCAAGGACTGGTCTGAGATCAGTGTATACTCCGATCTATGTGTGGATACTGTGAGGGCTGCTATGTCTCAGCTTGTGGACACCTGCAGAGACTTCGAAAATAGATTATGTGAAGCGGGTTAGTATATTTACTGCTGTAATATATATTAAGCATATATTATATGCTATATTCACTCATGTTGTAACTAGGGCAACAAGGTTTTTATTGCATTTTTATTGTTAACACTTATTCATTCTTATTCCAGAGCTGAGGAGAACCCAGCAATATGCAGGTGAGTCAATGCGTGTGTGTGTAAATGAATGAATTAATCATTTAATCAGTCAATAAATTAGCCAATCAATCAATTAATCAATTGATACATTATTGTGTAAATAAGATTATGACTCAAGTACATACCATTGAAATATCATATTTCAAAACATACATATCTTACATTTAACTTACATAACTTAAGTACAATAACTTTGACCTTCCACAGTGGACGTCACTCTGGATCCAGTCACAGCCGCCTCGTGGCTCGTCCTGTCCTCCGATGGGAAGCAGGTGAGTCTGGGATACCAGCAGAACCACTCCCTTCCTGCTGACCCTCGGAGGTTTGACTCCTGCGTCTGTGTGCTGGGAAAGCAAGGCTTTGCCACCGGGAGGCACTACTGGGTAGTCCAGGTAGGTGATGATTTAAAAAGCAAACTAATCTAAACTAACCAACATGAGCTTTGGCGCAACCAAAAATACTATGAATGTTGTATGAGAATAGGCATGACTCTCCCTCTCAACATTACAGTGCAGGGAGAAGAAACATTTTAAATTGAACTGCTGTCTGTCTACCCCTGCTCTTCAGGTGGGCGACAAGACAGACTGGGATGTGGGCGTGGCTAAAGAGTCTGTCAACAGGAAGGGGAGTGTCACGGTGAGGCCGGACCAAGGCTACTGGGCTGTGTGCCGGAGGAAAGGCAGCCATCTTAGCGCATGTGCCGGGCCATCTGTCCCCCTTCACCTGAGAAAGAAGCCGCGGAAGGTTGGGGTGTTTGTGGATTTCGAGGAGGGATTGGTCTCCTTTTACAATATGGAGGCGAAGGCTCATATTTATAGTTACAGGGGATGTGGCTTCACTGAGACACTGTATCCGTATTTTAACCCCTGTCTCCATGACGACGGGAAGAACACTGCCCCATTGGTTATCTGTTCTGTGGAAGGGGAGGCGGGGCCTATACAGGAAGTTGCGAGGTCTAATATCCCGCCCGCGGCTCTGGCGTTGGCTGGGAGGAGCCGTCAATCATCTGTTGGCTCTGTTTCGCAACACTTCTGAGGCTGTTATCTGACAAGGGACTTTGAGAGATACTTCTGAAAAATACTACCTGTGTTGATGGACAGAACCAATGACATAAGCATAAGAGTTAAATTATGATTTTGTATCCAGATTTGGTAGAATTGATTCTTATATTTCATAGCTTATTGCGCAATCTCACCTTGAGATTGTTTTCTTACTAGCTTTCTACATTTTGAGGAGAAAGAAAGAAATGAGAGGATAGAGAGAGAAAAGGGAGGAGTGTAGAACAGGTAGGTGGTTACGGGCAAAACAAAACAGACGTTGTATGTGATGCTCGTGTATGTGATGCTCGTGTATGTGATGCTCGTGTATGTGATGCTCGTGTATGTGATATGATTTCATGTCTGTTCGAACACAGGGGTTCCCTGAGAGAGAAAGAGAGCAGGGTTAGAAAGAGGGAAAGGAGAGTGAGGAAAGGAGGGAGAGAGACAGAGAGGTGTGAGAGAGCGGGAGGGTGGGGTGTAGAAAGCATGTGAGATTGAAGAGAATGCTAGACAGGGAGGGAAAAGTGAGAGAAAAGAAACAGAAAAAGGAGTAACTTCCTCATTGCTACATGAAAACATAGAAATACAATTTATTGCAAAGGTAAGATTTAAGATTTAGATTTCAACTGTTGTAACATTTTAATTCCCAATGTTGTATCCTTAATTTGATCAAAATTGGTAATGTGGGGAAAATGTTTTTGAAGACATTATTGTTATGATCATAATAGCATATTTCTGTCACTTTACTGCTCTGTTTGATTAACATCTTTATGTAATAAACTCACTTTGTGAATAAAGAGACTTTTCCCCAAGGTGCAAGTAGCCTTCTCTAGGATTGTACATTTGTATGTTTTTAAACAATGTACTTCTATGGTGGAGTCAGATAAAGTCACCCAGATATTATCTTTACAATCCATTAAGTTCCAAGGACATTACTAATATAGACCAGTGGATGCAGTTTGGTGCAATTTCATATATACATGAATATATGGAATTTCCTACATGCTTGAATACACACAAAATTATGTGTGCGGCACTATACTGTGTGTGTGTGTGTGTGTGTGTGCGCATGTGCGCATGTGTGTATGTGATCAAATCAAATCAAATCTAATTTTATTTGTCACATACACGTGGTTAGCAGATGTTAATGCGAGTGTAGCGAAATGCTTGTGCTTCTAGTTCCGACAATGCAGTGATAACCAACAAGTAATCTAACTAACAATTCCAAAACTACTGTCTTATACACAGTGTAAGGGGATAAAGAATATGTACATAAGGATATATGAATGAGTGATGGTACAGAGCAGCATACAGTAGATGGTATCGAGTACAGTATATACATATGAGATGAGTATGTAGACAAAGTAAACAAAGTGGCATAGTTAAAGTGGCTAGTGATACATGTATTACATAAGGATGCAGTCGATGATGTAGAGTACAGTACATACGTATGCATATGAGATGAATAATGTAGGGTAAGTAACATTATATAAGGTAGCATTGTTTAAAGTGGCTAGTGATATATTTATATATATATATATATATATATATATATATATATATATATATATATATATATATATTTCAATATTTATATTGATGGGAGTGTGTATCCCACAGATGGTTGCTCAGTAGTGATGATGCATTCCTCTCATCCCCCTCCTCTCCTCCCTCTCTCCTCCTCTTCTTCCCTCTCCTCCTCCTTGCCTCCCCTCTTCCTGTGTCCAGATGGCTTCGATAGCCTCAGCCACCTCCCCCCTCCCACTCTATCTCTTCTAGCCAATCCATTAGCTCATTTCTTCTTCAACCTCCTCCTTCTCTCCTCCACATCCCTCACTTATATCTCAATCTATACAACCTGTACAGTAGATGCTACTCATTAGAAGCTGCTTTAATATCATTACTTAACACTGACATCAAACTATAAATTCCATCAATGCATTTAATTTCGGCCTGCTTCCAGGGTCAGTTTAGAATACTATGATTCTAAGACTATAGACTATCTTCCTCTGTAAATCAGAGTTCATTGTCAATCTCTCTTCTGAAGGGTTATTTAAGTGATAACGCCAGAGAAGCCGGTGTTTGGAGGATATGTTGGCATGGGTTAGGCCCGAGAAGAGTTGAGGGTCGGCAAACCATGCCAATACTCTGCATCGTCCAAACACCGGCTTCACTTTTTCCACGTTTTGATAAGTCACAGCCTTATTCTAAAACGGATTCAATAAAAAAAATCCTCATCAATCTACACACAATACCCCATAGTGACGAAGCAAAAACAGTTTTTTTTGTAATTTTGGAAATGTATAATAAAAAAAAAAAACAGAAATACCTAATAACAGAAAAAACGTTTTTGCTTCGTCATTATGGGGTATTGTTCTTTTATACAGGTAACGAGTTCAAACAAGTGCAGTTAATACAGGTAATGAGTGGAGAACAGGAGGGATTCTTAAAGAAAAACTAACAGGTCTGTGAGAGCTGGAATTATTACTGGTTGGTAGGTGATCAAATACTTATGTCATGCAATAAAATGCAAATGAATTACAATGTGATTTTCTGGATTTTTGTTTTAGATTCCGTCTCTCACAGTTGAAGTGTACTTACCTATGATAAAAATTACAGACCTCTACATGCTTTGTAAGTAGGAAAACCTGCAAAATCGGCAGTGTATCAAATACTTGTTCTCCCCACTGTATTTATCTCCTACAGGGTCAAGGTTGGGGAGGACCACCTGACCACCTGACTCCACAGCTCCCAACTGACAGAGGGACAGAGAGAGATGGACACCTGTTCATTTGGAACACTCAGACATGTGTTACTAATCTGGTAACACAGGTTGGGGACCTGGACAAGTTTGGGTGCAAGAGGGGTTGGATCAAAGCCACAGCCCAAAGGTGGGTTCCAAGGGATCGGGCATCTACCATCCACTATTCAGATTCAGTGGGTTTGGATCAATTGACCCTCTGAGTTTCAACCTTCTCACAAATTCTGGAAGGATTTAAACTATGATTTAACAGATTACTGTGTGGTTGAGACAAGAAGACTGCAAAGACAGACATTGGTTTACTGGAATTTGTCATATCTTCACAAAGGATAGTTTTTTAAAACTGAAACTGTGTGTGGAAACTGACATCTTCAATTGTCAAAACAGATAAACTAACATCCCCAGAACACCCAAGAGTTCACAACCATTTCAGACAATATGCACTGCCTTCCTCTTCCTTGTTCATCTTTGCCCCGCCCCATAATGTCCGTAAGCCCCACCTTGTTCCTTGGACTAATTCTGTTCCTCCAATTTGGTCCCCCGAGGGCCAGGGCTCAGAATGACACTGAGCCAATCGTGTTGGAGGGGAAGTGCCTGGTGGTTTGTGACTCCACACCCTCATCGGAACCTTCGGGTAACGCTCTGGGGATGTCGGTGCGGTCGGGGACTGGTCGAGTGGCATTCTCCGCTGTCAGGAACACCAACCACGAACCCTCAGAGATGAGCAACCGTACTATGACCATATATTTTGACCAGGTTAGTGAGTGTGACAATAAAACATTAACATCCAGGATACTGAATACCTATACAGGCCAAAAGTGAGTGACACATTTCACCACCAACTGTACGTCAATGAGAGCTTAAGGTAAACTGCTACACCAACTAATTCACCATCTCTCTCTTTCTCTCTGCCTCCGCCCGCTCTCTCTTTCTCTCTGTCTCTCTCTCCTTTACTTCTTCTCCCCCACCCCTCTCCATCATCTCTCTTTCTCTCCTTTACTTCTTCTCCCCCACCCCTCTCCATCTCTCTCTTTCTCTCCTTTACTTCTTCTCCCCCACCCCTCTCCGTCTCTCTCTTTCTCTCCTTTACTTCTTCTCCCCCCACCCCTCTCCGTCTCTCTCTTTCTCTCCTTTACTTCTTCTCCCCCACCCCCCCACTCTCTCTTTCTCCCCTCTCCCTCTCTCCATCTCTTCTTTCTCTCTTTACTTCTTCTCCCCCACCCCTCTCCGTCTCTCTCTTTCTCTCCTTTACTTCTTCTCCCCCACCCCTCTCCGTCTCTCTCTTTCTCTCCTTTACTTCTTCTCCCCCACCCCTCTCCGTCTCTCTCTTTCTCTCCTTTACCCCTCTCCGTCTTCTTTTCTCCCCCTCCCCCACCCCTCTCTGTCTCTCTCTTTCTCTCCTTTACTTCTTCTCCCCCACCCCTCTCCGTCTCTCTCTTTCTCCCCTTTACTTCTTCTCCCCCCACCCCTCTCCGTCTCTCTCCTTCCCTTTCTCTCTCTCAGATCTTTGTGAATGTGGGCAGCCATTTTGATCCAGCACGGAGCATCTTCGTGGCGCCTAGAACAGGAGTCTATAGTTTCTGTTTCAACGTGGTCAAGGTCTATAACCGACAGACCATTCAGGTGAGACAAACACGAGGACACAAATACAAAGTTGACACCCTACACAAAACAATGTCAGGGTGTGCATAGGAAGTTAAGGTAATTGGAAAGACCATGATTAATCTTGTTCCTTGTCTCCTGCCCCCTCTATCTCTCTCTATTCTATATCGCTCTCTCTCCCTCTACCCCTCCACCTCCCTTTCCCCTCCCCCTCCCTCTATCCCTTTCTTTCAGGTGAGTCTGGTTTTAAATGGACATCCAATCATCTCAGCCTTTGCCGGGGACCAAGACGTGACCAGGGAAGCAGCCACCAACGCTGGCTTGGTCACCATGGAGAGAGGAGATAAGGCTTATCTCAAACTGGAGAGAGGGAACCTGATGGGCGGGTGGAAATACTCCACCTTCTCTGGGTTTCTGGTGTTTCCTTTGTAAGAAGGGATGGGGGAAGGGGAGGGAGAGAAGAGGGGGGGGATGTGGGGAGATAGGAGTGAGAGAATAAGAGATGGGTAAGCAAGTGAGTGATGGGATAGATAGAGAGGACGTGAGAGATAGAGAGAGAGAGAGAGAGGATAGGATGTGAAAGAGATAGAGGACAAGACAGACTGAGGAGGAGTTGGTATAACAAAGGAGGAGGAGTTTGTATTACAAAGGAGGAGTTTGTATCACAAAGGGGGAGGAGTTTTGTATTACAAAGGAGTTGGTATAACAAAGGAGGAGGAGTTTGTATTACAAAGGAGGAGTTTGTATCACAAAGGGGGAGGAGTTTTGTATTACAAAGGAGGAGTTTGTATCACAAAGGAGGAGGAGTTTGTATCACAAAATCCTGAATGGTACCATTTTGCGTTAGACTTTTTTCTATACACTGCTCCAGCATATGAATGATACTGTAGATCGTACAGTAGGTGTCATGCTTATGTAGTTATGTATTGTGGATCGTATTCAACTTCCTTTGATGCATGAAATGCTAATAATGACATAATAATAATAATTACATAGAAATAATAATTGTTCTAAAGGTAATAAAATACAAAGGAATCTTTGTAGGTAAAGATCAATCAAGCTTAACTGAATGAACAACAGAGACAGAATGTAATCTGGCATTTTATTGTATAGTTTTGGGGTATGGCCTTGTCGCCGAGGAATGCTACTTGGAGCCAGATGATGATGACAGGTAGCCCAATGATGGGCAGCTGGCATCGAACCATCCCACCCCCCTACTCTGAAATACTTTATGAATGCAGGCCCAGATCACAAATGTAATCATAAGGGTGACACTGTAACTGAATAATAGAAGTTGACCTTACCACAGATCTAGGATCAGATTCTATGATTCTATGCTCCCTATGATAACCTCAACCGTTAAGGAGATTACATCAAATCTAACTCTGAATCAGAATTGAAAGGGATTACTTCCACCTTCTCCAAAGCTGTGCTTGTGTTTGTGCTGTAAATAGTGCGGACACCTTCAACGCTTCGAGTGGAGGAGTCTGAGTAAGGACTCCTGCAGTTCACCCTGGTGGATCCGGCGGCAAATGGTATTTTTGGCGAGGTGTGTGTGTGTGTGTGTTGCCAGGAACCTATGGGTTTCATACCGTACACTGTCACAACCAATTCCTCTCGCTGCTTGAATACCGAATGAGAGGCATGTAAGAATATATAGGGGGGGTGTTGGTTTATTCTTTAAAGATGTGTGTGTTTATAGAAGTGTTAATATAAGATTATAAGCTTAATATGTACTGATATACAGTTGAAGTCGGAAGTTTACATACACCTTAGCCAAATACATTTAAACTCAGTTTTTCACAATTCCTGAAATTTAATCCTAGTAAAAATTCCCTGTCTTTGGTCAGTTAGGATCACCACTTTATTTTAAGAATGTGAAATGTCAGAATAATAGCAGAGAGAATGATTAATTTCAGCTTTTATTTCTTTCATCACATTCCCAGTGGGTCAGCAGTGTACATACACTCAATTAGTATTTGGTAGCATTGCCATTATGTCAGGATTTGGCCAGGGTTGTTCTGGTTTTTGGTCACTAGATGCCCCCATTGTGCCTTTTGATCTTTTGTTTTCCCTTGATCCCCATTATTATTTGCACCTGTGCCTCGTTTCCCCTGATTGTATTTAAACCCTTTGTTTTCCTCTGTTCTTTGCTCTGTGTTTGTATGTTAGCACCCAGCCCTAGTACTCTGAGAACTCTTGGTGATCCTGGTGGACTCTCTTGTGGAATTCTGTTTTTTGTTCTTGTTTGTTTGTTTTTTGAGTATCTTTTGAGGCTTTTTGTGCTTTACCTTCCACCTTGTGGATTTACCTTTTTTGTCTTGGAGGATTACCTTTGTTCTTGTAGGATTCCTTTTGAGGTTGTGGAGTTACATGTTTTCCTGAAGAACTTCACTTTTTACTTCATTAAATACACCGTCTCAAGTACTGCTGTGTCTGCCTCATCTTCTGGGTTCAGCCGACTATTCGTGGCTCAGTTGGTTAAGTGACTGTTTCTCACTCCGGAGACCTGGGTTCGTAACCGGGTCCTGACACATTAAACGTTCTGGGTAGCCTTTCACAAGCTTCCCACAATAAGTTGTGTGAATTTTGGCCCATTCCTCCTGACAGAGCTGCTGAAACTGAGTCAGGTTTGTAGACCTCCTTGCTCGCACACGCTTTTTCAGTTCTGACCACAAATTTTCTATAGCATAGAGGTCAGGGCTTTGTGATGGCCACTCCAATACCTTGACTTGTTGTCCTTAAGCCATTTTGTCACAACTTTAGATGTTTGCTTGGGGTCATTGTCCATTTGGAAGACCCATTTTTAACCAAGCTTTAACTTCCTGACTGATGTCTTGAGATGTTGCTTCAATATATCATCATAATTTTCCATCCTCATGAGACCATCCATTTTGTGAAGTGCACCAGGCCCTCCTCCAGCAAAGCACCCCCACAGAATGATGCTGCCACCCCCGTTCTTCACAGTTGGGATGGTATTCTTTGGCTTGCAAGCCTCCCCCTTTTTCCTCCAAACATCACAATGGTCATTATGGCCAAACAGTTCTATTTTTGTTTCATCAGACCAGAGGATATATCTCCAAAAAGTATGATCTTTGTCCCCATGTGCAGATGCAAACCATAGTCTGGCTTTTTTATGGCGGTTTTGGAGCAGTGGCTTCTTCCTTGCTGAGCTGCCTTTTAGGTTATGTCGATATAGGACTCGTTTTACTGTGGATATAGATACTTTTCTGTCAAGCAAAGAGACACTGAGTTTGAAGGTAGGCCTTGAAATACATCCACAGGTACAACTCTAATTCACTCAAATGATGTCAATTAGCCTATTACATTTACATTTAAGTCATTTAGCAGACGCTCTTATCCAGAGCGACTTACAAATTGGTGCATTCACCTTATGACATCCAGTGGAACAGCCACTTTACAATAGTGCATCTAAATCTTTTAAGGGGGGGGGGTGAGAAGGATTACTTTCCTAGGTATTCCTTAAAGAGGTGGGGTTTCAGGTGTCTCCGGAAGGTGGTGATTGACTCCGCTGTCCTGGCGTCGTGAGGGAGTTTGTTCCACCATTGGGGGGCCAGAGCAGCGAACAGTTTTGACTGGGCTGAGCGGGAACTGTACTTCCTCAGTGGTAGGGAGCCTATCAGAAGCTTCTAAAACCATGACATCATTTGGGGAATTTTCCCAGCTGTTTAAATGCACATTCAATTTAGTGTATGTAAACTTCTGACCCACTGGAATTGTGATACAGTGAATTATAAGTGAAATAATCTGTCTGTAAACAATTGTTGGAAAATTACTTGGGACATGCACAAAGTAGATGCCCTAACCAACTTGCCAAAACTATAGTTTGTTAACAAGAAATTTCTGGAGTGGTTGAAAAACAAGTTTTAATGACTACAACCAAAATGTATGTAAACTTCTGACTTCAACTGTATGAACCATACATACTTCATATCAATGTAATTGGAATGCCAATCTATTCATACATTCTATTGTCTCTGGATAAGGGTTACAAAAACACAATAAAGATTATAAAAGGGAAAAATAGACTTGTTCTAATGATAAGAAATAAGAAACTGCTGGTCATTCTGTAAATCTGAGCTTTTTATTGACTTTCCTGAAGCTCAACAAATTGAGAACTTTTTTTAATGCAAAGATATTAAAGATAGTCTCTTTAGGATGTCAGTGCAGACCAGTCCCTCGTGGGGAAATTTAACAGAATAAAAAGGACAAAGATGGATCAATCCATGCTTTCTAGCTGCACAGGATTTCATCATTCAAAATGTTACAAAAAAGTAATAAAAAAAAGAGAATTATCATTTATGGTTTCTTTTTTTTTAAGGAGAGTGAATCTCAATATTTTGTGTTTTTATTACAGACAGACTATAAACAGAGGGGCTGACAGGTTAAGATGAGAGACAAAGAGTGAACCTTGGTCTCTGGCAGGGATTCGTACACGGGCATAGGGCTGGGAGTGTTGGCGACTTCACCATGGTTCTGGAGCTTTAGGGTTCCTTGGCTTCACTGGTGTGAAGTTAACTCTAGATGGGGCTGTGGGGTTTCTGTGGCGTTTACTGGGATGTGGCGACCTGATGAACATGTTGTTATTGTCACCAAACTGCAGTCCTTCCACATTGCTCATGTTGATGGAGAATCCCCCTGGATGAGAAAGGGGTTATGGGTGTATATTAACAGTCTGTCCTTGGTTCCTCACGTCATCCACAACAAGCATTGGAGAAGAAGGTCCCATGTCCCTCCCCTCAGACCTTCTCCTCCAATGCGTGCTTAGGAGGCAAGTAATAAAGGAAATACTTTTGATATTCACCCAGCTCTATCTCAATTGTCACTCATTTCTTCCTTTTCAAAATGTCTTCAAGAAGAGGAAATTCTTCCTTCTGACACTTAGCAGCAAGGAAAGACTTGGGAAAAAGCCACAGATATTTTTAAACACCTCTTAAAGGGATGGTTCACCCAAATTACAAAATGGCGTATTGATTTCCTTACCTTGCAAGCAGGCTATGGACAAGATATGACATCAATCCATGCTTTGGTTTGGTTTCCCTGGCACTGTTTCCACATGCTAACGTTTTAGCATTTGTGTCACAAATCCAATTCAAGTCATGGTACCGATATTAGCATTTTTCTGGCATCATGTCCAAATCATTCGACAGATTCTAAATTGATAGTGAAGCTCAAAAAAGTAACTTATTGATGATTTGAACATGATGCGCGGAAAATGCTAATATCGGTCTCGTGACTTGAATGGTATTTGTGCCACAAATGCTAAAATGTTACCACGTGGAAACTAAACCAAAGCATGGATTCCTGTCATACGTTGTCCATGCAGTGTCTTCAGAAAGAATTCAGAACCCTTGACTTTTTTTGCATTTCGTTGTGTTACAGCCTTATTCAAAAATGTATTCAATAGTTTTTTCCCCTCCTCAATCTACACACAATACCCCATAATGACAAAGCAAAAAGAGGGTTTTTAGAAATGTTAGCATTTTTATTACAAATAAAAAACTGAAATATCACATTTACATAAATATTCAGACCCTTTACTCAGTACTTTGTTGAAGCACCTTTGGCAGCGATTATAGCATCAAGTTTTCTTGGGTATGCTGCTACAAGCTTTGCACACCTGTATTTGGGGGGTTTCTCCCATTCCTATCTGGAGATCCTCCCAAGCTCTGTCAGGTTGTATGGGGAGCATTGCTGCACATTAATTTTAAGGTCTCTCCAGAAATGTTCGACCGGGTTGAAGTCCGGGCTCTGGTTGGGCCACTCAAGGACATTCAGAGACTTGTCTCAAAACCACTTCTGAGTTTTCTTGACTGTGTGCTTAGGATCGTTGTCCTGTTGGAAGGTGAACCTTCACCCCAGTCTGAGATCCTGAGCGCTCTGGAGTAGGTTGTCATCAAGGATCTCTCTGTACTTTGCTTCATTAATCTTTCCCTTAATTCTGACCAGCATCCCAGTCCCTGCCGCTGAAAAACTTCCCCACAGCATGATGCTACCACCACCATGCTTCATCGTAGGGATGGAGCCAGGTTTCCTCCAGGTATGACACGTGGCATTCAGACCAGAGTTCAATCTTGGTTTCATCAAACCAGAGAATCTTGTTTCTCATAGTCTGAGAGTCTTTAGTCTGAGAGTCTTTTGGCAAACTCAAAGTGGGCTGCCATGTGCCTTTTACTGAAGAGTGGCTTCCGTCTGGCCACTCTACCATAAAGGCTTTATTGGTGGAGTGCTGCAGAGATGGTTGTCCTTCTGGAAGTTTACACAGAGGAACTCTAGAGCTCTGTCAGAATGTCCAAAAGGGTTCTTGGTCACCTTCCTGACCAAGGCCCTTCTCCACCGATTGCTCAGTTTGGCCGGGTGGCCAGCTCTAGGAAGAGCCTTGGTGGTTCCAAACTTCTTCCATTTAAGAATGATGGAGGCCAGGTGTGTGCCTTTCCAAATAATGACCAATCAATTTAAATTACCACAGGTGGACTCCAATCAAGTTTTAGAAAATCTCAAGGATAATCAATGGAAACAGGATGCACCGGAGTTCAATTTCGAGGCTCATAGCAAAAGGTCTGAATACTTATGTAAATAAGGTATTTCTGTTTATTATTTTTAATACATTTGCTAAAATTTCTAAAAAACAGTGTTTGCTTTGTTATTATGGGGTATTGTTTGTAGATTGTTGAGGATTGTTTAATTATTTAATCCATTTTAGAATAAGGCTATAACGTAACAAAATGTGGAAAAGTCAAGGGGTCTGAATACTTTCTGGAGGTACTGAAGTCACTGCCTCCAAGGTAAGGAGACTGATATGTAACTTGGGTGGACTATAACTTTAACCAATAGACACATAGAAAGTAAATAGACTGAAAGTAATACCTGTGGGATAACTGGATGTGGTAACTGGAGTGGAACACAGGCGCTGAAAGGAGAAATTAGAGAGTAAATATTATCATTTTTATTTATTTTATCACGGAGTTATACTGAGACCAAGGTCTCTTTACAGATGAGCCCTGAATTACATCAAGTATGGAAAATACACACATCAAAATGTAAATACAAAATGTAAGCAGAAAGAAAAACAGGGTCATAAAAAACAAACACATTCCCTCAAATGTAAGAACATTTCGAAGATTGTTCCACAAAGGAGGTGCAAGAAATATAAAAGCTGATTTGCCTAGCTCAGTAGAGTTAGGTATCTCTGAGAATGGGTGTGGTAACTAACTCCTATGTCTAAAGTTTAGAACTTGGTCACATTGTAGCACATGACCTGAGCTTTAGACATGACATTGGTTTCTTTGGTTTCAATGATTCAGCAGAGTACTAACAGTTATTTTGGGAACACATTTCCATACAGAAACATGACTCTGTACCTGAAAATTGACCGCTGAACTTTGATTAGATGCAGAGCGGGAAGCTGTTGTTTTGCAGTCATGATTGAATACAGGGGGGAACATCTTTGGTTTGTGATTGGTTGAAGAAGTAACCTGATCTGCATCTGGCCATCTCATTAGCTGGGTTGTGTGCTGAAGGGATGGATACTCTATGAGGGAGAAAAAAAAAAATAAAGAATCGTGTGAAAGGATAATACATTTTGGATTCAAACATTTAGGGGCCAGTAATGTTTCTCATTTCAACCTCATTGGTTACTAAGCAACCACCCATGACAATCCCTCATTTGTTACCAGAAACCCTCCCATGACAACCTCTTGTTGGTTACCCGCGACAACTTCCTTCGTATACCTTTATATTTCTGTTTCGAGGTCATTCTCCCAGCCGTTTCCTGTAGCAAACACAAGAACAGGAAGTTTTTTACCTTGGTCGATTATACTGATGTGTTCTGACTTCGAAACTTGAAAATATGAAGTATCTGTATTCATGTCACTGAGGGAGAGAGGAGAATGTAGGAAGTTTATATTCTGTCAGAATATGTTATTGTTTGACATCAGGGATCCTATGGAAAGGAAAATGGCCACGGTCTGGTACAAGTCAACAGGACAGCCATGAGTTGGGGAGGAGTGAGGAATTTGGGCTGAGGTCAGGTCAGATAAAGTGAGGAAGAACAGATATCACTAAAGTTCTGTCTAGCAACAGAGATGTATTGGCTGTTCAGTGATGTTAGGAGGTTTAAATACCAGTGCTTGTGTGAATAGGTCTTGGTCTAATGCAGCTGTGTGACCCAGTGGGTGAATAAACTTGGTTTGAGCTTTACTAAGTGTCCATGTCTTTTCTACTCTATTTAGAATCTAACAATACCCATAACACCACCATGTCACAACTGTTATTTTACATGTTACACAATAATAATATAATAATAATAATATAATATATGCCATTTAGCGGACGCTTTTATCCAAAGCGACTTACAGTCATGTGTGCATACATTCTACGTATGGGTGGTCCCGGGAATCGAACCCACTACCCTGGCATTACAAGCGCCATGCTCTACCAACTGAGCTACAGAAGGACCACAAGAATGCAGACTCATGTTACTCTGTGTAGGCCACTCTGTTTTCTCATACACAAGATGCTTTTCCTTGAATATAATAGGTAAAAGAAAATAGGTCCTGAATAATGTTGTATAATATTTTTTTATTTATATTTGTCAGATATTTTCCAATTTTTCATTTTCCTATTTGAGCATCTGGTACAAAATATATCAAATGATTAACTTTAGACCCATACCTGGTTCCACGGGGGAAGTTTCCCCTAGGTACTGATTTAGGATCAGCGTCCCCTCCCCCAATCCTAACCGTAACCATTACTGAGGAAAATTCAAAACCGACCAGTGTTAAACGCCAACTTTACCATACATCGCATACCTGTGTTGGGGGAGGTTCACTCTTCACACGATCAGAGATTTTCACTTTGTGTTTTTGAATTCCTGTGAAAGGTGAATTAATAAATGAATGAATGATAACTGCAGTGGTAATTTAAGATGTTTGGAAAATGTATGGAGTTATAAAGGGTTGTACCTGATGGCCGTGAGATATGAAGGGCAGCAACAGAGGATGTAATACTCTGCTCACTCTCTGAGTCCTGGAGAGAGAGAGAGAGAGAGAGAGAGAGAGAGAGAGAGAGAGAGAGAGAGAGAGAGAGAGAGAGAGAGAGAGAGAGAGAGAGAGAGAGAGAGAGAGAGAGAGAGAGAGAGAGAGAGAGAGAGAGAGAGAGAGAGAGAGAGAGACAAACAAACAGAGGTCGGAGTTAGAATGCGAGGTAGACATTGTTGTTTAATAAAGTTGACTAGTACTGCTACTGTACTGAAAGCTTTGAATGACAGGGTCATCTTCAGTACCAGTTTTTTCTGCACTTGATGGACGGCATCATTTATCCCTTGTTTGTGTTTCTCGTACATCTTCTCTGTCACAGCAAGGCAGTCTGAACACCAAAACAATAGAGCCATCACAAGAAAATATGGGTTAAAGATGTACTTCGGGATCATGAGCACAAAAAATATCATAACATATTGCACAAATTTGATTTGTAACATATCCACTCCCCTCCAGACTCTTGTCTTACCCAGGAATGTGGGTCTCAGGGTGGGCTTTGTATCCCAGCATCTCTCCATGAGGTCCACCAGTTCCCCCAGCCCTTTGACCTGGTCCCTGTTCAACGCATCCAGAGAGGGTCTATCCCCCTGGGGGATCCGGAACCGCACCAAACTGGACCGGGCGTCTAGGGGGACGGGAGGGGGAGGAGAGGGAGGGTTGTGAATTAGAGGGAAGTGGGTATATCTTTGATGGGCAAATGTATTTAGGTTTGTGTGTTAGGACTAGTCACTCACTAGGATATGGCTCTTTTCCCGTGATAATGGACCACAGTAGTATGCCATAGCTGTTAGAAAGAGAACAATAATCATCATGATAGCCATGTAGCGTATCTTTCTCTTACTACAGTGCCATCAGAAAGTCTTTTCCGCATCTTGTTGAGTTACAAAGTGGGATTAAAATGATTCAATTGTAATTTCTTGTCAATGATCTACACAAAATACTCTGTAATGTCAACTTGGAAGAAACATTCTTAACCTTTGTAAAAAAAAAAATGGAATAACAACAATAATATTAATTTTCAAAACAAAATATCTTGATTAGATAAGTATTCAAGACCCTGAGTTAATACATTTTAGAATCACCTTTGGCAGCGATTATAACTGTGAGTATTTCTGGGTAAGTCTCTAAGAGCTTTCCACACATTTGGACTGTGTAACATTTGCCCATTATTAATTTCCAAATTCTTCAAGCTGTGTCAAATTGGTTGTTGATCATTGCGAGACAGCTATTTTCAGGTCTTGCCATAGATTTTCAAGCAGATTTAAGTCAAAACTGTAACTCGGCCACTCAGGAACTTTCAATGTCTTATTGGTAAGCAACTCCAGTGTATATTTGGCCTTGTGTTTTAGGTTATTGTCCTACTGAAAGATGAATTCTTCTCCCAGCGTCTGGTGGAAGCAGGCTGAAACAGGTTTTCCTATAGGATTTTGCCTGTGCTTAGCTCAATTTCAGTTTTTTAAAATCCTGAATCTCGCCAGTACTTAACGATTACAAGCATACTCATAACATGATGCAGCCACCACTATGCTTGAAAATATGGAGAGTGGTATTCAGTAATGTGTTGTATTGTATTTGCCCCTGATGAGTTCTGACTCTAAACTTGAAATATTGTTAATTATCAGGTATCTTATTGGAATATTGAGTGCCATAGTCTGGTTTCTACACCAGAAGTTAATGGTTATATGTAGGCGGAATGTATATAGTGGATGCAATTCAGCTTGGAATGTACTGAGTAAAAAAAAGGCAATCACATGTTTACAGGCACTGATAAGCATGGAGAGCATGGAGAGGTCATATTAAGGGAGAAGGAACAGTTTATTGCCCGCATTACTTAACTTCCTGCCTTGCAATAAATATGTAATGTTTAGACAGAAGGAGGAGACTCCACCCAAATTGGGGTATACATAATACCACTGGTGGAAATATGTCTTTGTCTTATGCAGCTGTATAAGACTGACCCAGTGCATGGATAAACTTGGTTTGAGCTTTATTAAGAATCTGTGAGTTTTAATCTGTTTATTTAGAACCTAACACCACAAACATAACACTTGTATTCAGGGCAAAAAGTGAATTGCTTTTCCACATTTATTGCAGTATAACTAGGCTTCCTTCTTTTCACATGGTCAGTTAGGTTAGTATTGTGGAGTAACTACAAGGTTTTGGCCCCTTCTCAGTTCTCTTATCACAGCCATTGAAGAGCAGCAGGTAGCATAGTGGTTGCTTGTTTGAATTCAGAGCTGGCAAGGTGGAAAATACTGTCGTTCTGCCCTTGAGCAATGCAGTTAACCACAACAACTGCTCCCTGTGCACATATAACATGGATGTTGATTAAGGCAGCCCCCCGCACCTCTCTGATTCAGAGGGGTTGGGTTAAATGCGAAAGACACATTTTGGTTGAATGCTTTCAATTGTGCAACTGACTAGGTATCCCCCTTTCCCATTAAACTCTGTACCTGTTTTATAAATCACCATTGGCCTCATGGTGAAATCCCTGAGCGGTTTCCTTCCTGTCCGAGTTAGTAAGGATGCCTGTAACTTTGTAGTGACTGGGTGTGTTCATACACCATCCAAAGTGGAATTAACAGATGAGGTAGTCATTCAAAAATGATTTTAAAACACTCACTCACAGTGTATGACTTATATGACTATGTAAGAACATTTTTACTCCTGAACTTATTTAGGCTTGCCATAACAAAGGGGTTGAATACTTCTTGACTCAAGACACTTCAGCTTTTCATTTTTCATGAATTTTTTATAAACATTTCGAATTCCACATTGTGTTTAGGCCAGTGACACAAAATCTCAATGTAGTCCATTTTAAGACTGTAACACAACATAATGTGGGAAAAAATCGGAGTGTGAAAACATTCTGTAGGCACTATATGTATCCATTCAGTTCACAAGCATTTCGCTGCACATTTTATACCTGCTGTAAACTGTTTTATTATTCTGAATGATGCCTTGAGAAACAGTGAAATGTCAATTGTATCAATGGTGTATACTTACCTGTAGATATCCGAGGCGTGGGTGGGCTTGTATGTCATGTCAAAAGCCTCTGGTGGCATGTAACTTAATGTACCGCCATCCTCTCCCGTGTCCTTCCTGTTCGCTTTGGAAATGCTGTGGTAAACCCTGGCTAGGCCGAAATCTGTCAGCTGGAGAGAGAGAATAATGTCACAATCATTGGTGAAATTGCCAAGGGAGGTGCATGGGGGGGGACATATCTCTGCACCAGCCGTGCCTGAATATGATTGGCCTCTCTTGGTGCCCCCCATTCTCATTGGGTCAGAGCACTGTCAATCTGGCTCAAATTGAAGAGGTTCTGGTTTTCCCGTTGGCTGAGAAACATTTTTTGGGCAGCTCCATCGATGACCACATCGTCGTCTGCATTACAGGCATTACGAGAAAAACTTTCAGAATGACCAAGTGAATGCTGACAGAATAGAATCAGGACTCGGGAGTTGGGATCAACATTCAACAACACAAGTGTAATAATTATTATTTGGTGTGTGCTTATATTTGTCCTATTTCACAGATGTACAAGTATGTATTATACATGCCGCCTTTGGGGAGGGTGTATAGTGTGAAAGGCCGAAACACCCTAGGAACCAAAGGTACACTACTGACGATGCGCTCCCCAAATTTCACCACGCTCACTGTTCATTAACTCTTGGAAGTGCTTGCACAAAGGATAGTAACATCCCATCCTGTGTTCTTGGAATCTGAATATCTGGACTAGTCCAGTGACTGCTGAGAAAGATCAGCTGACAACAGGGGAAAGTCCTTGTGGCGGCACGGAGAGACGGCTGACAGGAGGGAATAGACCCCACTGGGACAGTCATGGGGTAGCTTCCCATTTCTGTAGTTTCCCATGCTTCGCAGTATGTTAGAAACACCCGCTTTAGCTACAGAAAGTCAACATACGAGAATACCCCTAGAGTCTGCGAGAGCGGGGGCGGAAGATGACTCATCGGCTGACAACATGGTAACGACTGGACTGGAAACGACTACGAGTAATGAGAGCACAGCACAAGAGAACACCACAGCAACTTTCACAAGTTCTGCTGCAACAGTGGGCCACAAACAGATGCAGGTATGTGTCTGTGGTTGGAGGAAAGTTACATCACACCATGGGTTGAGGATCCACCTGGGGAAGAAGGGGTGTTTGGGTAAAGAGAGACAGAGAACTCGCATTGATTACTTTCTGCGAAAGCGATCAAAATAGTCGAATGAAGCACAGCAACTGGACGCAAACCATAGTTTGCAGTGCATCAGTACCACTGTCATGGAGGACGTAAACTCAAACACCGAAGTAGCAACTGAAGTGGAACCAACAACAGGAGTGGAACTCACCCAGCCTCCCAGACCTGCAGTCGAGAGGAGACTACCAGGGCACAGACCGTATGTGAAGTGGCCTGGCGCCAGTCACAAGAAGTTGTGGGAAACAGTGAATACTTGACCCTCGAGAAACTTCGAGGCACAGTGGAGAAGAAGTTGGAGAGGATGGGGGACATCATCTATGAGTACGGGACAGAAAGATTTGGAATGGAAGAGGCAAAAGGCGGGAGAAAGGTTCCAACCCCACCAGTTTCCAGGAGGCAACAAGAAATCAAGCGCCTCGTTCAAGAAAAGCGGCAGCTTAAGAAACAGTGGAAGAAGGCCTCGGAAGTGGAAAAGGAGGGCATAGAGGCACTTCAGGCTGACATCAAAACCCGGTTGGCATCCCTCCGTAGAGCAGAGAACCTACGGAAACGCAGAAGGAAGAAAGAACAAACTAGAACTCGATTCTATAAAGATCCCTTCAAGTTCCTTAAAAGTCTCTTCACAAAGGAAAAAAAGTAGAGCTCTAAAAACAACAAAGAAAGACCTAGAGGAGAACCTGAGAACAACAAACTTTGACTCAAAGCGACATGAACATCTGGCCATCCCATCAGATATCCCACCCATTGAACCCCCGGAACATCATATTGAGACCAGCCCTCCGACATGGAAAGAGGTGGAAAACACAGTTCGACGGGCAAGAACATCATCAGCCCCGGGGCCAAATGGAGTCCCGTACAAAGTGTATAAGAACGCACCAGACGTCCTGAGGTTCCTCTGGAGGCTTATGAGAACAGCTTGGCAGAAGAAGATAATACCCAAAGTGTGGCGTAGGGCAGGAGAAGGATGCAGTGAACATCAGCCAATTCCGCCCAATCTCCTTACTGAATGTCGAGGGTAAAATCTTCTTTAGGGTCATTGCCCAGAGGATGGCCGAGTACCTGCAAAGGAATGCGTACGTCGATACATCTGTACAGAAGGCAGGAATATCAGGGTTCTCTGGCTGCTTGGAACATTCCAGCATGATCTGGCACCGGATCCAAATGGCCAAGGTGGAGAAAAGGGACCTCCATGTAGTCTTCCTCGACCTCGCCAATGCATTTGGCTCTGTGCCCCATGAACTCCTGTGGTCTGCCTTCAGATTTTTCCACACACCGGACACCATCACAAACCCGGTGAAGTCGTACTTCCAGGATCTGCAGTTCTGCTTTACCACCTCAGAGTTCACCACCTCATGGCAGTGCCTGAATGTAGGTATAATGGTGGGATGTACCATTTCTCCGTTGGCATTCACAATGGCAATGGAGGTTATCATCAGATCCTCAAAATGGGTTGCTGGTGGACAGCGAGTCGACTCTGGTTTCCGCCTCCCTCCACTCAGAGCCTACATGCACGACATTACAACATTGACCACCACTGTCCCATGCACCAGGAGACTTCTCAGAAAACTTGAGGAAAACATCAGCTGGGCCCGTATGAAGATTAAACCATCCAAGTCACGCAGCATCTCGATTGTGAAGGGAGTACTCTCTGACCTGAAATTCTTCATCGGAGAGGACCAAATCCCAACAGTGTCTGAACAGCCGGTAAAAAGCCTTGGAAGGTGGTATGATGCAAGCCTGAAGGACAAAGACCAGGTGCAACAGCTGCGCAAAGACATCAGTAGTAGCCTACAGTCCATCGACAACACCCAGCTACCTGGAAAGTTAAAGGCCTGTCTGCAGTTTGGTGTTGTGGCCCTTAGCACTGTATGAGGTTCCAATCTCAACAGTGGAGAAGATGGAAAGAGGAGTCACAGGCTACTTAAAGAAGTGGCTCAGAGTTCCACGATGCCTTACCACCATAGGCCTCTATGGAGATGGTGTCCTCAAGCTGCCCCTCACCAGTCTAACAGAGGAATTCAAGTGTGCAAAAACCAGGCTCCAGATGACACTGAATGAATCTCGAGACCCAGTGGTGAGCAACAACGCGCCGACCTTGGCAACTGGGCGCAAATGGAGGACAGGAAAAGCAGTCCAGGATGCAACAGCAGCCCTCAGACATGCTGACATTGTGGGTCATGTTCAGCAAGGGAGAGGAGGCCTTGGGCTAACTAGCCGTGCTGCTTGGTGTAAGGCCACTGCACCAGAGCGGCGGAAGATGGTAGTGCAGGAAGTACGCAATCAGGAGGAGGCTGCAAGGTGGGCCAAGGCAGTCTCTCTTGCCAAACAGGGACAGTGGACTCGATGGGACAGTGTGGAGAAGAGGAAGATCAGCTGGAAGGATCTGTGGGCCATGGAAGCGAGGCGGTTGAGCTTTTCCATCAGAGCAACATATGACGTCCTTCCAACACCAGTTAATCTTCAGCAATGGTATGGTGAAGATCCGGACTGTGCCCTCTGTTCCATGCCAGCCAACCTCAGGCACATTCTCACAGGGTGTAAAACAAGCCTCACCCAAGGACGCTACACTTGGCGTCACAACCAAGTCCTTAAAAACCTTGCGTCCGCCCTGGAGGACAAGCGAGCTGCCACCAACTCCCTACCACCCACAGCAGCATCACACTCCTTACGGACAAACTTTGTCCGCGAAGGGGCTAAACCACCGAAGAGCGGCTCTACACCATTAGAGCGAGACCAGCTGCGCTTGGCCCGCGACTGGAAAATGCTAGCTGACATTGGCCGGCAACTTGTGTTTCCTCCGGAGATCGCAACCACCACCCTAAGACCTGACATGGTGCTCTGGTCCCGTTCACTCAATAAGGTCTTCATCATTGAGCTCAAAGTACCCTGGGAAAACTCAGTAGATGAGGCTTATGAGCGAAAACATCTGCGCTATGCTGATCTAGCTGCCGAAGCACGGCATCATGGCTGGAACACAGAAGTCCGACCAGTGGAGGTGGGCTGCAGAGGTTTTGTGGCAACATCTACAACCAGACTGCTTAGAGACCTGGGAATTAAGGACCAGAGCCAGCGTTCGGCAATCAAAGCTGTATCAGAGGCGGCAGAAGGCAGCAGTCAGTGGCTCTGGATGAAGAGGAAAGACCCCAGCTGGGCCCCGAAGTGAGAGGGCCAGGAGGTATGCGGTCAACAATGCTTGACTCAGGGAGGAGGACGCCCCTGCCATGCATAGTCCCATGGGATGTAGGCTATCAACAACAAGGCAACTCCTATGACTAATTGGGAATGGGACGCAAGCGTAGGATTGATCACCCTGTCGCTGGCCGCCTTTGGGGAGGATGTATAGTGTGAAAGGCCGAAACACCCTAGGAACCAAAGGTACACTACTGACGATGCGCTCCCCAAATTTCACCACGCTCACTGTTCATTAACTCTTGGAAGTGCTTGCACAAAGGATAGTAACATCCCATCCTGTGTTCTTGGAATCTGAAATAGTTTTCATTATACATGAAAACTATGAAATAAAACATATGGAATCATGTAGAAATGAAAAATGAAAATATATTTTATATTTGAGATTATAAAAGTAGCCACCCTTTGCCTTGAAACCAGTTTTGCATTCTCTCAACCAGCTTCATGAGGTTGTCATCTGGAATGCATTGCAATTAACAGGTGTGCCTTGTTAAAAGTTCATTTGTGGAATTTCCTTTGAGCCAATCAGTTGTGTTGCGACAAGGTAGGGTTAGTATATAGAAGATAGCCCTATTCATTTAACTAGGCAAGTCAGTGAAGAACAAATTCTTATTTACAATGACGGTCTACCCCGGCCAAACCCTAACCCGGGCGAATTGTGCGCCGCCCTATGGGACTCCCAATCAAGGCCGGTTGTGATACAGCCTGGAATCGAACCAGGGTCTGTAGTGACGCCTCTAGCACTGAGACGCAGAGATGCAGTGCCTTAGACAGCTGCGCTACTTGGGAGCCCAAATAAGTAAAGAGAAATGACAGTCCGTCATTAATTTAAAACATGAAGGTCAGTGAATTCTGAAAATCTCAAGAACATTGAAAGTTTCTTCAAGTGCAGTCGTAAAAACTGTCAAGCACTATGATGAAACTGGGTCTAATGAGGATCGCCACAGGAAAGGAAGACCCAGAGTTACCTCTGCTGCAAATCGGCAATTAACTGCACCTCAGATTGCATCCCAAATAAATGCTTCACAGAGTTCAAGTAACAGACACACCTCAACCTTAAATGTTCAGAGGAGACTGCGTGAATCAGGCCTTCATGGTTGCTGTGAAGAAACCACTACTAAAGGACACCGATAAGAAGAAGAGACTTGCTTGGACCAAGAAACATGAGCAATGGACATGAGACCGGTGGAAATCTGTCTTTTGGTCATCTCCACATGTGTGGTTCCCACCGTGAATCATGGAGGAGGTGTGATGGTGTGGGGGTGCTTGCTGGTGACACTGTCAGTGATTTATTTAGAATTCAAGGCACACTTAACCAGCATGGCTGTCACTGGCTGTATAATATGATTTTGTTACCATCTAATGCACATTCAGATGTCATAAATCAGCACTGCAGAGCTCTCCCTGTCCTCCGTCGTACCTTGATTGTATTACTGTTCATGAAATCTGGAAATGTGCATGTACACCTTGGCCCATCTACTGTTTATAGCACCAATTCTGACTTGTGCTCTGATTAGTATTTCAAGAATTTCTGCTCTCGTAAAAGCCTGAGTTTTCTGCACATTAACACTAGAAGCTCATTTCCTAAAATGTATTAATTGAAAGTGTGGGTTCACAGCTCCAATCCAGATGTGTTGGTCATTACTAAGACGTGGTTATTTAAGGAAGAGTGTTTTGAATACTGATGTTAACCTTTCTGGTTATAACCTTTTCGGCAAGACAGATCTTCCAAAGGTGGGGGAGTGGCAATCTTTGCCAAGGATCACCTTCAGTGCTCTGTTGTTTCCACCAAGTCTGTCCCCAAACAATTTTATTTGCTGGTTTTAAGCATTCAACTTTCAAATAGCTTTTTGTTGACTGGGTGCTATCATCCTCCATCAGCACCGGCCTGTTCCCTATCTGCCCAAAACGCTCTCCTGGCTCCTTACACTAAGTCTGAATTTTTCCTGATAGGTGACCTAAACTGGGACATGCTTAAACCACCTGACCAAGTCCTAAAGCAATGGGACTCCCTAACTCTTTCTCAGATTATTACCAATCCCACAAGGTATAACTCCAAACACCAAGAAAAGGCTACTCTCCTCGATGTTATCCTCACAAATAATCCTGATAGGTATCGCCTGCCTACCACTGAGGAAGTACAGCTCCCGCTCAGCCCAGTCAAAACTGTTCGCTGCTCTGGCCCCCCAATGGTGGAACAAACTCCCTCACGACGCCAGGACAGCGGAGTCAATCACCACCTTCCGGAGACACCTGAAACCCCACCTCTTTAAGGAATACCTAGGATAGGATAAGTAATCCCTCTCACCCCCCCCCTTTAAGATTTAGATGCACTATTGTAAAGTGACTGTTCCACTCGATGTCATAAGGTGAATGCACCAATTTGTAAGTCGCTCTGGATAAGAGCGTCTGCTAAATGACTTAAATGTAAATGTATCAGTCTGATGTTTTCCGTAATGACCTTAGTGATTACTGTTTTACAGCATGTGTTCGTAATGGCTGCTCAGTGAAACAGCTTGTCCTGATTTGTCATAGACCCTTGCTAAAACACTTCCTTTATGACCTGGCCTCTGTAAATTGGAATCAGCTTGATCCCCTCTGTTGAAGAGGCTTGGACCTTCTTTTTTGATATTTTCAGTGATATTATTAACAAACACGTCCCCATAATGAAAATTTGAATTAAAAACAGGTTCAGCCCCTGGTTCAATCGTGATCTTGCTGAGTTACTCCACCTCAAGAATTGCATTTGGACTCCTGTGGCGGACCGGGCGCTGACATGGTCGCCAGGTGTATGGTGTTTCCTCCAACACATTGGTATGGCTGGCCTCTGGGTTAAGTTGGTATTGCGTCAAGAAGCACAGCGGCTTGGCTGGGTCGTGTTTCAGAGGAAGCATGGCTCTCGACCTTCGCCTCTCCCGTGTCCGTACGGGAGTTGCAGTGATGAGACAAGACTGTAACTACCAATTGCATATCACAAAATTGTGGAGAAAAAGGGGTAAAAAGTAAAACATTTAAATTAAATTGAAAAATTATACAAAAATGTAAAATACATAAATAAAAAGTAAAGAATTGCATTTGGCGGAAGGCTCGGCACACGCATACTCACTGAATTCCCACTTAAACTTGACCCCCCAAAAAACATCTGGCTCAGATGGTTTAGACCCTTTCTTCTTTAAGGTTGCTGCCCCTATAACCGCCAAGTGTCACGCCCTGGCCATAGAGAGGCTTTTATTCTTTTATACTTATTCTTTTATTTCTATGTTTTCTGTTTCTATGTTTTGGCCGGGTATGGTTCTCAATCAGGGACAGCGGTCTATCGTTGTCTCTGATTGGGAATCATACTTAGGCAGCCTTTTTTCCTTTGTACTTTGTGGGTAATTTACTTTGTTAGTGGCACTATAGCCCTAGTAAGCTTCACGGTCGTTTCTTTGTTTCTTGTTTTGTTGGCAACATTTATATAAATAAAGGAAAATGTACGCTTACCACGCTGCACCTTGGTCCGGTCATTTCCACGACAACGTCCGTGACACCAAGCCTCTCTCTGACCTTTTTAACCTGTCTCTCCTCTCTGGGGAGGTTCCCATTGCTTGGAAGGCAGCCACAGTTCGTCCTTTATTTAAAGGGGGAGATCAAGCTGATCCTAACTGTTACAGGCCTATTTCTATTTTGCCCTGTTTATCAAAAGTGTTGGAAAAACTTGTCAAAAATTAACTTGCTAGCTTTCTTGATGTCTATAGTATTCTCTCGGGTATGCAATCTGGTTTCCGCTTAGATTATGGATGTGTCACTGCAACCTTAAAGGTCCTCAATGACGTCACCATTGCCCTTGATTCTAAGCAATATTGTGCTGCTATTTTTATTGACTTGGCCAAAGCTTTTGATACGGTAGACCCTTCCATTCTTGTAGGCTGGCTAAGGAGTATTGGTGTCTCTGAGGGGTCTTTGGCCTGGTTTGCTAACTACCTCTCTCAAAGAGTGCAGTGTATAAAGTCAGAAAATATACTGTCTCAGCCACTGCCTAGGCTCAATCCTAGGCCCCACGCTCTTCTCAATTTACATCAACAACATAGTTCAGGCAGTAGGAAGGTCTCTCATCCATTTATATGCAGATGATACAGTCTTATACTCAGCTGGCCCCTCCCTGATTTTGTGTTAAATGCTCTACAACAAGGCTTTCTTAGTGTCCAACAACCTTTCTTTACCCTTAACCTTGTTCTGAACACCTCCAAAACAAAGTTCATGTGGTTTGGTAAGAAGAATGCACCACTTCCTACAGGTGTGATTACTACCTCTGAGGGTTTAGAGCTTAAGGTATACAAGTACTTAGGAGTATGGCTAGACGGTGCACTGTCCTTCTCTCAGCACATAACAAAGCTGCAGACTAAAGTTAAATCTAGACTTGGTTTCCTCTATCGTAATTGCTCCTCTTTCAACCCATCTCCCAAACTAACCCTGATTCAGATGACCATCCTACCCATGCTAGATTACTGGGACGTAATTTATAGATCGGCAGGTAAGGTCTTGAGCGGCTAGATGTTCTTTACCATTCGGCCATCAGTTTTGCCTCCAATGCTCCATATAGGACACATCACTGCACTCTATACTCCTCTGTAAACTGGTCATCGCTGTATACCCGTTGCAAGACCCCACTGGTTGATGCTTATTTAGCTACACTTGCATTAACATCTGCTAACCATGTGTATGTGACAAATACAATTTGATTTGATTTGATTTATAAAACCCTCTTAGGTCTCACTCCCCCCTATCTTAAATATCTACTGCAACCCTCGTCCTCCACATACAACACCCATTCTGCCAGTCACATTCTGCTAAAGGTCCCTAAAACACACACATCCCTGGGTCGCTCGTCTTTTCAGTTCGCTGCAGCTAGCAACTGGAATGAGCTGCAACAAACATTCAAACTGGACACCTATCTCAATCTCTTCATTCAAAGACTCAATCATGGACACTCTTACTGACAGTTGTGACTGCTTTGCATGACGTATTGTTGTCTCTACCTTCTTGCCCTTTGTGCTGTTGTCTGTGCCCAGTAATGTTCGTACCCTGTTTTGTGCTGCTGCCATGTTGTGTTGCTACCATGTTGTTGTTATGTTGTGTTGCTACTATGCTGAGTTGTCATGTGATGCTGCCATGCTATGTTGTTGTCTTAGGTCTCTCTTTATATAGTGTTGTGTTGTCTCGCTTATTGTGATGGGTGTCTTGTCCTATATTTGTATTTATTTGTATTTTTAATCCCAGCCCCCATCCCTGCAGGAGGCCTTTTGGTAGGCAGAATGTATTCTTAACTGACTTGCCTAGTTAAATAAAGGTTAAACAAGAATACAAATAATGGCACCAATTGTGCTATTGCGTGTGTTTTTTTTGTGTTATTTGAAACTTATTTGGTACATAATGTTTGTTGTTTTTCTATCTCTTAATTTTTTACTTCAGTTTATTTAAGGAAATACTTTCCAAACACTTATTTTTCTTAAAACTGCATTGTTAGTTAAGGACTTGTAAGTAAGCATTTCACTGTAAGGTCTACAGACCGGTTGTATTCAGCGCATGTGACTATTTAAAATTGGATTTGATTTGGAAGGGTTATTTGACCAAGAAAGAGAGTGATGGAGTGCTGTATCAGATGACCTGGCCCCCACAATCACCCGACCTCAACCAAATTGAGACGTGTCACACCGTGACCGTAGAGATCCTTATTATTCTCTATGTTTGGTTAAGTTAGGGTGTGACTCGGGTGGGAAAGTCTATGTTTTCTATTTCTTAGTTTTTTGCTGAGTGTGGTTCCCAATCAGAGGCAGCTGTTTATCGTTGTCTCCGATTGGGGATCATATATAAGTTGTCATTTTCCTTTAGGGTTTTGTGGAGTCTTGTTATCTGTTTAGTGTCTGTACCTGACAGAACTGTGCGCTTTCGTTTTCGCATTGTTATTTTGTTCGAGTGTTTTTTTGATAATAAAAATCATGAACACTTTCCACGCTGCGCTTTGGTCCACTCCTTTCGACGAGAGCCGTTACAGAAGACCCCACCACCAAAAGACCAAGCAGCATGGCCAGGAGGAGCAGGGATCCTGGGCCTGGGAGAAAAGGAAATGGAGGACATCCTGGACCTGGGAGGAGGTAATGGCAGGGGACAAGACCCTGCCATGGAAGCAGGCAGAGGTAGAGAGAGAGGAACGGCGACGCTACGAAAAATTGAGACAACAACGGAAGCCAGAGAGGCAGCTCCAAAAACATTTTGGGGGGTGGCACACGGGGAGATTGGCGGAGTCAGGGTTTAGACCTGAGCCAACTCCCCGTGCTTACAGTGGGGAGCGTGTGACCGGTCAGGCACCGTGTTATGGAGTCATGAGCACTGTGTCTCCAGTGCGCATTCACAGCCCGGTGCGCTCTGTACCAGCTCCCCGCAGTTGCCGTGCTAGAGTGGGCATTCAGCCAGGACGGATTGTGCCGGCTCAGCGTTCCTGGTCTCCGATGCGTCTCTTCGGCCCAGGCTATCCTGCGCCAGCTCCCGGAGTCTGCAGTGATGATCAATGGCACGAAGCCTGCAGTGATGATTCGCAGTCCAGAGCCTCCGGCGACGGTCCCCATTCCGGAGCCTCCAGCGACGGTCCCCAGTACAGAGCCACCAACGACGGGCGGGGGGGGGGGGGGGGGTACTGTCACGCCCTGACCTTAGAGATCCTTATTATTCTCTATGTTTGGTTAGGTCAGGGTGTGACTCGGGTGGGAAAGTCTATGTTTTCTATTTCTTTGTTTTTTCCCGAGTGTGGTTCCCAATCAGAGGCAGCTGTTTATCATCGTCTCTGATTGGGGATCATATATAAGTTGCCATTTTCCTTTTGGGTTTTGTGCGGTCTTGTTTTCTGTTTAGTGTCTATATCTGACAGAATTGTGCACTTTCGTTTTCGCTTTGTTATTTTGTTTGAGTAATAAAAATAATAAATAAAATAATACAAATCATGAACACTTTCCATGCTGCGCTTTGGTCCACTCCTTTCGACGAGAGCCGTTACAAGATGGTTTGGGATAACTTGGACCGCAGAGTAAAGCAAAAGCAGCCAACAAATGCTCAGTGGAAACACCTTCAATACTGTTGTAAAGGCATTCCAGGTGACTACCTAATGAATCTGGTTGAGGGAATGACAAAAGTGTGCAAAGCTGTCATCAAGGCAAAGGGTGGCTACTTTGAAGAACCTCAAATATAAAATATATTTAGATTTGTTTAACACTTTTTGGGTTATTACATGATTCCATATGTGTTATTTCATAGTTTTGATGTCTTCACTACTTTTCTACAATGTAGAAAATAGTCAATAATAAAGATAAACCCTTGAATGTATAGGTGTGTCCAAACTTTTGTCTGGTACTGTATCAAACCAAGAAGCCTGGGACTTGCCTTGGCATGGAGGCTGTCATCCAGCAGCACGTTACTGGGCTTGAGATCCAGGTGCAGCAGGGGCGGATCGAGGTGGTGGAGAAAGTTCATGCCCAGAGCCACCTGGTGGGCCAGGCGGAAGGACAGAGGCCAGGGTGGGGGGCCGGAGAGACGTTCCTGGAGGGTCGCCAGGGACCCCCTCTCCATAAACTGTAGAAATATTACAAATAAAGGAGAATAAATACCCACACATTGTATATGCTACTAATTACCACCCGTGCATGAGTCACTAAGTCAGACTTATTCACAGTAGGTATTATTTACCTCCATGACCAGCCCCAGGTGGGTGGAGGGGCCGGAGCTTGGGGGCCGTCCCTGGTACACCCCTAGGATCCTGAGGACATATGAGCTCCCCCCCTGGCGCATGAGGTCTGCCTCTCTGAGCAGAGATGAGCTGGAGCTGGTGTGTATGTGTGATGGGTAGGTAGAGGAAGATATGTGTGTGTGTGATGGGTAGGTAGAGGTAGGTGTGTGTGTGTGTGTGTGTGTGTGTGTGTGTGTGTGTGTGTGTGTGTGTGTGTGTGTGTGTGTGTGTGTGTGTGTGTGTGTGTGTGTGTGTGTGTGTGTGTGTGTGTGTGTGTGTGTGTGTGTGTGTGTGTGTGTGTGTGTGTGTGTGTGTGTGTGTGTGGGTAGGTAGGTAGGTAGGTAGGTAGGTAGGTAGAGGTGTGTGAGTGGAGAGACAAAATAATTGACAGAGATATAGGCAACATGTTATTGAGGAAAATGTGGAGTTTGCCTGGGTCAGTACTTCGAACCGGGTTCAAATGACTGTCGTTACCCCAAGAGATCCGAACCCCTTGATGAGATCAATAGGTGTTGGATTAACAATGGTCGCTACAAGATGAATATGCACTCAACTCAAGAAAGTACTTTTATGCAAAGTTGGGAAATAGACCATACTTACCCGTCATCATAATGCAACAACTTGATGGCCACGTCCAACCCCCACTCTACATGTCTGGCCTTGTGGATCTGTCCAAACCCTCCTGAGCCAATCACACACCATTTCTGCAGGCTGTCATCACCAATCAGCAACGGAGCCGGACAACTGGACAGTTCCATCTTTCACCAGGAGGCCAAGGAGAAATACTGCAACTAAACCACAAATGAAACAATGGATTGTTACAGCATGTGTGATGATTTACAAAAGAATGTACAGAATGTAGGCTACAATACAGCACAAAGTAACTGATTTACTGTAGCTACTGTGCCAAAGTGAGAAGAACAGACCACCATAAAGAATACTACCCTCAAGACAGAAATAGAAAAAAAGATAAAGGAGGGAGAGCGAGAGAGAAAAAAAACCTGTCATGCAGGTGAAAGAGGACCCAAAAGCGACTTAACAGAAACAGAGTTTATTTAAGTCCAAACAGGGAATAACAGAAATCCTCTAGTCTGTAGAGGGGAATAACTGGAGAAGCGGCCACAGACTGCAGGTCGCTTCGGGTAGGCGCAGGCCGTAGTTGACAGAGACACCTGCTCACACGCAGCATCTGATGAAGGCAAAAAACACGACAGGACAGGGCGATACACAATCACAGCAAAAACACGACAGGACAGGGCGAAACGCAATCACAGCATGGTGAATACTAAACAAGGAACCGACGGGACAGGAACGGAACACAAAGGAATAAACAGGGACTCTAATCAGGGGAAAGGATCGGGAACAGGTGCGGGAAGACCAAATGATGACTAGGGGAATAGGAACAGCTGGGAGCAGGAACGGAACGACAGAGAGAAGAGAGAGCGAGAGAGTGAGAGAGGGAGGGGGAGAGAGAGGGACAGAAGGAGGGAAAGAACCAAATAAGACCAGCAGAGGGAAACGAACAGAATGGGGAGCACAGGGACAAGACATGACAACAAATGACAAACACGACAGTACCCCCCCCACTCACCGAGCGCCTCCTGGCGCACTCGAGGAGGAATCCTGGCGGCAACGGAGGAAATCATCGATGAGTGAACGGTCCAGCACGTCCCGAGACGGAACCCAACTCCTCTCCTCAGGACCGTAACCCTCCCAATCCACTAAGTATTGGTGACCCCGTCCCCGAGAACGCATGTCCATGATCTTATGTACCTTGTAAATAGGTGCGCTCTCGACAAGGACGGGAGGGGGGGGGAGGGAAGACGAACGGGGGTGCGAAGAAAGGGCTTAACACAGGAGACATGGAAGACAGGATGGACGCGACGAAGATGTCGCGGAAGAAGCAGTCGCACAGCGACAGGACTGACGACCTGGGAGACACGGAACGGACCAATGAACCGCGGAGTCAACTTACGAGAAGCTGTCGTAAGAGGAAGGTTGCGAGTGGAAAGCCACACTCTCTGGCCGCAACAATACCTTGGACTCTTAATCCTGCGTTTATTGGCGGCTCTCACAGTCCTCCCCGCAGACAAAGGCAGACCGGTAATGAAGTCTAAGGCGATGTGAGACCATGGTCGAGAAGGAATGGGGAGCGGTCTGAGACGACCGGCAGGAGGAGAGTTACCCGACTTAGTCTGCGCGCAGTCCGAACAAGCAGCCACGAAACGGCGCGTGTCACGCTCCTGAGTCGGCCACCAAAAGCGCTGGCGAATAGACGCAAGAGTGCCTCCAACACCGGGATGACCAGCTAACTTGGCAGAGTGAGCCCACTGAAGAACAGCCAGACGAGTGGAAACAGGAACGAAAAGGAGGTTACTAGGACAAGCGCGCGGCGACGCAGTGTGCGTGAGTGCTTGCTTAACCTGTCCTTCAATTCCCCAGACTGTTAACCCGACAACACGCCCATAAGGAAGAATCCCCTCGGGATCAGTAGAAGCCACAGAAGAACTAAACAGACGGGATAAGGCATCAGGCTTGGTGTTCTTGCTACCCGGACGGTAAGAAATCACAAACTCGAAACGAGCGAAAAACAACGCCCAACGAGCTTGAGGGGCATTAAGTCGTTTGGCAGAACGGATGTACTCAAGGTTCTTATGGTCTGTCCAAACGACAAAAGGAACGGTCGCCCCCTCCAACCACTGTCGCCATTCGCCTAGGGCTAAGCGGATGGCGAGCAGTTCACGGTTACCCACATCATAGTTGCGCTCAGATGGCGACAGGCGATGAGAAAAATAAGCGCAAGGATGAACCTTATCGTCAGACTGGAAGCGCTGGGATAGAATGGCTCCCACGCCTACCTCTGAAGCGTCAACCTCGACAATGAATTGTCTAGTGACGTCAGGAGTAACGAGGATAGGAGCGGACGTAAAACGTTCTTTTAGAAGATCAAAAGCTCCCTGGGCGGAACCGGACCACTTAAAACACGTCTTGACAGAAGTAAGAGCTGTGAGAGGGGCAGCAACTTGACCGAAATTACGAATGAAACGCCGATAGAAATTAGCGAAACCTAAAAAGCGCTGCAACTCGACACGTGACCTTGGAACGGGCCAATCACTGACAGCTTGGACCTTAGCGGAATCCATCTGAATGCCTTCAGCGGAAATAACGGAACCGAGAAAAGTAACGGAGGAGACATGAAAAGAGCACTTCTCAGCCTTTACGTAGAGACAATTCTCTAAAAGGCGCTGTAGAACACGTCGAACGTGCTGAACATGAATCTCGAGTGACGGAGAAAAAATCAGGATATCGTCAAGATAGACAAAAACAAAAATGTTCAGCATGTCTCTCAGAACATCATTAACTAATGCCTGAAAAACAGCTGGCGCATTGGCGAGACCGAACGGCAGAACCCGGTACTCAAAATGCCCTAACGGAGTGTTAAACGCCGTTTTCCACTCGTCCCCCTCTCTGATGCGCACGAGATGGTAAGCGTTACGAAGGTCCAACTTAGTAAAGCACCTGGCTCCCTGCAGAATCTCGAAGGCTGATGACATAAGGGGAAGCGGATAACGATTCTTAACCGTTATGTCATTCAGCCCTCGATAATCCACGCAGGGGCGCAGAGTACCGTCCTTCTTCTTAACAAAAAGAACCCCGCCCCGGCCGGAGAAGAAGAAGGCACTATGGTACCGGCGTCAAGAGACACAGACAAATAATCCTCGAGAGCCTTACGTTCGGGAGCCGACAGAGAGTATAGTCTACCTCGAGGGGGAGTGGTCCCCGGAAGGAGATCAATACTACAATCATACGACCGGTGAGGAGGAAGGGAGTTGGCTCGGGACCGACTGAAGACCGTGCGCAGATCATGATATTCCTCCGGCACTCCTGTCAAATCGCCAGGTTCCTCCTGAGAAGTAGGGACAGAAGAAACGGGAGGGATGTCAGACATTAAACACTTCACATGACAAGAAACGTTCCAGGATAGGATAGAATTACTAGACCAATTAATAGAAGGATTATGACATACTAGCCAGGGATGACCCAAAACAACAGGTGTAAACGGTGAACGGAAAATCAAAAAAGAAATAGTCTCACTGTGGTTACCAGATACTGTGAGAGTTAAAGGTAGTGTCTCAAATTTGATACTGGGAAGATGACTACCATCTAAGGCAAACATGGGCGTAGGCTTGTCTAACGGTCTGAAAGGAATGTTATGTTTCCGAACCCATGCTTCGTCCATGAAACAACCCTCAGCCCCAGAGTCAATCAAGGCACTGCATGTAGCACCCGAACCGGTCCAGCGTAGATGGACCGACATAGTAGTACAAGATCTAGATGAAGAGACCTGAGTAGTAGCGCTCACCAGTAGCCCTCCGCTTACTGATGGGCTCTGGCCTCTTACTGGACATGAATTAACAAAATGTCCAGCAACTCCGCAATAGAGGCACAGGCGGTTGGTGATCCTCCGTTCCCTCTCCTTAGTCGAGATGCGAATCCCTCCCAGCTGCATGGGCTCAGTCTCAAAGCCAGAGGAGGGAGATGGTTGCGATGCGGAGCAGGGAAACACCGTTGATGCGAGCTCTCTTCCACGAGCCCGGTGACGAAGATCTACCCGTCGTTCTATGCGGATGGCGAGAGCAATCAAAGAGTCCACATCTGAAGGAACCTCCCGGGAGAGAATCTCATCCTTAACCACTGCGTGGAGTCCCTCCAGAAAACGAGCGAGCAGCGCCGGCTCGTTCCACTCACTAGAGGCAGCAAGAGTGCGAAACTCAATAGAATAATCCGTTATGGACCGTTCACCTTGGCATAAGGAAGCCAGGGCCCTAGAAGCCTCCCTACCAAAAACTGAACGGTCAAAAACCCGAATCATCTCCTCTTTAAAGTTCTGGAACTTGTTAGAGCAATCAGCCCTTGCCTCCCAGATAGCTGTGCCCCATTCTCGAGCCCGGCCAGTAAGGAGTGAAATGACGTAAGCAACCCGAGCTCTCTCTCTAGAGTATGTGTTGGGTTGGAGAGAGAACACAATCTCACACTGCGTGAGAAAGGAGCGGCACTCAGTGGGCTGCCCGGAGTAGCAAGGTGGGTTATTAACCCTAGGTTCTGGAGGCTCGGCAGGCCAGGAAGTAACAGGTGGCACGAGACGTAGACTCTGGAACTGTCCAGAGAGGTCGGAAACCTGAGCGGCCAGGTTCTCCACGGCATGGCGAGCAGCAGACAATTCCTGCTCGTGTCTGCCGAGCATGGCTCCTTGGATCTTGACGGCAGTGTAACGAGCGTCTGAAGTCGCTGGGTCCATTCCTTGGTCGGTTCCTTCTGTCATGCAGGTGAAAGAGGACCCAAAAGCGACTTAACAGAAACAGAGTTTATTTAAGTCCAAACAGGGAATAACAGAAATCCTCTAGTCTGTAGAGGGGAATAACTGGAGAAGCGGCCACAGACTGCAGGTCGCTTCGGGTAGGCGCAGGCCGTAGTTGACAGAGACACCTGCTCACACGCAGCATCTGATGAAGGCAAAAAACACGACAGGACAGGGCGATACACAATCACAGCAAAAACACGACAGGACAGGGCGAAACGCAATCACAGCATGGTGAATACTAAACAAGGAACCGACGGGACAGGAACGGAACACAAAGGAATAAACAGGGACTCTAATCAGGGGAAAGGATCGGGAACAGGTGCGGGAAGACCAAATGATGACTAGGGGAATAGGAACAGCTGGGAGCAGGAACGGAACGACAGAGAGAAGAGAGAGCGAGAGAGTGAGAGAGGGAGGGGGAGAGAGAGGGACAGAAGGAGGGAAAGAACCAAATAAGACCAGCAGAGGGAAACGAACAGAATGGGGAGCACAGGGACAAGACATGACAACAAATGACAAACACGACAAAACCAATCCAATTCCGATCAACTCCCATATCTACTGGGTGAAAAACCACAGTGTGCCATCACAGCAGCGAGATTTGTGACCTGTTGCCACAAGAAATGGGCAACCAGTGAAGAACAAACACCATTGTAAATACAACCCATATTTATGTTTATTTATTTTCCCTTTCGTACTTTAACTATTTGCACATCGTTATAACACTAATATGACATTGGGAATGTCTTTATTACTTTGAAACTTTTGTGAGTGTAATGTTTACTGTTAATTTTGGATTGTTTATTTCACTTTTTGGATTGTTTATTTCACTTTGTGTATTATCTATTTAACTTGCTGTGCCAATGTAAACATTGTTTCCCATGCCAATGAAGCCCTTTGAAATTAATTTAATTGAAAGAGAGAGAGAGAGAGTAAAGACTCAATCTCTCAACTATATTGGTATTTTCCTTCGTACTCTTTTAACTTCCTCAATTGTAATTTACAATTCAATAAAATAAGAAAAAAATCACAGAACCAAACAGAACCATGCTTACCTTTGTGGTTTTCATGCTCTTTATAACAACAGGTGTTATTAAAACACTATTTTGCAATGAAATAGCAGCGAAAATGATCAAACCCGTTGTGTTAAAAATATGTCAGTTCATTTTCTGCGAGATATCTTTTCTAATGGCGGTGTACTTCTCATAAACGTCTTTCACTTCCCATCAAGAGTTGGCAGAATCAGAGGGATGACGCACTGATTGAGTGACAGAGCAGGGGCGCCTCACCTGGCTGCGAAATAGAGTGAAGGTGAAGATAACCTGATTGGTGACAGTTGTAAAATGTTTTTATAAGCTAAATAGCCGTTTCTTCGAGTCATTGACAATGACATGTTTTTATTATAACGAGCAATTTTAGAAAAATGTCCTAATGAGGTGTGTTTTGAAAATAACGTTTATTTTTTGAATAATAGTTTAAAATTCCACTACATAACCTATTTTAGGCATATTATGATTATGTCCCAATTGTGTATTGATATGGACTTAGGCTACTTCAGTTGACAACCATTATTATTGACTGAATACTAGATTGTTGCAAATAATTCATTTCAAGACTAGATTAATTTTAGTTTACAGCTATACCACCTATCAATAGAAAGGGAAGTTTTATTTTGCACGTGACGTAAATGGAATTTCCCTGATCGCTCGGTTTATTTTGGTTTCCGCTAGATAGCACAGCTACAAAGTGAAAATGGACTCTATCGTAAAAATCACTGAAAACTCAAATCTGCTTTTTGGTCTTAATTTGACGTTATGGTTGGGCATTCGGTTAGCAGTGTGGTAACAGTTAGAGTAAAGGTAATGTTTTTTAAGTAAAAAATGTAAGGAGATAAATTGTAGAAATAGGCAAGGTCTGTGACTTTGTGGATGTGGTAACTAGTGACGACCGTTAATTCTTGTTTCTTTTTATCGTACAGCCTGGTGTATCTGCGCATTTATGTTCTTTCACAGCTAGGGATTTTACGATAGCATGTTGTTGTTATGTACAAGTGTGTTCAGTCACTTCGAATCTGATATTTATGTAGGTGTATAACACATTATTCGAAAGCACCAAATATATTTAATAAAGTAATAAAAGGCAACTGTCGGTGATATTACCGATAATAACCTATTTAAATCGTGCGTGTTAATCTGCCTACATGATTACGCATGTCGCAGATACTCCAGCCTTTATGTTGTTGTGTCTGTATAGTGTCTGTTTTAAAGCCCACATAACTTACAGACAGTACTTTCTACAGTAGCCTAACTCTGTCGCTCAATTCACAAACTTTCTTGTATAATATTATCAACCTTTGCTGTCGCTCGTTCACGTCGTTTTTGTGTCACGGTACTTGTGAACTTTGGACTGCATTGTTCTATGATTGCAGAAGGCAAAACCAAGTTATTCAAATACTAGAAATCGAAACTGAGAGAAGCAACTTCGGGAAAAGGAAGAATGAGGTTAGAGAATTATTTTGTTGAGTTTGTTCATAATATTATTTAAATATAGCCTACAATTAACTTTGTAAATTAATTAAACTATTATAGCTGTTGTTGTGGACGATGCTGTGTTTAGAGAGTGTGTTAGTACCTGCTATAATTCTGTGTTCGTAACCAAGTGGTGGTAGGCCTTATTATTTAAGGTGTAAATAACAATTGGATGAATTCACGTGGTTTAAACTCGTTGAGAAACGGCGATTGGCTAATGGCCAACAACAAGCTGGGTCAAAGATAAACTAAAATTACATTTTCATGGATGTAAACTAATTATAGTTTTCATAAACTGTTAATAGATAGCTTTTTATAAATAATGTTTTGTTGTTGTATTTAACTGTCGAAATGCTGTTATCGAGGTAATTTCCTTAGTAAGTGACTTCAAAAAAGTTTAAAGTCAAAGATCCTCCAAGTCAGAGTTACATGTGGGAAACAAAATTATTTTGCCCGAGTTGTGACGTATCACCACAGACCTTTGACCTTTACAACCAAAAGATGACAACAAATTAGTTTTTGACAACTACAATATGGATAATCAATTTGGATAATTTAGCTAGACCATATTGTTAATGTTAAGCAAGCTAGCAAAGTGTATTATTAGCAACGTAAATACATAAAATTAAATCTTATTGGTTGATGAATTGTTCCGACTTCAAAAGCACTTGAACACAATCATGTTGGACAATCATGTCGCACACAATCATGCCCATTTTTCTCATGAAGGTGAAACCAACAGGAGCTCAGGTATGATAAACGACTTTCCCACTTGTGATTAATGCAGGGTACTTTAATGCAGGCAAACTTAAATCAGTATTAACAAAAAATTTACCAGCATGTCACATGTGCAACCAGAGGGAAAAAAAATCCTAGACCACCTTTACTCCACACACAGAGATGCATACAAAGCTCTCCCCTCCCTCCATTTGGCAAATATGACCATAATTCTATCCTCCTGATTCCACAAGCTCAGAAATGATAGACGACTTTCCCACTTGTAATTACCAGTGGCGATGTTAGCATGTAAATCTTTGTGGGGCAAACAAAAATTGACCAAATTATTAGGGTGAGGCACATGGGCTACTAACAGTTTACTACACAACATACACTTTGAATTACACTTAGAGTTATAGATGGCACCGAAGAACATGGTTGACGTTTTACATTCTCCCAACCAATTGTGCTATTCTGTTAGTATTTTTTTGCGTTTTGTGTAACTTCTTTTTAAACTTATTTTGTACATAATGTTGCTGCTACCGTCTCTTATGACCGAAAATAACTTCTGGACATCAGAACAGCGATTATTCACTGCAGACTAAATTAAACTTTTTCCTTTAATGAGTCAGACGAAAAGGATATACTGCTTTCACTGGAAAAGACACTGATATCCGTCATTTGCTTGAAGAAAAGACGCAGGAAAAGGAGCCGCAGATCAGGCAGCCTTCTGAGAATCCGTAGGCGAGCGGGTAAACTCCCACTACCATCCGTTCTTCTTGTTAATGTGCAAACATTGGAAAATAAAATTGACGACCTACGATTAAGATGATCTTACCAACGGGACATTAAAAACTGTAATATCTTATGTTTCGCCGAGACGTGGCTGAATGAAGATACGGATAATATAGAGCTTGTGGGATTTTTCATGCACTGGCAGAACAGAGACGTAACATCTGGTAGAGAAGAAGAAAATGCTCACCTAGAAGCATCACTCCTATTGTCTGGGGACTTTAATGCAGGCAATCTTAAATCAGTTTTACCCAATTTTAACGGCATGTCAAATGTGCAACCAGAGGGAAAGAAATCCTAGACCACCTTTACTCCACACACAGAGATGCATACAATGCTTTGCCCGGCCCTCCATTTGGCAAATCTGAACATAATTCTATCCTCCTGATTCCTGCTTATAAGCAAAAACTAAAGCAGGAAGTAAAGCAGTGACTCACTCAATACGGAAGTGGTCAGATGACGCGGATGCTACACTACAGGACTGTTTTGCTAGCACAGACTGGAATATGGAATATGTTCCGGTATATGGAATATGTTCCGGGATTCATCCAATGGCATTTAGGAGTACACCACCTCAGTCATCGGCTACATCACTAAGTGCATTGACGACGACGTCCCCACTGTGACTCTATGTACATATCCCAACCAGAAGCCATCGATTACAGGCAACATCCGCATCGAGCTAAAAGCTACAGCTGCCGCTTTCAAGGAGAGGGAGACAAATCCGGACGCTTATAAGAAATACCGCTAAGCCCTCAGACGAACCATAAAACAAGCAACGTGTCAATGCAGGATGATGACTGAATCCTACTACACCGGCTCTGACGCTTGTCAGATGTGGCAGGGCTTGAAAACTATTACAGACTATGAAGGGAAACCCAGACGCGAGCTGCCCTGTGACCCAAGCCTACCAGACGAGCTAAATGCCTATTATGCCCGCTTCAAGGCAAGCAATACTGAAGCATGCACTGTTCTGGAAGACCGTGTGATAACGCTCTCGGTAGCCGATGTGAACAAAACATTTAAACAGGTCAACATTCACAAAGCCGCTGGGCCAGACGGATTACCAGGGTGTGCACTCAAAGCATGCGCGGAACAATTGTCAAGTGTCTTCACTGACATTGTCAACCTCTCCCTGACCGAGTCTGTAATACATGTTTCAAGCAGACCACCATGGTCCCTGTGCCCAAGAATGCGAAGGTAAACTGCCTATATGATTACTGCCCCGTAGCACTCACTTCTGCAGCCATGAAGTGCTTTGAAAGGCTGGTCATGGCTCACAACAGCATCCTCCAGGACACCATAGACACACTCAAATTCGCATAACGCCCCAAAAGATCCGCAGATGATGCAATCTCAATCACACTCCACACTGCCCTTTCCCACCTGGACAAAAGGAACACCTATGTGAGGTAATGAAGGTAATGAACCTAATACTGTTCATTGACTACAGCTCAGCGTTCAACATCATAGTGCCCACAAAGCTCATCACTAAGCTAAGGACTCAGGGACTAAACACCTCCCTCTGCAAATGGATCATGGACTTCCTGACGGGCTGCACACAGGTAGTAAGAGTAGGCAGTAACATGTCTGTCATGCTAATCTTTAACACTGGGGCTCCTCAGGGTTGTGTACTTAGTCCCCTCCTGTGCTCCCTGTTCACCCACAACTGTGTGGCCAAACACAACTCCAACACCATCATTAAGTTTGCTGACAACACAACAGTGGTAGGGCTGATCACCGACAACGATGATACAGCCTATAGGGAGGAGGTCAGAGAACTGGCAGTGTGGTGCCAGGACAACAACATCTCCCTCAATGTGAGCAAGATAAAGGAGCTGATCGTGTACTAAGGGAAAAGGCGGGCCGAACAGGTCCCCGTTAACATTGACGGGGCTGTAGTGGAGCGGGTCGAGAGTTTCAAGATCCTTGGTGTGCACATCACCAATGAACTGTAATGGTCCAAACATACCAAGACCGTAGTGAAGAGGGCTCGACAAAACCTTTTCCCCCTCAGCAGACTAAAAAGATTTGGCATGGGTCCCCAGATCCTCAAAAGGTTCTACAGCTGCACCATCGAGAGCATCCTGACCGGTTGCATCACCGCCTGGTATGGCACCTGCTTGGTGAATGGCCCAGTACATCACTGGGGCCAAGGTTCTTGCCATCCAGGACCTATTTAATAGCCGGTGTCAGAGGAAAGCCCATAAATCACCCAAGTTAGAGACTGTTTTCTCCTCAACCGCATGGCAAGCGGTACCGGAGCGCCAAGTCTAGGACTAAAAGGCTCCTCAACAGCTTCTACCCTTAAGCCATAAGACTCCTGAACAGGTAATCAAATGGCTACCCGGACTATTTGCATTGTGTGCCACCCCAACCCCTCTTTTTACGCTGCTGCTACTCTCTGTTTATCATATATGTATAGTCACTTTAACTATACATTCATGTACATACATTTACATTACATTTAAGTCATTTAGCAGACGCTCTTATCCATACTACCTCAATTGGGCCGACCAACCAGTGCTCCCGCACATTGGCTAACCGGGCTATCTGCATTCTGTCCCACCACCCGCCAACCCTCTTTTACACTACCTAGCAATTGCCATACCAGGCAGTGATGCAACCAGTCAGGATGCTCTCGATGTTGCAGCTGTAGAACCTTTTGAGGATCTCAGGACCCATGCCAACTGTCTTGGTGTGTTTGGACCATTCTCGTTTGTTGTTGATGTGGACACCGAGGATCTTGAAGCTCTCAACCTGCTCCACTACAGCCCTGTCAATGAGAATGGGGGTGTGCTCGGTCCTCCTGGTTCCTGGTTCTACATTTTTTGAACGGGGCATGCTTATTTAAGATGGTGAGGAAAGCATTTTTAAAGAATAACCAGGCATCCTCTACTGACGGAATGAGGTCAATATCCTTCCAGGATACCCGGACCAGGTCGATTAGAAAGGCCTGCTCGCTGAAATGTTTTAGGGAGCGTTTGACAGAGATGAGGGGTGGTCGTTTGACCGTGTACCCATTACAGACACAGGCAATGAGGCAGTGATTGCTGAGATCCTGGTTGAAGACAGCAGAGGTGTATTTAGAGGGCAGGTTGGTCAGGATGATATCTATGAAAGTACTCGTGTTTACGGATTTGGGATTGTACCTGGTAGGTTCCATGATAATTTGTGTGAGATTGAGGGCATCTAGCTTAGATTGTGGGATGGCCGGGGTGTTAAGCATATACCAGTTTAGGTCACCTAACAGTACAAACTCTGAAGTTAAATGGGGGCAATTAATTCACATATGGTGTCCAGGGAACAGCTGGGGGCTGAGGGTGGTCTGTAACAAGCGGCAACAGTGAGAGACCTATTTCTGGAAAGGTTGATTTTTAAAAGTAGAAGCTCAAACTGTTTGTGCACAGACCTGGATAGCATGACAGAACTCTGCAGGCTGTCTCTGCAGTAGATTGCAACTCCACCCCCTTTGGCAGTTCTATCTTGGTGGAAAATGTTATTGGGGATGGAAATTTCCGAATTTTTGGTGACCTTCCTAAGCCAGGATTCAGACACAGCTAGGACATCAGGGTTGGTGGAGTGTGCTAAAGCAGTGAATAAAACAAACTTAGGGAGGAGGCTTCTGATGTTTACATGCATGAAACCAAGGCTTTTACGGTTACAGAAGTAAACAAATCATAGCGCCTGGGGAATAGGAGTGGAACTGGGGGCTACAGGGCCTGGGTTAACCTCTACATCACCAGATGAACAGAGAAGGAGTGGGATAAGGGTAGGGCTAAAGGATATAAGAACTGGTCGTGTAGCGTGTTGGGGACAGAGAATAAAAGGAGCAGATTTATGGGCGTGGCATAATTTACAGACAAGGGTATGGTAGGATGTGAGTACAGTGGAGGTAAACCTATGCGTTGCGTGATGATGAGAGAGGTTTTGTTTCTGGAGGCATCAATTGACGTAGGTGAGGTCTCCGCATGTGTGTGGGGTGGGACAAAAGATCTATCTAATTCATTTTGAGCAGGACTGAGTGCTCTACAGTGAAATAAAACAATAAAAACTATCCAGGACAGCAGTAGTCAAGGCATATTGACATTAGAGAGCGGCATAAAGCAATCACAGGTGTTGATCAGGAGAGCTAAGACAACAACGGGTAAATGGTGATGAATGGGCAGAGCGGGTCAGTTAGGTACATACAGGACCTAAGTTTGAGGCTGGGGCCGACAGGTAAACTAATTGGGCTACTGTGTTATTGAAACACTCAAGCTGTGTAGCCGATTGATCATAGTGTCAAAAGAGCAGCAATAGGTAAGTCCGGGTGTTGTTCGGTAGTCACTACTACGGGCGAGCAGGGGACACAGCATTCAGAAAAGCTAGCGGGCCGGGGCTAGTAGATTGTTCTGCGGCAATATCGTATCAGAATAGCCTCTTGAGAGCACATCGGGCGATCACGTCGACAGTCCAGTCATGGTGGATCGGCAGGGCTCCGTGTCGACAATAAAGGATCCAGGCCAATTGGCAAAAGAGGTATAGTAGCCCTGGAATTAGCTTGTATATGGGCATAGCTCGAGGCTAACTGGTGCCTGCTTTGGGACAAAGGCGTTAGCTAACAGTAGCCACTCGTTTGCAGCTACTTAGCTGCGCTGATCCAGAATAATGATTTGGTGTAATGATCCAGAGCGGCAGGAATCCAATGATATGGTAGAGAGAAGCTGTTCGATATGCTCTGGGTTGATATCGCGCTGTGCAAGACTGGCAGGCGTTGTCCGAGCTAAGGCTGGCTGATGCCGGGGGAAAAGGCGATGACCGCTAGCTGTGGCTAACAAAGATTGGTAGCTAGTTAGCTGGCTAGCTCCTGATGGAAGTTCCAGTTATGAGGAATAAAAATAGCATATCCATACCACATTGTGTGAGGCGGGTTGCAGGAAAGTATATTTAGTTCGTAGATAGAAAGTGAGATTAAGATATATACGAAAAAGACTGGCTATTTACAAGGGATAAAACATGGGATAAGACAAAGGCAGATATACACGACCTACTGTGCTGCCATCTTGGATTAGAAGTATATATACTCCACCACAAGTATATATACTCCAATTTAGGTAGACCTACTTCTCTCCAATCCTGGTATCTGTTAAGGTCCGACAGGAAGACGAAGTGATAGGGTAATAACCATTGTTTCTCCCTTAAGGGGATCTGACCTGACCTCAACCCCCTTGATGCCTAATCCAAAGATCTCCACCCATATCCCTTACAGCAATCCTGTGACTTCCTCCTGTCCATCCAACACATTCCAAAGCCTTTTTGGCTCCTATAGATAACCATTAACTTCTGATGTAAAAACCAGTCTCTTTCACTCCTTAGATACTATACTTAGTATAACAATGTTCCACGTTTAACCCAGAATCTAACACCTTGTGGTGCTGTGCTCACTTGAACAGGAAGGTGGCAAGTTTTGTCACCAAGGTCTGGCATTCTCTGGATGTATGGTTCTTTCCAGACAACTGGGAACTCAGGGGGGGGGGTGGACAAGGTCAATTCATGCCGCCAGTGAGCTTCAGCTCGGAGCTTGGAGGCTACAGTTCCCGACCTGGAATTCCGAGTTGGATGACCATTCAAAATGTATAATGTTTAGAAAATATACCGTTAAACCCAGACACGGACAATACACCAAATCCACTGAATAGCAGGCTAGTGATTGCTTAGGCAGTTAGCCACTGATTCCTTCCAAACCGCTCATTGTTGAAATTGCGATTTCCAACTTGTGTAATGTTTATTTCCAATGGCACGATGAGCAACGATACGTTTTATCTATAATATCTCATCATAATTTATCTTCATCTGAAAAGGATTTGCTGGTAGATTGTCGACTTGATTCATGATGATGACTGCTAGCTTGCTAACTAAGATTTTGAAAGTATGATGTTGACATGATCAGTTCAATCAAAGCTTTGGTAGATATAACATGATTTGACGTTAGTTTACCTGTGGCCAATGACCTGGAGCCTTCTTGGATGGGCACATCTAATGTAACTCTATGGCAGCACCCAAGGGGCTTGAATTTTCAAGCTCTTCTCGTATATTTTATGGTGATGTAATGTCCCCATGAGTGACAGAACACTGAGCCAATCATGGCGCAACTAGAGAACATTACCAACCTCTACGCTTTGAATATTCCGCTGGCTGCCCCACCACCACATAAATCGCTGAGCTAGGCTGAAACACCTACATTTTGGAGCTGCCTTACACAAGAAAGCGAAAAAGAGACCACGTTTGTATGCAGCTTTATTAACGTGTTTGCAAACTGATATGTGACATGTATTAATGTGAAAATAACATGCAAAATAGGCACACAAAAAAAGTGTTAAATAAATCAAATATATTTCAGATTTTAGATTCTTCAAATGTTAGATTCTTCAACCCTTTGCCTTGATGACAGCTTTGCACACTCTTGGCATTCTCTCAACTAGTTTCACCTGGAATTCTTTTCCAACCGTCTTGAAGGAGTTCCTACATATGCTGAGCACCTGTTGCCTGCTTTTCCTTCACTCTGCCGTCCAACTAATTTCAAACCATCTGAATTTGGTTGAGGTTGGGTGATTGTGGAGGCCAGGTCATCTGATGCCGCACTCCACTCTCTGATGCAGCACTCTCCTTCTTGGTAAATTAGCCCTTACACAGCCTGGAGGTGTGTTGGGTCATTGTCCTGTTGAAAAACAATTGATAGCCCCACTAAGCACAAACCAGATGGGATGGCGTATCGCTACAGAATGCTGTAGTAGCCATGCTGGCTAAGTGCGCCTTGAATTAAAAATAAATCACTGACAGTGTCACCAGCAAAGCACCATCACACCTCCTCCTCCATGCTTCATGGTGGGAACCACACATGCGGCAATCAGCCGTTCACCTACTCTGCGTCTCACAAAGACACGGTGGTTGGAACCAAAAAATATCAAATTTGGACTACTCAGACCAAAGGACAGATTTCCACCGGTCTAATGTCCATTGCTCGTGTTTCTTGGCCCAAGAAAGTCTCTTATTCTTATTGGTGTTCTTTAATAGTGATTACTTTGCAGCAGTTCGACCATGAAGGCCTGATTCACGCAGTCTTCTCTGAACAGTTGATGTTGAGATATGCCTCTTACTTAAACTCTATAAAGCATTTATTTGGGCTGCAATCTGAGTTGCATTTAACTCTAATGAACATATCCTCTGCGGAAGAGGTAACTCTGGGTCTTCCTTTCCTGTGGCGGTCCTCATGAGAGCCAGTTTCATCATAGTGCTTGATGGTTTTTGCGACTGCACTTGAAGAAACTTTCAAAGTTCTTGAAGTTTTCGAAATTGACTGTCATAAAGTAATCATGGACTGTAGTTTCTCTGCTTATTTGAGCTGTTCTTGCCATAATATGGACTTGGTATTTTACCAAATAGGGCTATCTTCTGTATACCACCCCTACCTTGTTACAACACAACTGATGCTCAAACTCATTAAGAGAAGAAATTCCACAAATTAACTTTTACAAGGCAGACCTGTTAATTGAAATGCATTTCAGGTGACTACCTCATGAAGCTGGTTGAGAAAATGCCAAGAGTGTGCAAAGCTGTCATCAAGGTAAAGTGTGGCTACTTTGAAGATTCTCAAATATAAAATATATTTTGATTTGTTTAACCCTTTTTTTGCTTACTACATGCGTTATTTCGTCGTTTTGGTGTCTTCACCATAATTCTACAATGTAGAAAATACAAAAAATAAAGAAACTCTGGAATGAGTAGGTGTGTCTAAACTTTTGACTGTTACTGTATATATATATTAGTGATGCACCGATATGATGTTTTTGGCCGATACTAACATGTGATATTTTCCTTGCCAAAAAAACGATACCGATAGCGATAACCGATATATAAACAATTTTAGCGGCCCTTTAAGCATTCTGGTTAAATTCTCAAATGCGATTGAAATGGCAGCAGTGGTATGACAACCAGCACATTCATGAGCATACAATATGACTTTCCTCAGTACGAAATCCTCGACGACCCACTGTGCTGTCGGACTCAGCATGCTCATGGGGCTGATATCGCTGGTCCAAATGTCAGTCGTGAACCTAATAGCAGTGACACTATTACTGTGTAACTCCAGTAGGGCAACATCTGAAAAATAGCGCACATGCTGCTCAACCAGTCTGCAAAAGCCAACATCACCCACGACAGAGAACGGTTGATTGTCAAGGGCAATGAATTTCATTATCTTGGCGTTAATGGATTTCGCCTTTGAATTTTCTTACTCTTTCAAATGACTGCTCGACAAGTTGACTGCTCGAGCCACACAGCAGACATTGTGGGCTAGGTTAGGAATGCTGTGTTCTACGTGCAGAGAAACATTTTACGTAGCGTCATTACGTCATGTACCTACATTATATAGGTATGCACGTCATGTACCTACGTTATATAGGTATGCACGTCATGTACCTACGTTATATAGGTATGCACGTCATGTACCTACGTACGTTATATAGGTATGCACGTCATGTACCTACGTTATATAGGTATGCACGTCATGTACCTACGTTATATAGGTATGCACGTCATGTACCTACGTACGTTATATAGGTATGCACGTCATGTACCTACGTTATATAGGTATGCACGTCATGTACCTACGTTATATAGGTATGCACGTCATGCACCTACGTTATATAGGTATGCACGTCATGTACCTACGTATGTTATATAGGTATGCACGTCATGTACCTACGTTATATAGGTATGCACGTCATTTACCTACGTTATATAGGTATGCACGTCATGTACCTACGTTATATAGGTATGCACGTCATGTACCTACGTTATATAGGTATGCACGTCATGTACCTACGTTATATAGGTATGCACGTCATGTACCTACGTTATATAGGTATGCACGTCATGTACCTACGTTATATAGGTATGCACGTCAGCTTTGACATCGGTTTTGCACATCGGCGTTAAATTAGACATCGGGTCGGTGCCGATGTTGGCATTGTTAGCTAATATCAGCCGATTCCGATATGTTCCCCGATATATTGTGCATATATGTAAATATATATATATATATATTTTTTAGCTAAACGGGTGGGGCCACCTGCCCTGAATAACGGAACATCACTGGTAATTACCAGTTGGAGGGGCGTTCAAGTGGGGTTTTCCCAGTCGTATGTGGTAAATACCAAAGTCCCACTTGGGTTATGAATACTGCTTAATTACCTAGATGAGGCTTGCGAGGCCATCCTTCCAAATCTCATCTCGTTGACCTATAGATCTATGCTGATATGGTTGTCATTGGCTGACATGGGCAAATCAAAGTTTATTGTTCGGGTACACAGATTTGTAGATGTTTTCACAGCGAAATGCTTGTGTTTCTAATTACACACATAATCTAGAAAATAATATAAATAAATATATTAAGTTATTCATATTTTATATTACATAAACAGGTTCACTCTCTCGGTGTCTTCTCTCTCAATTTTCAAATTCAGTATCAAAATGCTTTATTTGCATGTCAAAAATTCCATGTGTATTGTCTCATTCTCTCTCTCCCTCCCCCTCTCTTTCTTTCTCTGTCTCCCACCATCTCAGTGAGTTTTGACATCTACCCAGTCCCATGGCGTCTGCCCTAAGCCATCTCTCTCCAATGTCTGTAAGAGTGAGAGAAGGATGGAGTGATAATGGAAGAGGAGAGGAGCAGGTGGAGGATGAATTTGCGTGTTCAGGAGTGCTACGCGGTGCCCTGTGGTCCTTACATCCCTCAGTGGAGAGGATATTTGGGGTGTCCTTTACGATCGGTAGAGAGGAGGATGCTGTGTTACCCCATGATGGACAGATCTGGCTCAAACTAAAAGGAGTGAGGAAGGACGCGGTGGCTGCCAAAGTAAGAAATGGTGCTTATTGTTGTTGTTTTTAACTCCATGTTTTTAATGTTATGTTAACTTGTTTTGAGGTTGAGGTTAACCTTATGTGTTTTGCATTAATGCAAGGTGGTCATTTCTTATGTGTCTCAACTTGGGCCATGCGGTTTTTCTGATCACATCATCTGACCAGGGAAAACTCAAAAACTTACTCTATGTTGTAACATAATATAGTATTAAATCTTTCTCTCTCTCCACACTTCCTCCTCTCTCTCATTCTCTCTCCTCCAGTTGTTTGTGAAGGGAGTTGTGAACCAGGAGGCCCAGCAGGAGGTTCCATATCCAGGTGTCCTTCACTGTGTGTTCTGTGGAGCCCGAGGGCTGTTCATGGAGTGCCTGATCAGAAACACCTCTGCTTACATACTGGTAAGAATAGACAAATAGACAACACACACACATACAGGCTGCACACACACACACACACACACACACACACACACACACACACACACACACACACACACACACACACACACACACACACACACACACACACACACACACACACACACACACACATAGGCACGCAGGAACACACACACAAAGTTGATCAGATGGATGATCAGAAGGAAGGAAATGCACATTAGAGGAGATGGAGGTTGTGGGTTTGAGTCTTTATTTATTTTATTTTTTATTTAGCTACGCAAGTCAGTTAAGAACCAATTCTTATTTACAAAGACGGCCTACCCCGACCAAACCTTAACCAGGACAATGCTGGGCCAATTGTGCGCCTCCCTATGGGACTCCCAATCACGGCCGGTTGTGAAACAGCCTGGAATCTAACCAGGGTCTGTATTGGCGCCTCTAGCACTGAGATGCAGTGCCTTGGACCTCTGCGCAACTCGGGAGCCCCTAAGTCTCTTTAGAGAGATGGCAAGAATAAGGCTAAAGTTAAGATTATCTCAATTTCTTCCCATTTCCTTTCCTCCAGGTGGGTTCCCCAGGCTTCCTACTCATCTCAGGACTGGCAGAACCAGTGGTCAGGGCCTATTCCCTCATCACAGACCTGGTGAAGAACTACGAGGTCACCCAGGGACGAAGAACCGAGCCTGGCGACAGAGGATCAGGCGAGACCCTGGATTCCCGTCGGGCCTTCAAATCCCTGGTGGAGAGATGGGAGGACAGGCACACTCTGGATCTGCTGGTGCTACCAGGGGTGGTGAAGGAGACTCTACTGGATCTGGTGAGGGAGTCTGGGCTGGGATCCAACCCCGGTCCTGGGGGCTGGAACCTCAGTCTTGGGGGGTCTAGAGACAGAGCGGGTCTAATGGACACTGATAGCCATAGACGATGGGACAACCAGTCAGGCTTGGACATACTAAAACTTATGGATACCAGAGTAGGGACCAGAGCTGGTGAGGCTGGGGACATAGAGGGAATGCAGGGGATTTCCACATCAAGGAGAAAACCTCCTGTAAATTCCACCCACAACCAAGACCCTGGTCTACGGAATATTGGGCAGCTTTCTCAACAAAAGACGTTCACTAGCTTACATGTACAAGAAAGAGAGATGGGCAAAGATGGGTCACAGAGAGCGATAGAGAAAGACGCAGCACCTCGACTTCCCATCTTCCACTCTTTCCTTCAAACTGAGGAGGAGGGGCAAGGATGTTCCCAACAGGAGGTAGAGGATGAAGAACAGGGGGAGGAAGGAGAGGGGGAGATGTTGTCAGTAGGGAGTAGGGAGGAGTTTGGGCTCTTGCTGAAGTTCTTCACGGCTATGGGCTATGCAGAAGATGTGGTAATGAGGGTCCTGGCCCGGACCGGACCTAGAGAAGTCTCCCAGATTCTGGACCTGGTCCAGCAAGAACATGACCGGACCGGTCTGGCCATGAACCGCCCAGTGGAGATGGAGCACACAGAGGTAGAGGAGAGGGAAGGTAAAGGAGTGAGAGGAAAGAGAAGCGGTATAGATGGAGGGATGGGAGTGGAGCTGGAGGGAGGTGTGGAAGAAGGGGCAGGGAGTAGAGAGGAGGGGAGAAAAGGCAGGGAGAGTGGATGGTCTACCGCTAACCTTTCTGAGGATTCACTGAAGGAAGGCAGGGAGAGGGTCGAGGGCGGCATGGAGGGAGGCGAAGGGGGGAACGAGGAGGATTTTGTCCTGGGAGTTGTGAAGAGGGCCGCAGCCAGTTGTGGATACACAGAGGAGAAGGTAGCAGAAGTGTACAGTATGTTACCTGAACTGTCAACACGCCAGCTACTCCTGGAGCTACAGAGGGAGGGAGCCAGAGAGACAGAAGCTGCATCCCAGGACCAGGTACGAGACGAACCAAGAGAGGTGGATGAGGCTGTCTCAGAGCTACATAGAAAGGACAGAGCAGGAGACAGGAAGGAGGAGAGAGGTAGAGAGATGGAGGCACCAGCACCGCAGTCCACTGCTACTGAGAAGAGAGGAGAAGAAAGAAAGAGTGTGAAAGGAAAGAGTGAAAGGAAGACCAATGAGGTAGGAGTGACCGCGCCGAACCGAAGCGACGATGGTGCAGTTAAGGTTGAACCAGATCTGGCTCAATGGAATGCCATGACAAACCAGATTCCGTTCCCGATTCACAGTCACCAGAAGAATCCCACACAGACACACACCCCCCATCGAGCCAGCCCCCCTTTAGTCACAGGGCCGCCTCAGCCCACCTACCCCAACACACTACCCCCACAACCCACCTACCCCAACACACTATCCCCACAACCCACCTACCCCAACACATTACTCGCACAACCCACCTACCCTCTCTTATTTCCCCATCAACTCGTTTACCCTCCCACCCAGCCACCCCAGACCACCTTACCCCCCACCCTTACCATTAATAACTCCTCAACAACCAGAGCGAAGGAGAAACGTGGTCTCTTTCCCCTAGCAGTAGAGGGAAGGGATCTGCCAGCCCTAACAGCGGTGGCTGTTGATAGACGAGGTCTCCCGACCCTGGCAGCAGGGGCTGTGGTGACAGGGCAACAGCGCTTCATGGAAGGCCTCCAGACTCCATTTGACCTCAAGCTGACCGACCAACCAGGAGACCCGGGACTCAGGATGGTCATTATCGACGGGAGCAACGTTGCGATGAGGTGAGTATGAGGGAATGTGAGAACAAGAGAAGTGAGTACGAGGGAATGTAAGAACAAGAGAGGTGAGTACGAAGGAATGTAAGAACAAGAGAGGTGAGTACGAGGGAATGTGAGAACAAGAGAGTTGAGTACGAAGGAATGTGAGAACAAGAGAGGTGAGTACGAGGGAATGTGAGAACAAGAGAGGTGAGTACGAGGGAATGTGAGAACAAGAGAGGTGAGTACGAGGGAATGTGAGAACAAGAGAGGTGAGTACGAGGGAATGTGAGAACAAGAGAGGTGAGAACAAGGGAATGTGAGAACAAGAGAGGTGAGTACGAGGGAATGTGAGAACAAGAGAGGTGAGTACGAGGGAATGTGAGAACAAGAGAGGTGAGTACGAAGGAATGTGAGAACAAGAGAAGTGAGCGGATGAAGGGATAAAATAAATATGTAGAAAATGTAACCACAGACAGGAATAGCAGGCAAAATGTTGCGGTTATTCATTCGATCATTAATGTAGTTATTTATGTTAACGCTTTCATTGAAAGCAGTGTAGAAAGAACAGCAGCATACATACCTGTGTGGCCCCTGCAGTACTTGAATCCACCGCTGTTTTAGTGGTAATGCTATGCTCTAACTGACAGCTAGCTCTAGTTTACATGATTCAAAGCACATACTTAACTATACAAAGTATCAGTATTATACAGTATTTAATGAGGTTTTATCCCACTCCTTCTCTATAGTCACGGGCTGGGCCATTTCTTTTCGTGCCGAGGCATCGCCCTGGCGGTGCAACACTTCTGGAACCGCGGGCATCGCAGAATCAGTACCTTCCTGCCCCAGTGGAGGCAGAAGAGAGACCACCGGGGCAAAGGTAACACTATACGTCTGTCTGGAAATCCAGGCTTCACATCCACCTAGCTCTTTCATGTCATCAGTTTTATCAATTCAGTTTTCAATTAAGTTACTTCAGGAAGAATGTATTTGTATTTTTCTTTAGAATAGACCCCCAACCCTGTTTAGCACCCTAAGTCATTGATTAATGGTGGTAAATGTGTGTGACTGTGTGTACTACATTCATAAAGGAGAGGTTGGTGTGTCTGTGTTATTTTCAGAGCAGCACTACCTTAGTGAGCTCCAGAACCTGGGTCTGCTCTCCTACACCCCCTCCAGAGAAGTCCAAGGGAAGAGGATCAACTCATACGACGACAGGTTGTTCTAGTCGCTCTCCTCTGTCATACAATAGATCTGCTTGTAAACTGCTCTTATACTAAAAAAATAATAATAATTTTACCTTTATTTAACCAGGCAAGTCAGTTAAGAACACATTCTTATTTTCAATGACGGCCTGGGCACAGTGGGTTAACTGCCTGTTCAGGGGCAGAACGACAGATTTGTACCTTGTCAGCTTATAAACTGCTTATAAACTGCTTATAAACTGCTTATTAACTTTAAGGTCTACTTATAAACAGCCAAAAACAGTTTATAAACAACTTATTTAAAAAAATAAAAACATTCACATTCAACAGACAGCTGCAGTAAGTGACTAATGAACGTTATTTCAGTTTGTTACAATTATACATTTACAGTAGAAGGCTTGTTAATATTCTCTAAACGGATGAAGTGACCACCCCTTTACACTCTTCCTTCATCCCTCTTTTCCTTCATCCCTCTCTTCTCTGCAGGTTCATGCTGCAGCTGGCCCAGAAGACCGATGGAGTGATCGTGACAAACGACAACCTCAGAGACCTGCTGGATGAGTCTCAAGTATGGTGCGAAATCATCAAGAAAAGGTGCAAGAAAGAAAGAAAGCAAGCAAGCAAGCAAGCAAGCAAGCAAGCAAGAAAGAAAGAAAGAAAGAAAGAAAGAAAGAAAGAAAGAAAGAAAGAAAGAAAGAAAGAAAGAAAGAAAGAAAGAAAGAAAGAAAGAAAGAAAGAAAGAAAGAAAGAAAGAAAGAGATGGAGAAGATACAATGGGCACGGAATATGATTTGTAAATTAGTATGTTAGGAATTGTCTAAAGAAATCAGAAACATTTTCATAATTAGATTTTGGATAGATTTTTGCCTAACGTTAGCGTGCAACAATATCATTGTCACTACCTTAGTGGATTTGACCACTAAGGTAAACCTTGTGTATGAACCAACATCCCTTTGATTTGAAATGTATCTAGTCAAATTGGTCTCATATCCGTCCGTAACCTCAGTTTATGTTCATTACCCAGACTCCTCCAATACACGTTTGTGGGGGATCACTTTATGGTACCGGATGATCCGCTGGGCCGAGGAGGACCCCACCTAGATGACTTCCTACACTCCCAGCACAGGTAACAAACACACATAGAGCCATACACTCATACACACACAAACCCATACATGCACACACACACACACACACACATCCTTCATGATACTTTCTTACTCTCTTCATTTCTCCCATATTAAAGAGCAACTGCTCCTAAAAAGCAACTTCTCGTTTTGAAATGTGTGTATTTGACATCTATATGAGTCAGAAACATTCTAGTATTAAAATGTACTACAATGTGTAAATAGAATCATTTTGGTCATAAAGTCAGTCTTGACCAAAACGTAGATTTGCGAGATGAGAGGAAAAAAATGGTATGTCACAGAATGAAGGGTACCGTAACAGAACGAAAGGTACCTTAACCGAATGAAAGGTACCGTAACAGTTGTCCATGGGTTGTGTTTATTTCAATCCTGCCCACAGCTTGCAGCATCCAAGTAATCATCAGTTCGGAGCAAAGCTGCATGCGACTTGATTGTAATGCCCGTGGTCAATTTGATTTGACATTCCATATCCCTACCACTTTTGAGAAAATGGCCTGTAGATGTTTTTGGTACACCTACTGGAGAGCTCTTCTTTGTCTACACCCATTCAGCATCATTCACATACTCTTAAGCCTTAGCCCCACCCATCTCTAAGAATTTACTGTGTAGTAAACAACCAAAGATCAAGACTTAAAGTGGCTTATATCCTAATCTGATTTTGGTGCAGGTCATGTTGTTCTTCACATTACCCTCTATGGTAAACATACACTACATCGGATAAAAGTTTATTTGTCTGAGTTTATTTGTCAAATGCGCAGGATACAGAAGATGTAAATGGTACTGTGAGATGGTTACTTGCATAGTGGAGTCTTTTGTTTAGACATGTAGCTAGCTAAATAATGAACCATAATCCCAACTCGTATTAACATGAACTATGCATGAATCTGCTGGCAGCTAGCTAAAGCTAACCAATTATGTTCAATGTTAGCCTGCTGACATTAGGCTATAACTAGCAATGCAAATGGATTTCTGAGATACAAAAAAATATTTCTACACAGATCATACACGTAATGTTAGCGAGCGAGACAGCCAACTAACATTAGCTAGATAATAGTACGCTTTAAATGAAAAGGACTTTCTGACTAAATTAGAAACATATAATATCTGAAAATGTAGCTCGACTCTTACCTGTATACATGAATGAACGTTTCTCCCTCTGTCATGGATGCCATGGTTGCCTTTAGTTAGAAGATGTAATCCAGAGACAGGTGTTTTATACAACAGCCTCCTGTGTTCTCTTTTTGACTCTTTTCGTATTTGGCAATCATCTCTTGGCTTCCACCGGGCATTCCACTCATTTCTAAACTCGGTCAAATTATTCCATTTCAACAACACTATTGATCACCGTTTCTTCTGTTGACAGTGATGGGAGAAGTCTACAATGTCTGGTTCAATTCAAATGTTTTTACCTAAATCAGGAATTCCATCATCGTCTGATTAATTTTCAGAGTCAACATGGCATAATCCTCCAGATTATAGTCCACCACTACTTTTTCCCACTGATCTTTTCCGATGGCACTATTAACTTCAGGGCAGCAATGCAACACTTTTTCAGTTCTTCATGATATCTTTCAAAAAAATCTGTGGTAGAAAGGATTATTCACACATACTGAGCAGTGCATGTTATAGACAGAAGCATGCTACATGGTAGACCAATCCATTATCTCAGCCAATCATGGCTAGCGGGAGAATTCCTGTATTCTTCCGTGGCTTAACTAACTAGGCTCGTAATTTAACAATTGTATTTGCAGATGCCATACAAGTTTGTTATTAAGGCACTTTAAAGTTCACCTGTTCCAAGGGGCATTTCTGCCAGAAAATGTATTTTGATAAAAAAATATAAATATATAAATAAAACGTTCAAATACCTCTCCTGTGAAGCAGTGATGTGCAACATACGCCTAGCTTCTTGAAACGGGTCACAACTAACACGTGTATCATGAAAATATTGTCCCATTCACATTGTGTTATTTGAAGGTCAAACCAACTTTTCCACGGTCACACACCAGCTGGCTGAATTGGCTGAACAATTTTGCAAACTCTTCCCACCTGCAAATACACACAAGAGACACCCACATCAAACCACACCCCAAAACTAACTCACATTTTAATTAATAAGAATCCGCCCCTTTTGTTTAAATGTTCACTTAAAATGACATACCCAAATCTAACTGCCTGTAACTCAGGCCCTGAAGCAAGGATATGCATTTTCTTGGTAACATTTGAAAGGAAACACCTTTGAAGGTTGTGGAAATTTGAAAGGAATGTAGGAGAATATAACACAATAGATCAGGTTAAAGATAATACAAAGAATAAAAAAAAACGTTCTTTTGTATTTTTTGTACCATCATCTTTTAAATGCAAGAGAAGGCTTTAGTGCATTATTCCAGCCCAGTTGCAATTTATATTTTCGCCACTAGATGGCAGAAGGGTATGTGCAAAGTTTTATACTGATCCAACGAACCATTGCATTTATGTTTTGTATCAAAACTGCCCAAATTAATAACTTTTCATGTTCAAGACTGCACTCTCCTCAAACAATAGCATGGTATTCCTTCACTGTAATAGCTACTGTAAATTAGATTAGATTAACAAGAATTTAAGCTTTCTGGCATTATCAGATAGGTCTATGTCCTGGGAAAGAATACGTTTGCTCAACTGTCCCGTTACGATCCCGAAGAAGTTTAAGTCATGGCCGCTAGAATTTCTTTATAAACCACATCTAAAACAATGTCAAATCAGGAAACACGATCACCCTTTAACAGGCATACATCCCTCTCTGTCTCTCTCTTTTCTTCTCTCAGGCCTCCTGTCCCAGGCAGTCACTCATTTGCAGGTGTGGCATCCTCCTTCCACTCTCCCCAAGCTCCAAGGGCCCAGACAGAGGTCCTTCATTTCCGTGACTGGACACCAGGGGTCGTTGTAGAGCCAGAGCCCAGCCAGGCCAGGGGGAATGGGCAGGCTAGGGCTGGACGCGGTGGCCCAGGGATGGGCCTTGGTCTGGGGCTGGGAGTGAAGAGGAGTGCAGAAGAGACCTCCAGGCTTAGGGAGAGCCTATCTCAGGTGTTCCCAGGACAGGATAGCATGGTTACTCTGGTGCTGCAGTGTAATCCTACAGTGACTGACATCAATTCATTGTCACACTTTATACTGGAGCAGGAGAGTGTAGACTGAGAGTAGTGTTTTTGTGTGTGTTTTTGTGTGTGTGTGTGTGTGTGTGTGTGTGTGTGTGTGTGTGTGTGTGTGTGTGTGTGTGTGTGTGTGTGTGTGTGTGTGTGTGTGTGTGTGTGTGTGTGTGTGTGTGTGTGTGTGTGTGTGTGTGTGTGTGTGTGTGTGTGTGTTCCAGAGAAAGAGATGTATTAATGTATTTTATTTCAATGTTTGATAAGTCTCAGTTCATAGACCGACGGGGCTAAACATTGTTTCTTAATCTATTTCTATCGAATTAAGTTTGAAAACAGGACCAAAAATCGAACCATATTAATCTTATGGACAGGGGCGCAACTTTCACTGTATTTTTTATAATTGCACTGTTTTATCATTGCAGTGTGATACAAAACATGGTTCCAGTATGCTTTACGGTCATGCAAAAGCCGCACAGCTGTCGGCTAGGCTGTTTTCTGGTTTCAGCTCGCTGGATTTCGGTCTGCACAGTCAACACAGAGCATGCAGACAGCATGTATGAAGGCAAATCTTCTGAAAGGCTGGCATATAGGACCAGCACAGGAGAGATGAACAGAGGCAGCTTCTGTCTGTGTTGCACTTGTTCTAAGAGTTGTAAAAACAAGCAGAACAGAAACTGGCTACTCCTTAGTTGACTGATCTAGCTGTGAAGGTAACTGCTGTTTGACAGAAATAATAATATTCTCACTGCAGCTAGTAGTGTAACTGGCATGTAACGTTAGCTAATGTTTCATCACCTCTTGACTGAAGTGAATGAACTGCTAGCGGCTTGTTAGCTCGCTAGTATCTCCCACAGCCAGTTCAGCTCTAGCTAGCCTCTAGCTATCTGTCAGGTAGCAGTATCTAACAGCTGTTGTTTGTTTGGAAATGTTTTGTAGCTTTTGTTATGTCCCTTTTCAACAGAAGTACATTAAACTATGTACTATTGTACCATTAGTTAGCAGAGCTAGCCAAAAGTTGGCTAATGTTAGCTAGCTAGCTTTTTTTTGCCTAAATCACAGTAGTCTTGAACCAACCGATGAAATCAGAGGCCAAATGATTGACGACAGATATTGTGATGTTTTTTCAGCACATTGTATGTTTTTATTAGTCAGTACAGCAATGTAACGTTATTGATCTGTCAGTTTCCCTAGCTAATTCCCTACTTTTCACACTGACACAGTATAAACAGCTCTACAGGCTGCACTGTCGTGGTGCACAGTCAGTACACAATACTATGCTCATCATGTCTTAGCAGGATCAGATGGTGACAGGTGTCCCTGCAGCGTTAGACAGCCATGGAAGACTAGTCTAGAAATCTCAGGTGAATTTTGCAGTATATTTAACAATCAGTGAATAAATACAGTTCCATCTTGAGTTGATGAGTAGGCTAGTCTGGGATCTGGGAATAATGGTAATTTCAATTGTTTAACCATTGATTCTATTCCTGGTATATATATAATGTATAAATGTACCCCAATGTAATTATTTGTCATGCCTCATCTGAGCGGAATCAGATGGTGACAAGGGTCTCATCAGGGACAGGTAGCCAGGGAAGACCCGTCTGTGACGGAGCTGAGGTGATTTATTGCAGATACATGACTTCATTTTCTCTGTGCAGCAAACACTGGACAAGCAAGACACTTCAAAGATTAGAACTATTCTAAGACATTCTGACAAGCCTTTAAAGTTGATTTCCAAACTGTATCAAGTGTTGATAGAGGCTTTTCCCAATGACACAAAACATGCAAAACAAAAATGTGAGGAGGCCTTAGAGACGCTATTGATGATGATGACTGGATACAGATATGTTAGAATGTTCATTTCAGAAAGAAATTACTGCACTTTAAGACCATCCGTGGAACGTATGCCAATGAAACTGAATATCATGCACTCAGAAATGTAATTATTCTGCTGGAGGTGTAAAACACAAAAGGGGACATATTTGCTTATGCTGTAGTCTCGTGAAGGCTGACTGAATTCTGGCAATGACTATGTTCTTTTATCTCAGGATGTCTACAGATTCTCACCTCCCCTTGTTTTTGTTTGCTTGGAAATGTTGATACTGGAGACTATTGTCAGAAGAAACTGTGTAACCTAGCATTTATAGTGGCTAAGAAATGCTTTGCCATTCATCGGAAGGTTGTTTATCCTCCCGAAATGGATGGAAGACATGTCAAGTTATGTTTCACTAGATTGGATTTATTAAAAGATCAAGGGTATAGTGTGCAACTTTCATAAGGTCTGGATGCCTTATATGGAATACTGACAAAAGGAGTCTGTATTGAAAGCATGCCCACGTCAGGGGAGATACCTACTTAAGTCAACCCTAGCTGCTAGGCTGCTCAGTCCTGGCCCTGGGGGTCTGCCGTAATGTTGGTTGTCACTCTGGCCTTGGGCTAACATAGCTGAAACCTATAATGAATGTTTCCTAAAGCTGAGTGGGGTGTGTTGGTTTGGGGCGCAGCCGGATGGTGGACCCCTAGGGGCAGGACCGGGTGACCCAGCTATATTGTGTGCAAGTAAAAAGAGCTCTACATCACTATTAGACCTATTCTTTTTTTTACTAGGCAAGTCTGTTAAGAACAAATTCACATTTACAATGACGGCAAACTCCAGCCAAACCCGGACTACACCCTATGGGACTCCCAATCACAGCCAGATGTGATATAACCTGGATTTGAACCAGTGACACCTCTTGCACTGAGATGCAGTGCCTTAGCTTTAGATGCCCCCAAAAATGAGAGGACCCCCCCCACCACCAAGTTATGCCCCTGCCTAAGGATATTACTGCAAAAATAGTTTGTACCCTATTATTTTAATGCTTTAGGCCACTGTTGTATTTTGTGGATGTGATGACTAGTGTTGCTAAATTAAATGTACTTTGCTTTTATTTATTAAACATAATATTACAGTATGGTAATATAAAGTTGCTGATGCTCAACTTCAAATGAAACATTTCAGACTGAAAATTTAACCTCTCAACTTTCTAGAGTTTTCCCAATTAGTTAACACTATCAACGTTTCCCTTTACTGTGGGAATTGTGATCAAATCAATGCAATATTAGACACTTTCACTACAAAATAACAAAACAGAAACTATGCAAGAGATTTTGGTAATAATGGTATGGAAATAATAATGTATTTTCTTTTGTAAAGTGGTGTCTTGCATCAGTCACCTTGTCTGAAGGACAAGTGGATAAACTGGTTAATTTCAAGCCCTGCATGTTTTTTTCCCACGAAAAATCTCAAGGAATATAGGTCTACGTTAAACACCAAAAATTTGCTGCTTCTGTAGGCTGGACGATAGAACAGCCATTTCCTTGTTAAAATGTTATTGGATGCTTTGTCTCCATTGTTTTTGGTAGGCCTACATTATGATCAATTCGCCACAGTAGCCTACTTGACCACTTAACTTAAAGAGGGTACAGCCTCAGTGTTCATGTTGGAGCGAACCATTAAGGAGAGCTGAGCATTAAATAGGTCTAGTTGCCAGGCTGAAGTAGCAAGGACATGCACATTAAGAGAAGATGACATCCAGGTTATACTCTATTTATGAAAGAGTACATTAACCAAGACCATACTTACATTTATGACAGCTGGACGTACTATGGTCAGCAGGATACAGGAAGAAAGAGGGAAGCAAGATAACTGATGACTAACACGTGAAACAAGCATGCAATGCATACATTATTTTCAGGCCGTGAAAAGGGCTCTACCATCGTTATAACCTAACCAAAAGCAGATATGAGCGTTAGTGGGCGTGAACTAGCTCTGAGATGAGACAAAAATAATGGAGAAAGGTCAAGGGAAGCTATTTTCATATAGAGGGAGGGGACCTTATTTGTTATGCAAAGACCGAATCCTATAAAGGCAGGACTCTGTAATATGAGAATTTAGTCTCTTTCCATGGAGGGGCTCGGCTGTGTTATGTTTGTGATAGGGTCCTTCCATGGAGGGGCTCGGCCGTGTTATGTTTGTGATAGAGTCCTTCCATGGAGGGGCTCGGCTGTGTTATGTTTGTGATAGGGTCCTTCCATGGAGGGGCTCGGCCCTGTTATGTTTGTGATAGGGTCCTTCCATGGAGGGGCTCGGCCGTGTTATGTTTGTGATAGAGTCCTTCCATGGAGGGGCTCGGCTGTGTTATGTTTGTGATAGGGTCCTTCCATGGAGGGGCTCGGCCGTGTTATGTTTGTGATAGAGTCCTTCCATGGAGGGGCTCGGCTGTGTTATGTTTGTGATAGGGTCCTTCCATGGAGGGGCTCGGCCGTGTTATGTTTGTGATAGGGTCCTTCCATGGAGGGGCTCGGCCGTGTTATGTTTGTAATAGGGTCCTTCCATGGAGGGGCTCGGCCCTGTTATGTTTGTGATAGGGTCCTTCCATGGAGGGGCTCGGCCGTGTTATGTTTGTGATAGAGTCCTTCCATGGAGGGGCTCGGCTGTGTTATGTTTGTGATAGGGTCCTTCCATGGAGGGGCTCGGCCGTGTTATGTTTGTGATAGAGTCCTTCCATGGAGGGGCTCGGCTGTGTTATGTTTGTGATAGGGTCCTACCATGGAGGGGCTCGGCTGTGTTATGTTTGTGATAGGGTCCTTCCATGGAGGGGCTCGGCTGTGTTATGTTTGTGATAGGGTCCTTCCATGGAGGGGCTCGGCCGTGTTATGTTTGTGATTGGGTCCTTCCATGGAGGGGATCGGCTGTGTTATGTTTGTGATAGGGTCCTTCCATGGAGGGGCTCGGCCGTGTTATGTTTGTGATAGGTTCCTTCCATGGAGGGGCTCGGCCGTGTTATGTTTATGATAGGGTCCTTCCATGGAGGGGCTCGGCTGTGTTATGTTTGTGATAGGGTCCTTCCATGGAGGGGCTCGGCCGTGTTATGTTTGTGATAGAGTCCTTCCATGGAGGGGCTCGGCTGTGTTATGTTTGTGATAGGGTCCTTCCATGGAGGGGCTCGGCCCTGTTATGTTTGTGATAGGGTCCTTCCATGGAGGGGCTCGGCCGTGTTATGTTTGTGATAGAGTCCTTCCATGGAGGGGCTCGGCTGTGTTATGTTTGTGATAGGGTCCTTCCATGGAGGGGCTCGGCCTGTGTGTTATGTTTGTGATAGAGTCCTTCCATGGAGGGGCTCGGCTGTGTTATGTTTGTGATAGGGTCCTTCCATGGAGGGGCTCGGCCGTGTTATGTTTGTGATAGGGTCCTTCCATGGAGGGGATCGGCCGTGTTATGTTTGTAATAGGGTCCTTCCATGGAGGGGCTCGGCCGTGTTATGTTTGTGATAGAGTCCTTCCATGGAGGGGCTCGGCTGTGTTATGTTTGTGATAGGGTCCTTCCATGGAGGGGCTCGGCCGTGTTATGTTTGTGATAGAGTCCTTCCATGGAGGGGCTCGGCTGTGTTATGTTTGTGATAGGGTCCTTCCATGGAGGGGCTCGGCCGTGTTATGTTTGTGATAGAGTCCTTCCATGGAGGGGATCGGCTGTGTTATGTTTGTGATAGGGTCCTTCCATGGAGGGGCTCGGCCGTGTTATGTTTGTAATAGGGTCCTTCCATGGAGGGGCTCGGCCCTGTTATGTTTGTGATAGGGTCCTTCCATGGAGGGGCTCGGCCGTGTTATGTTTGTGATAGGGTCCTTCCATGGAGGGGCTCGGCCGTGTTATGTTTGTGATAGAGTCCTTCCATGGAGGGGCTCGGCTGTGTTATGTTTGTGATAGGGTCCTTCCATGGAGGGGCTCGGCTGTGTTATGTTTGTGATAGGGTCCTTCCATGGAGGGGCTCGGCCGTGTTATGTTTGTAATAGGGTCCTTCCATGGAGGGGCTCGGCCGTGTTATGTTTGTGATAGAGTCCTTCCATGGAGGGGCTCGGCTGTGTTATGTTTGTGATAGGGTCCTTCCATGGAGGGTCCTTCCATGGAGGGGCTCGGCCGTGTTATGTTTGTGATAGAGTCCTTCCATGGAGGGGCTCGGCTGTGTTATGTTTGTGATAGGGTCCTACCATGGAGGGGCTCGGCTGTGTTATGTTTGTGATAGGGTCCTTCCATGGAGGGGCTCGGCTGTGTTATGTTTGTGATAGGGTCCTTCCATGGAGGGGCTCGGCCGTGTTATGTTTGTGATTGGGTCCTTCCATGGAGGGGATCGGCTGTGTTATGTTTGTGATAGGGTCCTTCCATGGAGGGGCTCGGCCGTGTTATGTTTGTGATAGGTTCCTTCCATGGAGGGGCTCGGCCGTGTTATGTTTATGATAGGGTCCTTCCATGGAGGGGCTCGGCTGTGTTATGTTTGTGATAGGGTCCTTCCATGGAGGGGCTCGGCCGTGTTATGTTTGTGATAGAGTCCTTCCATGGAGGGGCTCGGCTGTGTTATGTTTGTGATAGGGTCCTTCCATGGATGTTTGTGGGCTCCATGGAGGGGCCGTGTTATGTTTGTGATAGGGTCCTTCCATGGAGGGGCTCGGCCGTGTTATGTTTGTGATAGGGTCCTTCCATGGAGGGGCTCGGCCCTGTTATGTTTGTGATAGGGTCCTTCCATGGAGGGGCTCGGCCGTGTTATGTTTGTGATAGAGTCCTTCCATGGAGGGGTCCTTCCATGGAGGGGCTGTGTTATGTTTGTGATAGGGTCCTTCCATGGAGGGGCTCGGCCGTGTTATGTTTGTGATAGAGTCCTTCCATGGAGGGGCTCGGCCGTGTTATGGGTCGGCTCGGTGTTATGTTTGTGATAGGGTCCTACCATGGAGGGGCTCGGCTGTGTTATGTTTGTGATAGGGTCCTTCCATGGATGTTTGGGCTCCGGCTGTGTTATGTTTGTGATAGGGTCCTTCCATGGAGGGGCTCGGCCGTGTTATGTTTGTGATTGGGTCCTTCCATGGAGGGGATCGGCTGTGTTATGTTTGTGATAGGGTCCTTCCATGGAGGGGCTCGGCCGTGTTATGTTTGTGATAGGTTCCTTCCATGGAGGGGCTCGGCCGTGTTATGTTTATGATAGGGTCCTTCCATGGAAGGGCTCAGTTTTGCTACTTTGTATTAAAGTGTATATTGAATTCACAAGTTCTTGTAAAGAGTATTATATTTCTGAGACAATTCTCCACAACATTCACAGTAAACGCGCGCTGAAAGTTGCACAGAATTTTCACAATGCTCAAGTCTGCGCTCAGCAGATCTGAAATTTGCCCAGTGATTTAAAAAAATAATTGAAGGAACAGTTTAAAGAGTAACACAATTACACTATATAAACCCAGCAAAAAAAGAAACTCCCACTGTCAACTGCATTTATTTTCAGCAAACTTAACATGTGTAAATATTTGTATGAACATAACAAGATTCAACAACTGAGACATAAACTGAACAAGTTCCACAGCCATGTGACTAACAGAAATGGAATAATGTGTCCGTGAGCAAAGGGGGGGGGTCAAAATCAAAAGTAACAATCAGTATCTGGTGTGGCCACCAGCTGCATTAAGTACTGCAGTGCATCTCCTCCTCATGGACTGCACCAAATTTGCCAGTTATTGCTGTGAGATGTTACCACACTCTTCCACCAAGGCACCTGCAAGTTCACGTACATTTCTGGGGGGAATGGCCCTCACCCTCTGATCCAACAGGTCCCAGACGTGCTCAGTGGGATTGAGATCAGGGCTTTTCACTGGCCATGGCAGAACACTGCCATTCCTGTCTTGCAGGAAATCACGCACAGAACGAGCAGTATGGCTGGTGGCATTGTCATGCTGGAGGGCCATGTCAGGATGAGCCTGCAGGAAGGGTATCACATGAGGGAGGATGTCTTCCCTGTAACACACAGCTTTGAGATTGCCTGCAATGACAAGCTCAGTCCGATGATGCTGTTACACACCACCCCAGACCATGACGGACCCTCCACCTCCAAATTGATCACGCTCCAGAGTACAGGCGGTACTCTGAGAGAGTACGGTGTAACGCTCATTCTTTCGACATTAAACTCAAATCCGACCATCACCCCTGGTGAGACAAAACCGTGACTCGTCAGTGATGAGCACTTTTTGCCAATCCTGTCTGGACCAGCGACGGTGGGTTTGTGCCCATAGGCGACGCTGTTGCCGGTGATGTCTGGTGAGGACCTGCCTTACAACAGGCCTACAAGCCCTCAGTCCAGCCTCTCTCAGCCTATTGTGGACAGTCTGAGCACTGATGGAGGGATTGTGCGTTCCTGGTGCAACTCGGGCAGTTGTTGTTGCCATTCTGTACCTGTCCCGCAGGTGTGATGTTCGGATGTACCGATCCCGTGCAGGTGCTGGTAGATGTGGTCTGCCACTGCGAGGACGATCAGCTGTCAGTCCTGTCTCCCTGTAGAACTGCCTTCGGCGTCTCACAGTACGGACATTGCAATTTATTGCCCTGGCCACATCTGCAGTCCTCATGTCTCCTTGCTGCATCCTAAGGCACATTCATGCAGATGAGCAGGGACCCTGGGCATCTTTCTTTTTGTATTTTTCAGAGTCAGTAGAAAGGTTTCTTTAGTGTCCTAAGTTTTCATAACTGTGACCTTAATTGCCTACCGTCTGTAAGCTGTTGGTGTCTTAACGACCATTCCACAGGTGCATGTTCATTAATTGTTAACGGTTCATTGAACAAGCATGAGAAACAGTGTTCAAACCGTTTACAATGAAGATCTGTGAAGTTGTGGATTTTTACGAATTATATTTGAAAGACGGTCCTGAAAAAGTATGTGGACATCTCTTGAAATGAGTGGATTTGACTATTTCAAGCACTCCGTTTGCTGACGGGTGTATAAAATCAAGCACACATCCATAATCTCCAGACAAACATTGGCAGTAGAATGGCCTTACTGAAGAGCTCAGTGACTTTCAACGTGGCACCGACATAAGATGCCACCTTTCCAACAAGTCAGTTTGTCAAATTTTGACCCTTTGCCCCAGTCAACTGTAAGTGCTGTTATTGTGAAGTAGAAACATCTAGGAGCAACAGCTGTGAAGTGGTAGGCCACACAAGCGGACAAATCTGGGTTTGGCGGATGCCAGGAGAACGCTACCTGCCCCAATGCATAGTGCCAACTGTAACATTTGGTGGAGGAAGAATAATGGTCTGGGACTGTATTTTATGTTTTGGGCCAGGCCCCTTAGTTCCAGTGAAGGGAAATCTTAACGCTACAGCATACAATGACAGTCTAGACGATTCTGTGCTTCCAACTTTGTGGCAACAGTTTGGGGAAGGCCCATTTCGGTTTCAGAATGACCCCCGTGCACAAAGCGAGGTCCATATAGAAATGGTTTGTCAAGATCGGTGTTTAAGAACTTGACTGGCCTGCACAGGGCCCTGACCTCAACCCTATCGAACAACTCTGGGATGAATTGGAACGACGACTGCAAGCCAGGTTTAACGCCCAACATCAGTGTCTGACATCACTAATGCTCTACATTATTACTACATTATGAATATTATTACAATAAACCAATCAATTACATAATTAATCGATAAATTACATAAATCATGAAGTTACTCATTTTCTCCCTATGGCGACTGTGCCCATTAAATCTACTTGAGTAAACACAGAGATGCATCCATTTCCCCTTTAACCCAGCATGTAAATAGAAACACACACTTTCCATGTTATGATAGTTTACACTTAGAAACTGAGAAAAAAGAAAGAAAAACATTGAACCAATAACAATAAAGCTGAAACATTTAGACATATCTTGGAATTATTGTTTGAACAATAAGTGTGAAAACATTCCAGAAGCAATTTGACATTATAATGTATCAGTAATGTTTAACTGTTGTTGGCTACTGCGTATAAAGAACAGGATATATACAGTTCCAGTCAAAAGTTGACACACCTACTCATTCAAGGATTTCTTTATTTTTACTATTTTCTACATTGCAGAATAATAGTGAAGACATGAAAACTATGAAATAACACATATGGAATCATGTAGTAACCAAAAAAGTGTTAAACAAATCAAAATATATTTGATAATTTATTAGACACCCTATGCCTTAATGACAGCTTTGCACACTCTTGGCATTCTCTCAACCAGTTTCATGAAGAATCTTTTTCCAACAGTCTTGAAGTAGCTCCCACATATGCTGAGCATTTGTTGGCTGCTTTTCATTCACTCCGCACTCCATCTCATCCCAAACCATCTCAATTGGGTTGAGGTCAGGTGATTGTGGAGGCCAGGTCATCTGATATAGCACCATCACTTGACCTTCTTGGTAAAATAGCCCTGGTCCCACTATGCACAAACCAGATGCAATGGTGTATCGCTGCAGAATAATGCGGTAGCCATGCTTGTCAAGTCGGCCTTGATTTCTACATAAATCACAGACTGGGTCACCAGCAAAGGACCATCACACCTCCTTCCCTCATGCTTCACGGTCAGAACCAAACATACGGAGATCATCCGTTTACCTGCTCTGCGTGTAAACAAAGCCACGGCGGTTGGAACCCAACATCTCTCATTTGGACTCATCAGACCAAAGGACAGATTTCCACTGGTCTAATGTCCACTGGCCGTGTTTCTTGGCCCAAGCAAGTCTTCTTATTATTGGTGTCCTTTAGTAGTGGTTTCTTTGCTGCAATTCAACCATGAAGGCCTGATTCACGCAGTCTCCTATGAACAGTTTATGTTGAGATGTGTGTGTTACTTGAACTCTCTGCTACTACACGGCAAACGGTTCCGGAGTGCCAAGATGTAGTTGTGATGGTCGTTATAGATGACAGGTACTACATCTGTAGTCAATTGTATATATATGGCCAGATACTGCAGTAACCCTTTATCACTTGTACTAAAGTGGCTCTAATCTCTCAAAAGAGGAAGAGAAGGTGAAATTCACCTGCTGCAAGATGGCTTCATGTACATCAGGATCAGTCAGGTACATGTTCTGGTCCTTTGGGGTCAGCTTCACGCTCACCACCTGCTGTGTCTTCCTCACTAAGACTAACAGAGACAGATGTAGGATCTTAAATTTGAGCTAGTTTGCTACAGCAGGAAAATAATCTTGCAGCAACAGGAAATGTGAATTATTATCTGGATTCTAATTCATTTACATTTTGTAGGGGTTGATACATTTTTTGTAAAGTCAAAGGGGAAATTACAATAGCTATAGACAATGCTGTCTAACCTATCTGCATGATGAAACAATCCGTAGTAAACTATTGTTTTGATGGTGGACTGATTGTATTATTTCGTTTTATGCAGCACAAACTTTCTATCCAAGCTGCGAGAGAGCGAGAAGAGAGCTAAGGATGGCTGTAGGCCTACAGGACAGATGTTTATTTAAAAAAAATATTGGTTAATTATTGGTATACTGTTTAATTGAAAATGTATTTTACAATCTGCAATGCTTGAATTTTCCAATACATAATTACCGCCAAGCAACATTCTAAATAGCAATATTACGAAACCGTAGAGCTATAGCTTTGTGAAACAAACATTAGTCTTAACATAAGAAAATTAAATAAAAATAAACATGTATCCATTAAAGCAAAGCTATAGATTAATACCAACCTGGACTCAGGGGTAAACGTAACATAGTAAATGTAAATCTGGGACATTAGTGTGATATGTTACATTTCGTATGGTATGTATTAATCTGTGGATCATCCATTCCATATGATATGTTACGAATTACAATTTGTACAATGTTACGAAATGCAACTCGTACAAGATAGAAAAATGTACGATATGTTACGAATTACAATTTGTTGTGCCTAACATTAGCTTGGTTGCTAACGTTAGCTAGGCTAAGGGTTGAAGTTAGGGTTAGGTTAAAAGGTTAAAGGGTTAGCTAACATGCTAAGTTGCTGCAGAGTAGTTAAAAAGTAGTATGTCGCTAAATTAAATTAAATGCTAAAGTTGTCTGATGAGATTCGAACACTCAATGTTATTTGCTTGACATTAGTATTATACGCCCACCCATCCACACCAACTACTAGCACTAGCACCACATAATTTAATAGCCTATCGATAGGCAGCCGTGTGGGTGTCACAATTTCAGAACCATGGACAGCGATCAATAGGCTGTACTTTGTGAGTGGCTGACGCATTAGAGGTTTTTTTTTGGGGGGGTTCAGAGAAACAGCGCTATGCCAGTGACACACACACTGTGTCATGTATGACTCACAAACACATTCTCTTCTTACAATAACAACTTGCCAATAAGATAATTAAACCCAGAGTAAGGGTTGATCACATTTCAATTCAGGAAGTAAACTGAAATTTCACTTCTGCATTTTCATAATTGAAACTCATTAAGGAAAACTGAAATTACAATAAATAAATAAAAGCTTATTTCCTGAAATGGAATAGACCCCAACTCTGATAAAAGCACAATGTGCTCCTTGATGTTACCTGTCTGTGTGGATCCACCCTCCTTCTCTTCTTCCTCACGGTGGAAAATCTGTCCATCTGGCTGAGTCCTCCAGCGCAGTTGAAAGTCAGACACCCCCTGCTTCACGAGCTCTACATGCAGCTAGATGAAAGATCAAGCTTTTAGGTTAAATTGTTAGATTATTTTCTCTCTCGCTCACTCTCTCTTTCTTTCTCTCTGTCACTCTCTGTCTGTGTCTCTGTGTCTGTCGCTCTGTCTGGCTCTCTGTCTCTTGCTCTCTGTCTTTCGCTCTCTGTCTCGCTCTGTCTTTCGCTCTCTGTCTCGCTCTGTCTCTCGCTCTCTCTGTCTCTGTCTTCCTCCCTCCCCCTTTCCCTCTTCCTCCCCCTTTCCCTCTTCCTTCCCTTTCCCTCTTCTTCCCCCTTTCCCTCTCCCAAGTCTCTTACCTGCTGTAGGAGCTGGTCACTGCCTGCCTGGTCTGTCAGATCAGCATCTGATTGGATCTTCATCCTCACCACCGTTCTCTTTGACTTGGGGGCTGAAATACATTTGCTGATATTTTTTATGGTGCAAAATAGTTCAAATCTGTGCAATATACCGTAAATACCACAAAACTGAATATGTCTTGACAGTATGATTTTATTTAACATATTTCTTTAACAATGCGCTGTACAAAAAGGTGATTGTTTTACTAAAGTTTAGTAAGCTGAGCAATGCGTAAATAGTGTTATTTTTTAAAGCACATTGTGCTTATAATGGGTTTTATGGTATTTTTTACACCGATTTGTACTAATTTGCATTGTGAAAATGTCTCCCACATAGTCACAAAATAACATTCAATATAACAAGACATGAATTGTGGGGTGAAAAAGTATAATCTCCACTAAACCGAAGTCCGATACGAAAATAAGTATGTTCATTAAAGTTATTATTCGACGTACCTTCTCTGACAGAATAAATAAATGGACCAGGAAAGAAGTACCTTCTGTGGAAGACTCTGGAGGTTTGACTGTGGCAAATACTTCCACCTCACAAAGTGTGAGCCACTCAGTCCTGCCAGGGATGACAACAACAACATAGCGACCCTCCATCGCATTACACTGGAAGGTGTAGGTCTTTCCTGCTTTGATGTGGGAGATGACATCACATCTGAAAGAGATAGAGAGGGTGGGGGAGAGAGAGAGATGCATGATTATTGTACAGTGCGGTGCTGTAGTTCAAATGCTTCTTCACAAAAGTATTACTGAAAATATATACACATTTAATGAATAACTGTTATTTTTAATGAATCCCATAAACTTTACAATCAATCAGAACTACCGGCTCTGATGTTCTTCAGATGTGGCGGTGCTTGCAAACTGTTACGGACTACAAAGTGAAATGCAGCTGCCCATTGACGGGAGCCTACCAGACAAGCTAAATGCCTTTCATGCTCGAGCTAAATGCCTTTCATGCTCGAGCTAAATGCCTTTCATGCTCGCTTCGAGGCAAGCAACACTGAAGCATTCATGAGAGCAGCAGCTGTTCTGGACGACTGTGTGATCACGCTCTCCATAGCCGATGTAAGCAATGACTTTAAAAAGGTCAACATTCACAAGGCCTCTGGACCAAACAGATTACCAGGGTGTGTACTCAGAGCATGCGAGGACAAACTGGCAAGTGTCTTCACTAACATTTTCAACCTCTCCCTGACCGAGTCTGTAATACGTTGGTAGCCATGAAGTGATATTAAAGACTGGTCAAGTCTCACATCAACACCATCATCCCAGAAACCCTAGACCCACTGCAATTTGCATACTGCTCCAACAGATCCACAGATGACGCAATCTCAATCGAACATTATACTGCCCTTTCCCATCTGGACAAAAGGAACACCTATGTGAGAATGCTAGTCATTGACTACAGCACCGTAGTGCCCGCAAAGCTCATCACTAAGCTAAGGACCCTGGGACCAAACACCTCCCTCTGCAACTGGATCCTGGACTTCCTGACAGGCCGCCCTCAGGTAGTAAGTGTAGCCAGGCCAACAACCTCTCCCTCAATGTAAGCAAGACAAAGGAGATGTATATAGCATCGTTATTGTTATGTATTTCTACTGTGTTGCTTTTTGTTTTTGACTTTATTATATTTAGTAAATATTTTCATAACTATTTCTTGATCTGCACTGTTGGTTAAGGGCTTGTAAGTAAGCATTTCTCTGTCAGGTCTACACATGTTGTGTTCGTCGTATGTGACAAATACGATTTGATTTGAGTACAATGCTGTTTATTCGATTTCACCTGGGGTTGTTGATGCCATTGTTCTCCAGTGAGTTACCGATACGGATCTCAGCACCATCAAGTCTCTCAGCAACGTCATCTCTGTTGGTGATTGTGACAGCTGTCACTTTGTACACATCCAGCAGGTCCACTCTCCACCAGGGGTTGGTGTCCTGTGCAGTGTGGGTGCAGGATCCATAGTTTGTGTTGCTGTTCCCATCAATTGCATAGTGAGCATTGCGATCCGAAAACTGTGATGACTGAGCAGCCACTCCTCTCAATGCAACGTTGTCTGAGTGACAGAGACAGATATAATACACAGGTTCATTCATTAGTGCACACCGTAGCAATACGTTTTGCAACTGAAAACGTTTTGCAGGTTAGTTCAGTTTAGTCAGTCTCCATTTTGTCCAGTTTGGTTCCTAGTGAATACACCTCAGATATACACATCCCCATCCCCCTGTACACACACACCTGCACCAACTTGTATTAAATGTAGATAGTTACCTTTAATTGTTTGTAAGTCGCTCTGGATAAGAGCGTCTGCTAAATGACTTAAATGTAAATGTAAATGTAAATGTAATTGGGCACTTTGTATTTGTAATTTATTATGGATTCCCATTAGCTGCTGCCAAAACAGCAGCTACTCTTCCTGGGGTCCAGCAAAATTAAGGCAGTTTATACCATTTTAAAACCTTACAATACATTCACAGATTTCACAACACACTGTGTGCCCTCAGGTCCCTACTCCACCACTACCACATATCTACAGTACTAAATCCATGTATATGTTTTGTGCGTATGTTATCATTTGTATGTGTGTGTGTGTGTGTGTGTGTGTGTGTGTGTGTGTGTGTGTGTGTGTGTGTGTGTGTGTGTGTGTGTGTGTGTGTGTGTGTGTGTGTGTGTGTGTGTGTGTGTGTGTGTGTGTGTGTGTGTGTGTGTGTGTGTGTGTGTGTGTGTGTGTGTGTGTGTGTGTGTGTTTGTGTGTGTGTATGTGCGTGTGTCTGTGCCAATGTTTGTGTCTCTTCACAGTCCCCGCTGTTCCATAAGGTGTTTTTTTATCTGTTTTTTAAACCTAATTTTAATGATTGCGTCAGTTACTTGATGTGGAATAGAGTTTCATGTCGTCATGGCTCTATGTAGTACTGTGTGCCTCCCATAGTCTGTCTGGACTTGGGGACTGTGAAGAGACCTCTTGTGTCATGTCTTGTGGGGTATGCATGGGTGTGTGCTAGTACTTCAAACAGACAGCTCGGTGCATTCAACACCTCTCATAAATGAAAGTAGTGATGAAGTCAATCTCTCCTCCACTTTTAGCCAGGAGAAATTGACATACATATTTTTATTATTTAGTTGAGGTTTAGGATTTAGTGACTTTAACTGAATGAAAGTTATTACTAGGCCTAGCTTCTGTCACAGCGGCCAATGCTTGTACTTCATGCATTGATTAGTTGATTTATTTACTTATTCATTCATGTTTTTATTTATAATTTTTTAATGTATTGCTTCTGTCACAGTGGCCAATACTGATACTTCGTTCATTGATGTCTGTCTGTCTGCTTTATTAAAAATACATTTACCTATTTGCACAGTGACCCTCAGAAAGAGTAGGAAAATCCCTGTAAAGCCACAATAAGCATATGAATGATTAGTCATAATTAATCATATTAATGTGAATGCACTATATGACAAGTTCTCTAATGTGCTATAGGGTAATGCTGATCATTAAAGATCTTTGACTTTTAGATGGAAGGGTTGGGGTCGATTCAATTTCTGTAAATTCAGGAAGTACACTGAAATTCAAATGAATTGTTAAACTCTGAGTGATTGTTTTGGGCTCTGTTACATGAAAATAGAAATTGAAAAATCATTTGAATGCTACAGGCATTGTCTTTTTGGAAATGGAACTAAAATCTTACTGCTGACAATGTCATAAGAATCTCTCAGAGGTTAATTGGAATGTGGTTTATGCTCTGATTTGACAGGAACTGAAATAGAATTGACCCTAACCCTTGTAGGGATTTAGTTCTCACCAGAGACAGGGACAGTTCTCCTACTCCACTCCATGGATCTGGGATGTAGCAACATATTCATCAGTCAATGTTAATTAATAACATTAAACATTTCCCCCTTTTAATTATCAGTAAATATGATCTATTTCTGGACATCCAACACCTGCCATGTATAGGATGTGGATGTACTATTATTGTCCTTTTCAGCATTTCCATGTCACACATACCACCACAACAATAACATTTTATTAATGTGATAATAACCCATTTCTTTACTGATATATTATCATAATTCTTTATTATAGTATTCGCCAAGGTTTTGAACAATAAAACAATGTATCCAAACATAAGATTAACATACCTGTATTGACAGGGCTATCTTGTCCTTTGCTGAATCCCTCGCTCCTCTCCTCTGTCTCAGTGTGCGTGATGGATTCTTCTTACTCTCTTTTCTCTCTCTCTCTCTGTCTGGCAAACATGCAAACCTGGGTCATGTTCATCAGGGAACACAACAGAAAAAAAATTGCAACTTTTTGCAACTGAAAACAAAAATGTGTGTTTGATTGGATAAGAACAGATAGTTGATCACTTCCTGTTTCAATCTGTTTTCTTCCGTTTGGTGCCTTATGAACACAACCCTCATTTAGCCAAAGATGGAGAGGTTAAGGTGAGGTGTATTAGTAGTTAGCAGTGAGCTGTAGCCCACCACCTTGTGTGCGTGTGTATTTGCATGTGTGTGTGTGTGTGTCTGTGTGGTGTTGTTGCCCGGGGGATTTGTTTAGCAGTCATCCATATAATCTCATCCTCTCCCTGTGGTGTCAATAGTTACACAGCTTCAGCCTTTTCCATCCCTGGTGGAAACAGTTTGAATATGATGGAAACCGTGGATGCTCCTCAGAGGAGGAAGGGGAGGACCATCCTCCTCTGTGAATTTCATACAAATTTAAATGGTTAAACATTTTCAAAGTTATCATTTTTAGATACAACTATATTAAATATAATCACGTCACCAAACAGTTGATTAAAACACACTAGTTTTCGAAGAAGGTCTACAGTGGTGGCCAAAAGTTTTGAGAATGACACAAATATTAATATTCACAAAGTTTGCTGCTTCAGTGTTTTTAGATATTTTTGTCAGATGTTACTATGGAATACCGAAGTATAATTACAAGCATTTCATAAGTGTCAAAGGCTTTTATTGACAATTACATGAAGTTGATGCAAAGAGTCAATATTTGCTGTGTTGACCATTCTTTTTCAAGACCTCTGCAATCCGCCCTGGCATGCTGTCAATTAACTTCTCTGCCACATCCTGACTGATGGCAGGCCATTCTTGTATAATCAATGCTTGGAGTTTGTCAGAATATGTGGGTTTTTGTTTGTCCGCCTGCCTCTTGAGTATTGACCACAAGTTCTCAATGGGATTAAGGTCTGGGGAGTTTCCTGGCAATGGACCCAAAATATGGATTTTCATGTTTCCCTAGCCACTTAGTTACCAATTTTGCCTTATGGCAAGGTGCTCCATCATGCTGGAAAAGGCATAAGATCAGTTAGTCCTTCACTCACAGTTTCAATCTGTTTTCTTTCCATTGTTGCCTTATGAATACAACCCTGTATTAGTCAATCAATGGGAAGGTAAGGTGAGGTTTATTTGGTTAGCAGTGGTCCATAGCACACCATCCCGTGTGTGTTTGTATGTGCGCGCGTGTGTGCGTGTGTGCATGTCTACTGTTAGTCCATGGATCCGGAACACGTGCTGGACCATGAGCTGGTTTAGCATGTCTCTTTGGCAGAGGGTAGCTTGCGGAGAGGAATGAAGTGGGAGGCTTTGGAAATCTGATGTGCCACGGTCAGGATGGCGGTGTTGCCATCAGACAGGGGGAGACCTGTGACAAAGTCCAGGGAGATGTGAGAACAGGGACGATGAGGGACAGGCAGAGGTTGGAGGAGACCAGCCGGAGCTTGTCACGGGTCTGCTGGGTCTGACCCGGGTCTGACGGGAGCCAGGCAAGCCTGGAGGCGTGGACCCACTCCAGGACCTAGGAGTGGACCGTGCCAGGAATGAACATTTGGATATCTAGGCCCCACCTGGGGTTCGGCTGTGAATACTGCACCTCACGAACATGAGTCCCTATTCCCCATCTGATTGCCGTCGCCAGGCATGAAGTGAGAAGGTTGGTCTCAGGTTCTGGGGTAGTATCCGTGGGGCTGTAGCGACGTGAAAGCGCATCCAGTTTGACATTCTTGGATCCAGGCCGGTATGAGAGGGAGAAGTTGAACCGGGTGAACAGTAGGGCACACCAAGCTTGCCTGGAATCAAGGTGCTTGGTGGTGCAGAGATATTCCAGGTTCTTGTGGTCAGTCCACACAATGAAAGGATGTTCCTCCCCCTCCAGCCAGTGCCTCTACTCCTCCAACGCCATCTTCACCGCGAGAAGCTCAAGATTCTCCACATCGTAATTCCTCTCTGTGGCATTGAGACAGTTGGAAAAGAATACGTAGGGATGTAACTTGAGGTCCAGGGCAGACCGCTGGATCAGGACAGCCCCCACTCCGACATCCTAAGCATCGGCTTCCACCATGAACTGGTGGGATGGGTCAGGATGAATCAAGATGGGAGCTGTGGTGAAGCGGTGTTTGAGATCCCGGAACACCTGGTTAGCAGCTGGGGACCACGTGAACGGAACCTTTGGAGAGGTGAGTGCAGACAGGGGGGAAGCCAGGGTGCTGTAGCCCAGGATAAAGCAGCGATAAAATTTGACGATTCCCAGGAAACATTGGAGCTGTACTCTGGACATAGGATGGGGCCAATTCACCACCACTCTCACCTTCCCGGGCTCCATCTGTACACCCCCTGCAGAGATGATTTAACCCAGAAAGTGGATGGTGGATAGATGGGATTTGCATTTATTTGCTTTTACAAAAGATAGTTCTCCACGAGGCATTGGAGAACCTGTCGGACATGGAGCACGTGTTCTTAGGTGGAGCGGGAGAAGACGAGGATCCCGGGCAACTTCCGAGCCCCCAGGAAGACGTCTCAGGGCAGGCTGCACTGACTTCAGGCAATGGGTGTGGCAGAACGGGCTCCAGCCCATGATGGCACCGGCAGACCAGTCAATGAGGGGATTGTGTCGGGGGAGCCAGGAGAACTTCAATACCACAGGAACCTGAGGAGACTTAATGAGCAGGAACTGGATCGTCTCGCTGTGGTTCCCTGACACACGTAGGTTGATATGGATAGTATTGTGGGTGACCAGGCCTATAGAGCACCGGTCTAGTACTCTAACGTCCATGGGAATGAATAGCGGCTGAGTGGGGATATCCAGCTCGAAGCAAGGTTTGCATCCATAAATCTCTCACCGGCCCCAGAGTCGATGAGTACCCAGAGAGATTTCGACTGGTTCCCCACAGCAACATGGCATGAAAAGGGATGTGAGTAAGGGGAGAGTAAAAGTTATCCATATTGCCCACTAGAGTAGTCGCTCCTACCGGTGAGCCTGGCCTTTTAGTGGACAGCCTGTAAAACCATTCAGCTGGAGACAGCCTCGATCTGCTTAGTTGCATGGGCTCGGGAAGAGGTGAATCGTCAGTCTTCGGAGGCTCTCGGAGGAACTCCGGTAGCCTTGTGTTCTCTCGGCAAAGGAGCCTTCGGAGACTTCCAGGATACCTTGGAGGCGAGGTGGAATCCTTGGACTGGCGAGTGAAATCGAATCTCCTCTCCTTCCTTCGTTCCCGTAGTTACCCATTGATCCAAATGGTCAACGCGATGAGTGAGTCGAGATCCGTCGGTGGTTCCCGGGCTGCAATCTCATCCTTTACTTGAAAATGGGGGAGACCTGAGATAGAAAAGCCCGGCAGGTTACGGAATATGCAGCGTAGCGCTCTGGAGGTGGTAAGTAAGGTTCTCGGGACACTGGGGTAGGCTGGGAGATTATGGGTGTGACTCGCTGCCCAGTGGGGAATCCGCAGAATTGCTCCAACAAGGTATCGAACGCCTCGTTCTGTCAGGGTATGAAGTCCCTCCATAAGACCTTGAAGTAACTCCTTGTGTCTTCCAAGGGTGGCTCCTTGCAGGGAGACAGCATTGTGGCGCTGGTCTGAGTCTGCTGGGTCAGTCATGGCCAGTTCGTACTATCAGGTTTCAGATATGGCCCAAATGCAGACAGTGTCGAAGAAACAAACGTTTATTTCTAATACAGGAGCAGGCAAACGGCAGGTCAAAGGCAGGCAGAGGTCAGTAATCCAGAGAGGGTGCAAAAGGTCCAGAATGGCAGGCGGTCTCATGGTCAGGGCAGGCAGGGGTCAATAATCCATTGAGGTGGGACAAGGTATAGAACGGCAGGCAGGCTCAAGGTCAGGGCAGGCAGAACGGTCAAAACTGGAGAAGGAATAGAAAATAGGAGCAAGAATAGACAGGAGCAGGGGAACAAACTCTGGTAGGTTTCACGAAAGAAAATGAACTGGCAACAGACAAACAGAGAACACAGGTATAAATACACCGGGGATAATGGGGAAGATGGGCGACACCTGGAGGGGGTTGGAGACAAGCACAAAGACAGGTGAAACAGATCAGTGTGTTACAGTCTCAGCTTCCCTAGCTCACCATTGCCAGTGTACCGAAGCCGGATAAAGGATTATGGCTACGTTTACATAGGTAGCTCAATTATGATCATGTTTTCACAAACTGGTCTTTTGACCAATTAGTTCCAATAAAGAGCTGATGTGATTAAGACCACTTAGTGGAAAACATATCAGCACTGGTCTGGTCTACCTGTGTAATTGCAGCCAGTGTGGCACAGCATAAGACAGTGTTTCACAAACTTGACCCTGGGGACCCCAAGGGCTGTTTTTGGCAAAAACCAAAACCTGCACCCCTTGGGGTCCCCAGGACCGAGTTTGGGAAATCCTGGCATAAGAACATGTAGGACAGGGGTCTCCAACCCTGTTCCTGGAGAGCTACCCTCCTGTAGGTTATTCGCTCCAACCCCAGTTGTAACTAATCAGGTTCAGTTTATCAACCAGATAATTATTAGAATCAGATGTGCTAGATTAGGGTTGAAGTGAAAACATTCAGGATGGTAAAGCTCCAGGAACAGTGTTGGAGAGCCTTGATGTAGAACCAATATGATATATGTTTGGATATGTTCTATCACTCTTTGAAATTTGTCAGCCCTTATGGATTGACAGAATATATGTATGTGTAAACTGTACAGGGCTCTGTAAAATCAAACATATGCTAAACAATCAGATTGACAAATAAACAAACTAAAATACAGGAGAATGTACATTATTTAATGCTCAAGAGAACTGGGAAATGAACAACAATGTTATATGGTAAAAGTAACATACAAAAAACATTTATGTACAGTGTAGTACATTCCTGTCCGAGTGTGTCTCAGGTGTAGAGACAGACAAGTGCAGAGAACTGTATCTAATGTGATTTACCCAAAGGTTTTTGCTGACATCTTGTCTTTTTCAAGTCTTCTCTCATTGATCGAGACAGGTGGGTGTCCACCCCAAAGTGCTGCATGTCATGATGACTGAGACCTGTCTCGATCACGATGGTGGCGCACATATTGTTGGATTACGTTATGGAGAAAAAAAAGTAATGGAACATTTTCTAAAATCAAACTTACCCCCTGAAACTGGACACAGACCTTTTATGAGACTCCTGTTTCTCCAAATCAAGGATGAAGACAGCATCGCTGAGGTTGGTAGAACATTCTGTGCTACACCAAACAGTACCTAGACTGTATATTCCAGTAATCTGGTGTAACAATCTGTAGCTAAAAGAACTGGTGATCAGCAGATGATGGCAGAGGTGGTCATTATGAAATTGTAATTCCAAAGGAACATGCAGTAAGTTCAGGGAATACTTGTAATGTTGTGGGAGGAGTGTGATGCTCAAACTGCCATTCAGGTCCTGATGAGTCATCTGCTTGAAATCGAACATAATGTCTAATCCCTTGAGAGGGATACAGTTCACGGGATACAGTTCTGCTACAATGACGCATGTAAAGGCCTTCTGTTTCTGTATCTAGAATACAATTCAGGATGATGCCCAGGAACCACACGATATCATCTGGAAGACAAAAAACAAACAAAATGATACTCTATTGTACAGTTTGAACAACAGTTGAACCGTGCCAGCATAACTTCAACATTAGGGTAGACTAGTTGAACATGCATACATGGGCACAGGCACAGAGATTACATTTAGAACAATATCTAGCCTAATAGAAAGAAATGGGGCATAACCCTCACCCTTTGCAGTGACCAGACAATACAAATGAGACTAGGTAGGTAGGCAGACAGTATCTACTGTACGTACAGCCATGTCCATCAAGCATGCCTAGGCAAATATGTTTTATAGTACAATCAGCTGTAGTTTTATAGATTTACAACAGTAAATTGTTGTACTATTGATTCACCTCACTGTTTGCTAGTAAACTTAGCTAGCCTGCTTGCTGGATATCCAATACTTGTAATTTACATCTGTTTGGAATCCTGTTTGGATCTGTTTGGAATCCTGTTTGGATCTGTTTGGAATCCTGTTTGGATCTGTTTGGAATCCTGTTTGGATCTGTTTGGAATCCTGTTTGGAGCTGTTTGGAATCCTGTTTGGATCTGTTTGGAATCCTGTTTTGCGTCATGCCTATCATTTTGTGATTGAAATGCATCCAAAGTCATAATCGTATGCAATGTCAACCCTCGTCAATTATGTTACATAGGTAGCTAGTAAAAGCTTTGCTAACAAGGTAAAATGCTAGGCGTGGCACATAAGTTAGCAGGCGATAAACCTAGCTTTAGGTGGCTGGTTGTAACGTTGTAGCTTGCTGTTTAGTAGCTACCCATATTGAAAATTAAAAATAGAAGAGGTTTTACAATCAAAACACAATATCTTCTATTTTTAGTCATAGATATGGCTACTGGCAACGTAAACTCACCCCATTCCGTACAAATGTGCGCAACCGCGACATTCAAACAAGGCTGCAAAGAAAACTAATGGGACTGTAGCGACTGTGTTGACTTCAAAATCTGGGGTGTGAACTACGTTTCTATTCAAGCGTTGATCGACATGGTAATGGCTCTATAGTATTGGAGAAAAGTTGAAAAAACTGACCCTCCGTTACATCGTGACGTGTCATGCTGTAACGTACAGCACGCATAAAGCAACTATTTCTGTCTTACAATCTCTCTCCACCAGGTGTAGCACTTCTCTCATCGTTTAAAATCAAGAAATGGACAGTGATGGGGTAAGGGGGTACCTAGTAATTTTTTGCATTATCACTGCAAGCATCATGACTATCAATGCTGCTGTTAACTTTTGAAGATCACTTTAGCACCGCACTAAAAACCTGATTCAAATTCGAGTTTACGTTAGTTGTTTAGCTAGCTAGCTAAGATAACAAACAGAAAAATATTTTGATTTCCCACCACTGTAACATGTTAGCCAGCAATCCCCAGTATGGGTTTCAGTAGATAAACTAGAGTTAGCTAGGTGGCTTGCAGGGAAAATAACTTACTTAGCTAGGCACCGTTTTTGTCATCTGCCCTCTTGGTGCTGGCATCGGCTGTAGCTGAGCATCTAACGTTAGCTAAAGCCAACTCTTTGTTTCGAATCCTCTTCTTCAATTCCCCCAGATTGAAATTTCAAGTCAAAACTGTAACTAGGCCACTTAGGAACATTCAATGTTGAATTAGTAAGCAACTCCAGTTAATTTTTGGCCTTGTGTTTTAGGGTATCGTCCTGCCGAAAGGTGAATTTGTCTCCTAGTATCTGTTGGAAAGAAGACTGAACCAGGTTTTCCTCTGGGATTTTGTCTGTGCTTAGCACTACCCCCCCCCCTTTGCCAATGACAAGCATACCCATAATATGATTTAGCCACCACTGTGCTTGATAATATGGTACTCAGTAATGTGTTGTGTTCGATTTGCCCCAAACATAACTCTTGTATTCAGGACATAAAGTGCATTTCTTTGCCACATTTTTTGCTGTTTTACTTTAGTGCCTTCCTGCAAATATGATGTATGTTCTGGATATTACTGTTCTGTACTGGCTTCCTTCTTTTCACTCTGCATTTAGGTTAATATTGTGGAGTAACTACAATGTTGTTGAGCCGTCTTCAAATTTCTCCTATCACAGCCATTAAACTCTGTATCTGTTTTAAAGTCGCCATTGGCCTCATGATAAAATCCCTGAGTGGTTTCCTTCCTCTCCGGCATCTGAGTTAGTTAGCAAGGATGCCTGCATCTTTGTAGTGATTGGGTGTATAGATACACCATTCAAAGTGTAATTAATAACCATACTCAAAGGGATATTCAATGTTTTGTCGTAGCAGAATCAGAATTAGTTAGGTACCATTGATAAATAAGATGTTTTATCTACTTTCATAAATATGCTTATGTGGGAGGAGTCACTTGGGGCCCAGAGAGGGGAGACTTCAGGATTGTCTTCATATGTGAGGGTATCTGTTAAACCATGTGTCAATCATCAAGTTTGCGGACGACACAACAGTGGTAGGCTTGATTACCAACAACGACGAGACGGCCTACAGGGAGGAGGTGAGGGCCCTCGGAGTGTGGTGTCAGGAAAATAACCTCACACTCAACGTCAACAAAACTAAGGAGATGATTGTGGACTTCAGGAAACAGCAGAGGGAACAACCCCTATCCACATCGATGGAACAGTAGTGGAGAGGGTAGCAAGTTTTAAGTTCCTCGGCATACACATCACAGACAAACTGAATTGGTCCACTCACACTGACAGCGTCGTGAAGAAGGCGCAGCAGCGCCTCTTCAACCTCAGGAGGCTGAAGAAATTTGGCTTGTCACCAAAAGCACTCACAAACTTCTACAGATGCACAATCGAGAGCATCCTGGCGGGCTGTATCACCGCCTGGTACGGCAACTGCTCTGCCCTCAACCGTAAGGCTCTCCAGAGGGTAGTGAGGTCTGCACAACGCATCACCGGGGGCAAACTACCTGCCCTCCAGGACACCTACACCACCCGATGTTACAGGAAGGCCATAAAGATCATCAAGGACATCAACCACCCGAACCACTGCCTGTTCACCCCACTATCATCCAGAAGGCGAGGTCAGTACAGGTGCATCAAAGCTGGGACCGAGAGACTGAAAAACAGCTTCTATCTCAAGGCCATCAGACTGTTAAACAGCCACCACTAAGATTGAGTGGCTGCTGCCAGCACACTGTCATTGACACTGACCCAACTCCAGCCACTTTAATAATGGGAATTGATGGGAAATGATGTAAATATATTACTAGCCACTTTAAACAATGCTACCTTATATAATGTTACTTACCCTACATTATTCATCTCATATGCATACGTATATACTGTACTCTACATCATCGACTGCATCCTTATGTAATACATGTATCACTAGCCACTTTAACTATGCCACTTTGTTTACTTTGTCTACATACTCATCTCATATGTATATACTGTACTCGATACCATCTACTGTATGCTGCTCTGTACCATCACTCATTCATATATCCTTATGTACATATTCTTTATCCCCTTACACTGTGTATAAGACAGTAGTTTTGGAATTGTTAGTTAGATTACTTGTTGGTTATCACTGCATTGTCGGAACTAGAAGCACAAGCATTTCGCTACACTCGCATTAACATCTGCTAACCATGTGTATGTGACGAATAAAATTTGATTTGACAAATACATTTTGATTTGATTTGATTTGATTTGGCGTGATTAATGGGGAACCAGTTAGTTGGCTCCACAATGTCTGTACACCAGTCACTCCCTACTTTTCCCATTGGGGGGAGGAGTATGGCAGTGTCTGGAGCCATTGTATGTCCCCTCTGATGTCGAAACGTATCTTGATATAGTATATGACCTAGAGGCTCACTACTCTCCTTGAGTTTGTCCAGGAGGAGTTGTATTTGAGATGGGAATATCTAGAATTGACAATTGATATATGCCATTGGATGAGATAATTGTTTGGTAATATGAAGTACCAAGAACGAGAAGTAGAACCTTGTCTTAGAGAGCAAACTGAACAATAATTTATAGCTAATGCTATTATCAGTAGAATCATCACCATTAACAGTATAATCATCACCACCAGCAGTAGAATCATCACCACCAGCAGTAGAATCATCACCACCAGCAGTAGAATCATCACCATCACCACCAGCAGTAGAATCATCACCATCACCACCAGCAGTAGAATCTTCACCATCACCACCAGCAGTAGAATCATCATCATCACCACCAGCAGTAGAATCATCACCATCACCACCAGCAGTAGAATCACTAACATCACCACCAGCAGTAGAATCATCATCATCACCACCAGCAGTAGAATCATCACCATCACCACCAGCAGTAGAATCATCATCATCACCACCAACAGTAGAATCATCACCATCACCACCAGCAGTAGAATCATCACCACCAGCAGTAGAATCATCACCACCAGCAGTAGAATCATCACCACCAGCAGTAGAACAATCACCACCAGCAGTAGAATCATCAACAGCAGCACCAGCAGTAGAACAATCACCACCAACAGAATCATCACCATCAACACCAGCAGAAGAATCATCACCACCCCCACCGGCAGTAGAATCATCACCACCAGCAGTAGAATCACCACAAGCAGTGGAATCATAACCATCCCCACCAGCAGTAGAACCATCACCACCAACAGAATCATCACCATCACCACCAGCAGTAGAATCATCACCATCACCACCAGCAGTAGAATCATCAACATCGCCACCAGCAGTAGAATCATCAACATCGCCACCAGCAGTAGAACCATCACCATCACCACCAGCAGTAGAATCATCAACATCGCCACCAGCAGTAGAATCATCAACATCGCCACCAGAAGTAGAATCATCACCATCACCACCAGCAGTAGAATCATCAACATCGCCACCAGCAGTAGAATCATCAACATCGCCACCAGCAGTAGAATCATCACCATCACCACCAGCAGTAGAATCATCAACATCGCCACCAACAGTAGAATCATCAACATCGCCACCAGCAGTAGAATCATCATCATCACCACCAGCAGTAGAATCATCAACATCGCCACCAGCAGTAGAATCATCAACATCGCCACCAGCAGTAGAATCATCACCATCACCACCAGCAGTAGAATCATCAACATCGCCACCAGCAGTAGAATCATCAACATCGCCACCAGCAGTAGAATCATCATCATCACCACCAGCAGTAGAATCAACACCACCAGCAGTAGAATCATCACCACCAGCAGTAGAATCATCAACATCGCCACCAGCAGTAGAATCATCACCACCAGCAGTAGAATCATCACCAACATCAGTAGAATCATCATCATCACCACCAGCAGTAGAATCATCACCACCAGCAGTAGAATCATCACCAACATCAGTAGAATCATCATCATCACCACCAGCAGTAGAATCATCACCACCAGCAGTAGAATCATCACCAACATCAGTAGAATCATCATCATCACCACCAGCAGTAGAATCATCACCACCAGCAGTAGAATCATCACCAACATCAGTAGAATCATCAACATCACCACCAGCAGTAGATTCATCATCATCACCACCAGCAGTAGATTCATCATCATCACCACCAGTAGTAGAATCATCATCATCATCAACAAAATTGAACAATAACATGGGGCCCATAGTAGTAGTGCACTATACAGGGAATGGGGGGAAAGTATCCTGCCTCTACAAGTATCCTGCCTCTATTGTATTGTGTTTTGGAGAAAATGGGGGTCATGTTAGCAGTAACTGCATAAAGTTACTGTGAAACCAGGGTAAATACAAGCATTTTCTCTCAGTTCCACGCAATGAGCAGTTACTGACTTTTTGCTTGGTAGGGCAGCACAGTTCTATGCACTATGTCAGTGTGTATCTTATTTTCCTGAACCAGCAAATCTTACCAGTGTACAAAGAGGACAGACAATTCTTGTAGTTCAGACTTGTGTTCTTATTGTATTACTGTGTTGTTGTCTCTCCCTCTCTTCTCCCAACACATCATCTCTCAACACCTCATCTCTATCTTCTCTCTTCTCTCTTCTCCCAACACCTCATCTCTCTCTTCTCTCAACACCTCATCTCTCTCTCTTCTCCCAACACCTCATCTCTCTCTTCTCTCTTCTCCCAACACCTCATCTCTCTCTTCTCCCAACACCTCATCTCTCATCTTCCAACACCTCATCTCTCTCTTCTCCCAACACCTCATCTCTCAACACCTCATCTCTCTTCTCTCTTCTCCCAACACCTCATCTCTCTCTTCTCTCAACACCTCATCTCTCTCTCTTCTCCCAACACCTCATCTCTATATTCTCTCAACACCTCATCTCTCTCTTCTCTCTTCTCCCAACACCTCATCTCTCTCTTCTCCCAACACCTCATCTCTCTCTTCTCCCAACACCTCATCTCTCTCTCTTCTCCCAACACCTCATCTCTATATTCTCTCAACACCTCATCTCTCTCTTCTCTCTTCTCCCAACACCTCATCTCTCTCGTCTCTCATCTCTATATTCTCTCAACACCTCATCTCTCTCTTCTCTCGTCTTCCAACACCTCATCTCTCTCGTCTTCCAACACCTCATCTCTCTCTTCTCTCAACACCTCATCTCTCTCTCTTCTCAACACCTCATCTCTCTCTCTTCTCCCAACACCTCATCTCTCTCTTCTCTTTTCTCCCAACACCTCATCTCTCTCTTCTCTCAACACCTCATCTCTCTCTTCTCTCAACACCTCATCTCTCTCTTCTCTCAACACTTCATCTCTCTCTTCTCTCAACACCTCATCTCTCTCTTCTCTCAACACCTCATCTCTCTCTTCTCTCTTCTCTCTTCTCCCAACACCTCATCTCTCTCTTCTCTCTTCTCTCAACACCTCATCTCTCTCTTCTCCAAACACCTCATCTCTCTCTTCTCTCATCTCTATATTCTCTCAACACCTCATCTCTCTCTTCTCTCTTTTCCCAACACCTCATCTCTCTATTCTCTCTTTTCCCAACACCTCATCTCTCTCTTCTCTCTTTTCCCAACACATCATCTCTCTCTTCTCTCTTTTCCCAACACCTCATCTCTCTCTTCTCTCAACACCTCATCTCTCTCTTCTCCCAACACCTCATCTCTCAACACCTCATCTCTCTCTTCTCTCAACACCTCATCTCTCTCTTCTCCTCTTGAACCCAGTTCTGTTTATGATGTTTATGCTATCCATGCAAAACTGTCTGTCACAAATAGTTCACAGTGCCATTGTCTACACCCCATCTCTTTACCTGTATCATTTGCATATGACTGTGTTTCATACAGGCCCATGAAAATCATGAATGTATATTTAAAGTGACTATGCATATATGATACACAGAGAGTAGCAGCAGTGTGAAAAATAGGGGTTGGGGGGGCACACAATGCAAATAGTCCAGGTAGCCATTTGATTACCTGTTCAGGAGTCTTATTGCTTGGGGGTAAAAACTGTTGAGAAGCCTTTTTGTCCTAGACTTGGCACTCTGGTACCACTGTAGAGAGAACAGTCTATGACTGCATTGCTTGCACCAGCATTGCTTGCTGTTTGGGGTTTTTAGGCTGGGTTTCTTTACAGCACTTTGATATATCAGCTGATGTAAGAAGGGCTATATAAATACATTTGATTTAATGACTGGGGTGGATGGGGTCTTTGAACATTTTTAGGGCCTTCCTCTGACACCGCCTGGTGTAGAGGGCTTGGATGGCAGGCAGCTTAGCCCCAGTGATGTACTGGTCCGTACGCACTACCCTCTGTAGTGCCTTGAGGTCAGAGGCCAAGAAATTGCCGTACCAGGCAGTGATGCAACCAGATCGGATGCTCTCGATTTTGCAGCTGTAGAACCTTTAGATCTGTACCTAGGGGAAACGTCACCCCGGACCTACACAGAAAAAGGATGAGCTTATTTTGCACAACTAAACTGCGTAACAGATAAAAGGTGTAGTTTGCCGTCCTAATCGAGAACTGTAGAGCCTGGTGACACAACAGATAAGAAGAAAATGTCAGAAAGATTGTTTTTTTTAAAGCAAGAATAGTTTCTCTAAATATTGACAGACAATACCATGGAACTGTTAAATTAGCCTCTGATGCAAATGGCTGTTGAAATGTTTGACGACAGTCCGCTCATTTGACTGTGGCTGCCATGTTTTACATAGGACTAAAAGACACTCTGGGGTGAAGTTTCCCCCAGGTGCAATAAAGATCTTGGATCAGCTTCCTCTCCCTCAATCGTGACCTTAACCATTACTCACGATCAGTGCCTAGGGCAAACCCCAACTTCAACTCATTTTATGGGTTAAGTTTAGGCAATATGTTTAAGGTCGGGGTTAGGTTAAGTTTAGAGTTTGGGTTGGATTAGACTGGAAACCTTTAATCGTAAGCCACAATTTACATCCTGCCTTTTTTATTTTACGCTTTCCTCCCCAATTGGTAGTTACAGTCTTGTCCCATCGTTGGAACTTCTGTACGGACTTGGGAGAGGCGACGGTCAAGAGCCAGGAATTAATAAAAATATGTACATAAAAATATATGAATGAGCAATGGCCGAACGGCATAGGCAAGATGCAGTAGAAGGTATAGAGTACAGTATATGCATATGAGATGGGTAATGTAGGGTATGTAAACATATAAAAGTGGCATTGTTTAAAGTGGCTAGTGATACATTTGTTACATTAAGATGGCAAGATGCAGTAGATGGTTCAGAGTACAGTATATACATATGAGATGGGTAATGTAGGGCATGTAAACATATAAAAGTGGCATTGTTTAAAGTGGCTAGTGATACATTTATTAAATCAAGATGGCATGATGCAGTAGATGGTACAGAGTACAGAATTTACATATGAGATGAGTAATGTAGGGTATGTAAACATTATATAAAGTGGCATTGTTTAAAGTGGCTGGTGATACAGTCATTACATACATTTTTCATTATTAAAGTGGCTACAGATGATTCAGTATGTTGGCAACAGCCACTAAATGTTAGTGATGGCTGTTAAACAGTCTGGCCTTGAGATAGAAGCTGTTTTTCAGAAGGGACATGAACAGTCAAAAAAATGCAAAAGGCTAACATGCAAAAGACTAACATGCAAAAGGCTAACACTACTCCTTTCACTATCTCTGTTATCTCTGTTATCTCTGTTGTGGTGGTACAGAGAATGGTGGTGTGTTCTTTAACACACTAAAACATGTGATAAACACAGAGATGAATAGGTGTACTGGCAACAACTTTATTCTGACAGGGATTATAGACAGTGCTCCATTCAGAGAGAGATTCGGATGAACAGAGACTCCACAGAACTACATCAGGTAAGGACATTTCACCAGTACAGAGGAAAGCTAGCAAGTTTTCTTTACAAAAGTGATAACCACATAATTCATCAAATGTATCATATGTATCAAAATGTAAAATGTATCATATGTATCAGTATGTTGGCAACAGCCACTTTTAAGGGTGATGAGGATGAAACAATCATGTCTAAATGTATTCACCTTTGGTCTGTAGGTACAAGAGGTCTGTTATTATGTCATGGACAAGAAGGTGCTGGTCCTGTTTCTCTCTGGTCAGTGTCTTTATCAAGGTTTTGTTTTTAAATCCAGATTTGAGATTTTAAGTGGAAAACATTTATCTGGCAGAATTTTCCATTTACAAGTATATTCACATATTGCGCTGGAATGGATATCTACAGGCTATAGTAGTTAGAAAATATAATCATTTGTTTGGTAAAAACATTTATATGTATAGGTATGCTGGTCAAAAAGTGAGCTGTTTGTTTGTCAGCGTCACACTGCATGGAGAGCACACCATGGCGCAAAGCTCAATTGCAAGCCTGTTTATTCTTCTAACATTGCAAGACAGTCAAGTTTGATATCAAGATGTGACGTAGAATGTATTTATTAACTGTATCGAATTTGCATCGGGGATTTGGGTCCGATAGAAAAAACAGCCCACTCCTCTCGTAAAGGTCGTTATTGAACCAGTACTTCCAACATGTAGATAATGTTCCTCACATAGACACTATAGTGAAAATATGAATGAGATAATGGACTTCTCCACAGAGCTCTACACTCTCTCCTCATGCCTTGCTCATGAGTACCACTTTGTGAACATGAATAAGACCTGGACTGAAGCACAGAGATTCTGCAGAGAGAGGTTCACTGACCTGGCTACCATAGAAAACATGGAGGATATGAACAGACTGATCAACACTGTAGACAGTGGTTATAATGGATCAGCCTGGATAGGGCTGCAGAGGGGAGAGTGGCAGTGGTCTCTGGCAGACAGAGATTACAGTCAGGGATATGTCAACTGGGAAGAGACCGAACCCAATAATGCCGGAGGGAAGGAGGACTGTGTATTTATGAGACGCAGTGGTCAATGGAATGATGCCTCGTGTAACTCACAACATTTCTTCATCTGCAATGGTGGTAAGTAACCCTATTAGGAACACTGGCTCTTTCCATGACAGACTGACCAGGTGAATCCAGGTGAAAGCTATGATCCCTTATTGATGTCAATGGTAAAAATCCACGTCAATCGTTGTAGCTGAAGGGGAGGAGACAGGATAAAGAAGGATGTTTAAAGCCTTGAGACAGTTGAGGCATGGATTGTGTATGTGTGCCATTCACAGGGTGAACGGGAAAGACAAAAAATGTAAGTGCCTTTGAACAGGGTCTGGTAGTAGGTGCCAGGTGTCAAGAACCGTGACGCTGCTGGATTATTATTGCTCAACCGTTTCCCATGTGTATCAAGAATGGTCCACCGCCCAAAGGACATCCAGCCAACTTGACACAACTGTGGGATGCATTGGAATCCCTGTTGAATGCTTTCGACACCTGCTCAAAAAAATAAAGGGAACACTTAAACAACACAATGTAACTCCAAGTCAATCACACTTCTGTGAAATCAAACTGTCCACTTAGGAAGCAACACTGATTGACAATAACTTTCACATGCTATTGTGCGAATGGAATAGACAACAGGTGGAAACTATAGGCAATTAACAAGACACTCCCAATAAAGGAGTGGTTCTGCAGGTGGTGACCAGACCACTTCTCAGTTCCTATGCTTCCTGGCTGATGTTTTGGTCACTTTTGAATGCTGGCGGTGCTTTCACTCTAGTGGTAGCATGAGACGGAGTCTACAACCCACACAAGTGGCTCAGGTAGGTAGTGCAGCTCATCCAGGATGGCACGTCAATGTGAGCTGTGGCAAGAAGGTTTGCTGTGTCTGTCAGCGTAGTGTCCAGAGCATGGAGGCGCTACCAGGAGACAGGCCAGTACATCAGGAGATGTGGAGGAGGCCGTAGGAGGGCAACAACCCAGCAGCACGACCGCTACCTCTGCCTTTGTGCAAGGAGGAGCAGGAGGAGCACTGCCAGAGCCCTGCAAAATGACCTCCAGCAGGCCACAAATGTGCATGTGTCTGCTCAAACGGTCAGAAACAGACTCCATGAGGGTGGTATGAGGGTCCGACATCCAAAGGTGGGGGTTGTGCTTACAGCCCAACACCGTGCAGGACGTTTGGCATTTGCCAGAGAACACCAAGATTGGCAAATTCGCCACTGGCACCCTGTGCTCTTCACAGATGAAAGCAGGTTCACACTGAGCACATGTGACAGACGTGACAGTCTGGAGACGCCGTGGAGAACATTCTGCTGCCTGCAACATCCTCCAGCATGACCAGTTTGGCGGTGGGTCAGTGATGGTGTGGGGTGACATTACATTGGGGGGCCGCACAGCCCTGCATGTGCTCGCCAGAGGTAGCCTGACTGCCATTAGGTACCGAGATGAGATCCTCAGACCCCTTGTGAGACCATATGCTGGTGCGATTGGCCCTGGGTTCCTCCTAATGCAAGACAATGCTAGACCTCATGTGGCTGGAGTGTGTCAGCAGTTCCTGCAAGAGGAAGGCATTGATGCTATGGACTGGCCCGCCTGTTCCCCAGACCTGAATCCAATTGAGCACATCTAGGACATCATGTCTCGCTCCATCCACCAACGCCACGTTGCACCACAGACTGTCCAGGAGTTGGCGGATGCCTAGTCCAGGTCTGGGAGGAGATCCCTCAGGAGACCATCCGCCACCTCATCAGGAGCATGCCCAGGCGTTGTAGGGAGGTCATACAGGCACGTGGAGGCCACACACACTACTGAGCCTCTTTTTGACTTGTTTCTAAGGACATTACATCAACGTTGGATCAGTAGTCTGGTTTTCCACTTTAATTTTGAGTGTGACTCCAAATCCAGACCTCCATGGGTTGATAAATTTGATTTCCATTGATCATTTTTGTGTGATTTTGTTGTGAGCACATTCAACTATGTAAAGAAAAAAGTATTTAATAAGAATATTTAATTCATTCAGATCTAGGATGTGTTATTTTAGTGTTCCCTTTATTTTTTGGAGCAGTGTGAAATACATGTATATCAAAATATTCATCAAATATCTGTTGATCAAGGAAATACAATACTGTAGTAGTTCCATCAGAATAACACCCAATCTGACTTAATGTCATTCTTACATTACAGTGAAAAATTCTAAGGAGTCTTTCCATTTCATTAATGAGACTAAAACGTGGCACGAGGCGCAGAGTTACTGCAGGAAGTACTACACAGACCTGGCCAGTGTGAGGAACCAGACTCAGACCCATGAGGTAGTGACAGTGGCTGCTGCTAATGAATTTTGGATCGGCCTGTTCAGAGACTCCTGGAAGTGGTCGGCCGGAAGTAACTCCTCATTCACATACTGGATAAAGGAAAAGCCCAACAATTCCAAAGGAACTCAGAACTGTGCCTCGACAAGGTTGAATAACTTGGGAAGATGGGATGATATGCAGTGTTACATAAACAGTCCCTTCATTTGCTACGGTGGTGAGTCATGCTCCTTTTTTATCACATTCATCCTCAGGTCACAAACACTGCTGAGAAGGATCTGCGTCTGTGTCTCTGTCCATGTGTGGTCCTAGGGCTCAGATCCTCTGGGAGATGAGAGGGACATGGAGAGAAAGGGAGAGGAAATCAGTGGGAGAATACTTCAATTCATCCAGGACACCAGATAAGACAGGAGAATTTCGCCAGATAGGACAGACTGACCCTAGCCCCCCCAGCACATAGATTATTTCAGGATAGATACTGGTTACTGAGATAGGACCAACTAGGCAGGATATAACCCCACCTACTTTACCAAAGCACAGCCCCCCCCCCACCACCACCAACAGAGGGATATCAACAGACCACCAACCTACTACCCTGAGACAAGGCCGAGTATAGCCCACAAAGATCTCCCCACATCAAAAGACCGAGGGGGAGAAAAACCAGACAGGACAGTCATGTCAGTGACTCAACCCACTCAAGTCAAGTATAGACTTAAATGTTTAGACCGAGTCTGCGTCTCTCACATGGATCGGCAGGCCATTCCATAAAAATGTTGCTTTATAAGAGAAAGCCCTGCCTTCTGCTCTTTGCTTTGAAATTCTAGGGACAATGAGGAGGCCGGCGTCTTGTATAGGTACATGCGGCTGTCTCTTTGTCTCCGTCTATCTCTGTTAGCTCCAGTGAAGACACAGCAGGTGGTGAGAGTGAAGCTGACCCCAAAGGACCAGAACATGGACCTGACTGATCCTGCCACTCAGGAGGTCATCTTGCAGCAGGTGAATTTCACCTTCTCTTCCTCGTTGAAACCAGTTTAGTACAAGTGATAAAGGCTTACTGCAGTATCTGGCCATAATATATACCATTGACTATAGATGTAGTACCTGTCATCTATAATGACCATTACAACTACAGTACATTTAAAACATATTATGCTATTGTTCATAATGTTTATTACCGCCTATGACTGATGCTATAATTTCTTATGTAGCTGTTATAAAGGCTTTATGAATGAGGAATACAGTAAAGTGTTAGCCAGTACTGGCTGCATAGTTGGTAGACTAGTCAGACTAGTTTGTGTTCCAGATAAGGAAAGAGCTGAGGGAGAAGGGGATTTCTGATGACGTCAAACTGAGATGGAAGGAGCAGACCGATGGAAAGATCTTCCACAAGGAAGAAAAGAAGAATTAAAGAGGAGAAACTCAACCGATATTAAGCTGGAACTGTAAATACCATTACAGTAGAGACTATGGGGACTTTTCTGACCAACATCTCATTGACAGCCCGACTAATCAAAACCCTGAAAACTAACCCTTACCGTGTCCCTAACGTTAACCAACCCCCTAACCCTAACCTTAAGTAACCCCCTAACCCTGACCTTAACCCTAACCAACCCTCTAACCCTGACCTTTACCAAACCCCTAACCCTAACCTTAACCAACTCCCTAACCCTAACCTTAACTAACCAACTAACCCTGACCTTAAGTAACCCCCTAACCCTGACCTTAACCCTAACCAACCCTCTAACCCTGACCTTAACCAAACCCCTAACCCTAACCTTAACCAACCCCCTAACCCTAACCTTAACTAACCCCCTAACCCTGACCTTAACCCTAACCAACCCTCTAACCCTGACCTTAACCAAACCCCTAACCCTAACCTTATCCAACTCCCTAACCCTGACCTTAACCCTAACCTTAACCAATCCCTTAACCCTAACCTTAACCTCAGTTTAACCATGTAGAAATTAAATATAGTCGTTCAAGTACCCTTCGTTTCTCCCAACTTTTATATATTAAAATAAAAACGTATATTCTTTGAATCCTGTTCTTTATACTCAGTAGCCAACAACCGTTACATATTAATACTGTCAAATTGCATCTGGATTGTTTTCACACTTATTGTTCAAACTATAATTCCAAGAAATATCTAAAAGTTTCAGCTTTCTTGTTATTGATTCAATAATAATAATAATTATTATTTTTCTTGTTGTTTCTAACTGTAAACAACTACTGTACCTTAACATGAAAGAGTGAGTTTGAATTTACATTGTCGGTTAAAGGGGAAATAGCTGTATCTCTGTGTTTATTCTGTCGTTTTTTTCAGGTAGGTTTAACATAACAGTCCCCACAGGGAGAATATGTAAATGGTTGATTTTAAATCTAATTTGTTGATCAGTTGATTGATTGATTGCTTTATTATGTGATTGATTATGTATTGAATAATTATGGGATTTTAATATGTTTTACAGCATTAAATATTATTTCATTGATAAGGTTTTACTGTGTATGTTTTTCTTCCTAGGATACACATGTGAAGTCATATAATCTACAGTTTACCTTGTGCATCTGTTGCCCTTGTTACACATTCAATGACTGGCTATATTTAGAAAATGTAACATTTAAGGAGAAATGACCTGATAATACAATTGTTTCTGACATGCAAGAAAACAGAATATATTCTATTCTATTCAAGACATTTCATTACCTAGATCCTGATGATGTAGGACACTGTTGTGAAATTCATTCCATGGAGAGTTTTCACTCTTCCCTTGTAATTGATTCATCAATTAATGTCACTGATTAATTAGGATCTCCCCTCACCTGGTTGTCTAGGTCACAAATTGAAAGGAAAAAACAAAAAACCAGCAGACATTCGGCCCTCCATGGATTGAGTTTGGCACCCATGATCTGGTAGGCATTCTATTCATTGCGATGATCTAGGACCGGTTAGTCAAGTTTGGGTAAGGAAAAAGATAACTATTTCAGGAACCTTCCTGAAGAATAGGCAACACACACAGAGAGACTCTCGATAGAGAGACAGAGAAAGAGAGAGAGAGAGAGAGAGAGGAAGAAAGAGGTGAGGAGATCATGGTTTCTGCTTTTAATACCGAGGTTGACAAACTGTAGAAAATATTTATAACACTGGATTATTTGAAGAGTTAAACTTACTTTAAAACTTGAGTTATAGTTACTATTATTTCTGTGTTCAAGAAGAGGTCAGATTGTCTGCTGGACCAGATGAATGGTGAGATTAAGATATAGAAGTAACACATTATAACTGCCATATTCCAATGAAATATTTATGAATAGTTTGTAAATCGTTCATAAATTGTTCATCATTATAGCTATTACAAAGAGAAAAAAAACCCTAATGGACCTATAAACCCATTGATATTATCTTTATGACTGAAATGGGGAAAATGTATATGTCGTCGGATATGCCCTTGAATTCTTCAGCGAGCGGTGTGATCATCTTTCAGTTCCAGCCAGGTGAGTCTGTCTGTGTCCCAATAACACCATATTCCCTGTATAGTGCACTACCTTCAAACGGAACCCTATGGGCCCTGGTAGTGCAGTAAAACAGGGATTAAGATTCATTTTGAGAGGCAGCCATACACACTCGCAATGATTTGCTTAAAGGCGCACTCTAGATTTTCACAGCGATTTTTAAGCCATTTAAATGAATGATAAATACTAATTGAATAAATTATAAATTACAGTTCAATTAAATTTGAGGGTGGTTATATTTCCCTAGTGTCATCCCTCATCTTTTTAGGAAACCAAGAGGCAGGGCTGCCATTTTGTTGCTGTTTGAATTACAGAGTGGGGATTTAAATCATGAATGCGATATCAAACGTACAGCTATGGAATAAATTGATGTTTAGATTATGATTGAATTTAAGGGTTCATGGTTTCCGTTCAGGTCTGTTGGGTTTCAATTGAACAGAAAGAAAAAGAAAGAAAGAAAGAAGTTTAAAAGGAAAAGAACAATAGGGTAGAGGAGATGGAGGAGGAAAATAGATAAATGTCATAAAAAGGAGGACAGGCAAATGAGGGATGGATGTGTGAGCGACATCGAGAGCAGCAAAGTGGAAGAAGAAGGGCAAAAGAGAGAGAAAGAGAGGGAGGGAGAGACGCAGTCAGCCAGACTAACATAAAACAACTTGAAAGACAGGTAAGCTACTTTTAAAAAAAACTTCTAACAGTTTTAACAGTTGTTGATATTTTAGAACTGATAGCCGTGATCTTGGTGTCACGCCCTGGTCGAAGTATTTTGTGTTTATCTTCATGTTTGGGTCAGGCCAGGGTGTGGCATGGGGTTTTTGTATTGTGATGTGTTTTGTCTTGGGGTTTTGGTATGTATTGGGATTGTAGCTAGTGGGGTGATCTAGCAAAGTCTATGGCTGTCTGGAGTGGTTCTCAATCAGAGGCAGGTGTTTATCGTTGTCTCTGATTGGGAACCATATTTAGGCAGCCATATTCTTTGGTTGGTTGGTTGGTTGGTTTGTGGGTGATTGTGCTTAGTGTCCTTATTCCTGGCTGTGTTAGTTTTCACTAGTATAGGCTGTTTCGGTTTTCGTTACATTCTTTGTTTTGTAGTGTTTGTATTTTAGATTTGTGTTATGTTTTTTTGTTCATTAAACATGGATCGCAATCTACACGCTGCGTTTTGGTCCGACTCTCCTTCACCACACCTAGAAAACCGCTACACTTGGTATCAAAGGAAGTCATCTGTTCATGCTCTCTTCCCAGTGTAGCCTGGTGTCACTACGGGAACATAGACAAGGTAAGATACCCAGATGTAAACGTTTATTTAGGCCTAAAATATGATTTGAAATGTGGAAACGGCTTTTCGTATCATTTGTTTTTTTGTCATTTGTGTTACATATTATTTGAACTGTAGTTTTTGTTCATTTGTTTACAATTCTCCTCATCCACATATTGGTCTTTGACAGAGAGAGTAAGAGAGAATAAGAGGGTGAGAGAGACCTCGGCCTAAACATCAGCACCACAGGTAACTTACACAAAGCTGTGAACAGTCTGAGAGACAAGGCAAGAAGGGCCTTCTATGCCATCAAAAGGAACATACAATTAGATTTAGGATCTGGCTAAAATACTTAAATCAGTTATAGTGTCACTACATATAGAACACATTGCCTTTTTATGGTTGTAAGTTCTGGGGTCCACACACCAACCCAAAATTCACAAAATGGGACAAACACCAAATTGGAAAAATATCCTCCTGGTAAGCATAAATGGTTACCATAGCAGAAGGGGTTAATGTTATAGCATTATGGTCTGGTTAGCACTGGTTGGCATATTAGACGTGGTTATAGCATTTGGGCCTGGTTAGCATTAGTAGTTATGGTTAGCATGATTTAGCACTGAGGATTATGTGTGGGGGGGGGGTTGTAGTTTTAATCTCTATCGATTTGGCAGAGAAGTTCCTCCCTTTCCACATGGATTTACAGTCAGTCATCCCAGGAAGACAACATCATGATTGTAAAATATCAAAGTTACTCAGAGAACCTGAATGGACTATGCCCCGACTCTGTCCCTCTTTTGTCCTTCAGTATCCCTGGCAACAAGGACGGGGATGCAGGATTGAACCACCATGCAAGACAACCCTTAAGGATACTTGGTGGTTGGGGGAAACAGGACTGGAGACATGAACAGGACTGGTGGTGGAGACAGGGAAGATGGAGACAAGGGAAGAGACGAGAGAGACAAGCCTGGAGCTGACAGATTTGTCCAGCAGCACAACAGACAATGCTGACTCTAGAGAATGTCTGATTGCAGAGGAAGAAGAGGATGGTGACAGCAAGAAAAGGAAGGACATCACAGTGAAAACATTTGGTATCAGGACTCACAGTAATGACATCAGAGATGAGGTCAGCGGAGATTCCAAGAGCCAATCAGTACACGGTGAGCCTCGTGTCTATAGAGTTGGGCGTGGCTAGGGTGGAGCTAGCTCCAGAACCACTCAAGGCCCAATTGCCTTTCAAAGAATCTCTGGAGCCCCACCCCCTGGTGATAACTATGGCACTGAATTCAAACCAGACACTGTGAAAATTCAATGTGGATGCAGTTGCTTGCGAACGTATTCACCCCCCTTGGCATTTTTCCTATTTTGTTGCCTTACAGCCTGGAATTACAATTCATTTTTTGTGAGTTTGTATCATTTGATTTACACAACATGCCTACCACTTTGAAGATTGTGAAACAAACTTGAGCATGCATTACTATTCACCCCCCTCCCCCAAAGTCAATACTTTGTAGAGCCACCTTTTCATACCACAGATTCTCAATTGGATTGAGGTCTGAGCTTTGACTAGGCCATTCCAAGACATTTAAATATTTCCCCTTAAACCACTTGAGTGTTGCTTTAGCAAAACCTCCGTCCCAGTCTCATATCTCTGGAAGACTGGAACAGGTTTCCCTCGTGAATTTCCCTGTATTTATGGCCATCCATCACTCTTTCAATTCTGACCAGTTTCCCATTCCCTGCCATTAAAAAAAAATCCCCACAGGTGTTTTCTTTTTTTATTTCAGCAATGGCATTTTTCTGGCCACACTTCCATAAATCCCAACTCTGTGGAGTGTATGGCTTAAAGTGGTCCTATGGAAAGACACTCCAATCTCTGCAATGGAGCTTTGCATCTCCATCAGGGCTATCTTTGGTCTCTTTGTTGCCTCTCTGATTCATGCCCTCCTTGCCTGGTCCGTGAGTTTTGGAGGGCGGCCCTCTCTTGGCAGGTTTGTTGGGGAGTCATATTCTTTTCATTTTTTAAAATAATGGATTTAATGGTGCTCCAAGGGATGTTCAAAGTTTGGGATATTTTTTTGTAACCCAACCCTGATCTGTACTTCTCCACAACTTTGGTGAGCTCCTTGGTCTTCGTGGTGCCCCTTGCTTAGTGGTGTTGCCTTTCAGAACAGGTGTATATATATACTGAGATCATGTGACAGATCATGTGACACTTAGATTGTACACAGGTGAACTTTATTTAACAAATTGTGACTTCTGAAGGTAATTGGTTGCACCTGATCTTATTTACGGGCTTCATAGCAAAGGGGGTGAATACATATGCACGCACCACTTTTCTGTTTTGAATTTTTGACATTTTTTGAAACATGTTCTTTTTTTCACTCCAATTCACCTATTGTGTATGTCCATTACATGAAAACCAAATAAAAATCCATCTAAATTACAGGTTGTAATGCCATAAAATTGGATAAATGCAAAGGGGATGAATACTTTTGCAAGGCACTGTAAATGCACTGCCAGTCCTGACGATGATGAATTAATCACAGACTTCAACAATGGCGCCTTGAAATGAAAAACAAATCCCTACAATCACAACTTTAATCTAGCCGTGATGGACTCCACAACAACCCTCTGCAGCCATAACCACGACAACAACACAACCCCTGACGACACTTCCAGATCAGCTAATTCCATCCCTGTGAACCAATCAGACCCTGCACCTGACATCACATGAGACAACACTCCGCACCTCAGAGAGGGTGGACGGTCTTCACAGAAGAGTGTAGCAGAGGGGGTGTGCTGCTGCTACAGAGATGTACACAAGGCATTCATAAGGTGTGTATGATTTGGACATTTTAAATCCAGGGATGAAACCCTGGTCTCCGGTGGGGGGAAGCAGTAGCCTGTTACCCCTCGACCACAGCTCTCTGTAGGTGGAAGGAGGATGATTATAGCCACACAGAAGTCTATGGTCAGCATCAGTCCAAGCTGGTGTCTCCTCCAGACATCTTATGAGAGAAAATAATGGAAACATTACCTTGGTGTCAATAACAGCGAAGGCTGAGTTAATTTGATACAATTGACGATTTCTATAAATAGGAAGAATAAACAAACAAATGTCCAACAATTACCATTTAAATCTTCCCAATGGAGACTAGGGTTCAATCAGTGTGTCCACCCTTCCCACTGTTTCTCCCACTAGCCAGTCTCCCCACTTGATTTTCTTTCTTACTTTATTTCAATAAAGGATATTAGGTGTTTATGTGGGTTGATACAATTACTTGCAGCAATTTGAAATTGTCATAAAGTGACACCGGAAGGTGGAGTCAATCACCACCTTCCGGAGACACCTGAAACCCCACCTTTCAGGTGTCTCCGGAAGGTGGTGATTGACACCTGAAACCCCACCTCTTTAAGGAATACCTAGGATAGGATAAGTAATCCTTCTCACCCCCCCCCTTTTAAGATTTAGATACACTATTGTAAAACTATTGTATTGACTGTTCCACTGGATGTCATAAGGTGAATGCACAAATTTGTAAGTCGCTCTGGATAAGAGCGTCTGCTAAATGACTTAAATGTAAATGTAAATAAATATGAAAAATAAACTCTGCACTAAATATCTATTTCAAATGTGTATAGTGTGTATAGTGTCGTTGGATTACGCTAGTGTGTGTTTATTTTTCATATTTATGACAATTTTAAATTGATCTACAACATGGAGGAGCTCTCTTGCTTGAAGTGTTGTGTATTAAATGTATCTTTATATGAATTATATTTCAATTCATATGGTTTTATCTAAATCTTTCTCTCTCTTTCCCTCCCTCCCCCTCTGTCCCTTTCTCTCTCCCTCTACAGGTAGCATTCTTCCAGTTTGTCTCTGTGTGTGTACATGGTGCAGCCCCTGTCCCTAGCCTGGGCCTTAATGGTGGGCATAGAGACCAGAGTGTCACACATTATCATCATAGATGACCACCATCAGTGGGTTGCCTTCCCAACAAGTCGAAAGAGATCGAATTAACCCCACTCCCCTCAATTCTGCTAGCAAACATGAAATCTTTGGACAATAAAATGGACAAGTTATTGGGAAGAATAAACTACCAACGAGACATTAGAAACTGTAACATCTTCTGCTTCACAGAGTCGTGGCTGAACGACAACTATATCAACATACAACTGGCTGGTTACACAATGTACCGGCAAGATAGAACAGCGGCGTCTGGTAAGACAAGGGGCAGCGGTCTATGTATTTTTGTAAACAACAGCTGGTGCATGATATCTAAGGAAGTCTCGAGCTATTATTCGCCTGAGGTAGAGTTTCTTGTGATAAACTGCAGGCCACGCTACGTACCGATAAGAGTTCTTATCTATATTCTTTGTAGCTGTTTGCATACCACCACAGTCCGTGGCTGGCACAAAGATAGCATTGATTGAGATGTATTCCCGCCATAAGCAAACAAGAAAATGCTCACCCAGAGGCGGCGCTCCTAGTAGCCGGGGACTTTAATGCAGGGAAACTTAAATCAGTTTTACCAAATTTCTATCAGCATGTTAAATGTGCAACCAGAGGGAAAGAACTCTGGACCACCTTTACTCCACACACAGAGACGCATACAAAGCTCTCCCTCGCCCTCCATTTGGCAAATCTGACCATAATTCCATCCTCCTGATTCCTATTTACAAGCAAAAATTAAAGCAGGAAGTACCAGTGACTCGCTCAATACGGAAGTGGTCAGATGAAGAAGATGCTAAGCTACAGGACTGTTTTGCTATCACAGACTGGAATATGTTCCGGGATTCCTCCAATGACATTGAGGAGTACACCACATCGATGACATTGTCCCCACAGTGACCGTACATACATACCCCAACCAGAAGCCATGGATTACAGGCAGCATCCGCACTGAGCTAAAGGCTAGAACTGCCGCTTCCAAGGAGCGGGACTCTAAACCGGAAGATTATAAGAAATCCCGCTACGCCCTCCGACGAGCCATCAAACAGTTAAATGGTCAATACAGTACTAAGATCGAGTCTACACCGGCTCTGATGCTTGTCAGATGTGGCAGGGCCTGCAAACCATTGCAGATTACAAAGGGAAGCACGGCCGAGAGCTGCCCAGTGACACAAGCCTACCAGACGAGCTAAACTACTTCTATGCTCGCTTTGAGTCAAATAACACTAAAACATGCATGAGAGCACCATCTGTACCGGAAGACTGTGTGATCACGCTCTCCGCAGCCGATGTGAGCAAGACCTTTACACAGGTCAACATTCACAAGGCCGCAGGGCCAGACAGATTACCAGGATGTGTACTGTGGGCATGCGCTGACCAACTAGCAAGTGTCTTCACTGACATTTTCAACCTCTCCCTGTCCAAGTCTGTAATACCAACATGTTTTAAGTAGACCACTATAGCGCCTGTGCTCAAGAACACTAAGGTAACCTGTCTAAATGACTACCGACCCGTAGCACTCACGTCTGTAGCCATGAAGTGCTTTGAAAGGCTGGTCATGGCTCACATCAACACCATCATCCCAGAAACCCTAGACCCACTCAAATTCGCATACCACCCCAACAGATCCACAGATGATGCAGTCTCTGTTGCACTCCACACTGCCCTTTCCCACCTGGACAAAAGGAACACCTATGTGAGAATGCTATTCATTGACTACTGCTCAGCCTTCAACACCATAGGGCCCTCAAAGCTCATCACTAAGCTAAGGACCCTGGGACCTCCCTCTGCAACTGGATGCTGGACTTCTTGACAGGCCGCCCCAGGTGGTAAGGGTAGGTAACAACACATCCGCCATGCTGATCCTCAAGACAGAGGCTCTTCAGGAGTGTGTGCTCAGCCCCCTCCTGTACTCCCTGTTCACTCATGACTGCACGGCCAGGCACGACTCCAACACCATCATTAAATTTGCCGATGACACAACAGTGGTAGGCCTGATCACCAACAACAATGAGAGCCTATAGGGAGGAGGTCAGAGACCTGGCCATGTGGTGCCTGGACAACAAACTCTCCCTCAACGTGATCAAGACAAAGGAGATGATTGTGGACTACAGGACAAAGAGGACCGAGCACACCCCATTCTCATCAACGGGGCTGCAGTGAAGCAGGTTGAGAGCTTCAAGATCCTTGATGTCCACATCACCAACAAACTAATATGATCCAAGTACACCAAGACAGTCGTGAAGCATCCTGACTGGTTGCATCATTGCCTGGTATAGCAACTGCTCGGCCTCTGACAGCAAGGCACTACAGAGGGTGCAAATACATCACTGGGGCCAAGCTTCCTGCATCCAGGACCTCTATACCAGGCGGTGTCAGAGAAAGGCCCTAAAAATGGTCAAAGACTCCAGCCACCCTAGTCATAGACTGTTCTCTCTGCTACCACACGGCAAGCAGTTCCAGAGCGCCATGTCTAGGTCCAAGAGGCTTCTAAACAGATTCTACCCCCAAGCGATAAGACTCCTGTACATCTAGTCAAATGGCTACCCAGACTAATTGCATTGCCCCCCCCCCACCCCACCCCCTCTTTACACCACTGCTACTCTCTGTTGTCATCTATGCATAGTCATAATCCTATTAATCATTCCCCTTTAGTTTGATAGTTACACACAAACCCTCCTCATGCCCCTCCCCCTGACAACAGGAGCATCTCCTCCTGTCTGTGTTGCCATGGTACATGGCCATGGAGCTGAAGACAGAGATCATCAAATGACTGTCAGAGAATAAAGACAAAGGACAGAACTTCCACAGTCTGTACATCCATCAACACAAAGACGTCAGCTCAGGAAATGTGTCTGCACATCCGTCAACACAAAGACGTCAGATCAGGAAATGTGTCTGCACATCCATCAACACAAAGACGTCAGGTCAGTCTTGTCCTGGAGGCAGCTCTGCAGAGTGGTCACTATCTTGTTGAGCCACAAAGTCATAAAATCTGATTTTAAACCTACAGTAACCCTAGCATTAACCCTAACCTCAACCACACTGCTAACCTTATACCTAATCCTAACCTTAAATTAAGACCAAAAATCTTTTTTTTTAACTATTTACAATATAGCCAATTCTGACTTCGCAGCTTGGAGATTTAGCGGAAAGATTCATCCCAATAAACTTCAACCTGCTTTTTTGGGGAAGTTGCTCTCATCTTCCCAATGAACTGTTACTTTGGCCAGCACACCTAAATACTATCAGAGGACCGAGCAGAGTCCCATTGATTCCCCTACTGAATCTTCTTGGCTCGGCAGAATACAGAATACTACACCATCGTGGGGTTTACTAAGCTAGCCACCTGTTCTCCAGAGGAGCTGGTGGGAGTCCTCAACGAACTCTTCAGCAGGTTGGATGACATTGCCAAGGTGACATATCATTTCAACAACAGCTGAATAGATCCCGATGGTGTACGCTCACTCAAACATCATCACAAACTACTCAGGGTACCGTGTAAAAACTCTCCTTCACTGACTCTCTAACTCTTTCTTTATCTCTTTATCTCTCTCTCCCCTCTACCTTCCCTCCCTCTCCCCTCTCCCCTAGTCTCCGTCCCCCTCTCTCTTCCGTCCTCTTCTCCCCCTCACTGTCACGCCTTGGTCTTAGTGTTTTGTGTTTTCGTTGATTGTTTGGTCAGGCCAGGGTGTGACATGGGTTTGTTTTGTTGTATTTCGTATTGGGGTTTTGTAGTTATTGGGATTGCGGCTGAGTAGGGGTGTTGTATGGGCTTGGCTGCCTGAGGCGGTTCTCAATCAGAGTCAGGTTATTCTCGTTGTCTCTGATTGGGAACCGTATTTAGGTAGCCTGGGTTTCGCTTTGTATTTCGTGGGTGATTGTTCCTGTCTCTGTGTAGTGTTCACCAGATAGGCTGTAATTAGATTTCTCGTTCCGTTTGTTGTTTTTGTATTTATTTAAGTTATTTCATGTATCGCTATCTTCTACATTAAAGACATGAGTAACCACCACGCTGCATTTCGGTCCGACTCTCTTTCTACAAACGAAGAACGCCGTTACACTCACTCCCTCCCTGCCTAAATCTCTGGATCACTCTCACCCCTCCCTCTCTCCCTCTCCGCCCCTCTCCCTTCTTCTCTCTCTCTACTTCCCTCTCTTTCTTTCTCTCCCACCCTTACACCCTCCTTATCTCTCTCTCTATCTCTCTCCAGAAGAATGAGTGTTTGCGTATCAAGATCCTGTGTGACTGTTACTACTGTGTGTCCGGTCTGCCAAACACCATCCCCACCCATGCTCGGAACTGTGTTCAGATGGGGCTTTACATGTCATTCTGCCAACCAACCAATCACTGCTCTTCATCACCTCTCACATACCATGCTCTCTCCTTCTTCTGTATCTGCCTGTCATTCACCTCCATGTATCACCTCCATGTATCACCTCCATGTATCACCTCCATGTGATACACCTACTCATTCAAGGGTTTTTCTTTATTTTTACTATTTTATTACATTGCAGAATAATAGTGAAAAAATCGAAACTATGAAATAACACATGGAATCATGTAGGAACCAAAAAATATTCTTCAAAGTAGCCACCTTTTTGCCTTGATGACAGCTTTGCACACTCTTGGCAATCTCTCAACCAGCTTCATGAGGAATGCTTTTCCAACAGTCTTGAAGGAGGTGTGTTTTTGTTGAAAAACAAATAATAATCCCACTAAGCGCAAACCAGATGGGATGGCATATCGCTGCAGAATACTGTAGTAGCCATGCTGGTTAAGTGTGCCTTGAATTCTAAATAAATCACTGACAGTGTCACCAGCAAGCACCCCCACACCATCACACCTCCCCCTCCATGCTTCACGGTGGGAAATACACATGTGGAGATCATCATCATTCACCTACTCTGTGTCTCACAAAAACATGGTGGTTCAAACCAAAGGACAGATTTCCACCGGGCTATTGTCCAATGCTTGTGTTTCTTGGCCCAAGCAAGTCTCTTGTTATTGGTGTCCTTTAGTAGTGGTTTCTTACAGCAATTAGACCATGAAGGCCTGATTCACGTAGTCTCCTCTGAACAGTTGATGATGAGATGCGTCTGTTACTTGAACTCTGAAGCATTGATTCGGGCTGCAATCTGAGGTGCAGTTAACTCCAATGAATTCATCCTCTGCAGCAGAATTAACGCTGGGTCTTCCTTTCCTGTGGCGGTCCTCATGAGAGCCAGTTTCATCATAGCGTTTGATGGTTTTTGCGACTGCAATTAAAGAAACTTTCAAAGTTCTTGAAATTTTCTGGATTGACTGAACTTCATGTCTTAAGGTAATGATAGACTGTCGTTTCTCTTTGCTTATTTGAGCTGTTCTTGCCATAATATGGACTTGGTCTTTTACCAAGCACACACATACTGGAATTCACAAACAAACACACACACTTTAACTCACTGTGTTTTTCTCTCTATAGCTCTTTTTACCTGGATACAACCGTACGTACAACTCCTACGACAAAACACCACTACATAACCTCCCCCTATACACTGTCCCTATGAGTACCTCCTCAATCCATCAAGCAATCAACCAGTCAATTCATCAATTATAACCTTACCTGAGACATGAACACTTTCATTAGCCCCCTGAGGAAATACCTAGGCTTTAGCTCAGTAGGCTAACCTAACACACAGTTGTGGCCTGAAGACGACCCAGGTTTGTCATAAGGTGCTTAATATCTAGTCTAATATCAGTCACTGGTGATCACTCTTTTTCTCCCCCCTCATCAGATCTTTTTCAGAGCTGATCTGATTGGTCAAAAAGACCAATTAGTGGAAAAAAAGAATCCGAATTGGGCTGTGTGAACGCAAGCCTTAGAGAGAGAGACACACACACACACGTTGCTCTACAATGACACCAAGTAATAGTGAATAACAGGTAGTAACATAGAAACACACACCTTTAGCAACAGCTTTCATCAAAGCCACTTCAGTATCACGTAACCTCATACAGAGTATCTCATTACATTAGTCAACGAAGCCTGAGGCGGTGTTATCTCCTTGGCCCTTTGTTTAAGCTGCGTGAACAAATAGAGGTAAAATGATAGCTTAGTGGGGTAGTCTAGTGGTTAGTGTTGGACTAGTAACTGGAAGGTTGCAAGTTCAAACCCCTGAGCTGACAAGTTACAAATCTGTCGTTCTGCCCCTGAACAGGCAGTTAACCCACTGTTCCTAGGCTGTCATTGAAAATAAGAATTTGTTCTTAACTGACTTGCCTAGTTAAATAAAGGTAAAAAAATATATATACTATTGTCTGGGTTCCACCATCTGGACTCACAGTGACAGACAAAAGGCATGAAACTCAAACCAGGGTTGAGTCAGACATGTGTGTCCAGTTTGTGGAACCCCCTCCCTCCTTCCCTCTCCCTCACTCTCTCTCTCTCAGGAAAGTGAGTTTGAATATGTTTTTTAAAAGACTGACATCACAGAGGGGGAGAGAGAACAAGGGAAAGACGGATTATTACATGGTGGCTCAAAGTGTGTGTTTGTATTTCCCCAGGCCTGGAGTCCTAAAGGACCCTAAGATCATGGCTGGAGTTTTGTTGTTCATCTTCTATTACACCTGTCTGTTCATACGTGCATGCGTGCTTGTCACTGTCACGACTTCCGCCGTTCGGTGGTTGACGTCACCGGCTTTCTAGCCATCGCCGCTCCACTTTTCATTGATCCATTTGTTTTGTCTTGTTTTACACACCTGGTTTTCATTTCCTAATCACACAGCATGTATTTATTCTTCTGTTCCCCCTCATGTCTTTGTGTGATATTGTTTGTGTGTTACGTGTTTTGTAACGTTAACGTTTTTTGATGCAGCTGCGTCCGTCTGTAATCTTTCTCCTGTAATAAACAATTCTCTGCTCTCCTGCACCTGACTTCACCAAAAGTATGCACATGCCTGACAGTCACACCCATGCCTTTCTGCGTTCATGTGTGTGTATGTGTGTGTGTGTGTGCGCGCACATGCAAGTGTGTAGCTGTACTGTATGCGTTTGTGTTTTAATTGTGTTTGTTTAAACCGTGTGTGTGTGTTTTAATTGTGTTTGTTTAAACCGCGTGTGTGTGTTTTTTAAACTGTGTGTGCGTTCTTCAGGTGAACTGGGCTGTCATGTGTTCCTGCTGGAGCAGTGTTTAGGACAGAGAGAGATGAGATGGAGAACATTAACAAATTACTACTGCAGAATGTCCGGCTCCTTCATGTAGCATCTAAATTCATGGCAAAGGCCATACGCAACCAGGCAAGTGTGTGTGTGTGTGTGTGTGTGTGTGTGTGTGTGTGTGTGTGTGTGTGTGTGTGTGTGTGTGTGTGTGTGTGTGTGTGTGTGTGTGTGTGTGTGTGTGTGTGTGCGCGCGCGAGCGACCTGGTGTAACGTGTGCGCTGAGAGTCGGGAAGCAAGTTCAGGGAGTGAGTGTTTTAATAAATTAACAAAACAAAAAAACACGAAACACAAACAACGCACCGACATGAAAAGAGAGTCAATGACACCTGAGGAAAGACAGAGATAGGGAAGATAATCAAAGAGTTGATGGAGTCCAGGTGAGTGTCATGAGGTGCTGGTGCATGAGACGATGGTGACAGGTGTGCGGGATAATCAGCAACCTGATGACCTCGAGGCCTGAGAGGGAGTATACGTGACACCCGGACTCAAGTACAATTTGAAATCATTTAAAATACTTAAGTTCGATTGAGCTGCCTGTTGCAATTTAATTATTACAAAAGTCCCAAAAGTGCAAATGCCCACATGGCACTCCCGTCAGGCTAAAGCAAATGTTGTAAAGATTTTAAATAGTAGTGGAAGCCAGGTCTGGAGACGACAGAAGGTCAGTCTGACTGCTCCGAGCAACACTGTAACGGTGATAGGGCCACTTCATGCAAATGACCAACCAAACCATGTATATAACGTGTTTGTGTATATAATGTGTGTGCTTTTATATAATGTGTGTGTGTTGTGATTATGACGTGTTTTGTGTGTATATATAACGTGGTTGTGTCAGTGTTATATGATATAATCTTTGTGTGTTGTGATATGACATTATGACGTGTTTTATGTGTATATATAATGTGGTTGTGTCAGTGTTATATAATATAATGTGTGTGTGTTGTGTTCGCCTCATGTACCCCAGTTTTAGGACTTCTACAACGAGCGCAGAGTGAACCGAGATGGACTGCAGTGTCATTTCTTCAGTGTTGTCACATGAAAAGATATACTCAAATATTTACAAAAATGTGAGGGGTGTACTCACTTTTGTGATATATTGTAGATAGCTCTGTTCTGCCTCACTGGGTCGAATTCAAATACTTTTAAAAAAATATGCCCTTACTATGTGATTGGATGAGAGAAACAAAGGTCACTTATCATGTCATTGTTTTTACCAATCAAATCTTGTCAATGAGTGGAAGTGTTCTCTTGTTCTCTGTCTCCCTCTGTAGGGCTCTGATGTGTCCTACAGCCATGTGCGCAGCATGGTAGAGTTTGCCATCACTCTGAAGAACAACCTGGAGTCCATCAACCAACTCTCCTTCAACAGCTTCAAACTACGAATCGTTGAGTCTGTCTGGCTGGCTGGCCAGTGGGACAAGGAAATATGACTAATTTAATCTTAGATTCCTCGTCGTCTCTCCTTGCCTGATTCTCAAAATGTATTGGAGAAGAAAGTCAGAGGGAAGGGACCTTCTCCTTCAGTAAGGTTGAGGATGCACAGAATCAAGGAAAGACTCAAATAGATTAAGCCTGAACTTTGTAACCATCTCCCCATTCCAACTCACGTTCTAATGTTCTCTTTAAAATGGATAAACCATGGTCCAAACCACAGTATGCTATCTGGGGGAACTTTGTGTGTGTGTGTGTGTGTGTGTGTGTGTGTGTGTGTGTGTGTGTGTGTGTGTGTGTGTGTGTGTGTGTGTGTGTGTGTGTGTGTGTGTGTGTGTGTGTGTTTTGTGTGTGTGTGTGTGTGTGTGTGTGCGTGCGTGTGCGCGTGCGTGCGTGCCTGCCTGCCTGCCTGCCTGCCTGCGTGCGAACGAGCGAGAGAGAGAGATATATATCCCACTACAGGTGGAGTGACTAAGAGAGGAGTCACCACCGGCAAGGGGGAATTCAACACCGACTGACCAATCAGCTCCTCTGTTCTGACCTCTCCAACCAATCATCAACACTCACCCGACCAAACAATTTTGTGTTAGAAATGCCCGCGTCAATTTCTGGTTCCAGTAGGTTCCTTTCTGTTTTCTGAAGACGTTAAACCACAATCCAGCCTGTTGGTGATCATTTGTGATAATTTATTCATTGTGTTTTTAATGACTCTCTACTCATATACTACTTACTGTATGTATCTATGTGTGATCTGTGTATGGCAGACACCTAACCAAAGACCTTTAACAACATCCTCTTATTACTAATGACAGACACACAGAGTGGGTTCAAGGCAAGAAATGACATTGAAAGGGCCTTCTTGGGAAATGACAGAGTATATGGAAACTCTAGATTGGTTCCCTTAATGGGATGTTTGAAATAAGTGGTGCTGCATATAATAAGCATGGTGTTATGTTACTGCAAAGGATGGGGAGGTTCTGGCCAGTAGGCTTCTCTGCCAAAGGTATTGAAACATTCACACATAGCTACACCTTTTTGAATCCATCTGCTGCCACTTTAGTGGCCTGAGAATGCAATATAACTTTTGATAATTTAATTATTTGTTTTGTACTGAGTTTGTATTAAAGAGATTAATATGTGTTGTCTTTTCTGAACTACTTTATAATAAAAGCATGCTTGACTATAAATGAATGCACATAAAGATGTGGGAGATTTTGTAATTACTTCTAAGCGACCAAATTCTTTAAATACTGTTAGTGCATTACTACTTTAGTAAGATGATAATAATGTGTAGCCTATTAGTTCGTACTCATAAAGTGTCATGAAGCTCAAAGAACCAGGCCTACCTTTTTATTCTCGATACGTCAATTTCGAATGAACTGAGAGCTGTGGAATTTCCCCTCTGTTTAAGCCACACCCACAGACCTCTCTGACTGGCCAGAACGATTTATATGTAAAACTCTTCTCGCTCGTTATTGGTCCTCATTCTGTTTTGGGACATTTCGTGAGTTATGTTATATGAAAGTTTTGGTTGATCTAAAAGTTGGTGAAATTGGTAAGTGTTGTTATTATTAACTGTCAAGTAATGTGTAAATATATTCGTTTCAGTCGAGTTTTGAACCGATATGGCACCTGTTTCCTATTCGTCATGGTTTGTGAGGTAGAGTGACTCGTTTTGGTAGCTAATTTAGTAACGCGTCAGATTCGTCAGGTAGCGTGACCGTAGCTACCAGACATGTTCAACATTGCGATGTTGGCTGTTGTAGAGTTATGGCTAGAAGGATTCCAGTTTTTGTCAAATTTACGTCAAATGTATATATATATTTTAGCTAACCCTAACCCTTTTCCTAACCTTAATTAGCCTGATTCCCCTAACAGCTACGTCAATTCTCCCTACCTATTGGGGAAAGTCTAATCTGACAAAAACTGGATCCTTTCTAGCCATAAGCATACATCTACTAGACGCCCAATATCCTGTAACTACATTCACGCGAGATTCAGCTCTGGTCCGAGATTAGGTTATGGTAAAATGTGCAGGTTATGTTTTATAACTAGTTTATAATCTACCTTTTTGAGGCTATGTTGTGGCATTTAGTGGCCGCACCATCAATGCCACGAGATACAAATCAAATCAAATTTTATTTGTCACATACACATGGTTAGCAGATGTTAATGCGAGTGTAGCGAAATGCTTGTGCTTCTAGTTCCAACAATGCAGTGATAACCAACAAGTAATCTAACTAACAATTCCAAAACTACTGTCTTATACACAGTGTAAGGGGATAAAGAATATGTACATAAGGATATATGAATGAGTGATGGTACAGAGCAGCATACAGTAGATGGTATCGAGTACAGTATATACATATGAGATGAGTATGTAGACAAAGTAAACAAAGTGGCATAGTTAAAGTGGCTAGTGATACATGTATTACATAAGGATGCAGTCGATGATGTAGAGTACAGTATATACGTATGCATATGAGATGAATAATGTAGGGTAAGTAACATTATATAAGGTAGCATTGTTTAAAGTGGCTAGTGATATATTTACATCATTTCCCATCAATTCCCATTATTAAAGTGGCTGGAGTTGGGTCAGTGTCAATGACAGTGTGCTGGCAGCAGCCACTCAATCTTAGTGGTGGCTGTTTAACAGTCTGATGGCCTTGAGATAGAAGCTGTTTTTCAGTCTCTCGGTCCCAGCTTTGATGCACCTGTACTGACCTCGCCTTCTGGATGATAGCGGGGTGAACAGGCAGTGGTTCGGGTGGTTGATGTCCTTGATGATCTTTATGGCCTTCCTGTAACATCGGGTGGGGTGGTGTAGGTGTCCTGGATGGCAGGTAGTTTGCCCCCGGTGATGCGTTGTGCAGACCTCACTACCCTCTGGAGAGCCTTACGGTTGAGGGCGGAGCAGTTGCCGTACCAGGCGGTGATACAGCCCGCCAGGATGCTCTCGATTGTGCATCTGTAGAAGTTTGTGAGTGCTTTTGGTGACAAGCCGAATTTCTTCAGCCTCCTGAGGTTGAAGAGGCGCTGCTGCGCCTTCTTCACGACGCTGTCAGTGTGAGTGGACCAATTCAGTTTGTCTGTGATGTGTATGCCGAGGAACTTAAAACTTGCTACCCTCTCCACTACTGTTCCATCGATGTGGATAGGGGGGTGTTCCCTCTGCTGTTTGCTGAAGTCCACAATCATCTCCTTAGTTTTGTTGACGTTGAGTGTGAGGTTATTTTCCTGACACCACACTCCGAGGGCCCTCACCTCCTCCCTGGAGGCCGTCTCGTCGTTGTTGGTAATCAAGCCTACCACTGTTGTGTCGTCCGCAAACTTGATGATTGAGTTGGAGGCGTGCGTGGCCACGCAGTCGTGGGTGAACAGGGAGTACAGGAGAGGGCTCAGAACGCACCCTTGTGGGGCCCCCGTGTTGAGGATCAGCGGGGAGGAGATGTTGTTGCCTACCCTCACCAGCTGGGGGCGACCCGTCAGGAAGTCCAGTACCCAGTTGCACAGGGTGGGGTCGAGACCCAGGGTCTCGAGCTTGATGACGAGCTTGGAGGGTACTAATGGTGTTGAATGCCGAGCTGTAGTCGATGAACAGCATTCTCACATAGGTATTCCTCTTGTCCAGGTGGGTTAGGGCAGTGTGCAGTGTGGTTGAGATTGCATCGTCTGTGGACCTATTTGGGCGGTAAGCAAATTGGAGTGGGTCTAGGGTGTCAGGTAGGGTGGAGGTGATATGGTCCTTGAGTAGTCTCTCAAAGCACTTCATGATGACGGAAGTGAGTGCTACGGGGCGGTAGTCGTTTAGCTCAGTTACCTTAGCTTTCTTGGGAACAGGAACAATGGTGGCCCTCTTGAAGCATGTGGGAACAGCAGACTGGTGTAGGGATTGATTGAATATGTCCGTAAACACACCGGCCAGCTGGTCTGCGCATGCTCTGAGGGCGCGGCTGGGGATGCCGTCTGGGCCTGCAGCCTTGCGAGGGTTGACTCGTTTAAATGTTTTCCTCACGTCGGCTGCAGTGAAGGAGAGTCCACATGTTTTAGTTGCGGGCAGTGTCAGTGGCACTGTATTGTCCTCAAAGCGGGCAAAAAAGTTACTTAGTCTGCCTGGGAGCAAGACATCCTGGTCCGTGACTGGGCTGGGTTTCTTCTTGTAGTCCGTGATTGACTGTAGACATGCCTCTTGTGTCTGAGCCGTTGAATTGAGATTCCACTTTGTCTCTGTACTGACGCTTAGCTTGTTTAATAGCCTTGCGGAGGGAATAGCTGCACTGTTTGTATTCGGTCATGTTGCCAGACACCTTGCCCTGATTAAAAGCAGTGGTTCGCGCTTTCAGTTTCACGCGAATGCTGCCATCAATGTTTTTATCGTTGCTATGGGAACGACATCTTCGACGCACGTTCTAATGAACTCGCACACCGAATCAGCGTATTCGTCAATATTTTTATCTGACGCAATACGAAACATGTCCCAGTCCACGTGATGGAAGCAGTCTTGGAGTGTGGAGTCAGCTTGGTCTGACCAGCGTTGGACAGACCTCAGCGTGGGAGCCTTTTGTTTTAGTTTCTGGCTGTAGGCAGGGATCAACAAAATGGAGTCGTGGTCAGCTTTTCCGAAAGGGCAGGGCCTTATATGCGTCGCGGAAGTTAGAGTAACAATGATCCAAGGTTTTACCACCCCTGGTTGCGCAATCGATATGCTGATAAAATTTAGGAAGTCTTGTTTTCAGATTAGCTTTGTTAAAATCCCCAGCTACAATGAATGCAGCCTCCGGATAAATGGTTTCCAGTTTGCAAAGAGTTAAATAAAGTTCGTTCAGAGCCATCGATGTGTCTGCTTGGGGGGGGGATATATACGGCTGTGATTATAATCGAAGAGAATTCTCATGGAAGATAATGCGGTCTACATTTGATTGTGAGGAATTCTAAATCAGGTGAACAGAAGGATTTGAGTTCCTGTATGTTTCCTTCATCACACCATGTCTCATTAGTCATGAGGCATACGCCCCCGCCACTCTTCTTACCAGAAAGATGTTTGTTTCTGTCGGCGCGATGCGTGGAGAAACCCGTTGGCTGCACCGCATCGGATAGCGTCTTCCCAGTAAGCCATGTTTCCGTGAAGCAGAGAACGTTGCAGTCTCTGATGTCCCTCTGGAATGCCACCCTTGCTCGGATTTCGTCAACCTTGTTGTCAAGAGACTGGACATTGGCAAGAAGAATGCTGGGGAGTGGTGCGCGATGTGCCCTTGTTCGGAGTCTGACCAGAAGACCGCTACGTTTCCCTCTTTTTCGGAGTCGTTTTCTTGGGTCGCTGCATGCGATCCATTCCGTTGTCCTGTTTGTAAGGCAGAACACAGGAACCGTGTCGCGGAAAACATATTCTTGGTCGTACTGATGGTGAGTTGACGCTGATCTTATATTCAGTAGTTCTTCTCGACTGTATGTAATGAAACCGAAGATGACCTGGGGTACTAATGTAAGAAATAACACGTAAAAAAAACAAAAAACTGCATAGTTTCCTAGGAACGCGAAGCGAGGCGGCCATCTCTGTCGGCGCAGGAATTCCATACAATGTATGTATACACCCACCTGCTCTATTCACACAGATTGGGGCTGATGGATAGGTGAGCTTACTCAACTGAGGACACATACTCACAGCACAATGCCTGGGGCCCAGGACCACAAGAGACGGCAACCCCCAAAGATGTACTTGGTGGTCTCCAACCTAAAGATTCAGGACCAGTTGGAAGGTACCATCCGACTGCTACGCGGGAACCTCTGTCAGGAGCAAGAGGGGGGAAGGAGCAGGGGCGACCAACTGTGGGTAAAGGTAAGAAAAGGAATGAATACTTTATCACGCGTTCTCTCTTCCGTGTTTGAATATCCTCTATTCTCTTCCTCTTTCTTTCTCTGCTCTCTCTCCCTCTTTCTCTGCACTCTCTTTGTCCTTGTCTCCCACCACCCTCCATCCCTCTCTCTCTCTCTCTCTCTCTCTCTCTCTCTCTCTCTCTCTCTCTCTCCCACCACCCTCCATCCCTCTCTCCCTCTCCCGCTCTCTCTCTCTCTCTCTCTCTCTCTCTCTCTCTCTCTCTCTCTCTCTCTTCCTCTCTCACCTTGTCCCCCACCACCCTCCGTCTCTCCCTCCCTTCCCTCTCTCTCTCTCTCTCCCTTCCTCTCTCTTCCTCTCTCTCCCTTCCTCTCTCGCTCTCCCTCCCTGTCTCTCCTTATCCCCTACCTCTCTCTGTCTCTCCTTGTCCCCTACCTCTCTCTGTCTCCCCCCCTCTCTCTCTCTCGCGCGCTTCCTCTCTCTCCTTGTCCCCCACCAACCTCTGTCTCGCTCTCTCTTTCTCTCTCTCGCTCTCCATCAGGTATTTGACAATGCCAGTATGTCAAGACTGTCAAGCAGCTGAAGATTGACAAGTTATACACTCCTCTCATTTCTTTCTCTCTCCCTCAGGTGTTAGACTATGGTTGTATGGTAAAGATTGACAAACAGCTGCTTATAGAAGTCCCCACCGACCTGACCGGCCTATTGGAGCCTGTATCTGATCCAGAGTCCCGCCTCAATTTGCTCATTAACCCCAAGCAACTTTACCGATTGGCTGCCTTGCCCCTAGGCACCCCCCTCTATGTCCAGATGGGCCAACCAGGAGAGCTGGCGGAGGCGGAGCTGAGGTATCGAGGACCGCTGACCAGAGGAAGTACTGCTGTGTTGTTTGGGGTGCAGCTGAAGGTATTGTTGCTAACGTGGTGTTTTTAGCTATAGACAACAGATCATAACAACAAACTTTCACTCTTTGATGATTGTCTTGAAAATCATTTTACTTGTATTTTAGTTAGCCACTGTCACACAGTAGTTACCAAAATTGTCAAATGACTCGGGTCTAGCTTTCTCGCTCTCTCTCTCTCTCTCTCTCTTTCTCTCTCTCTCTCTCAGGACTCAGCAGTGGGTAGAGGCAACAGTAATGGTTCTTACAAAGGCCACCAGCTCTTTACCTGTCCCGAAGCCTCCGCCCTCTTCCTACCGGCCAATCAGATTAGGCTACGACGCTGGTCCCGTGCCAATGACGACCATCACATCAACGCTCTTCCTCCTCAACCTCAACCCCCCATTGGTAACATCATTGCTAGAACGGCCGAATCGTCTCCCAGCCTGGCCCCAGTCCCAGTCCTGGCTCGAAACCCCAGCTCCCCACCTCCCTTCCAGGTGGGCCACAGGGTGTGCTTCCCTCTGGAGGATACTGTCCATGGGGGAGAGGTGAGGTTCTGTGGGGCCCTGCCTGGACGGACCTCCACTGGGCTGTTCGTAGGAATCCTGCTGGTCAGTATTACTTCTGGAGGGTGCGACTGTATATAAAAATACAATCTGTGTGATTATACACATTTTAGATTTTATAGTCATTATTGTGTATTAAGACACCCAAAATACAGTGTTTTGTGGATAACATTCACACATATTTAGGCCAAATTCTTCATCTAACAGTCAATGTTTCCTGTATATTTCCGCTAATCAGTTTGTTTATACGCAGGACAATGCAGTTGGTAACTGGGATGGTTCATATAAAGGAGAGAAGTTGTGCTCCATCTCCTCTTCTCTGTATGGTTGCCTGCTACCCATCTCCAAGGTGTCCCCTGGTACGTCACTCCCTGGTTCAAATGTTATGGCAGATCAGAGATCCTGTTTGGTTTACTGTTGAGTTACTATTATGACAGTTATGAGAGAGGGTGTAATTGGAAAACAAAACGTTGTGGAAAATCATGACTGTTAGATGACTGACGTCCTCTCTTCCTTTACCCCTGATTCTCTTTCATTTTCCTCCTACCGGGCTTTGAATTGTGTGCTGTGTTTGACCGTTGACCTCTACTGACCCCCCCCCCCCTCCCCCGCAGAACCAAGGTCACGCCGCCACACTCCTCCCCTCCAGAACCCCAAACCGGTCCTCAAACCCACCCAACCACCTGCTCCTGTATCCTCACCTGCCTCCACCCCAAAGATCGCTCTGATGCCCCCCCAACTCCTCTCAGCCAAACTGGCCTTAAAACCTCCACCCCTCCCCAGCCCCAAACCTTTCACGAAACCTCACCCCCTTCCCCCAACCCCTCCCACCATCAAACCCCAAACCCTGCTCTCCCCGACCGCCACCGCCCAACCACAGCTCTTGAACGGTTCGCCCGGTCCCCTCTCTCCGGGTCGAGGTGACGGATTGGACGCTGAGGAGAACGGAGACGCGGGATTGGAGGTTGAGTTGGAGGTGGGGTCCATGGTGGAGGTGAATGACCCACCCCTTTTTGGAGTGATTCGTTGGATTGGACGAATCATTGGAGTTTCACAATTGGTGTCAGGAATTGAGCTGGTATGGTAACACTGTCAACACTGTCACTGTGTGTCATCAACTCCCTGTAATTCCATCAACTGTGTAATTGTGTCAGTGTCAAGTCAATCAGTGTATGACAACGTTGTAAAGCAGCGGTATTCAAACATTTTCAACTAAGGCACCCTTAAATCTCAAAAAATGTCTAGTGTGTATTCGTAACATATTTATCTGCTTACTTTCCTTTCTCAGGACCAGGAACTGACCGCTGGAACAGACGGCAGTTACCTTGGCGAACGCCACTTCCGTTGCCCTGCCAACAAGGGGCTGTTCGTCAAACTCCGGAACTGCAGGCGGGATTCCAGATTCCCTGCCCCTGAGACTCCGGTCAATCAGGTGGAGCGCTGCAACTCCATAGGTGTGTTATCTGTGTGTGTGTGTGTGTTGTCTTGCCTGACTCACGATACTCCCTTGAGATGAATGAGCTAGCCTAGGTTCCCACTGCTTCAGGTCTATGACCTACAGGTGCCGCCCTTCCAGCCCAGTCCGGATGCCAGCAACCCGCTGATTCCAGCTGGCGTAGTTCTTGGCGGCCGACAGCTGGAGTGGGAGAAACCTTTTTTTGTTAAAAAGCACTCAGCCGGGCGTCCAACTCTGGGGTAGGGCAACCAGGGGAAGCATAAGACCAGGGGAACTAGAGGGAGAGTATAGTTTCTCCTCTCTGCAACTGTTTTTAGTTTTACACCCACGGGTGCGCATCACGAACCGTTCACCTGTGAACCTGAAGTTACCCACCCTAACGGGACCTAGTGTCCTACGGGACGGAAGAGGAATATTCACACCTAAGACATTTTCATACACACCCCAAGCATGAACCACACAGTTACCAAGAGCGGAAACCATCGGGTCTATTTCGGTCAGTGGCCCCTTGAGAGGAAGTACACCACCTGTATTTATTCAAGCACAGCCCTATACAAAGACTCTACTTATCTTGTGAATACCCTAGCTCTCAACCCAGAGGAAACAGACGCCTGATAAGTCCTCAACTGGAAGCTTCATTAAATAGTACCCGCAAAACGCCAGTCTCATTGTCAACAGTGAAGTGGCGACTCCGGGATGCTGGCCTTCTAGGCAGATTTAATGTGCTTCCTTTAAAAAAGTAATTTGGTCACTTTCATTGTGATATACAAACCTTATCAAAACATGTAGGCTTATGGGCTTGGCTACATGAGATGGGTGGCCTATGATAAAAATATTATTTAAAAAAAGGCATTGTTTCTTGCCGTAAGTTGGGCGTCATTCACAAGTGATAGGCTAATATTGTCACTCATCACACTATTCTTGATTTATTCATGTCTTCACATATACTAAATTACATATGTGTGAAATGTGTTATGTTTTGAAACAGGGATAGAGGGGGAAAAATACATGTCATCTATGCACTTAAATAGCAAATGGAGGTTTCTTTCCCCCGTGGTTTATTTTCATGCCAGCCAGGTAGGTTATATACTGTTGCAAAGAGAAGAAATGTACTTAATATTAGGAAAGTTTAGAAATAAATATAGTAGACCTAACCCAGTGGTTCCCAAAATATTTATAGTCCCATACCCCTTCAAACATTCAACCTCCAGCTGTGTACCCCCTCTAGCACCAGGGTCAGTGCACTCTCAAATATAGTTTTTTGCCATCATTGTAAGCCTGCCACACACACACTATACAATACATGTATTAAACATAAGAATGAGTGTGAGTTTTTGTAACAACCCAGCCTGTGGGAAGTGACAAAGAGCTCAAAGATCTCGGGCCACAAATAGTAATATAATTATAATCAATCATTTTGCTCTTTATTTAGCCATCTTGCATATAAAACCTTATTTGTTCATCAAAAATGGTGAATAACTCACCACAGGTTAATGAGAAGGGTGTGCTTGAAAGGATGCACATAACTCTGAAATGTTGGGTTGTATTGGAGAGAGTCTCAGTCTTAAATCATTTTCCACAAATAATCTGTGCCTGTATTTAGTTTTCATGCTCGTGAGGGCCGAGAATTCACTCTCATATAGGTACGTGGTTGCAAAGGGCATCAGTGTCTTAATAGCGCAATTTGCCATTGCAAGAAACTCTCTCAATCCAGAAATCTGGCAGTGGCTTCTGATTAAATTCCATTTTCACAGAACGGCTTGTTGCAATATCGATGAGGCTATCTTGTTCAGATATCGGTAAATGGACTGAAGGCAGGGCATGAAAGAGATAACGAATCCAGTTCTTTGTGTCGTTCGTTTCGGGAAAGTACCTGCGTAAGTGCGCACCCAGCTCACTCAGGTGCTTCGCTTCATCACGTTTGACATTGTCCGTAAGCTTGAGTTCAGTTGCACACCCAAAAATCATACAATGATGGAAAGACCTGTGTGTTGTCCTTGTTAATGCAGACAGAAACGAGCTCCAACTTCTTAATCATAGCCTCAATTTTGTCCCGCACATTGAATATAGTTGCGGAGATTCCCTGTAATCCTAGATTCAGATCATTCAGGCGAGGGAAAAAACATCACCCAGATAGGCAGTCGTGTGAGGAAACTCGTCATCATGCAAGCAGTCAGACAAGTGAAAATTATGGTCAGTAAAGAAAACGTTAAGCTCGTCTCTCAATTCCAAAAAAGTTTAAATATTTTCCCCCTTGATTACCAGCGCACTTCTTTCTGTATGTTGTAAAAGCTTTACATGGTCGCTGCCCATATCATTGCATAATGCAGAAAATACACGAGAGTTCAGAGGCCTTGCTTTAACAAAGTTAACCATTTTCACTGTAGTGTCCAAAACGTCTTTCAAGCTGTCAGGCATTCCCTTGGCAGCAAGAGCCTCTCGGTGGATGCTGCAGTGTACCCAAGTGGCGTCGGGAGCAACTGCTTGCAAGCATGTTACCACTCCACTATGTTTCCCTGTCATGGCTTTTGCGCCATCAGTACAGATACCAACACAACACATCTTGACCACCAATTTTATTTTTGGCAGTGAAACAAGGCTATTCAGGTGAGGAAAAAAACCTCACCCAAATGTATAGCCCCGCTGGAAAATATAAATGCACTGTTTGAAAATGTGTGGAGGGAGGGAATATTATATATATATTATGTGAATCACATTTTTATTTGGCGTACCTCAGACAGCATTGCACGTACCCCAGTTTGGGAATACCTGGCCTGGCCTATAGAAATCTGATGTGATCCTTGTCTTTTTAATAGATGCCATCACATCACTGTTTTCGCACACAATTTAATAGCTTATAGAAATGTTGAGCAACATGAGCTCATGGGCTCCCATGAAGTGTTTGATTAGATTTTTGATTAGATTTGCATTGATGTCAGAGTGATTAGAGGGACAGTAGAGTGCTGAGTACCAGTTAGCAAGTTTGGTAGGCTACTAATGACCATCATCAGCATCACAGCTTGGAGAAGCCTAATTACTGTGACTACAGTCACGTGAAATTTCACTGCCCTCACAACTCGTGACCGCCGGTATGGCGGTAATACGGTCACCGAAACAGTCCTAGCTGCCTCCTCTTTCTGCTAGCTGCGGTGCCTCTCGGCTCTCTCCCTTCTGTTCCTTTTCCCGCCCCGTTGAGTCTCTGTTTTCTTGGCCTCCTGCTCTCTCCATCCCAGAAGCCGTAGTTTCTGCAGGGGTGAGTTACATCCGTCCGAGGGTTTGCGCGTGTGTGTGGCACATTTTTGTCTCTATGATTGTGTGTGCATGCGTGTGTGTCTCCATACCATGTAACATGATGACCAATCCAACCACCAGCGTTTGCCGAGTGGGGCAGTGAGCGCGTCGAGGAGCACACCCCTCCAATCCAGGGGGACGAGGCCAGAGATATGTACCAGGGCTGGAAGAGAGGCATCCAAGGCCACCTCAACTCCTGCTACCTGGACGCCTCACTATTCAGGTGACCATACGCTGGCATTCTCCCTCCGTCCTGTTTATGATATTATTAAGTCAATAATTGTTATTCAGTTATGTAATAGGATGTTGAGAACCGGAACCCTCAGTTAGCACCAGAACCCTCAGTTAGAACCGGAACCCTCAGTTAGAACCGGAACACTCCGATAGAACCGAATTAAGGATTAGATAATGCAGTCAAATGCTTTTTTGTGTGTGCAAAAATGTAAAATTGGGCAATGTTTTCATGTCGAATCTAAGGTTGTTTTTTAAACTAGAAGGAATGCTGGATGCATTCATGTTAATTAAACTATTTTCTTCCCCTCCCCCCTCTCTCTCCCCCTCAGTCTGTTTTCGTGCTGCAGTTCAGTAGACTGGGTGTTGCTGTGGCCCTCGAACCCCTCAGACGGCCCCCACTGCAGCCAAGCCCAGGACCTGCTTCGCTGTGAGATAGTCAACCCCCTACGCAGGTGTGTGTGTGTGTGTGTTCCTTCACAATGGATGTTTATGTATAGGCATATGTTGTGATTTAAATTGTAGATCAGTGTCACTTTGTATTTATATAGTGAATTTGAATAGCTTTTATGAATGTACTTGGCTATGTGTGTATCTTTCAGGTTTGGCTATGTATGTGCCAGTAAAACCATGGCCCTGAGAAGACTACTGGAGGCTGAGAGTAGTGACACAGGCTTCACCAACCAGGAGAAAGGTGTGTGTGTGTGTGTGTGTGTGTGTGTGTGTGTGTGTGTGTGTGTGTGTGTGTGTGTGTGTGTGTGTGTGTGTGTGTGTGTGTGTGTGTGTGTGTGTGTGTGTGTGTGTGTGTGTGTGTGTGTGTGTGTGTGTGTGTGTGTGTGTGTCCGTCCGTGGGAGAGGGTGTTTGGTTGTCTGTCCATCTGTCTCTCCGCCCGTGTCAGTAGGATGGAGAGTGAGAGAAAGGGACTGTGTTCAGGGGAAATGTTGATAGTGTTATTTAACTCTAGAAAGTTGAGTGAAGTTGAATTTCGTTCCACTCTGCGCAGGCTGATATTTGAGGGAACATTGGTGGTGAGTGTTTTTAAACACGTCTGTCTTCTTTCTGTCAGACCCAGAAGAGTTCCTCAACAAGCTTTTCCAGCTCCTCCGGGTTGAACCTCTTCTGAAGATCAGGTATACTTTCTCTCCTTCCCCTCCCTCTCTTCCCCCCCCCCCTCTCTCTCGTTCTCTTATTCTCTCTTACAGACACTTTCTCTCCTGCTCCCCCTTGTTCCTTTCAGGTCAGTGACACAGAATCAGCAGCCTCAGGAGTGTCACCTATACCAGCTCTTCCCTCCATCCGTTCCCCTCTCTCCCTCTTCCCCTGTCCCTCTGTCTCCGTCCCTCTGTCCCATCCCTCTCTCCTCCCCTGCAGTACTCATGAGGGTGGCCAGTGTTCAGACTCTGTTAGAGACATCTTTTCTCCACGCGGGACTAAAGTTTGCTGAGGTAACAACACAAGACGACATAGTAGATACGCAAACAAACTCTACGTTGATGTGTTGATGGATTGACTCTCCCCTCCGCCAGGCCCCTTCCTGCCTCCCCCTCCTCATGCCTAGGTTTGGGAAGGACTTCAAGATGTTTGACGCCATCTTACCTTCACTCACCATCGACATCACAGACCTGCTGGATGACAGTAAGAACCAAAGATATTGTCATGGAAATTCTTACACTAGGACACTGGAAGTCATTCTTAATGAATCATTGTTTATTGTCAGCACGCTGGAGAGGTTCCAACCAACTCAATGCACCATAGTACACATGTCAATCAGGAGCTCTGCCTGGGCAGTCCCAGCAGTTATCTTCTATATGACTATATACAGAAAAGTTATATTTGCATAATTAATTTCATTACCATTTAGTTTCATTCATGTGACAGACCAACACCTCACGAGTCTTCTCTCTAAGATGAGACCTTGAAACTGAGATATCTTTTGTTCGTTCTCAAAACAAGGTCTGGGCGTACTGCCAAATTGCGGATTCTGATAAATCAAATGAAATGTTATTTGTCATATATATTTGTCACTGAGGGTTCCGGTGTAGACCTTACGGTGAAATGCATACTTACAAGCCCTTAACCTCTTTAAGAAAATACCTACAAAAAAAAGAGATAAGAATAACAAATGATTAAAGAGAAGCAGTAAATAACAATAGCGGGGCTATATACAGGGGGTACCGGTACAGAGTCAATGTCAAATCAAACTTTATTTGTCACATACGCCAAAATACAACAACTGTAGACTTTACCGTGAAATGCTTACTTACAAGCCCTTAACCAACAGTGCAGTTCAAGAAGAAGAAAATATTTACCAAGTAGTCTAAAATAAAAAGCAATAATAAAAAGTAACACAAAAAGAATAACAATAACGAGGCTATATTACAGTGGGCACCGGTACTGAGTCAGTGTGCAGGGTTACAGGCTAGTTGAGGTAATCTGTTCATGTATTTGGGGGCGAAGTGACTATGCATAGGTAACAAGCAAACAGCGAGTAGCAGCAGTGTACAAAAGGGAGAGGGGGCTCAATGTAAAATGTCCGGTGGCAATTTCATGAATTGTTCAGCAGTCTTATGGCTTGGAGGTAGAAGCTGTTGAGGAGCCTTTTGGTCCTAGACTAGGTGCTCCGGTGCCGCTTGCCGTGTGGTAGCAGAGAAAACAGTCTATAACTTGGGTGACTGGAGTCTGACAATTTTATGGGCTTCCTTCTGACACTGCCTGTATTTTATACCGGTCCTAGATGGCAGGGAGCTTGGCCCCAGTGATGTACTGGGCTGTTTGCACTACCCTCTGTAGTGCCTTACGGTCAGATGCCGAGCAGTTGCCATACCAGGCGGTGACGCAATGGTCAGGATGCTCTCGATGGTGCAGCTGTAGAACCTTTTGAGGATCTGAGGACCCATGCCAAATCTTTTCAGTCTCCTGAGGGGGGAAAGGTTTTGTTGTGCTCTCTTCACGACTATCTTGGTATGTTTGGACCATTATAGTTCGTTGGTGATGTGGACACCAAGGAACTTGAAACTCTCGACCCGCTCCACTACAGCCCCGTCGATGTTAATGGGGGCCTGTTCGGCCCATCTTTTCCTGTAGTCAACGATCAGCTGCTTTGTCTTGCTCACATTAAGGGAGAGGTTGTTGTCCTGGCACCACATTGCCAGATCTCTGACCACCTCTCTATAGGCCGTCTCATCATTGTCAGTGATCAGGCCTACCACTGTTGTGTCGTAATGATGGTGTTCGAGTCTTGTTTGGCCACGCAGTCGTGGGTGAACAGGGAATACAGGAGGGCACTATGTACACACCTCTGAGGGGGATCAGCGTGGCAGACGTATTGTTGCCTACTCTTACCACCTGGGGGCGGCCAGTCAGGAAGTCCAAGATCCAGTTGCAGAGGGAGGTGTTTAGTCCCAGAGTCCTTAACCTCTCTAGGGAATTTCACCTGGCCAACATCCGGACAGACTTGGCCAGGGAGAGGTTGAAAATGTCAGTGAAGACACTTGTCAGTTGGTCCACGCATGCTTTGAGTACACGTCCTGGTAATCCATCTGGCCCAGCGGCTTTGTAAATGTTGACCTGTTTAAAGGTTTTGTTCACATCGGCTACCGAGAGCGTTATCACTCAATCATCCAGAACAGCTGGTGCTCTCGTGCATGCTTCAGTGTTGCTTGCCTCGAAGCGAGCATAAAAGGCATTTAGCTCGTCTGGTAGGCTCGCGTCACTGGGCAGCTTGCGTCTGGGTTTCCCTTTGTAGTCATTAATAGTTTTCAAGACCTGACACATCAGACAAGCGTCAGAGCCGGTGTAGTAGGATTGAATCTTAATCCTGTAATCCTGCTTTGCTTGTTTGATGGTTCGTCTGAGGGCATAGCGGGATTTCTTATAAACGTCCAGATTAGGCTACCGCTCCTTGAAAGCGGCAGCTCTAGCCTTTAGCTCGATGCGGATGTTGCCTGTAATCTGGTTGGGATATGTATGTACAGTCACTGTGGGGGGGACGTCATCGATGCACTTATTGATGAAGCCGATGACTGAGGTGGTGTATTCCTCAATGCCATTGGATGATTCCAGGAAAATATTCCAGTCTGCTAGCAAAACAGTCCTGTAGTGTAGCATCCACATCATCTGACCACTTCCGGGCCGTACGCATTACCCTCTGAGGATTCGTTAAATTGGTCACTTGCATGAACACAGAAATTGGTTATTAGAAAAGCACAAACATTAAAATTCCCATTACAATATAAACTCATATATGAAAATGTACACTGAGTGTACAAAAAACTTTAAGAACACCTGTTCTTTCCATGACATATTGATGTCACTTGTTAAATCCACTTCAATCAGTGTAGATGAAGGGGAGGAGTCAGGTTTAAAAAGGATTTTGAAGTCTTGAGACAATTGAGGCATGGATTGTGTATGTGTGCCACTCTGAGGGTGAATGGTCCTTCTGTAGCTCAGTTGGTAGAGCATGGCGCTTGTAATGCCAGGGTAGTGGGTTCGATCCCCGGGACCACCCATACGTAGAATGTATGCACACATGACTGTAAGTCGCTTTGGATAAAAGCGTCTGCTAAATGGCATATATATTATTATTATATTACAAAATATTTTAGTGCCTTTGAACGGGGTATATGGTAGTAGGTGCCAGGCACACCGGTTAGTGTCAAGAACGGCAACGCTACTGAGTTTTTCACATTACAGTTTCCCATGTGTATCAAGAATGGTCCACCACCCGAAGGACATCCAGCCAAGTTGACACAACTGTGGAAAGCATTGGAGTCACTTTGGACCAGCATCCCTGTGGAACGCTTTCAGCACCTTGCAGAGTCTATGCCCCAACCAATTGAGTCTGTTTTGAGGGTAAAGGGAGTACAATTCAATATTAGGATTGTGTTCCTTATGTTTGGTGTACGTCTGGTAAGAACCCTGCTATGTTAAAACATGAGGACATTTTATCGGGCGGGTTTCTGGTTAATGACCTATTTAATGCTTTCTCTTTCTCTTCACTCTCATCACTCTCTCTCTCCCTCCCCCTATTGCAATCTCTTCCTCTCTATTTCTCCCTCCCGCTGTCTCTCTCTCTCCTCCCCCCTCTCTCTAGCTCTCAGACAGTGCAGTATTTGCCAGGCAGTAGCAGAATGGGAGTGTCTAGAGTGTTATGACGACTTGGACATCACACCTGGTCGTCTCAAACAGTACTGCCACACCTGCAACACTCAGGTAACCATAGCACACCATTATTACCTATAGTACAGCTCTCAAAGTTCAATCAAAAGTCCCTTACATCTACACACTGCAGGACCAATTTCCTCTTGTCTCCCTTCCTCTTTCTCCCTCCATCCTTCCATTAGGTGCACATCCACAAGAAGCGCCAGTCCCACAGTCCGTGTCAGGTGGGTGTGGCTGGGGGTCCATGGACCGGCCCACTGCATGGAACTCGTCAGCGATTGGCTCTCTTTGCTGTGACGTGCATCGAGACCAGCCACTACGTGAGCTTCGTCAAGCACGGACCCCGCCCCAACGACTGGCTGTTCTTTGACAGTATGGCCGACAGGGAAGGTGAGAGATGTCAACTTTAAAAAGGGGCCTTAAGGCCTGCAGCTAATTTTCATTTCTTCCTGTTAGTCAATTGATTGGCCAGAGAGTCTACTCATCTAGTGTTCCAGATCTGAATCACTCCCTGATTACAGGGCAAATGCAAATCTGCAGTACTGCAAATCTCAAATAGCCCCCGAAACCATGAAACTCTTAATTTCTATGATCGTGACATCCCATAATAGTTGCCATGTTCTGTTTCCATGGTTACGGCCAGGCGGGGAGAACGGTTTCAACATTCCCCAGGTGAGGGCGTGTCCAGAGGTGGGCCGCTACCTCAGCCTATCGGCGGAGGAGCTGGGCAGGCTAGACCCCGCCTCCTTGAGAGAGTCCGCTCGTCGGCTGCTGTGTGACTCCTACATGTGTCTCTACCACAGCCCCGAGCTCAGCCTGTACAAGTAACACACACACCAATGTGCCTTCAGGATGAGTGACATGCAGTATTGTACATTAACCACTGTTGTGCCTGTTCAAGTAACACACGCACAAGTTCCAGTATTGCACCAATGTGCCTCCAACAAGCAACACAGAAACAGACTCCTACAACAACCACTGCCCAAATGTGCCTTTGCAACACGAACAACCTGTTTTTCACTCTTCTGTTTACTTTATCCTTATGTTCAATGGAAATCTGAGAATAAGATTATGAATAATTGTATATAATATCATAATTTGATATAATATAATGATGTTATTATATATATCAAAATTATTTGCATATTTTTATTTCACACACCACTTTTTATTCCATATTGGTTATGTTGTAATACATAGATTTAGAAAATGACCATGAGAATATATTAAAGAGAATTATAATGAAATATGTTGTTTGAAACATGTTATTGTCAAAATATGATTCTGGTGTATGAAAAATGGCCATAAATGCTTATCGGCGCCAGGTAGTCCCGAGATTAGAGTGTTGGGCCAATAGCCGATAAGCCTCTGGTTCAAATAAGGGAGCCAACGAGGTAAAAAATCTGTTGCTATGCCCTTGAGCAAGGCACTTAACCTCAATTGCTCCAGGGTTGCTGGACAATGTTTACCCTGGCCGTGACTCCACTCCCTGCAGGTGTCTCAGGGAGAGTTGGGATATACAAGAAAAATATTTCCATTACACACTTATTGGTGTAACAGGACATATATATGCACCCCTCCAAATAATAATGATTATTATTATCATCACGTTTTATTTTAGTAGAGCCACCACGACCTGTGACGGTTTCTTATCAAACGAGGGATAGTGAAATGCAACATGTTAAAGGTGGACTTTGTATTATTAATTGCAATGGTCATAAACTGTACAGCACAAGCAGAGAGGATGTCAAAGAAAAATGGAATCATTTGTGAATGCAGCTGAAGGTTTTTTGGTTTTTCATAATTTCACAGCCGAGGCCTTGCCAGAAACCCTGTGGGTGATGTAGCGTCATCACAGGCCACTGAGCCTGCTAGGGATGTATTTTGGAGTGGACTTGAAGACGTGGGATGGGTTTTGTTAGTTGACGTGTCTAACTTTATATGATGTCGTTAACCCCCTTTTCCGTTATGTTTTTATTTCCTCATTCAACACCCCGACTAGCTGGTGGCGGTAATGCGCCATTAACATCGGATGCCAACCGCCTTTAAACCCCATTGAAGGGGAAGTTTTATTTTTCAACTACTATGTTTGCCCACAAGAAGGCAGAGAACAGCGACATCGATCATGAAACGTCATCATTATGAGACCGACCATCGTATGTTATTTTTTAAACTTTTTTTCAACCATCATATATCGTCCATTCAAGTTGTGTTCACTACTTGTAATTTGATGATTATCCATTATTTGCCTGCTAATTCTGCACAATAGTAATATATTAAACAGTAGTTGGAACGTGTCTGAAAGGTAAGGAATGTTGGCATTTTAAATATTTAACCTCTAATGTTTACTATAGTAGATGTCTGAAACTAGCTAGTAACGGTAGCTAACTAAGATTGCATGCTATCAAGCTAGACAGCTGCTTCAGTACATTTGTAGTCTATTAGCAAAAGTCCCAGTTTACATTAGGGACATGTCTTGATAGCGCCTTTAAATGTAATTGACGTCGATAAACGTATGGTTTACACCTGCTGTAATCTGGCATGTGACAAATACACTTTGATTTGATTGTAGCCAGATCTAGCGATCTTTCGATCAAATTTAAAACGAAACTAATACGTTTCACCCCTGTAATAGTCTTGTTTGCCCTATGTCAAGTCAAACCAAGGCCTTTTCCCTTTCCTCTAGTAGAAAATATATATATTTTTTTGTAATAGTCTCTGACACAAGCAAGATCTATGAAGTTCTGCAAAAACGAAGATCTGTGTTTGTTTTGGTCATTGTTAATATGTACTTCAGTTCCTGTCATGTAATAATGTTGTGTTTTCTCTTTGGGTTTGTGGTGCTACTTTGTGTGGTTGTTTAGCAGAGTTTTACGTTGCCATGGCGACTCCAGGGGGACAGGGGGGAGGGGCGTTGTCTACAAGAGGAGGAGCTAGGAGGATGAAATGGGCTTTGGAGCTGACATTGGGCAATGCCAGGTAAGAAGAGAAACCCACAGGTGTGTAGGATTTAGTGGTTGATTTTTGGATTGGAACTCTATCAGCCATGTTGATTTTAACTGACAAATGGTGGATTATTGTGCCCAGAGCCCACATTTGATCATGAATTCAGATACACAGGCATGACTTGCTTGAAGAACTAGCTACCTTGTTAGAACTATGAATAACCTGTATATCTTTTCACCATCTACAGCCCTCTGAATAAAGTGAACTGAACTGACCTATGTCTCTTCCAGGGGTCGTGGTGACAGACAGAGTAACCAGGGAGTTGTGATGTATCCAATTGGCTATTCAGACAAACCAGTCCCAGACACCAGCATCCAGGAATCAGACAAAAACCTGGTGGAGAAGGTAGGTAGTGTAGAGGAGGAATTTAAATTATCTGTTTGTGCTTTTGCCAAATCCGTTGCTGTCATTGTCAATTAGTGACAGGAAGTTTGCATGGTAACACAATCAGACTGGCCCTCGGGCTACATATGATCAGGAAGCATTAACAAATCTCCCTGTGCACATTGTACTTAAAAGAAGAAAATGCCTTGAATATACAGGTAACTGCCAAACTAAAGGAAACATTTCATTAAATGAGGGATACAAAGTACACTGCTCAACACAAAAAAAAGGGAACACTAAAATAACACATCCTAGATCTGAATGAATGAAATATTCTTATTAAATACTGTTTTCTTTACATTGTTGTCAGCACATTCAACTATCACACAAATCATCAATGGAAATCAAATTTATCAACCCATGGAGGTCTGGATTTGGAGTCACACTCAAAATTAAAGTGGAAAACCACACTACAGGCTGATCCAACTTTGATGTAATGTCCTTAAAACAAGTCTAAATTAGGCTCAGTAGTGTGCGTGGCCTCCATGTGCCTGTATGACCTCCCTACAATGCCTGGGCATGCTCCTAATGAGGTGGCGGATGGTCTCCTGAGGGATCTCCTCCCAGACCTGGACTTAAGCATCCGCCAACTCCTGGACAGTCTGTGGTGCAACGTGGCGTTGGTGGATGGAGCGAGACATGATGTCCCAGATGTGCTCAATTGGATTTAGGTCTGGGGAACGGGTGGGCCAGTCCATAGCATCAATGCCTTCCTCTTGCAGGAACTGCTGACACACTCCAGCCACATGAGGTCTAGCATCTATCTCGGTACCTAATGGCAGCCAGGCTACCTCTGGCGAGCACATGGAGGGCTGTGCGGCCCCCCAAAGAAATGCCACCCCACACCATGACTGACCCATCGCTAAATCGGTCATGCTGGAGGATGTTGCAGGCAGCAGAACGTTCTCCACGGCGTCTCCAGAATGTCACGTCTGTCACATGTGCTCATTGTGAACCTGCTTTCATCTGTGAAGAGCACAGGGCGCCAGTGGCAAATTTGCCAATCTTGGTGTTCTCTGGCAAATGCCAAACGTCCTGCACGGTGTTGGGCTGTAAGCACAACCCCCACCTGTGGATGTCGGGCCCTCATACCACCCTCATGGAGTCTGTTTCTGACCGTTTGAGCAGACACATGCACATGTGTGGCCTGCTGGAGGTAATTTTGCAGGGCTCTGGCAGTTACATTGTGTTGTTTAAGTGTTCCCTTTGTTTTTTTGAGCAGTGTAATATTGAAAGCAGGTGCTTCCACACAGGTGTGGTTCCTGAGTTAATCACGCAACCAACATCTCATCCTGGTTAAGGTTGTGTATAAAAATGCCCTGTTGCCCATTGTTTAAGCTACCATGGCTAGAAGAAGAGATCTCAGTGACTTTGAAAGAGGGGTCTCAAAGGAGCATAGGGGGTTTAAAGGGTGTTTATCTCAGTCTCCAGAACTCAACCCAATTGAACACTTACGGGAGATTCTTGAGCGGCACAATATCCCCCCTTTTCCGCAATTGTTTTTTATTTGTTTTATTCAACAAAAGACTTTGATGGAGTTTCTCATGGAAGAATGGTGTCACATATAGAGTTCCAATAGAGTTCCAGACACTTGTTAAATCTATGCCAAGGTGCATTGAAGCTGTTCTGGCGACCCAACACCCTTTTAAGACACTTTACCTTGGTGCTTGCTTTATTTTGGCAGTTACCTGTAGATTGTTATTAACTTGCTTTCTCTCGCCCCCCATAACAGCGTTGCTGGGACGTAGCTCTGGGGCCTCTGAAGCAGATTCCTATGAATCTATTCATTATGTACATGTCTGGTAACACCATATCCATCTTCCCCATCATGATGGTCTGTATGATGGCCTGGAGGCCCATCCAGGCTCTCATGTCCATGTCTGCCAGTGAGTGTTTATTTAACCAATAAGGCACCTTGTGTGGGTTTGTGGTATATTGCCAATATACCACGACTAAGGGCTGTTCTTAAGCACAACGCAATGCGGAGTGCCTGGATACAGCCCTTACCCGTTGTTAGTTTTTCACTCTGCTTGTCAGAACCTAACTGACAACTAGGAAAAGCTCAAACCAAGTTTATTCACCCAATGGGTCAGACAGCTGAAACAACAAAGATATGTTCCCACCAGCACAATAATTTATTCTCCTCTTTAGGTGATGTCTCCTCCTTCTCTCTAAACATTACATCTTTGTTGCTAGACAGGAAGTTAAGTGATGTGTGTAATAAACTGTTCCTTCTCCCTTAATCTGACCTGACTTGACCTCGGCCCCCATTCCTCACCAAACCACATCTCTCCACCCTTACCAGTGACCTCAACCATTTGATTGCCATTTCCCTCACTTAGTAACTCTCCAAGCCCATGTCTCATATCCACCCTTAATTGACCCCACCATATACATTCCTCCTATGTATAACCATTAACTTCTGGTGTAGCAAGTATTTCAAATAATAACGCAACAACTGAAGCCAGAGTGTAGCCCTTCTCCACTCCATAGGGTTCCTAATATCTAACAATAACATGTTCTGTTAGAATGTAAACTCTCTGTAGCCCTTCTCCACTCCATAGGGTTCCTAATATCTAACAATAACATGTTCTGTTAGAATGTAAACTCTCTGTAGCCCTTCTCCACTCCATAGGGTTCCTAATATCTAACAATAACATGTTCTGTTAGAATGTAAACTCTCTGCATTCTACTCTCTCCCTTAGTGACATGAATAAGGATATTTCAAGTTTAGAAGTCAGTACCCATCAGTCCCCCCTTTTGAATAATAACACCGTACTGTTCAACATTATATACACTTGGAAATTACTTATAAATGAACAAAAAATAAAACATTAACAACACAGTTGTTTATTAGGTTTACACCTCTGAGACTCGTGGCCTCTGATATATAACTACACTATGCACACTTTTATGTTCATATTTCGTTGGACAACTGATAATGACATTTCAGCTGGAGCTTTTGACTTTCTTCATGTCCTCCTTCTGGTTCCTAAGAGAGAGACAGCACGAGACTTGAAAGCAAAAAGAAACACAAAACATAACGAGTATTAATAATATGGTATGCATAAACTTATATAAACTCAGCAAAAAATGAAACGTCCTCTCACTGTCAAATGCGTTTATTTTCAGCAAAATTAATTGTGTAAATATTTGTATGAACATAACAAGATTCAACAACTGAGACAACTGAACAAGTTCCACAGACATGTGACTAAGAGAAATTGAAATAATTTGTCCCTGAACAAAGGGAACGGGGAGGGGGAAAAGTCAAAATCAAAAAACAATCATATCTGGTGTGGCCACCAGCTGCATTAAGTACTGCAGTGCATCTCCTCCTCATGGACTGCACCAGATTTGGTTTTTGCTGTGAGATGTTATCCCACTATTCCACCAAGGCACCTAAAAAGTTCCCCGGTAAAGGAGTTCAGTGAACTCAAGGTGACTTTTGTCAATGGGATGTTTGTCCGTTCGTTCCGTGTAGCGTAAACCCAGTATTAAAAATGGCCCTAGCCCTCACCTTCCGATCCAACAGGTACAATCAGATATGGCCACAGATTGACATTCCTGTCTTGCAGGAAATCACGTACAGAATGAGCAGTATGGCTGGTGGCATTGTCATGCTGGAGGGTCATATCAGGATGAGCCTGCAGGAAGGGTACAACATGAGGGAGGAGGATGTCTTTCCTGTAACGCACAGCGTTGAGATTGCCTGCAATGACAACAAGCTCAGTCCGGTGATGCTGTGACACACCGCGCCAGACCATGACGAATCTTCCAACTCCAAATCGATCCTGCTCCAGAGTATAGGCCTGAGTATAGGCTCATTCCTTCGACGATAAATGCGAAACCGACCATCACCCCTGGTGAGACAAAACTGCGACTCGTCAGAGAAGAGCACTTTTTGCCAGTCCTGTCTGGCCCAGCAATTGGGTTTTAAAGGCAACGTTGTTGCCGGTGATGTTGGTGAGGACCTGCCTTGAGACAGGTTCAAAAATTCAGGGCCTCTCACAGTATGCATAAACTTATATAAACTCAGCAAAAATGAGTCCAGCCTCTCACTGTCAAATGCGTTTATTTTCAGCACTGATTAGGGATTGTGTAAATATTTGTGTAACATAACAAGTTGTTGTTGCCATCCTGTACCTGTCCCACAGATGTGATGTAAGGATTACCGATCCTGTGTAGGTGCTGTTACACGTGGTCTGCCACTGGGGGACGATCAGCTGTCTGTCCCATCTCCCTGTAGTGCTGTCTTAGGCATCTCACAGCGGACATTGCAATTTATTGCCCTGGCCACATCTGCAGTCCTCATGACTGCAGCATGCCTAAGGCATGTTCACGTGAGATGAGCAGGGATTCCCCAAGGCATCTTTCTTTTGGTGTTTTTCAGAGTCAGTAGAAAGGCCTCTTTTAGTGTCCTAAGTTTTCATAACTGTGACCTTAATTGCCTACCGTTTGTAAGCTGTTGGTGTGTTAACGACCGTTCCACAGGTGTATGTTCATTAATTGTTTATGGTTCATTGGACAAGCATGGTCCTGAAAATGGAGCAGTATGGCAAGTTTGGTGGCATTGTCATGCTGGAGGGTCATATCAGGATGAGCTTTTCTGCTGGATTCCACTAAAATGAAGGCCATATGAAGCCTTGTGCTTTCACCCAGTCTTCCCCTGTCAGGCCACAGGCTCCAAGAGGTGTTCCCAAGCCATGTCATTTTCACTTCACTCCCCATCTCTTTCCTCTTCCATGTCCACCCGATAAACACATGCGGTGGCCTTAATCAACTTTACTTCATCTTGAGGTAACTCAACACTTTATATACGTTTCAACATCAATGCCGTCAAAAGATATCCCAACAATGCTACTAAAGTAACCCCTGCTACTACTAAAACTGCCCCTGACGTGTTCTACACAATACCCTTCATTTGCTCTGTAGTCCAGTTCCATGCTGTTACTAAATCAAATCAAATCAAATGTTATTTGTCACATACACATGGTTAGCAGATGTTTTACAACAGGCCTACAAACCCTCAGTCCAGCCTCTTCAGCCTAATGCAGTGACAGTCAACAAGCACTGATGGAGGGATTGTGCGTTCAAAACTGGTGTAACTAGTTGTTGTTGCCATCCTGTACCTGTCCTGCAGATATGATGTTCGGATGTACCAATCCAGTGTGCAGGTGTTATTACATAAGGATATGGAATGAGTGATGGTACAGAGCAGACAGTAGATGGTATCAGCTGTCTGTCCCATATGAGATGAGTGTGTAGACAAAGTAAACAAAGTGGCATAGTTAAAGTGGCTAGTGATACATGTGTCCTCATGGATGCAGCATGATGTAGAGTACAGTATATACATATGCATATGAGATGAATAATGTAGGGTGGGTAACATTATATAAGGTAGCATTTTTAAAGTGGCTAGTGATATATTTAGTGTCATAAGTTTTCATAATTCCCATTATTAAAATGGTTTGGAGTTGGGTCAGTGTCAATGACAGTGTGTTCCAGCAGCCACTCAATGTTAGTGGTGGCTTTTAACAGTCTGATGGCCTTGAGATGGAAGCTGTTTTTCAGTCTTCGGTCCCAGCTTTGATGCATACTGAAACCTCGCAAGTTCTGATGAACGGGGTGAACAGGCAGTGGTTCGGGTGGTTGATGTCCTTGATGACTCTCTTGCCTTCCGGGTAACAACGGGCCTTAATACTTCGGGTGCTGTAGGTGTCCTGGAAAATGAAGTTTGCCCCCGGTGAAGCGTTGTGCAGTCCTCACTACCCTCTGAGAGCCTTACGGCTGAGGGCGGAGCAGTTCCCAACCAGGCGGTGATACAGCCCCCAGGATGCTTTCTCTTCCATGTGCATCTGTAGAAGTTTGTGAGTGCTTTTGGTAATCAAATTTCTTCAGCCTCCTGAGGTGAATCAGGCGCTGCTGCGCCTTCTTCATCGACGCTGTCAGTGATGATGGACCAATTCAGTTTGTCTGTGATGTGTATGCCTGAGGAACTTAACACTAGCTACGTGTTCTCCACTACTGTTCCATCGATGTGGATAGGGGGGTGTTCCCTCTGCTGTTCCTATATTATCCTTTACCATTACTACAACTCCTTCAGTTACTGTCCCTAAAGTGACTGCCGTGAGAATAGCTATTGCCCGTGAATCTGTCTCCTACTCTCCTGTTATCTTCTTGGTTCACTGATAAGTCTAGGACTGAACCTTTCAGATACTCCCTACTGGTCTCCCAACTCATACCCTGTTCCCTAACCACCAACATCTCCAATGACCTCCTGTGTTCTGCTACAGTTGGTACCTATGGATAATACTTTCCTGTGCTCAGGTTAGGTACACATCGCTCATCCCAAGGCCGATCTACACCTCACCCCTTTGTGAACACCCTCGTTACAGTATAATAATTGTGTCGCTCGGTCCCAATCTTCTGGGAGATATGTCAAGTGTTTGCTGGCTGTTAGAAATGGGGGAGAGATTAGTGGCGTTGGAAGACTATCCAACCGTACAAAACTGAGTCACATGTTTCTTAATCCCACTATTACCACTTACTTCCCTTCTGGGGATTTGGCCTCCTATATACAGGGAACTGTGGCTATTATTTCATTGACAAACCAATCACTGAAAGTTCTTTTTTTTTTAAACTTCAGTTTATTTTCGTAAATAGTTTAACTGTTATTTTTCTTAACTGCGCTGTTGGTTACGGGTTTGTAAGTAAGCATTTCACTGTTGTACTTGGCGCATGTGACATAGAATACGTCAAATCAAATTGTATCAGCATGTTACCACTGCTCACTGTTGCCTTTTCTCTCAGCATTCAAGCTGTTGGAGAACTCTAACCAGCAATGGCTTCAGGGGCTGGTCTATTCTGTAGGAAACCTGCTTGGCTCGGCATTGGCTATCTACAAGTGTCAATCAATGGGGCTTCTCCCAACGCACTCTTCTGATTGGCTCGCTTTCATAGAACCGCCTGTGGTGAGATTTTTTGCTATGCTGTTAAATCCAGTTTTAGCACATATTTTGTGTTTTATATGTTTTTCAGGTTTATTTGTCATGTGTAATGAATACATTGGAAATCTTACTCACTCATTTTCTGTCCTCTGCAGAGAATGGAGATTATGGGTGGAGGGATGGTGTTGTGAAGAGGACAGATGCGCGTGCACACTGAAATATGCTCAACTATTAATTATGAATACATGAAATCTCTTCCAAGTCTCTGGCTTTTAGGTTTTTGTCAAACCCCTCAAGGTTTGTATTGATCCCTACACTTTGTTTCTGTTCATTTGTGGGTTTTTATTGCAATTTTCACAGGTGATCAAACGTTACAACTGATAATATTAGGGGGCAAACGACATCCACCATCCTACTAAATCCACATTAGGTTTAATTAAGATGTCACCATAACACGTTTTTCATTTCAACTTTTTGTCAAATAAAAGGGTCAAAAAACAAATTTAAGGTGTCAAATGTGTTTTGTAGAAAACTGAAGAAAAACTTGCACAGGACAGAATGATGACTCCACTGGCAAATGTGTGGGAATGTCACTGTTCTAGAATAGTGAGTAAAAACATTCTTCAGAAATGGAGATTTCTCCTTTAAACCTTGGACACGCCTCTGTTTTCAAACTTGTTTTCTCCACGTTGGTGAAGAATGTGGAAAGGTAGGTTTTGCATTGTACCATCAGGCCATTTCTTCCAAATCATCCACTTTGTCCAGGCATGTCATTTCATCAGGTGATATTTGCAACAATGGTTACATATGACTATTTCTGCTCATGCATGTTACACATTGCAAGTCTTAAATTGATGGAAATTAGCAATGGCTTTCTAATGCTTGTTACACCTGCAATTGTCAAGCTTACCATTTTACAAACAAAACAGGTTAGAAGAAAAATAATGAGATTACTAAGTGAAATTCCAGCCAATCATTGAGCAGCATTTGCACTGTTAAACAAATGAATCTCGCATATTTATATTTGTTCCCCTGCCTCCACATGACGTGGTTATTTCCTAGAGAATATACTGCTTCAAAACGTGGTCAGAGATAGGCGATGGTAGCCCATCCACGGTGTAGATGGCAGATGAATGAAAACTCATTTAGACTGCAGGTACCACTTTCCTCACTATTTGCTGTCATGTAATATGTCATGTTTTTTCAATGGGTGGCTACTTTGAAGAATATTAAACAAATCAAAATGTGTATTATTTCATATTTTTGATGTCTTCACTATTATTCTACAATGTAGAAAATAGTCAAAATAAAATAAAAACCTGAATGAGTTGGTGTGTCCAAACTGTTGACTGGAACTATATATGACCTGCTGCTGCTTACTATCAGGCTGTTAGTAAATGAGTGAGTGAATGGTGGGAAGGGGAGGGCCAATGTGTGCAACCTCTGTAAATGTCTGTACTGCTCTGTCACTACACAAATGCGATGATATGTGTTCCAGTACCTCAGAACTCCCCAACCACCCTCTCGTGCTCACTTTTTGTTCCGGCACCTCCCGAGTTACAGATTTAGCACTACCGACATGCCTAGCTCTGTGAACCTCCCATCTCCCTCCCTCACTAGCTCGCTCTTTCTTTGCTGTGGAAGATGTGAGAGTTTGTTCTCAAAGTAGACTACAGTAAATCATTTCCTCCATTCCAAAAATACTGAATCTTAGGAGTCCCCACCACTCTCTCTCTGTCTCTCTGTCTCTCTGTCTCTCTGTCTCTCTCTCTGTCTCTCTCTGTCTCTCTCTGTCTCTCTGTCTCTCTGTCTCTCTGTCTCTCTCTGTCTCTCTGTCTCTCTGTCTCTCTCTCTGTCTCTCTCTCTGTCTCTCTCTCTGTCTCTCTCTCTGTCTCTCTCTCTCTCTCTCTCTCTCTCTCTCTCTCTCTCTCTCTCTCTCTCTCTCATGGTGTGTGTAGAAGCCATCAGATGAGCACAGTAGACAGAATCCACAGGACCAGGTTTCTTGCTTATTCCTTCTTGAATCCGGGAATCTTCCAACCAGAATTCCTGGAAAACCAGAAAAATTTTGGGAAAGTTTAACATTTACTTGCTAAACCTGTTCTAGGATTCTTCTACCTGTTGATGATATGCCTGTACTGGAAGAAGAAACTGGTGAACCCACTTCTGACCTAACTCTAGATGGCGCCACCAGTCCCTGGCAGGGCCAGGTAAGGCAATTAGGCTTGTAACGCTAAGGAACAGATTAAATGACACCATAGAGAGAACGTCTCCTATCTTTGCCATATTGGCTTCTTTCTCCATTTATCTCTATGCGTTTATATAGTGGCCACCTCCTTGAAATCAGGGGAAGGGGGATACCTAGTTAGTTGTACTACAATGTGCCTTCCGCATTTAACCAAACTCCTCTGAATCAGAGAGGTGCGAGGGGCTGCCATAATCGACTTCCACGTCTTCGGCACCCGGGGAACAGTGGGTTAACTGCCTTGCTCAGGGGCAGAACCACAGATTTTTTTTACCTTGTCAGCTCGGAGATTCAATCCAGCAACCTTTCGGTTACTGGCCCAACGCTCTGACCACTATGCTACCTATTGTAGTGTACTATTTATAAGTACTAAATTAGTGTACTATATAACTACTGTGCTTTATCTTGGCCAGGACGCAGTTGTAAATGAGAACTTGTTCTCAACTGGCTAACCTGTTGAAGAAATAATTATATATATATATATAATATATATATATATGACACGGGGTGTCATTTGAGACTTAGCCATTGATATTGTTGAATCTGATTGATACTAATAGGGGTGCAGTGGTTTTGTACAAAATATAATGCTGTCACTAACCCCCCTCTTAGGATTCTAGCTGTGGTGAGATGCCGGTACTGGAGGAAGAGGCTAATGCTACTACCATTACTGACCTCCTAACTCAAGGTGGCGCCACCAGTAAAGAAAATGTATGGGAGTAAAGAGTGCATATGTTCTTTAGGAATGTAGTCGAGTAAAAGTTATCAAAAATTAAAAGTACAGAGCCTAAAAAATTACTTCATTACTGAAGTAGTACTTTAAAGTATTTTTACTTAAAGGGGCAATCTGCTATTCAAACAATAACAAAGCGACACAACCACTGTAAGGGTGTGTGGAAATCCCTATTGTTAACTGAGGAGTCACCATTTATAGTTAATGGTAATCATCCAACCATTATGTTCAATATAACGATTAACTGCGTTCATTAATCTGACTCCAATAATATGTGAATAAATGCAACAGGCGTTGTACTTCTCTGGAGGATCTAGTCAAGGTAGCGAGCTTTGCATCACCTCTCAGTATGACTATAATGGACACGTGTCTAACTTTCACCGTTATGCAATTATTAAGAGACTAGATGCAAATAGCTAATCCTAGCGACCAATATTCTAGCATTCATTTATTGAGGCAAGCAGATCACAGATGTCAAGGTGGTACTGTACAGTGCATTTGGAAAGTATTCAGACCCCTTGACTTTTTCCCATTTTGTTACGTTACAGCCTTATTCTAAAATGTATTAAATCATCCCCCCCCCCTCATCAATTTACAAACAAACCCCATAGTGACAAATTGAAAACAGGTTTAGACATTTTTGCTAAAAAAATAAATAATTAACAAATGGAAATACATTTCCATAAGTATTCAAACCATTTACTCAGTACTTTGTTGAAGCACCTTTGGCAGCGACTACAGCCTCAAGTCTTTTTGGGTATGACGCTGCAAGCTTGGCAAACCTGTATTTGGGAAGTTTCTCTCATTCTCTGCAGATCCTCTCGAGCTCTGTCAGGTTGGATGGGGATTGTTGCTGCACAGCTATTTTCAGGTCTCTCCAGAGAAGTTTCATCTGTTTCAAGTCCGGGCTCTGGCTGGGACACTGAAGGACATTCCGAGACTTGTCCCGGAGCCACTCCTGCATTGTCTTGGCTGTGGGCTTAGGGTCATTGTCCTGTTGGAAGGTGAACCTTTGCCCCAGTCTGAGGTCCTGAGCGCTCTGGTGCAGGTTATCATCAATGATCTCTCTGTACTTTTCTCCATCTTTCCCTCGATCCTGACTAGTCTCCCAGTCCCTGCTGCTGAAAAACATCCCTACAGCATAATGCTGCCACCACCATGCTTCACCGTAGGGATGGTGCCAGGTTTCTTCCAGACATGACGCTTGACATTCAAGCTAAAACGTTCAATCTTAGTTTCTTCAGACCAGAGAATCTTGTTTCTCATGGTCTGAGAATCCTTTAGATGCCTTTTGGCAAACTCCAAGCGGGCTGTCATGTGCCTTTTACTGAGGAGTGGCTTCACTCTACCATAAAATGCTGTTTGGTGGAGTGCTGTAGAGATGGTTGTCCTTTTGGAAGGTTCTACCATCTCTCCAGAGGTACTCTGGAGCTGTCAGAGTGATCATAAGGTTCTTTGTCACCTCCCTGAACAAGGCCCTTCTCCACCTGATTGATCAGTTTGGCCAGGTGGCCAGCTCTAGGAAGAGTCTTTGTGGTTGCAAACTTCTTCCATTTAAGAATGGTGGAGGCCACTGTGTTCTTGGGCACCTTTAATGCTGTTGGGAGAGCATCAGTTATTGTTTATAGTTATTTCTGCAGAGCATGGTTTGGAGCGCACACTTCAAACCTATTGTTTTATGTAAATGGTAAATGATCACAGACCAACAGATCATCACAGGAGTATTACACCATTGATAAAATGGTTCAAATGTAACAAAATGACATGAACATAAGAAGACAAACCTGGAACGATTAAATATGAAACAATTATTATTTGCTAAATTGAAAAATCCTGATATCAAACTAATTGAGATTATAGATTGAGATCCTAAATGACTCAATCATGCTTCATATTGAATTCCTATTGGAATTACTGAATTACTTAATTATGTTAATGATGAGAATGATTGTTATGATTTGGCTTTCTCATTTGATTGGATACATGTTATTCTGTTTTGTTTGTTATGCAGCACAGACAAACTACCCAGTAAATATACCACTTTGTGTTTAAAGGAATTCCTGCCTCAGTCTCCGCCATTCCTCTGTCACGTGAACCGTGACCACCTGTTCACCTTCACTAGTGTCAGTCATCCTACCTGTCCATCTACACACACAGATTATAATCATCTTTCACCCTCTCTCTTCCTTATCTCTTATCTCTCTCTTTCTCTCATCGCTTTCTCTTATTTCTCTATCATCTCTCTCATCTCACGCTGGCATTGTACATTGACTCTATACCGGTACCCCCTGTATATAGCCTCGCTACTGTTATTTTATTGTTGCTCTTTAATTATTTGTTATTTTTTTACTTCTGTTTTATTTATTTTGTTTGTAAATACTTTGTCACTTATTTTTCTTAAAGCTGCTTGTTGGCTAAGGGCTTGTAAAGTAAACATTTCACTCTAAGGTCGACACCGGTTGTATTCTAACAGGCTCGCTTTTGACTGGCTCCCCACAGTGACTGTAATGCATATTGCCCCAACCAGAAGCCATTTGGCAAAGCACTGAAGATGAAATTTGATTAGATTTGATTTAATACTAAATTATCTAGACGATTGGCTAACCTGTGCTCATTCACGAGAACAGGCAGAAGCTGACACGACATCTCTCCTGAAGCACATCTCAGAGCTAGGCCTCAGGTTGAACATGCAAAAAGCCACCTGGCCCGCACACAAACTGCAATATTCGTGGGCATGCGGATCGACTTGTCTCTAATGAGGGCCCACTTCGACGAAGAGAAAGTCCAGAAATTGTAGTTCACCTCAATGTTTTTGTCCAAAACCAGAAGGTAAATGTTTTGTCAGTGTCAGAGACCGATGGGTCGCCTCTTTTTTGACCCCATTGGTCCTTCTACACTTGCAGAGACCCCTGCCGAGTTGGTTCAATGCTCAGGGTTTTACATCCCAAGGAAGACAGGTATTGTCGTCTGACTGTCCAAGGAATGTACCTGAGCAGTGGCAAGATAGCAATCACTGAAATTCTTTTCAGTCAAGATACACCTGACCCCATTGGTCCTTCTACACTTGCAGAGACCCCTGCCGAGTTGGTTCAATGCTCAGGGTTTTACATCCCAAGGAAGACTGGTATTTCGTCTGACTGTGTCCAAGGAATGTACCTGAGCAGTGGCAAGATAGCAATCACTGAAATTCTTTTCAGTCAAGATACACCTGGACAGAGTCCATCGGAGGGAACTGGTCCAAACAGACACCTCCTTGACAGGCTGGTGAACAGGTATTGAGGAGGAGGGTGACCAGTGGGACATGGAGCCCCAGCTGGTCCAAACTCCCCATCATCATGCTGGACTTAAGAGCAATCCAACTAGCTGGGCTCAAATCTTCTACTACAACTGTGAGACTAACCTGTGCTGGTACAGACAGACAGCACCACAGTGGTAGCTGTGGGGGGTCTGGGTTCCACCAAGGGGGTCTGGGTTCCATCCGCCTCCACCAGATGACACTTACACTTCTGCCGTGGTCACAGAAGAATCTGGCCTCACTGCGAGCTGTATACCTCCCAGGGACTCTGCAGCGGACATGCTGTCCAGGGAAAGCCCTCGGTGAGGGGGGTGGTGACCGCATCCCCGAATAGTGAGGGGAAGCAGAGCTGGATCTGTTTGCCTCAGAGAGAAACACACGGTGCCCCCTCTGGTTCTTGATATCCCCCCCGGGCCACTTGGTCTAGATGCCCTGGTTATACACCTTTCCCGGCTCCCGCTGATTCCAGTGACTCTTGTCAGAATCAGGGAAGCAGGCCACCAGGTTCTTCTGATTTCCCTGAGATGGCGGAGACGCAACTGGTTCAGCACAATACTGTCACTCCTAGCAGGGACAGCATGGGAACTACCTCGAAGGCCAGACCTATTGTCACAAGAGGGGCGCACATTGAGGCATCTGAATCCCTCCCTCCTGCAGCTGTGGGCCTGGCCGCTGAACAGCGAAAATGGTCTGGTTTAGATTTTGAGCCCTCTGTTGTTAACATCTTACAGAGTGTCAGGGCCCCGTCCACCACATCGATCTATGACACAAGGTGACGCGAATTCTGCCAGTGGTGTGGGTGGAGCAGGGGGTTGCTCCAGAATCTTGTAGAATAAATTGATGAATACATGAATGCTATCGAAATGATTTGGATGCATTCAAGCATCTATCTATTTATACGTGCATGTATTTATTTATTAATGTATCCGTCTATTTATTTGTGTGTACATTTTATTTATTCATTCATTTTTTTCTAATTGTGGCAGATTAGGTCCTCCACACAATTGACCTACTTGTTGTTTGTTTCTTTGTTCTATGGCCGATCTCATGTTGCTATGTAGGCCTAAATGTTGTTGACTGAGATTGGATGATGGAGCATGATGTTACACCGATTGAGACAGATGTCCATGGTCCATTCTTTAGACATTCTAATCGAACACATTTCTCCAGTATTAGGTTATGAGAATAGACAATACTCATTTAGCAATGCAGCCAAGGATGACTATTTTCTCAAAACATGTTTACTGGCAAGCTTATTAAATGGGCTAAATGTAAAACAAATGATCAATAGTTGTTTTGGCACAATAAATTAACTTTAACACCCTAATTAGATGACTGTCGTTCGACTGGGCGTGTAGGCCAATAGGCTAAACATGTTGTACCTGTGACCGACCTTTTAACCGGTTCGACTTGATGCCACAACCGTGGTTGCGTGGATGTCAGTGAGGGGATTCGATTAATCTGTCTCGGGAGCCTGGTGTGGCGTGTTTTGCACCGGGTGAAATTTGATCGCATACGTTTTGGAACCGGGCTGCCTCCTAGGCGTGAGCCAGGTGCCCGTTCAAAGCCCACGGCGACGTCTGCTTAAAACAAAAGTGATGTAATTAAGCATGTGGGGTAATGAGTAGCATATGCTAAATGTATTGCCATATCTGCCTTACCAATGAAAAGTCGTTTGAAAATAAAAAATATATACTTTATGGAAATGATATGTACGTTTCTGGACAATGCACCATGCTGCCTTGTTAACAAAATGACCAAGCAGCACATATTATTGTTCTTTTTGAGTAGGTACTCCTCCCTTACCGCTTTTCCCCGTTCACGTCACAGTCGATAGACCGGTGTCTCGCGGCTCAGCATAATCGAATCCTCCCATTGTCGGAGTCTTTCTGAAGGGCGTGACAGGTGTGGTATGTTAAAAGGATGGACTAACTACCCAGGTTGTTGTTATTCTTTTACTTTATATGCAAGGACGCTAGCGCACCTTTCTTATAACGTTCATTGTGTTGTAGTACAATAAATCAACGTTTGGGATTTTTTTGTTTGTTTTGTACGGGTTCACGTCTTCACTTGTGTGCTGCCATCCTGTTAGAAGGTAACCGATTATTGAAGACTTAGTTGTTAGCTATCTGTCTAGTTTTGCATGGGAACGCAACTCAAGGGCAGAATAACTTGGCTAGTTTTCATTTTGGACTAGTCTTTTTTATTTTTTATCCAACCAGGTTTTTCGCACTCGGTCTCCTGTCCTTCGCTCTCTGTATCTAGACATGTTTTGATATATCAGGTTTTATGCAAAGCAAAACAGTTGCAGCGGAATTAACTTTCGACTCTACGGCATATGTATTACCATTCAGTGAATACCTCACAGAACAAAGCTGAAAGGGTTCATTTGAAATCTGGTTTGATCTGTCAAGGCTTGCCTAGTCGCCATGGAGAGGCAGAACAGTCACCAAGCAACTTATTCTTCCCAACACCCATTTGTGCACACGTTGAAACTGACCAGGGCGCAGTTAATAAGGGTGAGTTGTCTTATTATGCTTGAGGAAATGTGGTAAGAGCTGCACAACGATCTCATACCTCCAAAACATGCTAACCTCTCACCATTATGCCTAACCTGATCAGCCGCCAGTGGGCGTTATGGATCTCCACATGCCCGGCAGGCTACATTATATTTATACCACTTTCACACTGATCATTATTCACGATTGATTAATGATTATCTGTAATCATGGTAGCGTCCACATTTGAATGTAGTTCATTAAATGAAGTGTTCAGAAATATATAATATTCTTATTTATAATAAAAATGACACTACATTATTCACCATTCAGTTACTATTGGGCACAACATGATCCGAAAACACAACCAAAACAAAATGCAAATGCCTCCAACAAGTTGGTAGTCAACAGGTTTGATGTAGTCATTGCGTGCTATGAATATGGGACCGTAAACTAAACTTTTGTCTACTTTAATACACTATAAGGGAATTTGTCCAAATACTTATACACCTTCAAATAAAACAGGTTTGAATGAAAATAACAAATAACAAACCCACAAATAAAAGGTGACATTCTGTACTGTCGACTCATGAAATATTTGATCTCAAATTCAAAATGCTTGAGTATAGAGGCAAATTAAACGTTTTAGCTTTACTGTCCAAATAAATATGAAAGGGTTGTATGTCTCTGTGTGCAATGCATGTATGATACAGTTGAAGTCATTAAAACTCGTTTTTCAACCACTCCACAAATTTCTTGTTAACAAACTATAGTTTTGGCAAGTCGGTTAGGACATCTACTTTGTGCATGACACAAGGCATATTTCCAACAATTGTTTACAGACAGATTATTTACCTTGTAATTCACTGTATCACAATACCAGTGGGTCAGAAGTTTACGTACTCTAAATGTACTGTGCCTTCAATACAGCTTGAGAAATTACGGAAAATGGTGTCATGGCTTTAGAAGCTTCTGATAGGCTAATTGACATAATTTGAATCAATTGGAGGTGTACCTGTGGATGTATTTCAAAGCCTACCTTCTAACTCAGTGCCTCTTTGCTTGACATCATGGGAAAATCAAAAGAAATCAGCCAAGACTTCAGAAAAAAAAATTGTAGACCTCCACAAGTCTGGTTCATACTTTGGAGCAATTTCCAAATGCCTGAAGGTACCACGTTCATCTGTACAAACAATAGTACGCAAGTATGTACACTATGGGACCATGCAGCAATCATACCGCTCAGGAAGGAAAAGTGTTTTGACTCCTAGAGATGAGCGTACTTTGGTGCGAAAAGTGCAAATCTATCCCAGAACCTCAGCTAAAGACCTTGTGAAGATGCTGGAGGAAACAGGTACAAAACTATATATATATCCACAGTAAAACGAGTCCTATATCGACATAACCTGAAAGGCTGCACAGCAAGGAAGAAGCCACTGTTCCAAAATCAAAACCAGACTACGGTTTGCAACTGCACATGGAGACAAAGATCGTACTTTTTGGAGAAATGTCCTCTGGTCTGATGAAACAAATAGAACTGTATGGCCATAATGACCATCGTTATGTTTGGAGGAAAAAGGGGGAGGCTTGCAAGCCGAAGAACAACATCCCAACCGTGAAGCACGGGGGTGGCAGCATCATGTTGTGTGGGTGCTGCAGGAGGGACTGATGCACTTCACAAAATAGATGGCATCATGAGTGGGAAAAATATGTGGATTTATTGAAGCAACATCTCGAAACATCAGTCAGGAAATTAAAGCTGGTCGCAAGTGGGTCTTCCAAATAGACAATGACCCCAAGCATACTTCCAAAGTTGTGGCAAAATGGCTTAAGAACTGACCTCAATCCCATAGAAAATGTGTGGACGGAACTGAAAAAGAAACAAAAGCTGAAATAAATCATTCTCTCTACTATTATTCAGACATTTCACATTCTTAAAATAAAGTGGTGATCCTAACTGACCTAAAACAAAAAACTGAGTTTAAATGTATTTGGCTAATGTGTATGTCATCTTCTGACTTCAACCTACCCTACGCAACATAATATCCTCCATATATGATCATATCCCTGTCCCTCCCATCCACAGGGCATGGTGTTGGGCTCCATCCTCGTCCCCATACGAGTTTTTCTGGCTGTCCTCTGCTTCCTGATCATGTGGCCTATTGCCCGGCTCCGATTGGCTGGCCTCTCAGAGGCGGAACGGTCCCGGCCAGTAACGACTGGGTGGAGGAGATGGTTACTACACCCCATCATCTGGTTCCTTAGCCGGGCAGTGTTTTTCTTCCTGGGGTTCTTCTGGTTCCGGGTCAAAGGTTGTAGGGCAGGGCATAAGGAGGCTCCTGTGTTGGCAGTGGCACCTCACAGTAGCTTCCTGGATATGTTGGTGCTGACGGAAACCCAGCTGCCTACGGTGGTGTCTAGATCAGAGAACCAAAGCATTCCCGTTATAGGGGGTGAGTGTTTTGTGGGAGACTTGGAGAGTTTCTGGGTCAAAGTTGCCCTTTTAAAGAGACAGGGTATACATTTTTCTTTGGCATCACCTTCATTAAAATAATCACATACATTTTCACATCATACACATTTAACCCAGTCAGTCCATCATTAATACATTCACTCACAAACAACCACTGTCCCAACTGCACTAGATAAGTACAGTGCCTTGCGAAAGTATTCGGCCCCCTTGAACTTTGCGACCTTTTGCCACATTTCAGGCTTCAAACATAAAGATATAAAACTGTAATTTTTTTTTGAAGAATCAACAACAAGTGGGACACAATCATGAAGTGGAACAACATTTATTGGATATTTCAAACTTTTTTAACAAATCAAAAACTGAAAGATTGGGCATGCAAAATTATTCAGCCCCTTTACTTTCAGTGCAGCAAACTCTCTCCAGAAGTTAAGTGAGGATCTCTGAATGATCCAATGTTGACCTAAATGACTAATGATGATAAATACAATCCACCTGTGTGTAATCAAGTCTCCGTATAAATGTACCTGCACTGTGATAGTCTCAGAGGTCCGTTAAAAGCGCAGAGAGCATCATGAAGAACAAGGAACACACCAGGCAGGTCCGAGATACTGTTGTGAAGAAGTTTAAAGCCGGATTTGGATACAAAAAGATTTCCCAAGCTTTAAACATCCCAAGGAGCACTGTGCAAGCGATAATATTGAAATGGAAGGAGTATCAGACCACTGCAAATCTACCAAGACCTGGCCGAATACTTTCGCAAGGCACTGTACATATACCGATACAGTCTACTTTGCATTTAGTAGTCCAACAGCACAAGGAACTAATGAATATTTGAACACAACTCTCATGACCCTCTTCTGAATGTGTGCTAAAGTTGTATTTTCCCTCCTTTTCTTTCACACCTTCCCCCCCTTAGTCTCTTGTCTCTTTGTCCTGCACTCTTTCCCCACCTTCCATCTTTCTCCTTCACCTTTTCCATCTCCTCCTCTCCTCCCTCTTCCTTGCCACCTCTCACATTTCCCTGTCTGTTCTCTCTAGTCTCTCTCATGTCCCTGTCTGTTCTCTCTAGTGTCTCTCTCTCTCATGTCCCTGTTCTCTCTAGTGTCTCTCTCTCTCATGTCCCTGTCTGTTCTCTCTAGTGTCTCTCTCTCTCATGTCCCTGTCTGTTCTCTCTAGTGTCTCTCTCTCACATTTCCCTGTCTGTTCTCTCTAGTGTCTCTCTCTCACATTTCCCTGTCTGTTCTCTCTAGTGTCTCTCTCTCTCTCACATTTCCCTGTCTGTTCTCTCTAGTCTCTCTCTCTCTCTCTCTCATGTCCCTGTCTGTTCTCTCTAGTGTCTCTCTCTCTCACATTTCCCTGTCTGTTCTCTCTAGTGTCTCTCTCTCTCACATTTCCCTGTCTGTTCTCTCTAGTGTCTCTCTCTCTCACATTTCCCTGTCTGTTCTCTCTAGTGTCTCTCTCTCTCTCTCTCATTTCCCTGTCTGTTCTCTCTAGTGTCTCTCTCTCTCTCTCTCATTTCCCTGTCTGTTCTCTCTAGTGTCTCTCTCTCTCATGTCCCTGTCTGTTCTCTCTAGTGTCTCTCTCTCTCATGTCCCTGTCTGTTCTCTCTCTCTCATTTCCCTGTCTGTTCCCTAGTCTCACATTTCCCTGTCTGTTCTCTCTAGTGTCTCTCTCTCTCATGTCCCTGTCTGTTCTCTCTAGTGTCTTCTCACATTTCCCTGTCTGTTCTCTCTAGTCTCTCTCACATTTCCCTGTCTGTTCTCTCTAGTCTCTTCTCACATTTCCCTGTCTGTTCTCTCTAGTCTCTTCTCACATTTCCCTGTCTGTTCTCGCTCTCTCTCACATTTCCCTGTCTGTTCTCTCTAGTCTCTCTCACATTTCCCTGTCTGATCTCTCTCTTTCTCTCACATTTCCCTGTCTGTTCTCTCTCTCTCTCACATTTCCCTGTCTGTTCTCTCTCTCTCTCACATTTCCCTGTCTGTTCTCTCTCTCTCTCACATTTCCCTGTCTGTTCTCTCTAGTCTCTCTCACATTTCCCTGTCTGTTCTCTCTCCCTATATAGTTTAAGTCTCTACCTCTCCTCTCTTCAGTAGCACTTCAGTGGCGTTTGTCCTAATGAATATAATTATCATGTCAATTTGGCTATGTCACATTATAACAGCCGTTTGTATGGTTTGTCTTTTCTCTCTCTCAGCCCTCCTGGAGTTTAACCAGTCAGTGTTGGTAAACAGGAAGAATCCAGAATCAAGGAAACGGGCTGTCATTCAGATCAAAGAGAGGCTCAACTCCAATGGCTACTGGCCACAGGTAAGCAGGGATCAGAGGGCAGGGGTCAAAGGTCAAATTAGGCTCATGGGGGAACTGGTGTAACATAGAAGCCCTGCCTGAGACATGCAAACCCAATTGTTGCTAGCAGACTACAATGATTTCCTCTTGGTCTAATGGTTAAGACAGAAGACGCTGGTTCACATCCCACCAGTTACACATGAACCTCACTGCATCAGTCTTGCGTCATATAGCACTACAACTTTGTTGACTTGCAATACCAGTATGTCATGTTCGAATAATGTTACTGGCGGCCAACAATGAACTTTACTGATGAAGGGACGGCTTTCATAGAACTGGTTTAACACACCTCTTTTCATCAGTCCCTCCTCCGAATGAACCTTCCTGATGGGACAACATAGAACTGGTTCTACGAACTCCCTTGCTTTCTAAATTCCCATCGCTCTCATTGTCTCTATTCATCAAACAGTCTCCCTTTCTCTCATGGCCAGATGCTGATGTTCCCAGAAGGCACCACGACGAACGGCACCACTCTCATAAAGTTCAAACCTGGTGAGATTTAGACCTGGGTTCAGATAATATTTGAAATCTTTCAAATGCTTTTTGCCTTTGCTTTAGCCTGCCTAGGGTGCCAGATGGGCGGGGTTTGCACTTTTGTGACTATTCTACTGGTTCCATTGTGCCAGTCAAGCTCAATCAAGCCCAGATAAAGTAGTTGAGATAATTTAAAATAGTATTTGAACCCCGGGTTGGTGAGAACATCATAAAGAATGTTGCTTCTTCTACACCTAAAGTAATGGATGGTGTGTTGTGTTACAGAGGGGGGTGAGCTGACTGGTTTGCTGTTCTGTCTCCCTCCTAGGTGCCTTCCTAGCTGGAGTCCCAGTCCAACCTGTCCTGCTGCACTACCCCAACAAACTGGTGAGTAGACTGGACTGCGTCAGTATTGGGATACAGCAGAGAAATTGAGTGTCAGAACGGAGGGATGGGAGCGCTGGCTCCAGGGGTGCATGTTGTCAGGGGGAAGCAGCACTGTCACTCGTAGTTTACACACCGACGCAGCGGAAGGTGTAGGGTGAAATCATACATACATTTGTACTGACTCTACACACATCCCCTCACATACAATCACTTCTGCTACTCTGTTTATCATATCCTGTTGCCTAGTACCTTTACCCCTATACATATCTACCTCCATCTCTCCAGTATTCCTGCACATTGTAAATATGATATTGGAACTGACCCTGTATATAGTACCTTTACCCCTATACATATCTACCTCAATCTCTCCAGTATTCCTGCACATTGTAAATATGGTACTGGAACTGACCCTGTATATAGTACCTTTACCCCTATACATATCTACCTCCATCTCTCCAGTATTCCTGCACATTGTAAATATGATATTGGAACTGACCCTGTATATAGTACCTTTACCCCTATACATATCTACCTCAATCTCTCCAGTATTCCTGCACATTGTAAATATGGTACTGGAACTGACCCTGTATATAGTACCTTTACCCCTATACATATCTACCTCCATCTCTCCAGTATTCCTGCACATTGTAAATATGGTACTGGAACTGACCCTGTATATAGTACCTTTACCCCTATACATATCTACCTCCATCTCTCCAGTATTCCTGCACATTGTAAATATGGTATTGGAACTGACCCTGTATATAGTACCTTTACCCCTATACATATCTACCTCCATCTCTCCAGTATTCCTGCACATTGTAAATATGGTATTGGAACTGACCCTGTATATAGTATGCTTACTTGCTACTTGTGTTTATCTTGTTTTGTTCTACGTTGATATTTCTAGTATTACATTGTTGGGGTTAGAGCTAGCAAGAAAGAAAGACTATGCACTGTACGTGTGCATGTGACATTGGCACTAGATGCTTATCTTGGGTCAGTTTTACATTTCCCCCCACTAATGGCTAAGGTTGGGCTTGTGGGATTTTAACCCAGAGCGCATTGGAATTGTGACTGAGAGCACCCTACCTTGTCGTATAAAAAAAAACTAGCATGTAGTTTCTAAATAGTTCATTTTTGGATGTTGGAACTCTCCTGGCCCCACAGCATGCCTGTACAGTCAGACGTAGGCCCATGGGTGATATACTGTCTGCACATGGCAGTTCACCTTCTAGAGTTATTATTTCTATGCCTTTTTAAAAACATGCTTACTTTCTAGGATACTGTGCGCTGGACCCACAGGGGAACTACCTGGTAAGACACCATCTATATGAAATAAAAATGTCTAATAATCATTCAAATCAATCTTTATTTGTCCCATGCGCCGAATACAACAAGTGTTGACCTTACCGTAAAATGTTTACTGACAAGCCCTTAACCAACAGTGCCGTTCAAGAACTAAAGTAAAACATAATAAAACAGTAACACAATAAAATAACAACGAGGCCATATAGAGGAGGTACCGGTACCGAGTCAGTGTACAGGTTAGTTGAGGTAATTTGATGTGACTATGCATAGATGATAAACAGCGAGTAGCAGCAGTGTACAAAACAAATGGGGGGAGGGGTGGTGGCCATTTTATTAATTGTTCAGCAGTCTTATGGCTTGGGGGTAGAAGCTTTTGAGGAGACTTTTGGACCTAGACTTGGCGCTCCGGTACCGCTTGCCGTGTGGTAGCAGAGAAAACAGTCTATGACTTGGGTGACTGGAGTCTCTGACAATTTTATGGGCTTTCCTCTGACACCGCCTATTATATAGGTCCTAGATGGCAGGGAGCTTGGCCCCAGTGATGTACTGGGCCGTACACACTACCCTCTGTAGAGCCTTACGGTCAGATGCCAAGCAGTTTCCGTACCAGGCGGTGATGCAACTGACCAGGATGCTCTCGATGGTGCAGCTGTAGAACTTTTTGAGGATCTGGGGACCCATGCCAAATCTTTTCAGTCTCCTGAGGGGGAAAAGGTTTTGTCGTGTCCTCTTAATAACCGTCTTGGTGTGTTTGGACCATGATAATTTGTTGGTGATGTGGACACCAAGGAACTTGAATCTCTCGACCCGATCCACTATATCCCCATCTAAGATTAATGGGGTCCTGTTCGGCCCATCTTTTCCTGTTGTCAATGATCAACTTCTTTGTCTTGCTCACTTTGAGGAAGAAGTTTTTGTCCTGGTGCCACACTGCCAGTTCTCTGACCTCCCTATAGGCTGTATCATCGTTGTCGAAGATCAGCCCTACCACTGTTGTGTTGTCAGCAAACTTACTGATGGTGTTGGAGTCGTGTTTGGCCACCCAGTCATGGGTGAACATGGAGTACAGGAGGGATTTAAGTACGCACCCCAGAGGTCCCAGTGTTGAGGATCAGCGTGGCAGACATGTTGTTGCCTACTCTCACCACCTGAGGGCGGTCAGTCAGAAAGTCCAGTGCAGAGGGGTGTGTTTAGTTCCAGGGTCCTTAGCTTAGTGATGAGCTTCGTGGGCACTATGGTGTTGAACACTGAGCTGTAGTCAATGAATAGCATTCTCACAAAGGTGTTCATTTTGTCCAGGTGGGAAAGGGCAGTGTGGAGTGCAATAGAGATTGCATCATCTGTGGATCTGTTGGGGCTGTATGCGAATTGGAGTGGGTCTAGGGTTTCTTGGATAATGGTGTTGATGTGAGGCATGCCTTTCAAAGCAATTCATGGCTACAGATGTGAGTGCTACGGTTTGGTAGTCATTTAGGCAGGTTATCTTCGCATTCTTGGGCACAGGGACTATGGTGGTCTGCTTGAAACATGTTGGTATTACAGACTCGGTCAGGGAGATGTTGAAAATGTCAGTGAAGACACTTGTCAGTTGGTCCGCGCATGCTTAGAGTACACGTCCTGGTCATCCGTCTGGCCCAGCAGCTCTGTGAATGTTGAGCTGTTTAAGGGTTTTGCTCATATCGGCTACCGAGAGCGTTATCACAGTCATCCAGAACAGCTGGTGCTCTCGTGCATGCTTCAGTGTTGCTTGCCTTGAAGCGAGCATAAAAGGCATTACGCTCGTCTGGTAGGCTCTCGTCACAGGGCAGCTCGCGTCCGGGTTTCCCTTTGTCGTCTGTAATAGTTTTCAAGCCCTGCCACATCCGATGAGCGCCAGAGCTCATTATCAACTTCATTATCAAATCTCAATTTAACATACATATTATTGGAAACAAGTTGTCAATATATGATATTTCACTGATTGGTGGGAGTGTTTTTTTCCTCCAGGGTTGAGGCATTGTGGCACACCTGCTCTCAGCTCTACACTAACGTTACTGTTGAGGTAAGGCCATATTGTCCATAATCAGAATGACCACTCACCGAAGAAGAATTTCCTGTTTTCTCATTGGCTGTAATACCTGTCAGTAAAAAATGTATGTTCTCTTATTGGCTACAGTACCTGCCAGTATACACCCCCTCCCAGGAGGAGAAGGATGACCCTAATCTGTATGCAGACAATGTCCAGAAACTCATGGCCAAGTGAGTCTACACAGCGTTTGTGTGTAGTTTGTGGACGTTTCCCACTGTTTGGCATGTTGTGGTCTATTTTGCCTCTGTATTTGCATAATATATACTTGGCTATCTGTTTGCTTTGGATGCATGTATTTTATGAATTTGTGTAGATGATTCTAACATCTGTAACCTCTTGTGTCTATCAGGACCCTGGGCATCCCGGCTACAGACCATGTGATGGAGGGGCGTGTTCCTACCAGAAAACTGGGAGGGCTCTCCCTCCCCCTAGAACCACCTGCCAGAGAAACTCTCTCTCTGCTGCATAAAGACGGGTAAGAGACGTGTGTGTACACTACATGACCAAAAGTATGTGGACACCTGCTCGTCAAACATCTCATTCCAATATCATGGGCATTAATATGGAGCTGGTCGCCCTTTGCTGCTGGGCCCCTCATCTCTCTCTCTCTCGCCCCTTTCATCTATCACTCTATCTTGCCCCTGTCATCTCTGTCTTGCTTGTTCTCTCATCTCCCTCCGCTCGCTCGCTCTCTCTGCTCCTCTTATCTCTCTCTCCCCCTCATCTTTCTCTCTCTCTCTCCATCCTCAGTCTCAGAGAGGTCGAGGTGGAGGCAGCACTGAGTAAGATAATTGACAGGTGTCAGTCAGAACAGGGTTGGAGGGCTGGTGTGGATGAGCTGGCACCACTCCTGGGACTGACAGACAGACAGACTGCTGCTAAGATCTGTGGACTCTACTCCAAGGTAAACTACTCCAAGGTTAAAATGGCCACCACCAACCGGCGTCAAGTGTGGTGTGTGTGTGTGTGTGTGTGCTTCTGTGTCGTACTGAAGTAGTAGATTTCCATAAGTATTCCTTGGTGTTGTGTACTTTGCATACTCTGTGTATGTGTTAACAGTACGTGTGTGTGTGTTCCAGGATGACGAGGTGGACCTCAGACAGATCTATTTAAGTGTGACATCAGTCTCTGGGCTTCTGGGATTTAAGTCCCTCCTTCACACTGCATTCACTGTAAGTTCTGCTCCAAGTGTGTGTAGAGTAGATGTAGAACCCCAGTGTGTGTGTAGAGTAGATGTAGAACCCCAGTGTGTGTGTAGAGTAGATGTAGAACCCCAGTGTGTGTGTGTAGAGTAGATGTAGAACCCCAGTGTGTGTGTAGAGTAGATGTAGAACCCCAGTGTGTGTGTGTGTGTGTGTAGAGTAGATGTAGAACCCCAGTGTGTGTGTGTGTGTGTGTGTGTGTGTAGAGTAGATGTAGAACCCCAGTGTGTGTGTGTGTGTGTGTGTAGAGTAGATGTAGAACCCCAGTAGTGTGTGTGTGTAGAGTAGATGTAGAACCCCAGTGTGTGTGTGTGTGTGTGTGTGTGTAGAGTAGATGTAGAACCCCAGTGTGTGTGTGTGTGTGTGTGTAGAGTAGATGTAGAACCCCAGTGTGTGTGTGTGTGTAGAGTAGATGTAGAACCCCAGTGTGTGTGTGTGTAGAGTAGATGTAGAACCCCAGTGTGTGTGTGTGTGTGTGTGTAGAGTAGATGTAGAACCCCAGTGTGTGTGTGTGTGTGTGTGTGTGTGTGTGTGTAGATGTAGAACCCCAGAGAGTAGATGTAGAACCCCAGTGTGTGTGTGTGTGTGTAGAGTAGAGGTAGAACCCCAGTGTGTGTGTGTGTGTGTAGAGTAGATGTAGAACCCCAGTGTGTGTGTGTGTGTAGAGTAGATGTAGAACCCCAGTGTGTGTGTGTGTGTAGAGTAGATGTAGAACCCCAGTGTGTGTGTGTGTGTGTGTGTAGAGTAGATGTAGAACCCCAGTGTGTGTGTGTGTGTGTGTAGAGTAGATGTAGAACCCCAGTGTGTGTGTGTGTGTGTGTGTGTGTGTGTAGAGTAGATGTGTGTGTGTGTGTAGAGTAGATGTAGAACCCCAGTGTGTGTGTGTGTGTGTGTGATGTAGAACCCCAGAGTAGATGTAGAACCCCAGTGTGTGTGTGTGTGTGTGTGTGTAGAGTAGATGTAGAACCCCAGTGTGTGTGTGTGTGTAGAGTAGATGTAGAACCCCAGTGTGTGTGTGTGTGTAGAGTAGATGTAGAACCCCACGATATGAAGTTATACTTGGTATGTACGATATGAAGTTATACGTTTGAACCTATAACTGTATGTACTATACGTAGCCTGGATCCCAGATCGGTTAGTGCTCTTGTCAACTCCAACATGTTTGGAATGACAATTCAATAAGGAGTTGGCAAGGGAGTAGAAATAGACTGGCACCCAGGCGGTATGTCCGGTTACTATGGTATAAAGAGGAAGCTTTAACCTATATACTACATGAATATATTTTACATAGAGAGTATATAAATGGTGTATATTTACATAAATGTATATATTTGAACCCAGTGTAAACTGTCTGCAGCTGTATGACAGAGAGTGTAGTGGCAGTCTGACTGCAGTGGGCGTGTCTGACCTGATGGGGGCGCTAGTGGGGAGTCCCCAGTACCACACAGAGGAACTGTACACTGAACTGTCCTTGAGAGGAGCGCCCACCGAACGTAAGCCCAGGCACCCATCCACTAACAATGTTGACATTCAAATACATGAATAACTTGAAATGTATCTTGATTATTAGTGGTGTATTAGAAACTTCTCCGCCTGTTTGTTGGGCACAAACCAAGTCTGTGATTTGACCCTAGTTATGGCTGTTTCTCAATTCGTCTTTCTGCGATCCCTCGCAACCCATCTCCTCGCCTCCTTCTCAACAGCATTCGAGAAGTTCCAAGGACCTTTTTCTCCAATGAGAAGGAGGCAAGGAGAGCAGATGCAAGGAATCGAGGAAAGATGAATTGTGAAAGCCATGTCCTGTTGTTCGTCCCACTGTCCCTTGGAACTGCAATGCTATGTGGTTGTATTTCTACAGAAGACCTGTTCAGTGTGCTGACCACCCACCCCACCTATCAGAAACTGATCAGCGAGTACTTCACACCTGAGGGGATGGAGTCCACACCATCATCCTCTCCTCTGACCAAAGGGAAGGCAGGGAACAACAATGCAGGATCGCCTAGCGACAACAGAACGGCCTTGCCTTACAAAACGGCTGATAACGGCTCTCCTCTGCCCAGTAAGAAGAACGACTAAGTGAAGGAACTCTGAAGCATACTGATAGAATTCCTAGAACGGACTGGGCAGTTATTACAGATTAATCTATATGGGTGGGCTTACTTACAAAATGGCTGCCGGTTATACATCGACTTGAATGGGGAGACCCTTCTAGGAATTCTATTTCTAATGGGGCTTACGCCATTTTGTGAAATTGAAGAAAAACCTAAGGCAGCTCAACAGTATCGACAGTAATGCGAATATAACACGCTGTTCTCTAAGAAATCAAAGGGAACGACTCCTAGTGAACTAGTACGTATGTCTTTCAGATGGGTTATATGTGGTCTTTTAAGACTTGTTTACAATGTCATAGCTACATAGCTAGCTATGATTGTTACACAATTCTCTGGATCTGCCTGTCAAGATGCTGGGAAAATAGTATCACGGTAGTGTTTATTTATAAATGTAAAATGATTTTAATCAAATTAAGAGTGTCTGTCTTATTTTATACTGCTTGAAATGGGATGTGGTATGTGAATTTGTATTGTTTTAATGAACAAAATATACAAACCAAATGATTATGTAAATTACTATTCTCAGGATTTTGTATTGTATTTTACATTTAATCTATTAAACTGAACATTAAACCTTTGGACTCCTTTTGTTTCATTGTAGCCTTATTTTAAAGAGGCCTTTTTCCTTTGAAGTTTGTTTCTCCCATCCTTCCGCCCTCTTTTCTCACTCAGTCTCTGTCTTTTACCCACTCTCTGGCTCCATCTCTCTCTCACTCTGTCCATCTCTGGCTTTCTCTTGGGTTCTACTTTCTCTCTCTTCTCCTCAGATGTGTGCCCCTCTGCCTGTGTTGGTTCATCCTCCTCTACTTGACTGAGCTTGGCTGGGATGGGAGGATGAATGGTCTCTCCCTTTCTTTTTCCTCCCTCTGTTTTTCCTGCCCTCCGTTCAGTTACAGGGGACAGAACTGTTTCCATCTCCCTTTTCCCTTCACTGGGTTTGGTTCTGGATGCTGGAATGGTCTTTACCTCTATTTTGTTTTTGTTTCCTGTTATCTTAGCATCGGTTTCTACCGTCTCTATTTGTCCTTTGGAGGAGGAGGTGGATTCCTCCGTTAGTCCTCTCCTGTTTTTAGTTTGAAGCTTTTTAAATCCTAAATGGCTCCCTTCTTCAGATTGAACCACTACTTGTCTTTCCTCCTTCCCTCCCATATCCCCACTCTCTCCTGCCTTCCTTTTCATTCCTTTACGGTTTAGACCCCTGTTGGTTATGAATGCATCGTTCTCCATAGTCCCTTCCCCCTTGATAGTTTTACTTTTCAGATTTTCTGTCACTTGCTCTTTCCCCGTCTCCTCCTCTGCAGTGTTTGTGGACTCTTCCTTCTGCTCCTTCCAGCCCATTACGGCTTTAGCATGCCTCGTTCTTGCCATGGGACTTGGAATAGGAAAAGACTTTTCAGTCCTCTCCTCCTTTGTCTTGTTCCCTTGTTTTCCTGTCTCTTTCTCTGCTGGTTTTGGTTTATCCTCTTTCTTTCCCTCTACACCCTTCCTTCTTGCTCTAGTCACAGGACGTCTAAGACTAGGCTTCTCAATCGTCTCTCTCTCCTTTTTCCCCATCTCTCCATCTATCTCCATATTTGCTGTGCTCTGCTCCTTCTCGTCTTTCCTTTCGACCTCGTTCTTTCCCCATTTCCTTCTTGTCATAGGACTGAGCCCTCTCCACGTCACCTTCCCTGAGGTTGGCACGTCCTCCCGCTCTTCTCTCCCTCCCTCTTCCCTCTCTTTATCAGTGTAGATATTAGGGGTAGTAGCCAAGGCCTCTTTTTGAGCTGTGTGCGGATTCTGTTCTTTCTTACACTCTTCAGCTCTCCAGTTCCCTCTAGTTGTGATCATACGGCTTGTCGCAGTACTAGTCATGGGACAGGGGTTTTCAGTCCTCTCCTCTACCTCATCCCTTTGTTTCTCTGTCTCTTTCTTTGTGTTTGGCTTCCCTTCTTTTTTCTCTTCGGCATCTTTTCTTTTCTTTCTTGTCACAGGAGTTAGAGTTCTGGGCCTTTCAGGTCTTTGCTCTTTTCCCTCGCTGTCTTCTTCATCCATCTCCACAGATGTCACTTTATTCATTGTGTTTCCTGGTTTGGGCTTCTCCTTCTCTGCTGCTCTGCTCCTCCTTCTTGTGGTTATCATAGGACTTGGGATAAAACGGGGCTTTTCTGTCCTTTTTGCCTCATCCTCTTTCTCTGTCTCTTTCTTCGCCCTTTTCGATGACTCCTCTTTCCCCTTCTCTGCAGCTTTGCTACTCCTCCTTGCTCTTATCATAGGTCCTGTCATGGTACTTGGCTTTTGTGTCTTATCCTTTGCCTCGTCCCGTTGTTTCAACGTCTCTCTGTCTGCCTCCGTTTTCTGGCCTTGACGCTGTTGAGGCTCTTTCAGTGTCACCTTCACTCTATCAGTGTTAATATTAGGAGCAGTAGCAGCCTTGAACTCCGTCTGCACCGCCCTGTCACTCTGTTCTTTCTCTTCAGCCCGTTCTCTATTCACAGCTTGTCTCTCTCGTCCTTTCCTTGACGGTCTCTGTTTCTTTTTCTCTGTTTTCTCTTCCATCTTGTTTTCGGTTGCTATTACTTCCCCCTCTTCTTCTTCTCTAACTGCTACTTCCCTCATTTCCATTTGCTCAGTTTTCTTTACTACCTCCTTTTCATTTTCTATTTCTTTCTTCCCCTCTTCTGTTTTCATGGTGTCCTTCCTCCGTCTACTATCTCTCTGTTTCTGATGTCTAGTTGACCTCTTGCTGTTTCTGCTTGGATTCGCCTTTGACGTCTCTTCAAGTCTTCCAACGATCTCGTTCCTCTCCTTCATTCTCTCTTCGTCTTTTTCTCTCCTCTCTGTATTCCCTCTATCTGCCCGTTGACCGGTTTGGGTGGACTCTACCTCCGACTCAGTCTCTCTCTTCTGCTGCTTCATCTCTTTTACCTCCATCTCCGCCTCCTCTCCTGTCTCCACCCCGTCTTCTCTCTCTCCATCACTCTCCATCTGTCCCTCGGTGCCACCCAAAACTGTCTCTCCTTCTGTACTTCCACGAGATGCTGGGGTGAGGGAGTGTTCCACCTCAACCTGCCCCAGGGTGAGGAGGGTGTGTGCGGTAGAGATGTTGGCCGTCTCCCTTGTGCTGTCCCTGGGCGTGTATGACTGGAGCTGGTCGTTGTTGACCCCTGTAGCCTCCAGACACAGGGGGAGTGGAGTGGACTCATCCCAGGCAGAGTGAGGGTGGAGCAGCCCAGGTATGGAAGCCTGCCTATCGGACATAGACTTATCCAAGTTCACCCCTTCTATAGGCTGGTTCCATGTTTCCTCCATTCTAGGATAGGCTTCTTCAACTGTCTCACTCATACAGTCTGACAGTAGGGTTGATCCAGGATCTCTGCTGCTTATGGATGGCGGTGAGCTCTCTATGTCTGAGTCCACCTGAGTGATAATAGGAACTGTACTGAGGTCAGCGAACTCCTTCACACAGTCAATAGCAGGAGAGTCCGGCGACGGTTTGTTGCCACCAGCTGAACCACATGACTCAGTGATACCAGAGGCTTCGGTGGCTGGGATCACGTCTGTTAGCTTTTCGTTGACAGTGGCTGAACTTCCAGAGTTAGTAACGCAAGGTGCTTCAGTGATGGTTGTGTCTGTTGCTTGAACAATTGCACTGTTAGTTGCCTGAGTGTTGACATTGTCTGGAAGATTTGTTTCAGACACATTTGTCACCTTAAGATCAATTCTATTTAATGCTTTAACGTTGGCACGGTCCAGTCCTGAAGCTTGAGGACTGACACGCATGTCTGAAGCTTGAGGACTGATACTCATGTCTGAAGCTTGAGAACTGATACGCATGTCTGAAGCTTGAGGACTGATACTCATGTCTGAAGCTTGAGAAATGACACGTATGTCTGAAGCTTGAGGACTGATACTCATGTCTGAAGCTTGAGAAATGACACGTATGTCTGAAGCTTGAGGACTGATACTCATGTCTGAAGCTTGAGGACTGATACTCATGTCTGAAGCTTGAGAACTGACACGTATGTCTGAAGCTTGAGGACTGATATGCATGTCTGAAGCTTCAGCTTTGTTGCCATCTGAAGCTGAACTATTCACACAGTCTAATGTTTTAGCATTGAAACTATCAGATGTTTCAGTGTTGGGCCCGTCGAATGACGAAGTGTCTATCACCCTCCATTCCTCCTCACCTCCCTTGTCAGCTGCGTCCACCTCCATTCCTCTCCCAGTCACATCCAGTCTAGGACCTTCCTCCAGCTGAGGCCTGTGTTCCAGACTCCCTTCCCCAATTTGAGGCTCATCTGTGGGGTCTGAGAGAGAGGCAGTGGCCCATAGAGGTAGAGGCTCTGGATCTCCCTCACCTGCCGGTTTCGGGGTGTCCCTAACCCAGCCTGTCAGGTGAGCATCCAGGAAGGGATCGCCTCTGGGGGTGGAGCAGGAGACAGCCATGATGAAGGACTGGATGGGTACGGTGCAGGGGGTATCCCCATCCCCATGGCCTGAAGGGGGGGTGACCCTGTCCCGGGCAGGGTGAGACAGCTGAAAGGGGCGAGGATCCTGGGGCTTCCAGTTCAATTGACCCTCATCCTTGTTGTCGTCTCCTTGGCCCTCCGGGGGCGTTGAAGAGACAGAGTGGATGAGTGCAGCTATGGCTAGGAGTCTCAGGTTCGGGGGGCGGAATGGTGGGTTTTCCGTCAACATCCTCCTGCCCCCGTGATAAGCCGCCAGAGGGAAAGGGCCGGGGGATGCAATCGGAGTAGGCGGGCCTAGACTAGAGACAGGAGGAGGGGAGGGGAAAGGATATGTCTGGATGGGTGATAGTACTACTCCTTCTTCTCTTCCTCCCTCTTCTTCTTCTCTCCCTCCGTCCTCTTCTTTCTTTTCCTCCAGATCCTCCTGTTTCGGCACGTCTCCCATTTGCCCCGCGGTGGAGTCGCCCGAGTCCTCTTCTTCTTCACTCATTCCCTCCATCACTCCATCTTCCTCTCTTTCCAGAGGCAGGATCGTGAAGGTTAACCCATCTTTACTCGTATTTAAGGGGACAGACAAGTTTGACAAGTTTGCCTCGTTCCGGGGGTTGTAGTTTTGTTGACCTGACTGGTTGTAGTTCTGTTGATCGGACTTAATCCGGTGCAGGTTGTTGAGTACCCCAGGCGTGGTTGAGGATGTGGCGGGCTCGGAGGCTAGAAGATCCCCTTGCAGAGGACCGCCCTGGAGGTCAAGGACTGAATTGATTGAGAGTGGGTCTTTTGATTCCTGAACCACAAAGTTTGAGACTGAATGTCCTGTTCTATATTGACCACTGCTGCCCATAACAGGCAAGATGGCAGCGGGTAGTTCTATTGACGAGCTATGACCATGTGACAATATAGCTTCATAGGCTGTATTAGGCCCAGTTGTTATATAAAGATTCGGATTGTTTTCATTTTCTACAGGCAAAGCTCCTGGGGGATAGTAGACATCAGTCACAGCAATCGTATTGTTTGGACAATGATACTGTGTCTGTTGGGAAGTCTGGTTACTAGGAGTATAACTCAGGATTTGATGTTCAGAGAAAGGAAATGGGGAGGGGTTCATCATCATCGGAAGTGGTGCATTGTGCGGGACGTGATCTCCCATAGGAATAAACATGAAGGGTCCACCCTCAGGGCTGTCCTCACTGAACACAAAGAGCCTGGAACGTTGTGGACACATCTGAAAGGAATCCTGGCCTGCCATCGGGTTAGGGAGTGGGGAATAGTTTTCCGGTAGGACGAAAAACCCTTGCGGTGGTGGTGCGTTGTGGTAGTTGTCATTTTTGTGACTAATGGGTAGAGGTGGCAGAGGGAAGGCTCGGGGGTGTGGTGTGGGCATTGGGAATGGTGCATTGTGGGAGTAATTGTTCCCAGGTTGAGGAGGAGGGCAGGGACCTTGAAGCTGAAACATGCCGTCCTGTGAGGTGGCCAGTTGGAAAGTTCCAGACGGTGAAGGGGTAGGAGGGATGAGGTAACTAACAGTACAACCGTCCTGGGTCTGTATGAACAATGGAGGCCCGTGGTCAGGTGCATTGTGGTTATCGTAGTTTGAAGTTGAACGGCTCTTACGATGAATACTGGTGGACATAGACCTGCAGTGCCTCTCGAATTGTAATTCATATGATGTCATAGGTGGGCTCAGAGCTTCTCTGTGTTCTGTGAGTGACGGGGCCTGTTGTTGTGCAGTACAGCCTTCAGATGCAGTGTGGGTAGCGTAGTCCTCTGGGTCACTGCAAGTAACACTGGCAGGCACGTCTGGCATCTCCTGATCCACCTGTGAGGAGAGAGGGACAGGAGACACACCGATGAAATAGGCTAAATCAAAGCATTTCTTTGTTTGACTTTTATTGAGAGATAGAGCATGTTGTAACACCTGTGCCTCCTCCTGTGCTAGGAGGTCGATGGTATCGGGGTCTGAGGTGAGGAGAGAAGACAGGTACTGCAAATCCAGCACTGCTCCGACCTGCGAGGGAAACACAGAGGGGAGGTGGTATCAAAACCCCACATATCAACCACTGCAACCTACAGGAAACACAGAGGGGAGGTGATATCAAAACCCCACATATCAACCACTGCAACCTACAGGAAACACAGAGAGGTGGTGATATCAAAACCCCACATATCAACCACTGCAACCTACAGGAAACACAGAGGGGAGGTGATATCAAAACCCCACATATCAACCACTGCAACCTACAGGAAACACAGAGGGGAGGTGGTATCAAAACCCCACATATCAACCACCGCAACCTACAGGAAACACAGAGAGGTGGTGATATCAAAACCCCACATATCAACCATTGCAACCTACAGGAAACACAGAGAGGTGGTGATATCAAAACCCCACATATCAACCACCTCAACCTACAGGAAACACAGAGAGGTGGTGATATCAAAACCCCACATATCAACCACTGCAACCTACAGGAAACACAGAGAGGTGGTGATATCAAAACCCCACATATCAACCACTGCAACCTACAGGAAACACAGAGAGGTGGTGATATCAAAACCCCACATATCAACCACTGCAACCTACAGGAAACACAGAGGGGTGGTGATATCAAAACCCCACATATCAACCACTGTAACCTACAGGAAACACAGAGAGGTGGTGATATCAAAACCCCACATATCAACCACTGCAACCTACAGGAAACACAGAGAGGTGGTGATATCAAAACCCCACATATCAACCATTGCAACCTACAGGAAACACAGAGAGGTGGTGATATCAAAACCCCACATATCAACCACCTCAACCTACAGGAAACACAGAGAGGTGGTGATATCAAAACCCCACATATCAACCACTGCAACCTACAGGAAACACAGAGAGGTGGTGATATCAAAACCCCACATATCAACCACTGCAACCTACAGGAAACACAGAGGTGGTGATATCAAAACCCCACATATCAACCACTGCAACCTACAGGAAACACAGAGAGGTGGTGATATCAAAACCCCACATATCAACCACTGCAACCTACAGGAAACACAGAGAGGTGGTGATATCAAAACCCCACATATCAACCACTGCAACCTACAGGAAACACAGAGAGGTGGTGATATCAAAACCCCACATATCAACCACTGCAACCTACAGGAAACACAGAGAGGTGGTGATATCAAAACCCCACATATCAACCACTGCAACCTACAGGAAACACATAATTAAACTGTTGTTGGAATAGTAGCTTATCATGTGTGAAAAAGAAACCATAACATAATCCATGATGGATGGAGGACCACACTGGAAAACAAGTCTATTGACTTTATTGTGTCTCCACCAGAGGCTAGCGGGAGGAGCTATAGGAGGACGGGCTCATTGTATGGCAGGAATGGAATGGTGTCACACATGGAAAGCACATGCTTGATTCAGTTCCATGAATTCAATTCCAATGTCTGGAAAACTAAAGCTCATCCCACCAGCCTCCTCTGGTTTATACCCTTTATACAGTTGTTGGTAAATGTAGCTGTTGCCAGGTGTAACATGTTTTTTAAAATGGTCAAATAAAATAAAACCAGCACATTATACTATTTAAAAGAATATTAGGAGACAAAATCCACTACTGATCTGTGTAAGAAAATAAAAAAAGTGACATCAATTCTTTTAACTGTTGTTCATTCAAAATTCAAAAGGCACTTGCACATTTGAGCTATCTTTGATGCAGGTGCCTGGTAACAGTTGAATAAGATGAGAAAAAATAAGGAACCCGCACACTGCTCTTGCTAGTATCACTGTTATTTATTAAGCTTTATGTTTCGGAAAGGGGGATACCTAGTCAGTTGTACGACTGAACGCATTGAACTGAAATGTGTCTTCCGCATTCAACCCAGCCCCTGTATCGGCCTCAAGGCCTTCGTCGGAGCTTTTGTGAGTGTTTGTAATTTGCACCCTAATGTAGACATTGCTCCACCCACGTTCAATGCACCGAATGGGGTTGGAGTCGATGGAAAATGAGCAAGTGTTACCAACCATGTGTGTTTCATAAGTATTCTAATAAAGTGCGTACATAAAACGTATTAAACACGTCTGTAAACCACAAGTACGTTTTCATAAATCACCGGGTACAGAGCTAGAACAAAGTCACAGTCATCTGAAGCGGAGGCATTCATTCATGTTCACATTTATAACATGACATTTCATCATTAAGTCCTTTAGGAATTAACGTCTGGAGGGTGGAAATCCTAAAACATTCTCTTTTTCTCAGAGTATTATGTATATCACCTTCCCTGTGTGATATCTTAACTTTCTCTATGCCACAAAATCTAAAGTTAGAAATGTCATGTTTTAGGTCATTAAAATGTACTGCGACTGGATAATCCCTGTCGTTTCTTCTGATTGAACTTTTATGTTCACTAATTCTCTGTCAGAACTATTTTTTACCTAATTAACACAGCCCATGTGGACATTTAATAATGTAGATAAATGGGTGGTGAAGCACATAATAATGTCATTGATTTGGAACCGTTTTCCTGTGTGTGGGTGGCAGAAATATTCACACTTCATCATGTTGTTGCACTGTGCGCCACCTCTGCATTTATAGCTACCATTCAGAAGAGGGCGTTTCTTTTGGGGTTGGCTGTTGCCATGGAACAATTTGTCGCGTAAATTGCTACCTCTCCTATATACAATATAAGTGGTGGGTTCTTAAATTCAGCTGAAAAAACTGGGTCCGATGATAAAACTTGCCAGTGTTTCTTGACAGCATCTCCCATTTTGCGCGAGTTCAAAGTATGTGTGGTGGTGAACATTCCAGAGTGTTCTTTAGCTCTAGTGGTTTTTTTTTGTAGCTTGTGTTTTCCCTAATGCCAAATTAAGAGCTTCATCCACACATTGTGGAGTGTAGCTTCTTCCTAGAAACCTTATACACATCTCCGCTGCTTTTTTCTAGACAGTCCTCGGTGGAGTGGAATATAAAGCAAAGTCTGAAAAACTGGCTTCTTAGAAGTCCTCTTTTTAATGGCCCAGGGTGGAATCTGTCTCTCTGTATTAGAGTTTTTGTATGTTTTGTTTCTGTACTGAGTTGTAAACAGGGTTCCATTTGATTTCTCAATCCACATATCGACGTAATGAACACGTTGAGTGTCACGTTCAACAGTGAATTTGAGATTGAGGTCAATGTCATTGAGTGATGCCATAAAGTCTGACAGCTCTTCTTCTGTAACTTCCCATATGCAAAACATGTCGTCAATATATCAATACCACTTCAGGACTTTATTCAAAAATGGATTTTCATTTTCATTATTAACAAAACGTTCTTCAAAAAGACCCAAATAAAGGTTTGCATATCTCAGAGCGAATGTGGAGCCCATTGATGTTCCATTCGTTTGGAGGTAGTATTCATCATCAAACCTGAAATAGTTATACAGCAAAACATATTCAGCCAGCTCCAGAATGAAGTTTGTTGGTCGGTATTTGTTAGTATCTCTGTCTCTCAAATAGTGTGCTAGTGCTGCCAGCCCCCCACATGGGGAATGCTGGTATATAGACTCTCAACATCTAATGTGACCAAAATACAGTCTTCTGTTAAACCCGTTATTGGTGAAATCCTGTTTATGAAGTCTGTAGTCTTTCACATATGATGGCAATGATTGCACGTGAGATTTAATAAAAGAGTCAACAAAGTTCAGCAATGGCTCTAACATTGGGATTATTCCTGCAACCACTGGTCTGCCTGGATAAATCCCTGATTTAGGCTAAATGTACAGGCATGGACGTATGGCACATTTGTAGCAAAGGTATTCATATTCAAGTTGTGAGATGAGGTTGTTTAATCGGGCTCCAGATTAGAGCGAGTGTCCCTTTGGAACACCTGATCAACACAAATGTTCATTACTGAGTTGTCTCTGTCTTTCTAAAACAACCACAGCACCCCCCCTTGTCTGCAGGTTTGATAACCAAACATGTCCTTCTGTCCTGGTGAGGTTCTTCTGAATATGGTTTGTTTGTCTCGTATATACTGACATGGCTTCTTCTTGTTCGACTAACCTACAATAGGTATTAATCGATGAGTTGTTAACCATAAATCACCATTTTCTTTTGGGTTTAAAATGGGTAACAGTTCTTTGTTGGGTTTCTATGCCAGAAATAGTGTTTTGGGAAAACAGATGTTTAAGTTGAATTTTGCGAAAGAATTGAAACAGATCTACTTTCGTATCAAATGGTTTGTCTGTACATGTGGGTACAAAAGAGACGCCCTTAGATAATACTTTTTTAATACGAAGGCCTTGAGGCCGGTATGTAAAAATAGCAGGGATACCAGCGAGAGCAGTGTGCAGGTTTCTTATTTTTTTCTCAACTGTTGTTCGTTACCTTAAAAATCCATCATCACACTATACGATTTATAAGACTGAACAGACAGAATCCACCAGGAAATACTTATGATTGTAAGAAAAATAGACATCACATCAATTCCTTTGTCTGTTCATTACCTTAGTGACAAACTCCTTCTGACTGCACAGCTCATTTAGGTACTCTGTGAACGAGCCTTCCCCATCTCTTCCTCCCTCTTCTTCCTCATCATTCTTCTTCTCATCCCCCTCTTCCTCTTGATTTTTGACCTCTAACCTCTCCCTGACCCCGGTGGGGTCAATAAGGAGGGCCTCCATGGCTGCCGTGTACTCCCCAAGGGCACGTTCCTCCAGGACCTTAAGGAAAGAAGACAAATTGTTTTCCTTTGTTTAACATTCTACACGGCCATGACAAATGAATAAAGTTTAACTGCAACTAAAGCATCTGACAAGAGTGACTGGGTCCTTTTGGGACAGTCTCTATACCCTACAAGTGTAGCTTCCAGTAACTTTTGTTAATACCTTGATGTCCACTTTCCCTAGTCGGCGACCACGGGACACTCTAGGACCACTGCCACTCTTAGTGGCCCTCTGAGTTTTGTCTTTGGCTTGGTTAACTCTTGTGTTGCATTTGGTCTCTTTGGCTGACGTGGTGGCACTGCTCTTCCCCGTGTAACCTGCTGAGAGGGGAGAGAAAGAGAGAGAGAGAACGAGGGAGAGAAAGAGGGAGAGAAAGAAAGACCATCATAAAGTTGCCACACCATGTGGCTTCATTCGTTGATACAAATGATTAATTCACTTTTTGGTTAATCACTTTAACTATATATATAATTAACTATACACTACCGGTTAAATGTTTTAGAACACCTACTCATTCAAGGGTTTTTCTTATTTTTTTAAATGTAGAATAATAGTAAAGACATCAAAACACAATCAATAACACATATGCTAAACAAAAAAGGGTTAAACAAATCTAAATATATTTTATATTTGAGATTCTTCAAATAGCCACCCTTTGCCTTGATGACAGCTTTGAACACTCTTGGCATTCTCTCAACCAGCTTCATAAGGTAGTCACCTGGAATGCATTTCAATTAACAGGTGTGCTTTCTTAAAAGTTAATTTGTGGAATTTATTTCCTTCTTGATGCGTTTCAGCCCATCAGAAGATAGCCCTATTTGGTAAAAAACCAGGTCCATATTATGGTAAGAACAGCTCAAATAAGCAAAGAGAAATGACAGTCCATCATTACTTTAAGACATGAAGGTTATTCAATCTGGAAAATGTTGTGAAATTGCTGGTGACCTATTGTGACCTCTCAGTGGTAGTTAGCATGCAGGAATCCTGACCTTTCAACTCAGCCTGGGCTCCACTCTGACCTGACGGTGACCTTTGTATGACCTTTGACCTTTCCTTAGCTGTCACCTCCTCCACCTCAAGCTCCACGAATCTAGAGTTGATCAAGCACACACACACACACACACACACACACACACACACACACACACACACACACACACACACACACACACACACACACACACACACACACACACACACACACACACACACACACACACACACACACAAGCACACACACAAGACACCTCAAATGACACCCTATTCCCCAACATACTTTAACGTGATCAAAATGTATGTGCACTACTATATTGGTAAAATATTATCAGAAACAACCAGAAACCGAGCATCAATTACCAGGTCGTCCCATTCTCATGTTTCACATGCATAGTGCTCTAATTTTGACTGGGCCAATAGGGCTCTGGTCAAAAGAAGTGTATAGTATGTACTACCACTTTATAGGATATAGGATGCCATTTAGGAAGCACCCATGGCATTTAGGGCCACAAACAGCATGTTTTGACAAGCTATGTGACAAGTGTTTGTAATCTAATTACATTCAGAGATATTAGAGAAAGAGCTGATCGAGGGAGGAGCTGATCGAGGGAGGAGCTGATCGAGGGAGGAGCTGAACGAGGGAGGAGCTGATCGAGGGAGGAGCTGATCGAGGGAGGAGCTGATCGAGGGAGGAGCTGATCGCAGACGTCAGGAAACAGGGGGGGTAGAACACGCCCCCATCCACATTGACTGGGCTGCAGTGGAGCGGGTCGAGAGCTTCAAGTTCCTCTGTGTCCAAATCACAAAGGACTTAAACTGTTCCACACGCACACGCGCACGCGCACAGTCGTGAAGAAGGCGTGACAGCGCTTCTAACCCCTCAGGAGGTTGAAAAGGTTTAGCATGGGCCCTCAAATCCTCAAAGTTTTACAGCTGCACCACTGATAGTATCTTGACTGGCTGCATCACTGCTTGGTATGGCAACAGCACCGCCCTCTATTGCATGGCGCTACAGAGGCTGGTGCGAACAGCCCAGTACATCACTGGGGTTGAGCTCCCTGCCATCCAAGACATCTATATCAGGCGGTGTGAAAGGGAGGCCAAGAAAGACTCCAGCCACTCAAGTCATAGACTGTTCTCTCTGCATCTGCACAGCAAGCATTACATCAAGTCTGACACCAACAGGCTCCTGAACAGCTTCTATCCCCAAGCCATAAGACTGCTAAATATCTAACAAAATGACTACATGGACTATCTGAGTTGACCCTTGTATTTACATTTTTCATTACGCACACACACGCACGCACGCACGCACGCACGCACGCACACACACACACACACACACACACACACACACACACACACACACACACACACACACACACACACACACACACACACACACACACACACACACACACACACAAGCACACACACACACAAGCACACACACAAGACACCTCAAATGACACCCTATTCCCCAACATACTTTAACGTGATCAAAATGTATGTGCACTACTATATTGGTAAAATATTATCAGAAACAACCAGAAACCGAGCATCAATTACCAGGTCGTCCCATTCTCATGTTTCACATGCATAGTGTTATGCAGGTGAATGAGGACCCAAAAGCGACTTGGCGAAAACAGAGTCTTTAATCCAGTAAAGTAAAAATACAATCATAAAGCACAATTCCACTCGTAATGACGAGAACAGACTGGAGACTCGATCTTGAACTGCAGGTTGCCTCGGGAAGGCACTTGAACGTAGCAGACTCAGACAACTGCTCACCACGCAGCATCTGAGGGAAACACGACACGACAGGGCGATACACAGACACAGCACGGTGAACAATAGACAAGGATCCGACAGGGCAGAAACGGAAAACAAGGGGAGAAATAGGGACTCTAATCAGGGGAAAAGATAGGGAACAGGTGTGGGAAGACTAAATGATTGATTAGGGGAATAGGAACAGCTAGGAGCAGGAACGGAACGATAGAGAGAAGAGAGAGAGGAAGGGAGAGAGAAAAAGGGGAACGAACCTAAAAAGACCAGCAGGGGGAAAACGAACAGAAGGAAAAGCAAAATGACAAGACAATATAAGACAAAACATGACAGTACCCCCCACTCACCGAGCGCCTCCTGGCGCACTCGAGGAGGAATCCTGGCGGCAACGGAGGAAATCATCAATAAGTGAACGGTCCAGCACGTCCCGAGACGGAACCCAACTCCTCTCCTCAGGACCGTAACCCTCCCAATCCACTAAGTATTGGTGACCCCGTCCCCGAGAACGCATGTCCATGATCCTACGTACCTTGTAAATAGGTGCGCTCTCGACAAGGACGGGAGGGGTGGAGGGAAGACGAACGGGGGTGCGAAGAAAGGGCTTGACACAGGAGACATGGAAGACAGGATGGACGCGACGAAGATGTCGCGGAAGAAGCAGTCGCACAGCGACAGGATTGACGACCTGGGAGACACGGAACGGACCAATGAACCGCGGAGTCAACTTACGAGAAGCTGTCGTAAGAGGAAGGTTGCGAGTGGAAAGCCACACTCTCTGGCCGCAACAATACCTAGGACTCTTAATCCTACGTTTATTGGCGGCTCTCACAGTCTGTGCCCTGTAACGGCAAAGTGCAGACCTCACCCTCCTCCAGGTGCGCTCACAACGTTGGACAAACGCTTGAGCGGAGGGAACGCTGGACTCGGCAAGCTGGGATGAGAACAGAGGAGGCTGGTAACCCAGACTACTCTGAAACGGAGATAACCCGGTAGCAGACGAAGGAAGCGAGTTGTGAGCGTATTCTGCCCAGGGGAGCTGTTCTGCCCAAGACGCAGGGTTTCTGAAAGAAAGGCTGCGTAGTATGCGACCAATCGTCTGATTGGCCCTCTCTGCTTGACCGTTAGACTGGGGATGAAACCCGGAAGAGAGACTGACGGACGCACCAATCAAACGACAGAACTCCCTCCAAAACTGTGACGTGAATTGCGGGCCTCTGTCTGAAACGGCGTCTAACGGGAGGCCATGAATTCTGAACACATTCTCGATGATGATTTGTGCCGTCTCCTTAGCGGAAGGAAGTTTAGCGAGGGGAATGAAATGTGCCGCCTTAGAGAACCTATCGACAACCGTAAGAATCACAGTCTTCCCCGCAGACAAAGGCAGACCGGTAATGAAGTCTAGGGCGATGTGAGACCATGGTCGAGAAGGAATGGGGAGCGGTCTGAGACGACCGGCAGGAGGAGAGTTACCTGACTTAGTCTGCGCGCAGTCCGAACAAGCAGCCACGAAACGGCGCGTGTCACGCTCCTGAGTCGGCCACCAAAAGCGCTGGCGAATAGACGCAAGAGTGCCTCGAACACCTGGATGACCAGCTAACTTGGCAGAGTGAGCCCACTGAAGAACAGCCAGACGAGTGGAAACAGGAACGAAAAGAAGGTTACTAGGACAAGCGCGCGGCGACGCAGTGTGCGTGAGTGCTTGCTTAACCTGTCTTTCAATTCCCCAGACTGTCAACCCGACAACACGCCCATAAGGAAGAATCCCCTCGGGATCAGTAGGAGCCACAGAAGAACTAAAAAGACGGGATAAGGCATCGGGCTTGGTGTTCTTGCTACCCGGACGGTAAGAAATCACAAACTCGAAATGAGCGAAAAACAACGCCCAACGAGCTTGACGGGCATTAAGTCGTTTGGCAGAACGGATGTACTCAAGGTTCTTATGGTCTGTCCAAACGACAAAGGAACGGTCGCCCCCTCCAACCACTGTCGCCATTCGCCTAGGGCTAAGCGGATGGCGAGCAGTTCGCGGTTACCCACATCATAGTTGCGTTCAGATGGCGACAGGCGATGAGAAAAATAAGCGCAAGGATGAACCTTATCGTCAGACTGGAAGCGCTGGGATAGAATGGCTCCCACGCCTACCTCTGAAGCGTCAACCTCGACAATGAATTGTCTAGTGACGTCAGGAGTAACGAGGATAGGAGCGGACGTAAAACGTTCTTTTAGAAGATCAAAAGCTCCCTGGGCGGAACCGGACCACTTAAAACACGTCTTGACAGAAGTAAGAGCTGTGAGAGGGGCAGCAACTTGACCGAAATTACGAATGAAACGCCGATAGAAATTAGCGAAACCTAGAAAGCGCTGCAACTCGACACGTGACCTTGGAACGGGCCAATCACTGACAGCTTGGACCTTAGCGGAATCCATCTGAATGCCTTCAGCGGAAATAACGGAACCGAGAAAAGTAACGGAGGAGACATGAAAAGAGCACTTCTCAGCCTTCACGTAGAGACAATTCTCTAAAAGGCGCTGTAGAACACGTCGAACGTGCTGAACATGAATCTCGAGTGACGGTGAAAAAATCAGGATATCGTCAAGATAGACAAAAACAAAGATGTTCAGCATGTCTCTCAGAACATCATTAACTAATGCCTGAAAAACAGCTGGCGCATTGGCGAGACCAAACGGCAGAACCCGGTACTCAAAATGCCCTAACGGAGTGTTAAACGCCGTTTTCCACTCGTCCCCCTCTCTGATGCGCACGAGATGGTAAGCGTTACGAAGGTCCAACTTAGTAAAGCACCTGGCTCCCTGCAGAATCTCGAAGGCTGATGACATAAGGGGAAGCGGATAACGATTCTTAACCGTTATGTCATTCAGCCCTCGATAATCCACGCAGGGGCGCAGAGTACCGTCCTTCTTCTTAACAAAAAGAAAACCCCGCCCCGGCCGGAGAGGAAGAAGGCACTATGGTACCGGCGTCAAGAGACACAGACAAATAATCCTCGAGAGCCTTACGTTCGGGAGCCGACAGAGAGTATAGTCTACCCCGAGGAGGAGTGGTCCCCGGAAGGAGATCAATACTACAATCATACGACCGGTGAGGAGGAAGGGAGTTGGCTCGGGACCGACTGAAGACCGTGCGCAGATCATGATATTCCTCCGGCACTCCTGTCAAATCGCCAGGTTCCTCCTGAGAAGTAGGGACAGAAGAAACGGGAGGGATGGCAGACATTAAACACTTCACATGACAAGAAACGTTCCAGGATAGGATAGAATTACTAGACCAATTAATAGAAGGATTATGACATACTAGCCAGGGATGACCCAAAACAACAGGTGTAAAAGGTGAACGAAAAATCAAAAAAGAAATAGTCTCACTGTGGTTACCAGATACTGTGAGGGTTAAAGGTAGTGTCTCAAATCTGATACTGGGAAGATGACTACCATCTAAGGCGAACATGGGCGTAGGCTTGTCTAACTCTCTGAAAGGAATGTCATGTTTCCGAGCCCATGCTTCGTCCATGAAACAACCCTCAGCCCCAGAGTCTATCAAGGCACTGCATGTAGCACCCGAACCGGTCCAGCGTAGATGGACCGACAAAGTAGTACAGGATCTAGATGGAGAGACCTGAGTAGTAGCGCTCACCAGTAGCCCTCCGCTTACTGATGAGCTCTGGCTTTTACTGGACATGAATTAACAAAATGTCCAGCAAGTCCGCAATAGAGGCACAGGCGGTTGGTGATCCTCCGTTCCCTCTCCTTAGTCGAGATGCGAATACCTCCCAGCTGCATGGGCTCAGTCTCTGAGCCAGAGGAGGGAGATGGTTGCGATGCGGAGCAGGGAAACACCGTTGACGCGAGCTCTCTTCCACGAGCCTGGTGACGAAGATCTACCCGTTGTTCTATGCGGATGGCGAGAGCAATCAAAGAGTCAACACTTGAAGGAACCTCCCGGGAGAGAATCTCATCTTTAACCACTGCGTGGAGTCCCTCCAGAAAACGAGCGAGCAGCGCCGGCTCGTTCCACTCACTAGAGGCAGCAAGAGTGCGAAACTCAATAGAGTAATCCGTTATGGATCGATCACCTTGGCATAGGGAAGCCAGGGCCCTAGAAGCCTCCCTACCAAAAACTGAACGGTCAAAAACCCGAATCATCTCCTCTTTAAAGTTCTGGTAATTGTTAGAGCAATCAGCCCTTGCCTCCCAGATAGCTGTGCCCCACTCTCGAGCCCGGCCAGTAAGGAGTGAAATGACGTAAGCAACCCGAGCTCTCTCTCTAGAGTATGTGTTGGGTTGGAGAGAGAACACAATATCACACTGGGTGAGAAAGGAGCGGCACTCCGTGGGCTGCCCGGAGTAGCAAGGTGGGTTATTAACCCTAGGTTCCGGAGGCTCGGCAGGCCAGGAAGTAACAGGTGGCACGAGACGAAGACTCTGGAACTGTCCAGAGAGGTCGGAAACCTGAGCGGCCAGGTTCTCCACGGCATGGCGAGCAGCAGACAATTCCTGCTCGTGTCTGCCGAGCATGGCTCCTTGGATCTCGACGGCAGTGTTACGAGCGTCTGTAGTCGCTGGGTCCATTCCTTGGTCGGATCCTTCTGTTATGCAGGTGAATGAGGACCCAAAAGCGACTTGGCGAAAACAGAGTCTTTAATCCAGTAAAGTAAAAATACAATCATAAAGCACAATTCCACTCGTAATGACGAGAACAGACTGGAGACTCGATCTTGAACTGCAGGTTGCCTCGGGAAGGCACTTGAACGTAGCAGACTCAGACACCTGCTCACCACGCAGCATCTGAGGGAAACACGACACGACAGGGCGATACACAGACACAGCACGGTGAACAATAGACAAGGATCCGACAGGGCAGAAACGGAAAACAAGGGGAGAAATAGGGACTCTAATCAGGGGAAAAGATAGGGAACAGGTGTGGGAAGACTAAATGATTGATTAGGGGAATAGGAACAGCTGGGAGCAGGAACGGAACGATAGAGAGAAGAGAGAGAGGAAGGGAGAGAGAAAAAGGGGAACGAACCTAAAAAGACCAGCAGGGGGAAAACGAACAGAAGGAAAAGCAAAATGACAAGACAATATAAGACAAAACATGACACATAGTGCTCTAATTTTGACTGGGCCAATAGGGCTCTGGTCAAAAGAAGTGTATAGTATGTACTACCACTTTATAGGATATAGGATGCCATTTAGGAAGCACCCATGGCATTTAGGGCCACAAACAGCATGTTTTGACAAGCTATGTGACAAGTGTTTGTAATCTAATTACATTCAGAGATACTAGAGAAAGAGCTGATCGAGGGAGGAGCTGATCGAGGGAGGAGCTGATCGAGGGAGGAGCTGAACGAGGGAGGAGCTGATCGAGGGAGGAGCTGATCGAGGGAGGAGCTGATCGAGGGAGGAGCTGATCGCAGACGTCAGGAAACAGGGGGGGTAGAACACGCCCCCATCCACATTGACTGGGCTGCAGTGGAGCGGGTCGAGAGCTTCAAGTTCCTCTGTGTCCAAATCACAAAGGACTTAAACTGTTCCACACGCACACGCGCACAGTCGTAAAGAAGGCGTGACAGCGCTTCTAACCCCTCAGGAGGTTGAAAAGGTTTAGCATGGGCCCTCAAATCCTCAAAGTTTTACAGCTGCACCACTGATAGTATCTTGACTGGCTGCATCACTGCTTGGTATGGCAACAGCACCGCCCTCTATTGCATGGCGCTACAGAGGCTGGTGCGAACAGCCCAGTACATCACTGGGGTTGAGCTCCCTGCCATCCAAGACATCTATATCAGGCGGTGTGAAAGGGAGGCCAAGAAAGACTCCAGCCACTCAAGTCATAGATTGTTCTCTCTGCATCTGCACAGCAAGCATTACATCAAGTCTGACACCAACAGGCTCCTGAACAGCTTCTATCCCCAAGCCATAAGACTGCTAAATATCTAACAAAATGACTACATGGACTATCTGAGTTGACCCTTGTATTTACATTTTTCATTACACACACACACACACACACACACACACACACACACACACACACACACACACACACACACACACACACACACACACACACACACACACACACACACACACACACACACACACACACACACACACACACACACACACACACACACACTTAATTTGCTCACACACGCCCACAATTTGCTCACACACACACAACATTCACACACATTTATACTGGCTCTACACACACGCACACGGACTCACATACAATCATCATATATGCTGCTGTTACTGTTTATCATTTATTCAGATGCCTAGTCACCTTACCCTTATACGTATCTCCCTCTATCACTCCAGTATCCCTGCACATTGTAAATATGGTACTGGAACAGACCCTGTATATATATATATATACTGAACAAAAACTGAAATGCAGCATGTAGGCTGTATCACATCCGGCCGTGATTGGGAGTCCCATAGGACGATTGGCCCAGCGTCGTCCGGGTTTGGCCGGTGTAGGCCATCATTGTAAATAATAATTTGTTCTTAACTGACTTGCCTAGTTAGATCCCAGAAATGTTCTATACGCACAAAAAGCTTATTTCTATCAGATTCTGTGCACACAATTTTATATCCCTGTCGGTGAGCATTTCTCCTTTCCCAAGATAATCCATCCACCTGACAGGTGTGGCATATCAAGAGGCTGATTAAACAGCATGATCATTACACGTCTGACACCAGCCACCCGGACAGCTGATGAAACCGAGGAGTATTTCTGTCTGTAATAAAGCCCTTTTGTGGGGAAAAACTCATTTTGATTGGCTAGGCCTGGGTCCCCAGGGGGTGGGCCTGATCCCTCCCAGGGTCCCCCATTGCAGAGCCCCTGTCCAGTCATGTGAAATCCATAGATTAGGGCCTGATGCATTTATTTAAATTAACTGATTTCCTCATATGAACTGTAACTCAGTAAAATCTTTGAAATTGTTACATGTTGTGTTTAGATTTTTGTTCAGTATAGTTTAAATACTTCTTGTGTTCTTATTTTTTATTTCTCATGTGTTTTTGTTCTACCTTGTGTTATTTTCAGTACTACATTGATATTGATTACTGCATTGTTCGGTTTAGAACTCGCAAGAAAGGTATTTCACTGCACTTGTGCACGTGACATTAAGACTTGAAACTACTAATGTAAATTGAATCTAAATGGATAAATAAACTCTTTCCACATGATTCATATCTTTATATCTTCAGTAGGGTATCTTTGTTAGTAGCCTTCAATGTAATTCCACAATGATGCAGTTACCCACTTATTTGATAATCTAATCAAACATTCCATCTTTTATGAGAACATTCTGTTGACGTTAACACGAAAAGTACATTTAAAGGAGCAATCTGGGGGATGGAATCAATGGCAATATCAGTATAAAAATGGATGAACCAATCCCAGATTGCTCTTTAGGTGCAGAGCTATGGGAGTTACAAAACTGTACAAACTGTGAGGGTAATAATTGGATGGTATGTCACTGTTAACACTTCTTTCAAAAGTTGTTTGTGTGTCTTAAAAACTGTGCCAAAGTTGAATGACATCTTGTGTTTTGTGAGGACACACACAGACACACTGTCTCACTGACATGCACACCAGCACCACACACACACACACACACACTGTGGACTCACTTCTGGGCCAAGTGATAGTACTCCATACGGTCGTAGTTAGAGAGCTTCCCCCATTCTCCCACCGCTATACTGATGCCCTGGGTGAAGAGGAGCGAGGGGTACTGGAGACAGAGGGAACGAATCACTGGACTGAAGAGAGACACACACACACATACACACACACAGGGTTAGGGGTAGCACGGTCAATAACTATGTAGCCAAAACTGTAACAAAACCATCTACAACTCTCACTCGCAGGTCCTCTACTCAGAGACTATTAGTTTTCAAGTTTTAATGTCACATGCACAAGTACAGTGAAATGTCTTTCCTGCTAACTCAAAACCCTACAATGCAGTAATCAATAACAGTGTAATACTATTAATAGCAAGGTAGAACAAGAACACAATATATAAAAATATGAAGAACACAAGTAGCAAGTAAGCATACTATATACAGGGTCGGTCCCAATACCATATTTACAATGTGCAGGAATACTGGAGAGATGGAGGTAGATATGTATAGGGGTAAAGGTACTATATACAGGGTCAGTTCCAATATCATATTTACAATGTGCAGGAATACTGGAGAGATGGAGGTAGATATGTATAAGGGTAAAGGTACTATATACAGGGTTGGTTCCAATACCATATTTACAATGTGCAGGAATACTGGAGAGATGGAGGTAGATATGTATAGGGGTAAAGGTACTATATACAGGGTCAGTTCCAGTACCATATTTACAATGTGCAGGAATACTGGAGAGATGGAGGTAGATATGTATAGGGGTAAGGGTACTAGGCAACAGGATATAAGATTAACAGAGTAGCAGCAGTGTAGAGTGTGTGTAGAGTCAGTATAAATGCATATTATGTGTGAGTGAGCAGATGATGGTGTGAGTGTTTGTGTGTGTTGGAGTGACACTGTGTGTGTGAGTGTGTAGGGCCCTGTGAGTCTGCATAGTGACAGTGCAAAAATTTTAATAAAAGGTCAATAAGATACAAGGTTTCTATTATATATATTCAGTTATTACGTGGTAATAAAGACTGTATTACCAAAACAATACACAGCACCAAGTCACTGAGTAAGAGTCTACATAAAAACTAGCTAAACAAGAATAGTTAAGGGAAAGGGGGATGGAAAGTGCCCTATAGAGTGCACTCATTTTTGTCCAGGGCTCTATGAAAAATAGTGCATTACATAGAGAAAAGCGTGCCATTTCAGACGCAACCTCAAAACTCACATGAAGAAGCAGGCCAGGGCCTCTGCGTCAGGTCCACTGTCGGGGTAGATTTTGCTGGCTATGTCTCGGAGGTTCTGCCACCACCTGTAGTTCTCAAACATCCCCCGGGAGGAGGAGCCCTCACTGCGACACCAGGCCTGGGGAGGTGGGGGCTGGCTGGGGATAGAACCAGGGATGGAACCAGCCATCCCAGGGAGATGACCGGGTAAGCCTGGGCTGAGCTGGAGGTCCGGTGGTGGTTGGAGGTGGTTCGGGCGTAGCTGGGGGGCCAGTGAGAGGAAATTTGTCCTCGGTTGGGGGGTCAATGAAGGGTGATTAGGGCCTGGTTGAGGGCAGTTGTGGTTCATCTGTGGGTGATATAAAGGAAAGTCTGATGGGAGATCCAGGGGAGGGCAGCTAGGGATAAGGATTGAGTGACAGATCATTGGACAAGGGCCATTCGATATGGATGGAGACTGCTGAGGCCGCATGGGTGAATATGTTGGTGATTGTATGGGTGGAAAGTATGGGAGAGACTGAGACTGTGGTTGGAGACATCGCAGGTGGGAACTTTCAAGGATTCTGTCCCTCCCCTGTGAGTCAGACTGCAGAGTCTCTACACCTGGTTCTTGTCTGATGTATGCTGCTGGATATAATATAGCCAGAGAAGAGAGACCGGGCTCAGTCTTGACAGTCAGTGAGACTGGGGCTGGCTGTTCTGGCTGTAGGCCTGTCTGTGCTGGGTCGGATTGATGAGGTGGCACCGGCTCAAATTCCTGCGAGTCTAGGTGAGGTAGAGGATCATTAGCCTGTATCTGGACCAGCTCAGGACATTTTTCTATCTCAAGTGGCTCTGAGGCAGGCATGGGATTTTCAGATTGCATCCCATTGCACAAGTCTGGTTGTCCAACACATGATACTGAACATGATACAGCTGGAGAGGCCAGGTCAACCTCCGATTCAGACATAGAGGTCAATGCTGTGGCCGGCTGCTCTGAAGGTATCTCGGCTGGGTCGGGCTCTCCTTGGAGCTCAGGCGGTGTCTCTGTTGTAGATCTTGGGTTTTCTGAGTCTGTGTCAGGGCTTGGGTCTGGCCCCAGCTTCGGCGTAGCCTCTAGCTCTCTGGAATCTATGTGAAGATGAGGAGTAGGCCTGGGCATAGACACCAACTCAGGGTCTGGTTCCACATCTATCTGAGGTGGTTCTGAAGCAGATATGGGATCCTCAGAGCCCCTCATGTCATATGGGTCTAGTTCTGGTCCTAGACACAGTGCTGTCTCTGACACAGTTGGAAAGGAGAGATCAGTCAGCAGGATCAAACCTGGGACTGGATCTCGCTGCTCTGATGGTTTCTGTGCCGAGTCGAATTCCTCTTGTGTCTGACATGGAACTGAGTCAGAGTTTGTGTTTTCGGGGTCCACCTCAGGGCATGGGGCTGTCTCCAGCTTCAGAACTGACTCTGATTCCTCAGGGTCTATGTTAGGAAGTGGAGAAATAGACACCGTTTGTGCGGGGTGTGATTCCCATAGTATCTGAGGTGGTGGCTCTGACTCAGACATGGGCCTTTCAGAGTCCACCCCACAGTCTGGGTTTGCTCCCTGTGCCGTTACAGACTTTGATTCATCCGGGTCTGTATGAGGAAGAGGAGTTGGTATGGATGCTGTCTGTGTATCGCCAAGGTCCATGGGAGATGATGTTCCTTCTCATTCCTCCTGGGATAAAGAAGTGGGTTGTGGGGTTGTTTCCAAAAGTGGATCGGTCAAGAATTTGAATTTTTGCACCTGCCAAAACACACAGTATTTGACATCATGCTAAACTTACTGTAACTTTGGGAGTTTCTGTTTAGTGAGTGTCAGTGAGCGTCTCAATCTCTCCCTGAAATAGGACTATTACAACTAGTGGGGCGGGGAGAAGTATTGCTATTTTATAAATTAAATTCCTGCAATTCTACACATTTTGCCATAGGGTGGAGGCAAATGATTGCAGTTTTTAATATGATAACTGATGAATGATCAATGGGCCCCACCCTGGTCGGTAATTCGACCATGCTTACTAGGTTACAAGTTTAGATAGCTGGCCACTTGAATAATTGACCAATCTAAAAAATGCTGACATGGGCTAATTGAGTGACTGCAAACCAAATTTCGAAATTACACCTTGTGTATTCTATTATTCTAACTAGCAACATTAAATTGAGACCCTGACTGAGTCGTCCTCGTCCCAGTCCCCCCGGTTGGACGAGACCAGGACTGAGTCGTCGCCCTCCACCCCGGACATCACTGATCTAGCTGCATCGAAAACAACTATGTAAACTATGTAATAAAGCTAACTTTGTAAGTGTCATAAACTATCACAGACAGGCCGCCTCTTATGATAGAGACTGGCGAATCTGATGTATTTAAAGCCAACATAATAGGGAAAATACATTGATATACCACTGGGTAATTTGATTAATCATCAGAAAAACTTGAGAAGCTATATATATATATATATATATATATATATATATATATAAAAACTCACCTGTTATGGCATTTGTTTTGGACGATGTTTTGCAATCTGTGCGCACACGCAAATTATCATTTTGCATTTTTCGTTCATTTTGTTTCAAAAATAAACATTTCGAGTTCTGATTCTAACTCAGATAGTTACGATGATCAAACATTATGGGGACAAAAAAAACTATTTTATAAACAGAACATTATAATAATGTTGTACAGACTGTGTTTATAAACTATTATAATACGAAAATTCTTTCAAGTATGAGGACTGCAAATAAAACTCATTTTCCCGATTTGCTTTGCGGAAGAGCTATCCTTTTGCTTACGGATATCCGCTTTTTAGTTTTTACCAAATGACAAAAAGTTGCACGTGGAGCGCAGGAACATTACAGATACATTTTCTGTAAAATAAAAGTGAACAAAGCACAAGTGATTTACCACGATGTTCCTGCAATTCTATTTGAACGAGAATGGGGAGAGAGTTTACACATTGAAGGTATGTTTAGCAAGCTACTTTTTATTTATTTAATTTAACTACTGCACTGTAATGTTTAGCAGTATTCAATGTGGAATAGAATCGTGTCTGCTCTATACACATTGGCTACATTTTCAGTATTTTAATGCATTTTTCACGGAATGTGTTATTACATTGTGTGTAGACCGTTATATATTGTTATTGTAACTAGGTCCTGATTTAAATAGATAGTTAGCTAACGTTAGGGTTTTTATGTCCTGCTTACATGGCACGTCAACTAATTACACAATTCATAATCTTCTCTAATGATTGGTACACGTATCCAAATAACTTATTTTTCTGACCCTATAACTTGTATGTAGAAAATGGGCCTGTCCAACACTAAAATCCTAGCTATGTGACAAGTTATACAAGGCTACTTGTTCATACTATCTGTTATCTTCTCACCCCTCTTTCCTCACGTTCTCCCATGGCGTGGCTCAACAGAAGGTGGATCTATTGGGCCAGCCCACCAGCTCTGCCCATCCTGCCCGCTTTTCGCCTGATGACAAATTCTCCAGGCACCGGGTGACCCTGAAGAAACGCTTCGGCCTCCTCCTGACCCAGCAGCCTAGACCCATACTATGATTGAAGCATGGAACAACACTTTCCCAATAACTTATGGCTGATTACTGCAATATGGCTGACCCAAACTGTAGGCTTGGATAAAAAAAAATCTTCACGTTGTCCTTTTCAGCATGCTGTGATATGTAACCAGTACAGCTCAGCTTTGTCATGTATGTGTGAATCAGTCTTTGATTCACACATGATCAATTGATTTGAGAGGCTCGCTCCTCCATTGTTTGACAGACATGGGCCAAAGGGGTGCAGATGGCTATCGTTTGTTGACATCTGTTTAGAATGTTTGCCTTGGGGCTAGCCTGAGATATCTGCATGTGAAAGTCTCAGGCTGGCACCTATATAGGTTGTTTGATCTGCTAGAATGTATTTTAAAATTTAGTTTTTTTTTCTGTCTTGTTTACAGAACACTTATAGTTTTGGACATCAAATTCTGCATTGGGATTCTCTTGTAATGTGGTTTCAGAGCTGTCAAATTGAGGTATACTATTGTCAATATGTTCTGAAGATGTCTTGGAGATGGAGAATAAATTAAATGTGGAAAGTACATTGAGCTTTCCAAACTCTTGGTTCATCTGGGACAAACCTTTTTGTCTATGGATTTATTGTTCCCTACCCCGCATGCGTGAGTTCGAAATTACGGCAAGCGAAAGAGGTATTGAGAGGCGGGGGCTGGCACGCGTTTCTGACTGTTGGACAAAGTGCCGACAAAAGGATGAGGCGAGTACATGCATGGAGCTACTATGGTTTCAATTCATTTTGAGGACCACTAGCAAGCCAGGCAGCTGGATATAAGGGACACGAGAGTACTATATACGTGCTATGTATATTGTTTGAAATATTTCCGTGAAGTTGCCGCAGAATTCTGCCAATTTCTAGCCGTTGAGCAAGGTACGTGGAGTTCTGTCACCCGTTAGCGGCGTGGCTAACAGCTAGCTACTGTACCACTGTAAATTCAACTGACGACAGTCGACTGATACCGACAAGTAAGCTAATGTACTGAACGAGTTGAAGGGATCCTTTCATGATATGCAAGACAAACGTAGTAGTGTGTTCGTCTAGTTTATTTCGATACCATGACTTGAAAGTTGACACAAATTACCATACACATTATGTTGTGTAATTCCAGAAAGAAAATGTTGTTTACTACAACGGAACATCTGCTTGCATACATTGATTGACATGCCGCATCGTTTTGCCAACAAAAACGCTATAGCTAGCTACACATGCTAGTTGTAGTTTAAAAACAGACTCTTTTTTTCTAAATATATTTCAACCGCGGGATTGGAATATATTGATATGACAATTTTACCTGACTGGTTCAAACTAGCTAGAAATTATAATTGGCTTAACGGTTAAGGGTAGTTACTAGTTAGCCAGCCAGCTAATGTTAGCATAACCGATACTAGCTAGCTCGTCGTACGATATTTCAAGCAAGTGCACGTAGGTGTAACGTTATCAGTATGTTTCATCTGGACATTTGATGAGTCTTGCTCCGCGAACACAATCTTATTTCGCTTTACATATATATGCTCCAACTAGTTGCTAAGCGGTCATTATAATTTAAACTGCAGTTCAATTCAACAGTCGCATACTGGCCAGTTTTACAGATGCTGGTCCTTGTCTCTACCATTTGTATAGATTCATGGGATGGCAATCAAGGTTCAAACTAGCTATGCGACTAAAATAATTTAATGCACTGTTAATTAGCTTCAGTTCATGTGTACCCCGCGAACTGACATGATTGCCCAAATAATTTGCCACCCCCTCGTCTAGCTAAAAATGTCTAGTATAAGACGAGTAGTACAACTCGAAATGTTGCGAAACTGATAAGCTACCATCCCATCTTCACATACGGGTAGCAGTCTACAATACAGCCACAGTACTGCACAAAGCCATGAGTGCCTCCGCATGTGGCTCGGCTCTATCTGCCACTGGCCCAACCGGTTGGAACTGCTCTTGTATAATAATTAAATTATAAACCGCACCAAAGCAACTACTCAACTGAACTACATGTAACTGCCAGAATAAAGGAAACAATTTAGTTAAATGAGGGAAACAAAGCAGGTGCATCCACACAGGTGTGGTTCCTGAGTTAATTAAGGAATTAACGTCACATCATGCTTGGGGTCATGTGTATATCTATGAAGACACTTTATGTTGGTGTTTCCTTTATTTTGGCAGGTACTTGTACCTCACATAATTGAGTCAGAGCAAGGAGACTGTTTATCAGTCAGTGTTCTCACCTGGTTAACTTTGCAGTTTGCTCCCCTGACCGGTGTTTGTGAAAGCACATGATTCTGTTCTGCTCTTTGTCAGGTTAGGTTACTGAGTGACCTACATGTCATCACTCATTAATCAAAACAAATGCCTTTTGTGTACTGTCACCTACCATACATAATTGAACTCTAATAGCAGCTATCCTCCTTTGCTCTTCTCCCCTTTTTCTCTCCTTTTGTCTTGGTTCTTACTCCTTCCCTGTCCCCCCAATCAATCCATCATTAGTCACACATTGTCATCCATAGAGGAAATCTAAGCTATCACTGAGGTGCATATAACCACAGAGAAAAAAACAAACCCATGTTTACTTGGGAATATGAGAGGAGAGGCAGATTTGAGACTAGGCGTACATATTGATAGCCAGTATTATTAAGTTCATTGTCAGGTCATTTGGGCATGTACGAACTAACCGTACTAATCCAGTTTCTGAACAAGCAATGAGATGCAATAATATTAATCGAAGTGAAAAGGGAACGCTACTTTGCTTTTTACAAATATAACCTGACTTGCAAGCTGAAGGGGAAGTTTAAAAATATATTCTTAGAGACACCATTTACTCCTCAACCTAATTCATTTGTTTACAATTTTAAACTGTAGGCTCTATGTTAAACCATTACACATTCATAAAATGGAAAGAAAGGCACACATATCTCGTCACATTCATCCCATATGTTCCATTAAAACCAGTCCAATTCAATGGGGAAGTGCAGATTCAAGTCTAGTAGGTGTCTCTGCACAGTCACTTGAACGTTAGCTTAGCATAGGTTAGCCTAGCGTGGGTTAGCCTAGTATTGGTTAGCCGAGCTAGCGTAGTTGGTGACCCTTGACCTCTAACCCTTGACCCCCATTCCTCCAAGACTCAATAATGGCGTCGGTACGGTTCACGGTGACACCCACCAAGGCAGAGGACCTCCCGGGGCTGTCAGACACCTCGCCGGACATCAGTTCCCGGTCCAGCGGCCGCGGCCACGTACGCTTTGGCTCGCGGGAGAGTGTGAACCGCAGTGAACCGCTAAGCGAGGGGTCGGGAGGTCTCACCACAACTGGTGAAAACGAGACGCCTGACAGGACCAACACAGATCAAGGTGACCCATCACTTTGTGTGTGTGCGTGTGTGTGTGCAACAAGTTGACAACTTTAGGTTATTAATGGGTTGTATTCATTAGGCACCAAACATTTTTTTTTAAACAGACAAACAGTGATGGACTGTCTGGGCTTGTCTAATAAGCAGCCCTCATTTTTGTTTTACACTGCAAAAAGTGTCCCATTGCATGTCCTAATGAACATTACCCTGTTTTGGACTGTTAGCCTATTTGCTCAACTGTTTGTGATGTCGCCCTCTAGTGGCATGGTACTCTCAATCATTCTTCTGGACAGAATCAGCTTCTATGTTACAATAATAATCTCAATGTTAATAAGCAATTACTGGCTCCAGAAATAGTCTCAGGTGGGTTATCTCATTGGTGATGCTTTGGTTATTTATATCAAGAAAGGAGAAAAGAAACACAACAAATCAAACAGGAAATTAACTGGCACAGGCTGAACTAAAGAAGCAGACATGCACGCACACATTTGAAATGCTGGTGGTGAGAACACCTTTCTCACCTAAGTAGGTACCAGCTCGACAAGGCGGTCATGTCTTGCAATGTACATGTCTTTGTATGAACGGCAACAATTAACATGTGCAACAGTCTCCATTACATTTAAGTCTGGGTGTAAAACACAGAAGGGATCATGGTTTGCAGGGTACCAGAGTGTTAGGATGTGTTTTGTGAATAGAACTTACAGCCTCGCCTTAACAGTAAGTGTGAGAATGTCCTCGTCACTGGCAGTATTCTGATACATGAATGGAAGACAGAAACGTCAGCACAGTCCAGAGCAGCAAGTTTCCCCAGCAGCCTCTGGCCAGTCCAGACTCCCAGACCGTTTAGCTCAGGAAGATAATGTTTTATTTTTTATTTTATCAACACTTGACAAGTTTTGTTATTAATTTCCCTTAGAATGTTCTGTGGGAGAGGTACAGTTGATGTTGAAAGTTTACGTACACTTAGGTTGGAGTCATTGAAACTTGTTTTTCAACCACTCCACAAATTTCTTGTTAACAAACTTTAGTTTTGGCAAGTCGGGTAGGACATCTACTTTGTGCATGACACAAGTAATTTTTCCAACAATTGTTTACAGACAGATTATTTCACTTATAATTCACTGTATCACAATTCCAGTGGGTCAGAAGTTTACATACACTAAGTTGATTGTGCCTATAAACAGCTTGGAAAATTCCAGAAAATTATGTCAAGGCTTTAGAAGCTTCTGATAGGCTAATTGACATAATTTGAGTCAATTGGAGGTGTAGCTGTGAATGTATTTCAAGGCCTACCTTCAAACTCAGTGCCTCTTTGCTTGACATCATGGGAAAATCAAAAGAAATCAGCCAAGACCTCAGAAAACAAATTGTAGACCTCCACAAGTCTGGTTCATCCTTCGGAGCAATTTCCAAATGCCTGAAGGTACCACGTTCATCTGTACAAACAATAGTACGCACGTATAAACACCATGGGACCGCGCAGCCGTCATACGGCTCAGGAAGGAGATGCGTTCTGTCTCCTAGAGATGAACGTACTTAGGTGCCAGAACAGAACAACCGCAAAGGACCTTGTGAAGATGCTGGAGGAAACGGGTACAAAAGTATCGATATCACAGTAAAACAAGTCCTATATCGACATAACCTGAAAGGCCGCTCACCAAGGAAGAAGCCACTGTTCCAAAACCGCCATAAAAAAGCCAGACTACGGTTTGCAACTGCACATGGAGACAAAGATCATACTTTTTGGAGAAATGTCCTCTGGTCTGATAAAACAAAAATAGAACTGTTTGGCCATAATGACCATCTTATTGTTTGGAGGAAGAAGGGGGGAGACTTGCAAGCCAAAGAACACCATCCCAACCGTGATGCACAGGGGTGGCAGCATCATGTTGTGGGGGTGCTTTGCTGCAGCAGGGACTGGTTCACTTCACAAAATAGATGGCATCATGAGGGAGGAAAATTATGTGGATATATTGAAGCAACATCTCAAGACATCAGCCAGGGAATTAAAGCTTAGTCGCAAATGGGTCTTCCAAATGGACAGTGACCCCAAGCATACTTCCAAAGTTGAGGCAAAATGGCTTAAGATAAAGTCAAGGTATTGGAGTGGCCATCACAAAGCCCTGACCTCAATCCCATAGAAAAATGTGTGGGCAGAACTGAAAAAGCATGTGTGAGCAAGGAGGCCTACAAACCTGACTCTGTTACACCAGCTCTGTCAGGAGAAATGGGCCAAAATTCACCCACATTATTGCGGGAAGCTTGTGGAAGGCTACCCAAAACGTTTGACCCAAGTTACACAATTTAAAGGCAATGCTACCAAATACTAATTGAATGTATTTCTGACCCACTTGGGAATGTGATTAAATAAATAAATAAAAGCTGTAATAAATCATTCTCTCTACTATTATTCTGACATTTCACATTCTTAAAATAAAGTGGTGATCCTAACTGACCTATGACAGGGAGTTTGTACTAGGATTAAATGCCAGGAATTGTGAAACTGGGTTTCAATGTACTTGGCTAAGGTGTATGTAAACCTCTGACTTCAACTGTACATTGGCAAACCGATGTTGAATCTTTGCAAGGGCCATCTTTTTCACAGCCGCAAGCTTCATGAACACAGTCGGATGGGAAATGTCAATCATATCAAGCCTGCACATTTAGGGTCTTTCACTTCCAGCCCAGACCATTTCTAAAAGTTGTCTATGCGAGAGAGCATGTTTTTGATCTGAACATCATCACCATTCCCCTGTACTGGGTTCAGTGACCACACATGGGTTGGGTTACACACACTGGCATAGCCATTTCAGCCACTGGTTGATGGCTAGGATGAAGTTGACAGCAGTCTGTTTCTATGCTAACTCTGAGTGGGATTAGTTCGTTTTAGCTGCTTCCCACAGGTAACTTGGAGAAAAGAGCCTTTGTTCTTATCAGATATAATGTCCACATAAGCCCGTGGTATTTCCTCAATGCAGAAGTCCAGAAACACAGTCTAAAACCTTGTGGATTCATGCTTGAAGCCATCCAAGGTCATGGACATTAACATGGATTTGTTATTTTTTATACACCTGCCAGTAATGGGTGTGGCTAAAGTAGCCAAATCCACAAATTTGAAGGGGTGTCCACATACTTTTGTGTATATATGGTATATATGCCTGTTGTTTGGGAGAGAGAATGCCTGTATCTATGAGCCATGGTAGTGTGCAGGCGATAAAGCATTTCATGAACACTTTATAGACCAAGGGTGACGCTTTGGTTATTTATACCAAGAAAGGAGAAGCGAAACGCAACAAATCGATTAGGAATTGACTTGCACAGGCTGATCTACCAGACACACACACACACACACACACACACACACACACACACACACACACACACACACACACACACACACACACACACACACACACACACACACACTGCTGAGACGATGCAGTGTAACTGGCTGAGCAGCCATAACAGACAAAAGCAGTGGAGAGAGTGAGGCAGCTGTGTTATTTCAAGGAAGGTCAAGCGCGAGATGGTTATTTTTAGTCGGTCTTGCCCACAAAGCAGTAATAGAATTTGACAGACTGGATCCATTCACATCACACATTTACTCCTGATATCACATTCTGCTCCATCAGACACACTCACATGCAGGGATATGCACGCGCACATGCACGCACACACCTCAGGTGAGCACTATCTGGAGGGAGGGAGAGAGATCCCTACACCTCAGTTGAGCACTATCTCACCTGTCGTACACACATAAGACTACCTTTGTGTATTGCTGGGGAGGATGTGCTTGCTGTGGCGGTTGTGTTTCCTGTGACGGTTGTGTTTGCCGCATAGGCTGTACAAAACATTAGGAGACCTGCTCTTTCCATGACAGACTGACCAGGTGAATCCTGGTGAAAGCCATGATCCCTTATTGATGTCACTTGTTAAATCCACTTCATTCAGTGTAGATGAAGGGGAGGAGACAGATTAAAGAAGGATTTCTAATCCTTAAGACTTTTGACACATGGATTGTGTATGTGTGCCATTCAAGGTGAATGGGCAAGACAAGAGATTTAAGTGCCTTTGAACAGGGTATGGTAGTAGGTTCCAGGCGCACTGGTTTGTGTCAAGAACTGCAACACTGCTGGGTTTTTCATGCTCAATAGTTTCCCGTGTTTATCAAGAATGGTCCACCACCCAAAGGATATCCAGCCAACTTGGCACAACTGTGGGAAACACTGGAGTCAACATGGGCCAGCATTCCTGTGGAACGCTTACGACACCTTGTAGAGCAACAACTCAATATTAGGAAAGTTTTCCTAATGTCTTGTACACTCTGGATAAGAGCGTATGCTAACTGATTAAAATGTATTTGTTTACTCAGCAAAAAAAGAAACGTCAACTGCGTTCATTTTCAGCAAACTTACCGTTTAAATATTTGTGTGAACATAACAAGATTCAACAACTGAGACATGAACTGAACACGTTCCACAGACATGTGACGAACAGAAATTCAATAATTTGTCCCTGAACAAAGGGGGGGTAAAAATCAAAAGTAACAGTCAGTATCTGGTGTGGCCACCAGCTGCATTAAGTACTGTAGTGCATCTCCTCCTCATGGACTGCACCAGATTTGCCAGTTCTTGCTGTGAGATGTTACCCCATTTTCCACTAAGGCACCTGCATGTTCCTGGACATTTCTGGGGGGAATGGCCCTGGCTCTTCGCTGGCCATGGCAGAACACTGACATTCCGGTCTTACAAGAAATCCCGTACAGAACGAGCAGTAGGGCTGTTGGCACTGTCATGCTGGAGGGTCACGTCAGGATGCGCCTGCAGGAATGGTACCACATAAGGGAGGATGATATCTTCCCTGTAACGCACAGTGTTGAGATTGCCTGCAATGACAACAAGCTCAGTCCGATTATGCTGTAACACACCGCCCCAGACTATGACGGACCCTCCACCTCCAAATTGATCCCGCTCCAGAGTACAGGCCTCGGTGTAACGCTCATTTCTTCGACGATAAACATGATTCCGACCATCACCCCTGGTGAGACGAAACCGCGATTCGTCAGTGAAGAGCATTTTTTTTGCCAGTCCTGTCTGGTCCAGTGATGGTGGGTTTGTGCCCGCAGGCAACGATGTTGATGTCTGGTGAGGACCTGCCTTAGAACAGGCCTACAAGCCCCCACTCCAGCCTCTTTCAGCAGCTGTCTGTCCTGTCTCCCTGTAGTGCTGTCTTAGGCATCTCACAGTACAGACATCTGCAGTCCTCATGCCTCCTTGCAGCATGCCTAAGGCATGTTCACGTAGATGAGCAGGGACCCTGGGCATCTTTCTTTTGGTGTTTTTCCAGAGTCTGTAGAAAAGCCTCTTTAGTGTCCTAAATTTTCATAACTGTGACCTTAATTGACTACCGTCGGTAAACTGTTAGTGTCTTAACGACCGTTCCACAGGTGCATGTTCATTAATTGTTTATGGTTCAATGAACAAGCATGGGAAACAGTGTTTAAACTCTTTACAATTAAGTTTTGGGATTTTTAGAAATTGTCTTTGAAAGTCAGGTTCCTGAGAAAGGGATGTTTTTAATTTTTTGCTGAGTTTAGATGTTTGTGTGTATGTGTAGCAATGAATGAGACAAGGATGTCACAAGGATCATCCCTGTGTGTTTGTTTTCAAGACGCAGTGTGTTTGTAGACATGTCTGTATTTAACTATGCATGTCTGAGACTGTCACGTGCGTGCATTTTTGTGTGTCCTCCCTGGTGGTAGAGGAGAGGGAACTGAGAGCGCTGATTCAGGGCCCTGCTGACAGAGGTATAACTTTTCTCTCCTTCTTCCTCTTTCTCTCCCTTGTCTCCTTTCTGTCTCCCCTCTTTCTCTCTCTCTTCTTCCTCTCTCTCCCTTGTCTCCTTTCTGTCTCCCCTCTTTCTTTCTCTCTCTCTCTCTCCTGCTTCCTCCCTCTTTCTCTCCTTCCTCTCTCTCACTTTCTCCCTTCTGTCTCTCTCTTTCTCACTTTCTCCCTTCTGTCTCTCTCTCACTTTCTCCCTTCTGTGTCTCTCTCTCACTTTCTCCCTTCTGTCTCTCTCTTTCTCACTTTCTCCCTTCTGTCTCTCTCTTTCTCACTTTCTCCCTTCTGTCTCTCTTTCTCACTCTCTCCCTTCTGTCTCTCTCTTTCTCACTCTCTCCCTTCTGTCTCTCTCTTTCTCACTCTCTCCCTTCTGTCTCTCTCTTTCTCACTCTCTCCCTTCTGTCTCTCTTCTCACTCTCTCCCTTCTGTCTCTCTCTTTCTCACTCTCTCCTTTTCTGTCTCCTCTCTTCCTCTTTCTCACTCTCTCCTTTTCTGTCTCTCTTCCTCCCTCTCTTTGTCTCTGTCTGTGTGTGTAGGAGATGGCAATGCCAAAATGTCCAATGTCTACGTCAACAACAGTCATGGGGTGGACGATGATGACTTCTATGACCGAAACTTGGCTCTCTTTGAGGTTAGAGCATCAATTAATCAATAAATAGTGTTTGATGCGCTCTGTTTTATGAGTGTCTCGTCATGTCTTCATCTCTTCCTATTTTCTCTCTCTTCCCCCCCTTCCTGCAGGAGGAGATGGACACTAGGCCGAAGGTATCTTCTCTCCTCAACCGTCTGGCCAACTACACCAACCTGACCCAGGGGGCCAGGGAGCACGAGGAGGCAGAGAGCATAGGAGAGAAGAGAAAGGCCCACAAGGTACACTCCACTCTGACCCCTTTTCTCCCTTTGCCTGGCATGGTACTTTGATCCCTGGCAGTAATATCTAAGCGCTGTGATTCCCATGATGCTTTCAGGTTGTACTTTTGACTCCCTTGTTACTGACGACTCCACCCTTACTGCACTGACTTACAGCACCATACAGGTACTGTAGAAGAGAATAGACCCAGGAATGTAAGATGTCTGACCTAATATAATCACACCTAGCACGTCCCTGAACTTCCGGCGCCGACAGAGATGGCCGCCTCGCTTCACGTTCCTAGGAAACTATGCAGTTTTTTGTTTTTTTTTACGTGTTATTTCTTACATTAGTACCCCAGGTCATCTTAGGTTTCAGTACATACAGTCGAGAAGAACTACTGAATATAAGATCAGCGTCAACTCACCATCAGTACGACCAAGAATATGTTTTCCGCGACGCGGATCCTGTGTTCTGCCTTACAAACAGGACAACGGAATGGATCGCATGCAGCGACCCAAAAAAACGACTCCGAAAAAGAGGGAAACGTAGCGGTCTTCTGGTCAGACTCCGGACAAGGGCACATCGCGCACCACTCCCCAGCATTCTTCTTGCCAATGTCCAGTCTCTTGACAAGGTTGATGAAATCCGAGCAAGGGTAGCATTCCAGAGGGACATCAGAGACTGCAACGTTCTCTGCTTCACGGAAACATGGCTTACTGGGAAGACGCTATCCGGGGCGGTGCAGCCAGCGGGTTTCTCCATGCATCGCGCCGACAAAAACAAACATCTTTCTGGTAAGAAGAGTGGCGGGGGCGTATGCCTCATGACTAACGAGACATGGTGTGATGAAAGAAACATACAGGAACTCAAATCCTTCTGTTCACCTGATTTAGAATTCCTCACAATCAAATGTAGACCGCATTATCTTCCAAGAGAATTCTCTTCGATTATAATCACAGCCGTATATATCCCCCCCCAAGCAGACACATCGATGGCTCTGAACGAACTTTATTTAACTCTTTGCAAACTGGAAACCATTTATCCGGAGGCTGCATTCATTGTAGCTGGGGATTTTAACAAGGCTAATCTGAAAACAAGACTCCCTAAATTTTATCAGCATATCGATTGCGCAACCAGGGGTGGTAAAACCTTGGATCATTGTTACTCTAACTTCCGTGACGCATATAAGGCCCTGCCCCGCCCCCCTTTCGGAAAAGCTGACCACGACTCCATTTTGTTGATCCCTGCCTACAGGCAGAAACTTAAACAAGAGGCTCCCACGCTGAGGTCTGTCCAACGCTGGTCCGAACAAGCTGACTCCACACTCCAAGACTGCTTCCATCACGTGGACTGGGACATGTTTCGTATTGCGTCAGATAAAAATATTGACGAATACGCTGATTCGGTGTGCGAGTTCATTAGAACGTGCGTTGAAGATGTCGTTCCCATAGCAACGATAAAAACATTCCCTAACCAGAAACAGTGGATTGATGGCAGCATTCGCGTGAAACTGAAAGCGCGAACCACTGCTTTTAATCAGGGCAAGGTGTCTGGCAACATGACCGAATACAAACAGTGCAGCTATTCCCTCCGCAAGGCTATTAAACAAGCTAAGCGTCAGTACAGAGACAAAGTAGAATCTCAATTCAATGGCTCAGACACAAGAGGCATGTGGCAGGGTCTACAGTCAATCACGGACTACAAGAAGAAACCCAGCCCAGTCACGGACCAGGATGTCTTGCTCCCAGGCAGACTAAGTAACTTTTTTGCCCGCTTTGAGGACAATATAGTGCCATTGACACGGCCTGCAACGAAAAAATGCGGTCTCTCCTTCGCTGCAGCCGAGGTGAGTAAGACATTTAAACGTATTAACCCTCGCAAGGCTGCAGGCCCAGACAGCATCCCCAGCCGCGCCCTCAGAGCATGCGCAGACCACCTGGCCGGTGTGTTTACGGACATATTCAATCAATCCCTATACCAGTCTGCTGTTCCCACATGCTTCAAGAGGGCCACCATTGTTCCTGTTCCCAAGAAAGCTAAGGTAACTGAGCTAAACGACTACCGCCCCGTAGCACTCACTTCCGTCATCATGAAGTGCTTTGAGAGACTAGTCAAGGACCATATCACCTCCACCCTACCTGACACCCTAGACCCACTCCAATTTGCTTACCGCCCAAATAGGTCCACAGACGATGCAATCTCAACCACACTGCACACTGCCCTAACCCACCTGGACAAGAGGAATACCTATGTGAGAATGCTGTTCATCGACTACAGCTCGGCATTCAACACCATAGTACCCTCCAAGCTCGTCATCAAGTTCGAGACCCTGGGTCTCGACCCCGCCCTGTGCAACTGGGTACTGGACTTCCTGACAGGCCGCCCCCAGGTGGTGAGGGTAGGCAACATCTCCTCCCCGCTGATCCTCAACACGGGGGCCCCACAAGGGTGCGTTCTGAGCCCTCTCCTGTACTCCCTGTTCAGCCACGACTGCGGCCACGCACGCCTCCAACTCAATCATCAAGTTTGCGGACGACACAACAGTGGTAGGCTTGATTACCAACAACGAATAGACGGCCTACAGGGAGGAGGTGAGGGCCATCGGAGTGTGGTGTCAGGAAAATAACCTCACACTCAACGTCAACAAAACTAAGGAGATGATTGTGGACTTCAGGAAACAGCAGAGGGAACACCCCCCCTATCCACATCGATGGAACAGTAGTGGAGAGGGTAGTAAGTTTTAAGTTCCTCGGCATACACATCACAGACATACTGAATTGGTCCACTCACACTGACAGCGTTGTGAAGAAGGCGCAGCAGCGCCTCTTCAACTTCAGGAGGCTGAAGAAATTCGGCTTGTCACCAAAAGCACTCACAAACTTCTACAGATGCACAATCGAGAGCATCCTGGCGGGCTGTATCACCGCCTGGTACGGCAACTGCTCCGCCCTCAACCGTAAGGCTCTCCAGAGGGTAGTGAGGTCTGCACAACGCATCACCGGGGGCAAACTACCTGCCCTCCAGGACACCTACACCACCCGATGTTACAGGAAGGCCATAAAGATCATCAAGGACATCAACCACCCGAGCCACTGCCTGTTCACCCCGCTATCATCCAGAAGGCGAGGTCAGTACAGGTGCATCAAAGCTGGGACCGAGAGACTGAAAAACAGCTTCTATCTCAAGGCCATCAGACTGTTAAACAGCCACCACTAACATTGAGTGGCTGCTGCCAACACACTGTTATTGACACTGACCCAACTCCAGCCACTTTAATAATGGGAATTGATGGGAAATGATGTAAATATATCACTAGCCACTTTAAACAATGCTAACTTATATAATGTTACTTAGCTTACATTATTCATCTCATATGCATACGTATATACTGTACTCTACATCATCGACTGCATCCTTATGTAATACATGTATCACTAGCCACTTTAACTATGCCACTTTGTTTACTTTGTCTACATACTCATCTCATATGTATATACTGTACTCGATACCATCTACTGTATGCTGCTCTGTACCATCACTCATTCATATATCCTTATGTACATATTCTTTATCCCCTTACACTGTGTATAAGACAGTAGTTTTGGAATTGTTAGTTTACTTGTTGGTTATCACTGCATTGTCGGAACTAGAAGCACAAGCATTTCGCTACACTCGCATTAACATCTGCTAACCATGTGTATGTGACAAATAAAATTTGATTTGATTTTATGATTTGATTTGATTTGGATATGATCAGGAGTTTTTATTTTTTGGAAAATGCTTTGCTACTGTGTTCACTAATGAACAGGACCCTCATATCTAATGCCATTTGTGTCTCCCAGTCTCCGCAGATGGGTACGTTCATGGGGTTGTATCTGCCCTATCTACAGAACATGCTTTTGTTACGTTGTGCATTAATGATCACTATTCTCCTGTGTGTCTATCCCAGTCTCCCCAAATGGGTACGTTCATGGGGGTGTACCTGCCATGCCTGCAGAACATCTTCGGGGTGATCTTGTTCCTGCGTCTCACTTGGGTGGTGGGAACTGCCGGTGTGCTGCAAGCTCTCTGCATCGTCTTCATATGCTGCTGCTGCGTGAGGATAATACACACACACACACACACACACACACACACACACACACACACACACACACACACACACACACACACAAACACACACAGAGTTTTGAATCCACAAATCACATTACTGTCAAGAAGAATTCAAACATTTCCTAGGTCATGGATATATGGACACTTATGGATACAAGACACACCTTCCTCTGACCTTTGCTGTATTAACAATGACCGTTACAACAGGTGGGCTTAAGTTATGTTAGTAGATTGCCATGTTTCGGTATAGAGGTGCAGCACACGTCTACTCCTGGCAAACACACACACACACGGTAGAGGCAACACACACGGACAGATGCAGACACGCATACACACATTTTTACATTTTGGTGATTTAGCAGACAATTATCCAGAAAGTGTTTAAGATAAAGAGAACAGGAGATAATTGGAACAGGCCTGTTAAGAGCAGTGCCCTGTAGATCGTGATTAGTGAGTATCTTTATGTGTATCGATATATGCATGATACAGCTACTGCTCCTCTCTCATTCTGCAGACTTTACTGACTGCTATCTCAATGAGTGCCATCGCCACCAATGGAGTTGTACCAGGTATTCCCTCCATCCATCCATCCATCTCTCCCTACCTCCATCTCTTCATCCCTCTCTCATCCATCCCTCTCTCTATCCATCCCTCTCTCTCTTCATCCCTCTCTCCATACATCCATCTCCCCCTACCTCCATCTCCTCATCCCTCCCTCCATCCATCCATCCATCTCTCCCTACCTCCATCTCTTCATCCCTCTCTCATCCATCCCTCTATCCATCCCTCTCTCTCTTCATCCCTCTCTCCATACATCCATCTCCCCCTACCTCCATCTCTTCATCCCTCCCTCCATCCATCCATCTCTCCCTACCTCCATCCCTCTCTCTCTTGATCCCTCTCTCCATACATCCATCTCTCCCTACCTCCATCCATCCATCTCCCCCTACCTCAATCTCTTCATCCCTCTCTCCATCCATCCATCTCCCCCTACCACCATCTCTTCATCCCTCTCTCTCTTCATCCCTCTCTCCATACATCCATCTCCCCCTACCACCATCACTTCATCCCTCTCTCTATCCATCTATCTTTCGCTCTCTTTCTCTCCATCCCTCTATCCATCTCTCCCTCCATCCCTCTGTCTTGTTGTCATCCAAGTATATGTTTAATGTTTGTTATTGTTTAAAAATGCTGGTTACTTTCTCCAGACTTCCCAGGTTTTCAGGAATTTTGGAAAAGTGATCTGAATTTTGCAACTCTGTCTCAGTGATGTCTGTATGTGTCAGACCTGGGTATTTAAAAATACTTGTAGCTTTTGGTTTAGTCTGCCTGAACTGCCGGGTGGGCGGAGTCTGGCAGTTTCCCAACTATTCTATCGCTTCCACTGCGCCAGGCAGAATAAAGATAAAATATTTCAAATGATTTCAAATGATATTTGAACCCGGGGTTAGGTTTGTCTGTTCATTCTAACGTCTGATTTGCCTCTCCCCTCTCTGACTGTACACATTGAGACATGGTGTCCTCACCCAGAAATACCATTCACCACTAGTAAAACTATAGACATAGAATGAGTAATTATACACACATAATAAAATCATTCTAATTCTGAGTGAAACAACATTTACGCCGGAAATATCCCAAATGTCAAAGTTGTCGTTGAACAATTCTAACATTCTTGTGATATTTGAATATGAAGCAAATCAATTTCAGTTGATTTGAACTATTCCATATGATAACATTGTAGTTAGAATCAGTAAGGGGCTCTATGTCAAGACAAAACCCTTGCTTCTATCTGCAAAGTTACATTTCCTCCATTGATCTCCTCCCTCATCTATGGGCCTGGTCAAAAGTAGTGCACTGCATAGGGAATAGGGTGCCATTTGGGACCTATGTTTATTGGTAAAATCTTAGTGTGTTGTCTCTCATTATCATAATACTGTACTATTCTACTTTTCTCTGTTATCCTCTTCCATAATGCCCATAATGATACTAACACCCATTCTTCTCTTCACTTCTCTCCCTCCCACCCCCTCCTTCCTCCCACCTCCTTCTCCATCCCTCTCCTCTCTATCTCTTCCTCCCAACCTTCTCCTCCCCTACCCTCTCTCTCCCCCTCTTCTCTCCTCTCCAGCGGGTGGTTCCTACTTCATGATCAGTCGTTCTCTGGGGCCAGAGTTTGGGGGGGCGGTGGGGCTGTGCTTCTACCTGGGCACCACATTTGCCGGGGCCATGTACATCCTGGGAGCCATCGAGATCCTGCTGGTGGGTGGGAGAACCTTCGTTGCCCGTTCCTCTTCCTTACCGTCATCCTCATTATAACCATCATTTATAATATAATAATAATAATATATGCCATTTAGCAGACGCTTTTATCCAAAGCGACTTACAGTCATGTGTGCATACATTCTACGTATGGGTGGTCCCGGGGATCGAACCCACTACCCTGGCGTTACAAGCGCCATGCTCTACCAACTGAGCTACAGAAGGACCACAACTACCACCATCTAATTACTCTGACGTTCATTATCATGGTTATTGTCATGTTCATGTTGTCTGTATAAGTGTTCACATGACATGCACAGTTTTGTCAGCATGGACCTTCATATATATATATATATATATATCATATGAAACTCCAGCATCAACTCACCCTCACCAATCCAATATATCGTTTGATTTTGCGTGTCTGTTATCTTACCCTCTCTCGCTCTCCTCCTACCCCCAGATGTACATTGCCCCGTGGGCGGCCATCTTTGTCTCCGGCAGTCCGGACGGTGAGGGAGCAGCCATGTTGAACAACATGAGGGTCTACGGATCAATCTTCCTCCTCCTCATGGCATTACTGGTCTTTGTCGGCGTCAAATATGTCAACAAGCTTGCGTCCGTCTTCCTGGCCTGTGTCATCATCTCCATCCTGTCCATCTACACCGGAGCGCTGGTCTCCGCCTTCAGCCCGCCCACTTTCCCGTGAGTTCCTCCATTGTGATCGTAGAGCGGTTTGATTGATAGATTCATGGTGTAATCGGAATTGATTATGGGTTGCAAAGAAACAAGAAACTAATCTGATGTGTTTCCATTGGCATGCCTGATTTACACTTTCACCGCCCGTAACACCAGTGAGAAACCTGAGAACGTTGTAACCGCTCTCATTGAGACATACACGTACCCGTATTGACCCATTCTCAAGACTTTCACACCACTCTTACTGCCAAACACTTCAACTTGACTGATGCCCTAATTGACCATCCGTTCACTGTCATCTCTGTGATTGACCAATCCCGTGCTCTAATCTTCTCCTCCCTCCTCCTCAGGGTGTGTATGCTGGGTAACCGTACCCTGTCAGGACACATCCTGCATGATGGTCCCTGTGCCAAGACCACCCTGCCCAAAGAACCACCCAGACCTGTGGATACCAACCTCACACTCGCTGGTAAAACTGTCAATATTACCTTTCAATTTGGAAAAATGACATAGTCAATTATAAAGAGATTTTTTTATTTTATGTTAACCCTCATGTTCTCTCGGTCCATTCTGTTTCACATCTCACTATGGGACATGCCCACTTGCGGCTCATTTGCTGAAGCCTTAATCAATCACGCCTAACAGGCCAATCAAGGCTTTGAAGGTGTTAGATCTGCCTGCCATTCGATCACTGTTAGAATTCCTCATTCTCCACCTCTTTGCTCGCTTGTTCATTATCGTCCCCAATATCAACTAATCAACCATTTCTTCTAGGAAATGGCACGGTGCCGTCAACCTTTGATCTATCCCTGCCCTCATCTGAGGCGACCACGACCCTGTGGTTGCAGTTCTGTGAAGGCCCAGACCTCAACGCTTCCTGTGACTACTACTTTAACCTCAGCAACATCTCTGAGATACCTGGCATACCAGGCCTGTCCAGTGGAGTTATCACAGGTACATTCTCTGTCTCTCACACTCTCTCTCTCGCTCTCTTTCTCTCTAATAATTAGTATTCTCTCCATAGAGAACATATGGAGTGTTTACCTCAGTAAAGGGGACGTCCTGGAGAAAGGGTCACTCCCCTCGCCCAGACCCGTCCACCCACCCACCAATCGGCTGCCCTATGTCTTCGCTGACATCACCACCTCCTTCACGCTATTGGTGGGAATCTTCTTCCCCTCAGTCACAGGTATATTTCCTCCTCTGTTCGTCTCTCCTGATCCCAGTACCTCCCGATCCCCTTGGACCTCTTGATATTGGTAGATCTGAATCGTTAGAAGCAGTGCAGTGGTGGAGCTCCCACCATGGTGCTTCCAGCTCTGCGGAGACAGAGACGAGTTGTAGGGAGAGATTTGGGACAGGCTGATCCAGCTGTAAAATAATTTGTCATAGATTCATACACCAACTCTGTCTCTCTCGCTCTTTCTTTCTCTCTCCATCCTCACAATTCCTCCCTCTTCTCCCCCCTCCAGGTATAATGGCTGGTTCTAACCGGTCTGGGGACCTGAAAGATGCTCAGCGCTCCATCCCCATAGGAACCATTATGGCCATCCTCACTACCTCCCTCGTCTGTATCCTTCACTGTGGACTATAAAGATTTTGGATTTTTAATTGAGAATCGTTTCCATATTAACTCTGTTTGCGTCCGAATTCACACCCTAATCCGTACATAGTGCACTACATTTGACTAGGGCTCTTGTCAAAAGTAGTGCAGTGTGTAGGTGTAGGGGGCAATTTCAGACACCCAAGGACAACAAAGCTGTTGTATTTTTAATTGAAAATGTCACATGTAAACTCTGTCCTAGTCATAGAATTAGAATCATTCTAGTTACACACACCTGCATGGTGCTTAGTGTGTGGTAATGGGACAGACTGTGTTGTGGTTCAGGTGTGATGTGACTAGTGGGTTATTTACCTGAGTGGCCTGGCCAGACCTGAGCAGTGTGGTGCCTGAGCAGTGTGGTGCTGTTTGGAGCCTGCATCGAAGGAGTGGTGCTCAGAGATAAGTTAGTATATTGTTGTCTTTCTCTCTCTGTGTGTGTGTGTGTGTGTGTGTGTGTGTGTGTGTGTGTGTGTGTGTGTGTGTGTGTGTGTGTGTGTGTGTGTGTGTGTGTTTTTCAGGGTGGCGTTCATTTAAATTGAGTCAATTTAGGAAGTAAATTGAAATTGGTGTGTCTTGGCCTTCTTAGGTAACTGACAGGTAATTGACCTGTCTGTCTGTAGGTTTGGAGACTTAGATCAGTTAGTGTGACTTCACTGTCTGTCTATCTGAAGGTTTTGAGACTCGTTGAAGTCGCACTAACTGACCTGTCTGTTGTTCTAAAGGTTTGGAGACTCTGTAAAGGGAAACCTGGTAGTGGGCACCTTGTCTTGGCCCTCCCCCTGGGTCATTGTGATTGGCTCCTTCTTTTCGACGTGCGGCGCTGGCCTCCAGTCACTGACGGGCGCTCCCCGCCTCCTCCAGGCCATTGCCAAGGACAACATCATCCCCTTCCTCAGGGTGAGATAAATAAACAAGTGTTGTAGTATATATAGCTCTTCTTTCTCTCTCATTCCTCTCTCACTCCTCTCTCTCGCTCTAATATTCTGTTCTCTCTGTCCAGGTGTTTGGTCATGGCAAGGCTAATGGAGAGCCTACCTGGGCTCTGCTCCTGACAGCTCTGATAGCTGAGCTGGGAATCCTCATTGCTTCTCTGGACCTGGTTGCACCCATCCTCTCCATGTGAGTGTGTGTTTCTTGGAGAGAGAAAGTGTGTGTGTGTGTGTGTGTGTGTGTGTGTGTGTGTGTGTGTGTGTGTGTGTGTGTGTGTGTGTGTGTGTGTGTGTGTGTGTGTGTGTGTGTGTGTGTGTGTGTGATTGTTTGTTGTCTGATTGTATGGATGCTGATTCAGTGCAGCCTGAGTCCCACATCTCCCTCTCTCTGTAGGTTCTTCTTGATGTGCTATCTGTTTGTGAACCTGGCCTGTGCTCTGCAGACGCTGCTGAGAACTCCCAACTGGAGACCACGCTTCTCCTACTACCATTGGTACACACACACACACACACACACATTGCACAGCTAACCTTGTGTGGACATACAATTCAGTCCCATTCAAAATCCTATTTTCCTTAACCTGTACCATAACCTTAACCTATCCCTAGCTCTTAAGCCTAACACTAATTCTAACCTTAAAACCAGTTATGCATTAGGGGGCGCTATTAAAAGTTTTGGATGAAAAACGTTCCTGTTTTAAACAAGATATTTTGTCACGAAAAGATGCTCGACTATGCATATAATTGACAGCTTTGGAAAGAAAACGCTGACATTTCCAAAACTGCAAAGATATTGTCTGTGAGTGACACAGAACTGATGTTACAAGCGAAACCCAGATAACAATCCAACCAGGAAGTGCCACATTTTTTGAAACCGCCTCATGCCAATGACTCCTTATATGGCTGTGAATGAGCTACGAATGAGCTTACGTTTTCCACGTATTCCCCAAGGTGTCTACAGCATTGTGACGTCTTTTTAGGCATTTCCATTGAAGAATGGAAAAGTTTGGCGTTATAGTTGTAGCATTTTCCGGTTGATTTCTCAGCCAAGCATGATGAAGAAACGGGAGCTATTTCGCCTACAAAAATAATATTTTGGGAAAAAAGGAACATTTGCTATCTAACCGGGAGTCTCCTGAGTGAAAGCATCCAAAGTTCTTCAAAAGTAAATTATTCAATTTGGTTGCTTTTCTTATTTTCGTGAAAATGTTGCCTGCTGCCAGCAGAGCTAGCATAGCATTATGCCATGATAAACTTACACAAATGCTTGTCTAGCGTTGGCTGTAATGCGTTGGCTGTAATGTTTGAAAATCTGAGATGACAGTGTTGTTAACAAAAGGCTAAGCTTGTGTTTGAATATATTTATTTCATTTCATTTGCGATTTTCTTGAATAGGAAAAGTTTCTAGGGGTATTTATGTCCGCTGCGTTATGCTAATGCATTTGAGGCTATGATTACGCTCCCGGATACGGGATTGCTCGTCGCAAGAGGTTATTAACCCTAAACACCCTAGAAATAGCATTTGACCTCGTGGGGACCTCGTCAAATTTTTGTGTTTACTCTTCTTGTGGATACTTCTGGTCCCCACAAGTATAGTTAAACACGTCCACACACACACACACACACACACACACACACACACATTCCATATACTCTATTTACATATCAACGTTTTATAAATAGAGAACTTTTCAAGTATTATTGATTATTTTCTATTTCTCTCAAGTCTGAACTTTTTTAGCCACTTTTTTAGTCACAAATGATGTGGTCTGTAACAAGTGTTTTCACATCAATGTTTGATGCAAGGAACCACTTTTACAAAATAAAATGTGTTACTTTTTGCCTTAGACAATCGGATATAAATGTAGGCTACACTCTGTCCATTGGCTTCTCTGCATATTCTAGCCTGTCTCAAAACCCAACCCTGGCCATTTAAGACTCTCCTGCCGGATGGTTGACCACCCTTGGTAGCCTATAAAATATTACAATTGATCCCATTCTGATCAGTCATTTTTGATTTTGTGATTATTGTACTATATAATTTTTTTTTTTTACTTGTCCATTCTTCTTGTCCGACAATAAAAAATTAAATAAAAACTTGTCATAATGTTAATTTTACTTGTCCCGGACAAGAGGGCAAGCATTAATGTTGAGCCCTGCGTGATGATGGATTATTCTCTCTCTCTCTCTCTCTCTCTCTCTCTCTCTCTCTCTCTCTAGGACCTTGTCATTTCTGGGTATGATCATCTGCTTGGCTCTGATGTTCATATCGTCATGGTACTATGCTATTGTTGCTATAGTGATTGCTGGCATGATCTACAAATACATCGAGTACCACGGGTAGGTTTCCATGGGGATCTACTGGAACAAACCAGTTGTGTGTGTTTCAGATTTTGTGGTGTGTGTGTGGGCTTGTGTGAATGGAGATCACAGAAATCCAATTATATATTTTGTGGAGGTGTTACATTCATAATTCAAAAGGAAGATGAATATATTTATACAAAGTGTGTGTGTGTGTATGAATCTCTTGAGTTGTCTTCATGTGTGTGTAGGAATCTCTAAGTTGTCTTCATGTGTGTGTGTTCCAGGGCAGAGAAGGAGTGGGGAGATGGTATTCGGGGTCTGTCCCTCAGCGCTGCTCGCTACGCCCTCTTGAGGTTGGAAGAGGGACCACCACACACCAAGAACTGGAGGTAAAGTATAGCAGTATACGGTTAACAGCGACTCATGCACAACCACCCATGTATATACACCCGATCTCACACCTTTACAATCTCTCTCTCTCTCTCCCCTCCAGACCCCAGCTCTTAGTTCTATTGAAGTTAGATGAGGATGCCTATGTCAAGTCTCCCCGCCTGCTAACCTTTGCATCTCAGCTGAAGGCAGGTAAAGGTCTGACCATTGTAGGGACCGTCATCACTGGAAACTATCTCCACAGCTACGGAGAGGCCCTGGCTGCAGAACAGGTTGGTCTCTCTTTTCTCTCTGTCTAGCACTCTTGGTGCATTTCTCTAGAAATGTTTTTTTTTTTATATACCTCTTCTGATTTTCGCCCCTCTTCCTCTCCCTTCTTTCAGGCGTCTAATTTTGTCTTTCTCTTTCAGACTCACATGATGGATCTGTAGGTGTATTGTGTTATAACATCTCTCTCTCTCCATTCCCTCTCACTATCCCTCCTCTCTCTCTCTCCCTATTTCCCATCTCTCTCGCTCTTTATTCACCCCCCCCTCCTGTAGACTCTGAAGCACCAGATGGACAAGGAGAAGGTGAAAGGGTTCTGTCAGTGTATTGTGGCTAACAAGGCCAGGGAAGGCATCAGCCACATGATCCAGTCCAGTGGGTTAGGAGGGATGAGGCACAACACTGTGGTTATGGGCTGGCCTCTGGCCTGGAGGCAGAGTGAGGATCCACAGTCCTGGAAGACCTTTATCAGTGAGTACAGGACAGGAGAGGTGTGCATGTGCGCTTTCTCGTCAGGCTTCAAGGCAAAAGCCATGATGTGAAAGAGAGAGGGGGGGGAGCAAGAGGGAATCATTGAATGGTACCATTACTGCCATCTGTTTGTCAAACATTGCAACTGGCCCTTTGAATTTGACTACCTGCCATCTAACTTTGAGACGTTGTGGTTTGAATAAACAGCGCCCCCTCTCTCTGTGTGTTTCCTCCAGACACGGTGCGTGTGACGACAGCGGCCCACCTGGCCCTACTTGTGCCCAAGAACATCTCTCTGTTCCCCGGCAACAGTGAGCCGTGCGCGGAGGGATACATTGATGTCTGGTGGATCGTCCACGACGGGGGCATGCTCATGCTACTGCCCTTCCTGCTGAGGCAACACAAGGTCAGAGAAATATTTAGTCATATCATGTCATCATCTTCTCGTAGAAAGGTTGTGTACACATGTAGCTGACGACGTTGTCGTGTTTCCGTCCCCAGGTGTGGCGTAAGTGTGCGATGCGTATCTTCACGGTGGCTCAGATGGAGGATAACTCTATTCAGATGAAGAAGGACCTGGCTACGTTCCTCTACCACCTCCGCATAGAGGCTGATGTTGAAGTGGTGGAGATGGTAGGTTTCTGCATAGACCCCAATAATAACTTGAGGCCCACGTACTTTACTCAAACGTTCATGTAAAAATGCCAATATATAATTTCAATATTGACCGCTAGCTAATAGCTATGTGTTAGGCTTTGTTCATTTGACCCATGAGAAACTGTCGTTCTCTCCTCTCTCCTCACTATCCCCTATTCTCTCCTCCCTTCTCCTGTCTCCCCATGCTCTCTCCCCTCTCCTCTGTACCCCCCTATTCTCTCCCTCCTCTGCTATCTCCATCTCCCCCTCTCCTATCTCCTCCCTCTTCTCTCTCCACCACCCCCCCTCCTCTCTCTCCACCTCAATCCCCCTCCCCCTCCTCTCTCTCCACCTCAATCCCCCCTCCCCATCTCCTCTCCTAGCATAACAGTGACATCTCAGCCTACACCTATGAGAGGACTCTGATGATGGAGCAGAGGTCTCAGATGCTCAGACAGATGAGGCTGTCCAAGTCTGACCGGGAGAAAGAGGTGCGGAGGCCTCAACAAGTGTGTTTGTTTCATAGTTCTGTTTCCATATGTGCGTGTGTGTGCGAAAATGAGAGAGAGAAAAAGTGTGTGTGCGTTCATCTTCACCTCATCTGCCTATTGTTGTTTTCCTTAGCGAGTTCGCTGGAGTATAGATGAAGTAAGTTTGCTGTCTGCTCGGTTAGTAATTGACTCCGAACTGTCTCGTAGACTACGTAGTCAACTTCAGACGTAATGCCCTACTCTATCCTGCAGCCTACATATTGCTAATGTCGCTAGACGTAAGCTGTCCTGTGTTGGAGAGTGTGTATCAGGGTCGTATTCATTAGGCACCGAACGGGAGAAAGCGGACTGAAACAGGGGGGGATGACCTAAACTTGTCTTATAAGAAACATCCGTTTTTGTTTTCCGTTCCAAAATGTTTTGCTACAGTGTGCCCTAATGAATATGACCATATAATAGGGCTGGGTGATATGTCCAAAGAATTATAGCTACAATTTGTTCGAACTTCTGGCTGATTCACAATATATACCTCAATATTTTTTACAGTTTCTCTAAATAGCCTTTGTTTCACAATTAAAGGTCAATACACATAATTTCAGACAGTCAGGAATAATCTTATGAATTTTGGGTTTGTAAAATTATACCTAGGCTAAATATAAGCCTTCCACAACCAAAAGACCCATTCATAATTGAATGATTTTATCAAAATAGTTGAACCTGCTTTTTTACAATAGTTACTGATCTGGCTTTTAAATCTGTATATGAAAATGCCAATTTTCTTACAAATGTAACCATGCACAATGCACGTCCACTAATTGTATCAAGCATTCTAGAAAATGAACACCGGTCTCATCTCTCAAACACAAAACCACGTGCTAGTGAGTAACCAGCTGATTTTAATATTTAAAGTCTCGTCAACTTAGATCTATTTGCTTGCTAACAAGGTAGAACAGTCTAACTGTTATGAATGCACCTTTCAGTCTGTCTCCAACTGTTTGAAAAACAGCCTGTTCACTTTTGGATATTTCAGTCAAGTAGCCTACCTGGATAAGATGCTTATTTTTCAGAATGAGGACATGTTGCCAATTCCTTATATAAATGTGTTTTTTTAATGGTCATTGCACATTTCTAAAACCCAGACTAGACAGCTAGCACGTAAGTCTGTGGACATTTCTAAAACCCAGACTAGACAGCTAGCACGTAAGTCTGTGGACATTTCTAAAACCCAGACTAGACAGCTAGCACATAACAGTCTGTGGACATTTCTAAAACCCAGACTAGACAGCTAGCACATAACAGTCTGTGGACATTTCTAAAACCCAGACTAGACAGCTAGCACATAACAGTCTGTGGACATTTCTAAAACCCAGACTAGACAGCTAGCACATAACAGTCTGTGGACATTTCTAAAACCCAGACTAGACAGCTAGCACATAACAGTCTGTGGACATTTCTAAAACCCAGACTAGACAGCTAGCACATAAGTCTGTGGACATTTCTAAAACCCAGACTAGACAGCTAGCACATAAGTCTGTGGACATTTCTAAAACCCAGACTAGACAGCTAGCACAGTTCAGTCTGTGGACATTTCTAAAAACCCAGACTAGACAGCTAGCACATAACAGTCTGTGGACATTTCTAAAACCCAGACTAGACAGCTAGCAGAAGGAGGGGCTTTGTATCTGCGAGTGGGAAGATTCACAGAAGGAGGGGCTTGGTGTCTGCAAGTGGGAAGGCACACAGCACAGAAGGAGGAGGGGCTTGGTGTCTGTGCAAGTAGGAAGGCACACAGCACAGAAGGAGGAGTGGCTTGGTGTCTGTGCAAGTAGGAAGGCACAGAAGGAGGAGGGGCTTGGTGTCTGTGCAAGTAGGAAGGCACACAGCACAGAAGGAGGAGGGGCTTTGTATCTGCGAGTGGGAAGATTCACAGAAGGAGGGGCTTGGTGTCTGTGCAAGTGGGAAGGCACACAGCACAGAAGGAGGAGGGGCTTGGTGTCTGTGCAAGTAGGAAGGCACACAGCACAGAAGGAGCAGGGGCTTTGTATCTGCGAGTGGGAAGATTCACAGAAGGAGGGGCTTGGTGTCTGTGCGAGTGGGAAGGCACACAGCACAGAAGGAGGAGGGGCTTTGTATCTGCGAGTGGGAAGATTCACAGAAGGAGAGGCTTTTGGTGTCTGTGCGAGTGGGAAGGCACACAGCACAGAAGGAGGAGGGGCTTTGTATCTGCGAGTGAGAAGATTCACAGAAGGAGAGGCTTGGTGTCTGTGCGAGTGGGAAGGCACACAGCACAGAAGGATGAGGGGCTTGGTGTCTGTGTGTGGGAAGGCACACATCACAGAAGGGGAGGGGCATGGTGTCTGTGAGTGGGAAGGCACACAGCACAGAAGGAGGAGGGGCTTGGTGTCTGTGAGTGGGAAGGCACACAGCACAGAAGGAGGAGGGGCTTTGTATCTGCGAGTGGGAAGATTCACAGAAGGAGGGGCTTGGTGTCTGTGCGAGTGGGAAGGCACACAGCACAGAAGGAGGAGGGGCTTGGTGTCTGTGTGTGGGAAGGCACACATCACAGAAGGAGGAGGGGCTTGGTGTCTGTGTGTGGGAAGGCACACAGCACAGAAGGAGGAGGGGCTTGGTGTCTGTGAGTGGGAAGGCACATATCACAGAAGGAGGAGGGGCTTGGTGTCTGTGTGTGGGAAGGCACACATCACAGAAGGAGGGGCTTGGTGTCTGTGTGTGGGAAGGCACACATCACAGAAGGAGGAGGGGCTTGGTGTCTGTGTGTGGGAAGGCACACATCACAGAAGGAGGAGGGGCTTGGTGTCTGTGAGTGGGAAGGCACACAGCACAGGAGGAGGGGCTTGGTGTCTGTGAGTGGGAAGGCACACAGCACAGAAGGAGCGAAGGAGACGAGACCAAAAAGACAGAATGCTCAAACATTACAAAATAACCTTGATGAAGGCATTTGGAACATCACGTTAAAACAAAAATTCTAATCAATTGGATATATCGCCCAGCCCTACCCTGTACTCAGTGACTTTGTGTCTTTTGTAGGTGTATCTCTCTCAGAGGGAGGGAGGGGGGGAGAGAGAGGGAGAATTTCTAAACGTGTGTTACACATTCTCTCCCCCAGGCACAGTTGGTAAAGGATCGTAACTCCATGCTTCGGCTAACCAGCATTGGTTCTGACGACGATGAAGACACCGACGGGGGTGGAGGCCCCACAGGAAATGCGGAAAAGGGAGGAGGAGCAGCCGGAGGAAGGGAAAGGGATGGAGGGATGTCAGCCTCTGAGAACAGACGAGTCCACATGACCTGGACTAAGGAGAAAGCCCTGCAGTACAGAGCTACACACTCCGGCTGTAGTACGCCAGAGGGCTTCAGAGATATGCTCAGTATCAGGCCGTAAGTCACACACACACACATGCATGAACACACACACACACACACACACACACACTTGAATGGAGACACATACAAACGGATGACTGTTGATGGTTGTTGTTATTAATGATGTCTCTCTCCCAGGGACCACTCCAACGTGCGGCGGATGCACACGGCCGTCAAGCTCAACGAGGTCATCGTCAACAAATCCCATGATGCTCGGCTGGTCCTGCTCAACATGCCGGGACCGCCACGGAACCCAGCCGGAGACGAAAACTGTATCCTTCACTTCCTACTTCCTGTTGACTGTGCTTCTCTTCCTGTGTACCAGGGTTGGACTCAATTCCACTTCAATCGATTTATTTTTCACCTCCTTAATTGAGTGAATTGAAAATGAACCAATAGCTGTGTGTTCTGTCATAGCTATAGTAGACGCAGTTGTAGTAGTTACAGTATTATGCTTTTTATTGTTATTGAGAAAACGTTTCCAGACCAGTCCTTAACCGATGGTCAGATATGGAATTTCTGGAAGTTCTAACTGAGGGATTGGAACGCGTTCTATTGGTCAGGGGTGGAGGAAGTGAAGTCATCACCATCTACTCCTGATTTGCTCACACAAACCAGCTATGTCAGAGCAGCCAATCACGTGGAAGAGAATGCTAAAGGAGGTGGGGCTAAGGAGCCCTGGGGGTGTGGCCCCTCTGTCAGACAGCAAAGATGGACTGTCATTGGCTGCAGCTTGGATAAACCCCTCCCATCTCTCCGCTGTCAGTCATTATTCCTAGGCTTCCCCATTCCACTAAAGACAAGCTACAAAAAGCCAACACGATTCCTCAAGTGAACATTGAGCGAAAGTTCTCATAATGTGTGTCTGTGTGTGTCTAAGTGTATGAGAGATATTAATCTCAACATATAATACAAAAAGGACCAGCCCACGTGACTAGACCAGGACAATTCCTGGTCCTGGTTATAGCTGATAACTAGGGCCCTAAGTATTCCCCCTGATCAGGTCACATGGTCAGGAAAAACTTCTGGCCTCCCACATAATGCACAATAATATACAGCAGTTGGATCAGGGACCAGTTTTTATGTCCCAAATGGCACCATGTTCCCCATAGTGCACTACTTTTGCACTAAATAGGGAATAGGGTGTGATTTTGGACTTACAATGTGTGAGCATGTATGGACCAATGGATGATAGTCATAATCTAGTAGACAGACAGACCATATAGAATCTAGAACATCCTAGAACATCTATATAGAATCTAGAAAATCAATATAGAATCTCGAACATTGTAGAACATCTAGATAGAATCTAGCACGTCCTAGAATGTCTACATATAATCTAGAATATTGATATAGAATCTAGAACACCCTGAAACAGTGAGTGTTCCACTGAGTGACTCAGGGTTTAGTTATAGAAAACGACAACAGGCGCGCTCTTCCAAAATCTACATGTCTAGCATGCTGGAGTGAAGCCGTGCATTCTACGTTGTATGGATTATTGGAACGCAGACCTGATGATGAGTGGATTGTGTGGTACGAGTGTGAGAAAATGTGTATGTTATGTATGTACAGTATGTATGTACATTGTGTAGGCTAGAGCTAGACAGAGAATGGACTTAGGTTCATATACTATTTGAAATCATTTGAAATACTTGAGCTATGCTTGATGGAACCAAAAGAATAGTGCCAAAACATGCAAACCCAACGTTTGGTATTGGTGTCTCCAACCAGGCAAAGCAGACAGACGCTCAAGAAGAAACATTTGAAATAGTACCCAGGTTTTGTGATACATTACAATAGCCTGCTGGTCTCTGATCTGTATTTGGGTCATTATCATTAAAACGGTTTTAAAATGTCTGTACCAAATTGAGTTACAAAACCATGATACATCTTAAAAAATCAACTATCATTCTGAGGAATAAGATGTCTAGTTTTGGGGAAAGTGTCTTATTTGAAATAAATTTCACATTTTCATCCAAATTCTCATTACCGAAATGCATCTGGATTAAATTCTCTGGTCTATTAAAAAATAATCTTTACAAAAATGTAACCTATTTGAATAAAACACCAAATATGTTGCCGTAGTTTGTCCATAAATCATACAAATGGTATTCTAGTTGGAGTTTACATTAAAGTATAATATTTATTAAGTACAAACAGTGTCTGTGGACGTCTCATTACTTATTCAAGTTCCTGTAAAACATTTTTAATAAAGTTTTATTCACCCATGATGCATCATCTAGAGGAGAAATCCTTATATGGGCACAAGTTGTTAATTTATTAGCTTGTATGCCTTCAGAATAAGGTTCTTATTCTCAAACACCCCCTTTACCCCACTTGGCCTTCTCATTACTGAAATGGCTAAAGAGCTCAAATAGGGGGGGAAACTAAGATTTTATAGTAATTGTATAATTTTATTTTCAGTGTTATGTTTAACTCGGCCGTTTTCATTAGGGAAGACATTTTTAAACAATATCTAAATATTGATTTGTTTATGACTTTTTTTTTTTTTTACTTTTAAAACTTATAGTAATGAGAATTTTGTGAAACTGTTGGTAAAATGCACAATATCTGATCAAAAAACCTAATCTCAGTGATTCAAGAGGATATGTGAAAAATTACACCATTTCTTGGGGGACAGTTTTGTGAGAATGACCCATTTGCTATAGCCAACTCCTCTAACAATACAGCCATAGGAGTTGGTTACAGCATAGACAGATCTGGGACCAGGCTGTCCTTGAATAGAGAGAGGTGTGAGTAAGACATGTAGTTCAGGACTTGGACTGCAAAAAGGTACATGTGTTGACAGCAATGGCTTCTAGTTTAGGTGTAAACATCCCCTAGATGTGTTTTCTCAAGGCGGGGTGCCAAATCAAGGCCTACCAAGTCAATATCAAGGGGGTGGTTCACTTTAAACACAACAGTAGTCAATTGAAGCCAAATTATTTCAGGTCTGCCCTGCTTGGTAAGGGAAAACTTGAGTGAGAGAGGTGTGGAAGGAAAGGAATGGATTGAAGTATTGTGAATGAGTAACAGTGTTGTAGGTAGCCATATTAGGTGTGTGTGTGTGGGGGGTTATTGTTGCACACTGGACCACTGTTGTAAAGAGACCATTACCCTGCATGCTGTTTAACATTTTTTTTGTCATTGCACTGTCAGTGAAAGGGAGTGATTGGAAGTTTGCGTGCGCGCTTGTGCGTGTGAGAGACGGTGATTTAAAAAATACAAATAAATCATCTTACGAGTTATCCTCCCCCTCACTATCTACCTATTAGTACATGCCTGTTCTGTTCCGTCAGCTTCTGCTGTGCTAACTGCCCTTTTATTTCCCAAATGGCACTCTACTTCATTTGTAGTGCACTATGTAGGGAATTAGGGTGCCATTTGGGGGACAAGCTGGCGGTATTTTATTCCACAATGCTTGTCTTCAATGTTCTCAATGTATTGACTTTATTGTACAGGGATTGATTATTTGTGTTCAATTGTTTTTCCTCCACCATTTGGTTTTGCTTGTACACAAAAACTAAGAGAAATCCCACGTTTTTTTTAATTACTTGAATATAAAACAATTTTTAAAAATGTTGCTTGAGAAAATGTGAATAAAACCAATTTTGAAATAAATATATCACCACTTGTCATGTTATGTGTCTATTCTGACATGGATATAGTAGAACATGTTCAAATAACAAATATAATTCTCTATCATAATTGATCAATTGTAGTTTAAAAAAAATAATACACACTTAACTTGACTCATTTGCATATTTGAAACTTGAGCCCGCGCTACGTCAACGTGCTTACGTCGCTCCGTGGAAATGATGTCACTTCCTCATGTTATCCCGGAAGCCGGTGCCATGTTGTGATTTTTGACGACTAAAAAATCATCACGGGCGAAGTTCAGAAAAGTGGGACAGAGCACATTTCGGGGTGAGAATGGAGGTAAGAACGAGAGTAGAAAGTTTTCAGTGGGGAATCACTTGTGTGGTCGGAATATCCAACCCTGTACAGGTTGGATCGCACAAGTGTCAACAATATTTGGTTTTCAAACACACAATGAATACACGCTCAGAAAGCCTGACATCATTCAGACCTAGCAAGCTAACTAGCTATTAGCCAACTCTTTCCTAGTTTGTCAGCATTGAGTAGAGCGCTTTAACCTCTGCTTTCTAAAAGTCCCTGAAGATTGAGATTAACTAACTACCTTATATGATCTTTGTGAGAAAGCTTGCTAGTAAACAGCAAGAAGGTGACAACAGGGAAATAATTTCCTCTGCCACTCTATTCGAGTTGTCTCTAAAATTAACGCGTGTCAATTGCTGTTTTTCTATGTTATTATTGACAGTGGGATTTTCCAAAGATGTGAAAGGCAGTTAGTAGTGGTTGTTGTAACATTTCTTTTAGGTTTTGTCCAGAGAATAAACGGTTAAAGCCTTTAATTTGGCGTGGTCTTTACTAGGCCATTGGGATAAACCATTTGAGAAAAGTGGGAGGGAGTGAAAGTCCATGTTGGATATCAGATGTTTATTTAATTCAATAATATATTGGTTTGTCATAATTGGAGTACATCGATTGTTACATGATGACAAACCGCTTTGAAATAAACTGTTTGTAAGCAAAATTCCGATATCCCAGACACCCTCCATTCCCGAACTGAAACCCGCCCCCAAGATCATGGGGATTCAATTCCAAATCCACAATTCTGGTTCCATTGATCAGCCTTGCTCGAACGCAGAGCGGCGGTGAGAAAGAACCGGACGAGCTAAATTCTTAAATGAATCAAGACAAGTCAAACTACGGTCATTTGCGGGATTCCATATATCGTATAATATTAGCCTTATGCTAGCTTGTGAGGATAAAATAGTTTGAGTTTGTTCTAGTGTAGTAATTTAGGTGTATAAATATAGCTAGCACAGGATTCGGTACCACCGCCTTGCGTCAGCATAGTAGGATAGCCACGCTAGCTAGTAACTAGACGGGTTATTTTTGGTATGAGTGACCGAGCTCTGGCGTGCACTGAGATAATTATTTCGCCATATGCATAGCAAACGTCCGCTTCGTTTTATACCTTAAAGTCGCTATGAATCCTGCATATTTCATGACAGAAATCTGAAGTCTGGGCTGTAGCCATTTTTGATTTATTCTTCATTGTTTGTACATTTCGTGATACTAAAACAGTCAGTGAGTGGTACAGTAGTTTTCGTTTATAGATTTGTTCCGCACTTCATCCAATTGCATTGTTTGAATGTCATACGAGGCGCCCTTAGAAAATGGACCTGAATTTTTACTCTGATCTAATGGATGGGACTGGGCAACACGGAGATCCAGAATTCCTGGACCCGGGGTCTTTCAATGGATTTGACAATAAGGTGACCGACAACAAGAGCTCTGTGTGTGTGTGTGTGTGTGTGTGTGTGTGTGTGTGTGTGTGTGTGTGTGTGTGTGTGTGTGTGTGTGTGTGTGTGCGCGCGCGCGCTCAATGGAGACATCTATGACCCCCACAAATACTCAGAAGTCTTATAACTGCATATTAGAGCTTGGTTGAATATGTGGTAGCTACAACACATGTGTAATGTATTGGCTGATGTGGCGAGGTGAGCTGTGGTCATTGGGATATTTACTATGTGAAAAGTATGCTGGGTGTGTGGTTGTTGTAAGGTTTGATGAGGTGTTGTTGATGCTATGCATGATGTCATTGACTTTATAAACATGATGATGATGCTGCTCATTGTTATGTGGTGATGATGGTTTGACCCGTGTGTGTGCTTTATGTTTCAGTTCCCTGGAGGCAGTGACAACTTCCTGACCATCAGCGGGGCAAGCCATCCGTTCCTCGCCTCCTCTGAGGTAGCTACTCAAACCTACCACTTCACTCTCTTTTCTAAACATGCTCTCCCTCTCTTTTTCCTCTCCCCTATCCTGTTTCTGTCTACAAATCCTCAAACAATCTGCAGTTATTCACACACCACTAACATACAGTATAGCAGGTGAGGATGTCTCATACTTGACATCGTTTCATACTTACAATGACATACATTTACATTTAAGTCATTTAGCAGACGCTCTTATACTTCTCCCCGCCCTCTTTCCTCTCCACCCCTTTCTTCCTTACCATCTCCCCCCATCCCTTACCCTCTCTTCTCCCCCTTCTCATTCCTCTCCATTCTATCCCTCCCCTCAACAGACATTCCACACCCCCAGCCTGGGCGATGAGGAGTTTGAGATCCCCCCCATCTCCCTGGATCCGGACCAGGCCCTCACTGTGTCTGATGTAGTGGCCCACTTCGGAGAGCTCTCGGACGGGGAGCGCGGTGGCCTGTCCACCCCCGGGAATGCGGTGGTGGGGGGAGACGACCCGTCCTTCGCCATGACCTTTGTCAACCCACATTCGGGGTCACAGGGGCTAGAACACCATCTTAGTCTGGGGGTCATCAGTCAACCTGGTGGAGGAGGGGCCATGCTGGGGTCTGCTCTGGGGATGGTGAGAACCATAGAGATACATTTCAATGAATAAATATTATCTGACCAATATGGCCGTCCTGTAGTCTCGTTGCCCGGAATTCCAATCACCATTCTAGTGTTTTATTTAATTCTGTGAGGACTACAATATTTTATTTAGCTTGTAATACTCAGCCCTTGTCTGTTTATGAACCCCACCTCTTTTCCAGGATCTGGGACACCCCATTGGTTCCCAGTTCAGCAGCTCCTCCCCAATGACCATAGACGTCCCGCTGAATGACATGGGACACGGCCTGTTGGGACACAATCAGCTGACCACCATGGACCAATCAGAGTTCAGCTCACAGCTGGGGCTCAGCCTGGGGGGCGGGGCCATCCTGGCGTGCTCGCAGTCGCCTGACCAACCACTATCGGCCGCTGCTTCACCCGTTGGTTCACTACAGGATGACGACATGGACGACTTCAGACGGGTCAGTCCTATTGGTCAATCTTTCTGTCATGTCTGTCTATTAGTGGATTAGTCTCTGTTGGTCTTGTTTGTTAGTCTTTCTGTTGTAATGCAATTCTCAATTTTGTGTTTACAGTGCATTTAGAAAGTATTCAGACCCCTTGACCTTTTCCACATTGTTACAGTACAGCCTTATTCTAAAATGTATCAAATAATTTTTTCCCCTCATCAATCTGCACACACTATCCCATAATGACATTTCAGCAAAAACAGGTTTAGAAATTTAGCAGAAGTATTCAAAAATAAAAATGATAATACATTAACGTAAGTATTCAGACCCTTTACTCAGTACTTTGTTGAAGCACCTTTGGCAGCGACGACAGCCTCAAGTCTTCTTGGGTATGACTCTACAAGCTTGGCACACCTGTATTTGGGGAGTTTCTTCCATTCTTCTCTGCAGGTCCTCTCATGCTCTATCAGGTTGGATGGGGATCGTCGCTGCACAGCTATTTTCAGGTCTCTCCAGAGATGTTTGATCAAGTTCATGTCCGGCCTCTGGCTGGGTCACTCGAGGACATTGAGACTTGTCCCGAAGCCACTCCTGCATTGTCTTGGTTGTGTGCTTAGGGTCGTTGTACTGTTGGAATGTGAACCTTTGCCACAGTCTGAGGTCCTAAGCAGGTTTTCATCAAGGAACTTTCTGTACTTTTCTCCGTTCATCTTTCCCTTGATCCTGAATAGTCTCCCTGTCACTGAAAAACATCTTGACAGCATGATGCTGCCACAACCATGCTTCACCGTAGGGATTATGCCGGGTTTCCTCCAGACGTGATGCCTCCACCACCATGCTTCGCTGTAGGGATGGTGCCAGGTTTCCTCCAGACGTGATGCTGCCACCAACATGCTTCACTGTAGGGATGGTGCCGGGTTTCCTCCAGGCGTGATGCTTGGCATTCAGGCTAAAACATTCAATCTTAGTTTCATCAGACCAGACAATCTTGTTTCTCATGGTCAGAGTCCTTCAAGTCCCTTTTGGCAAACTCCAAGCGGGCTGTCATGTGCCTTTTACTGAGGAGTGGTTTCTATCTGGCCACTCTACTGTAAAGTCCTGATTGGTTGAGTGCTGCAGAGATGGTTGTCCTTCTGGAAGGTTCTCCCATCTCCACTGACAGAGCTCCAGACTTCCTCTGAGTGACCATCAGGTTCTTGGTCACCTCCCTAACCAAGGCCCTTCTCCCTCGGTTGCTTAGTTTAGCCGGGCGGCCAGCTGTAATAAGTCTTGGTGGTTCCGTACTTCTTCCATTTAAGAATGATGGAGGCCACTGTGTTCTTGGACCTTCAGTGCTACAGAAATGTTGTTGGTACCCTTGCCAAGTTCTGTGCCTCGTCACAATCCTGTCTTGGAGCTCTACAGACAATTCCTTCGACCTCATGGCTTGGTTTTGGCTCTGACATGCACTGTCAACTGTGGGACCTTTTTATATAGACCGGTGTGTGCCTTTTCTAAATCATGTCCAATCAATTGAATTTACGACAGGTGGACTCCAATCAAGTTGTAGAACCCTCTCAAGGATCATCAAGGGAAACAGGATGCACCTGAGCTCAATTCCAAGTCTCATAGAAAAAGGATCTGAATACTTATGTAAATAAGGTATTTCTGTTTTTTTTATTTCCAATAAATTTGCAAATATTTCTAAAAACCTGTTTTCGCTTTGTCATTATGGGGTACTGTGTGTATATTGATCAGGACATTATTTATTTAATCCATTTTAGAATATGGCTGTAACGTAACAAAATGTGTAAAGTGGGAGGGCTCTGAATACTTTTCTGAATGTACTTTATATTCAAGTACTTTGATCAATGTATAGGAAACTGTTTTTCTGTTTTCTCTCTGTATTTCTCGTCTCTCTCCCAATCTCTCTCGCCTATTCTAATTCAGCAGAGTGTGTTGGTGGAGTCCCCTGTCTCTCTCGGCGTCATCTCCCTCGATCCCTCTCTCTCCGATTCCCCCATACCTTCCTCCGCTCCGTCTTTCAGCACCCCTCCTACCCTCGTCCGGAGAGGGGGAGCGGTCGGAGGAGGGAAGAAAGGGAAGAGGAGGAAAGACCCCAACGAGCCCCAGAAGCCAGTATCGGCCTACGCTCTATTCTTCAGAGACACACAGGCAGCCATTAAGGGACAGAACCCTAACGCCACCTTCGGAGAGGTGTCCAAGATAGTGGCCTCCATGTGGGAAAGTTTGGGGGACGAGCAGAAACAGGTAAACATTAACGTGCAAACGAACACACTCATGCAGACATTCAAACGCACATGTTCACATTCACTATACAAGAACATATGTAGATATGAATAATGTATACTGAACAAAAATATAAACGCATCATGTAAAGTGTCGGTTACATGAGCTGAAATAAAAGATCCCAGAAGTGTTCCATACGGACAAAAAGCTTATTTCTCTCAAGTTTTGTGCACAAATTTGTTTACGCCTTTTAGTGAGCATTTCTATGCTATAATCCATACACCTGACAGATGTGGCATATCAAGAAGCTGATTAAACGACATGATCATTACACAAGTGCACCTTGTGCTGTGGACAATAGAAGGCCAGTCTAACATGTGCAGTTTTGTCACACAACACAATGCCAATGATGTCTGAAGTTTTGAGGGAGCATGCAATTGTCAAGCTGACTGCAGGAATGTCCACCAGAGCTGTTGCAAGAGAATTTAATGTTATTTTCTCTACTATGTGCCGGCTCCAAAGTGATTTTAGAGAATTTGGCAGTACGTCCAACCGGCCTCACAGCCGCACACAACTTGTAACCATGCCAGACCAGGACCTCCACATCCATCTTCTTCACCTGCACAAACTGTCAGACCCACTCAGGGAAGCTAATCTGCGTGCTCGTCGTCCTCACGACAAAGCCTATTCCCCCTCAGGAGACTGAAAAGATTTGGCATGGGTCCTCAGATGCTCAACAGGTTCTACAGCTGCTCCATCGAGAGCATCCTGACTGGTTGCATCACTGCCTGGTATGGCAACTGCTCAGCCTCTCACCGCAAGGCACTACAAAGGGTAGTGCGTACTGCCCAGTACATCGCTGTGGCCAAGCTTCCTGCCACCCAGCACCTCTATACCAGGCGGTGTAAGAGGAAGGCCTTAAAAATTGACTCCAGCCACCCTAGTTATAGACTGTTCTCTCTTATACCGCACAGCAAGCGGTACCTGAGTGCGAAGTCTAGGTCCAAAAGGCTTCACTTTAACTTTACCTACATGTACATATTACCTCGACTAACCTGTGCCCCCACACACTGTATATATGTATTCCCGAGATGGCATAGCAGTTCAGACGTCTTTTCCCCTTGTCGTGTCCTGTGTATATATATATATATTTACAACTTTTTTTCACATACATTTTATTTTCCATCAACTCATCTTCAAAACACTCTCCTGCAACCCGCCTCACGAATTTATATTTATAAATAAGTATTATTTACCTCAAATCTGCAATCCTCCAAGAAGCTAGCCAGAAACTCCAAGAAGCTAGCCAGAAACTCCAAGAAGCTAGCCAGAAACTCCAAGAAGCTAGCCAGAAACTCCAAGAAGCTAGCCAGAAACTAACCAGAAGCTAGCCAGGAGCTAGTTCAGAAGCTAGTTCAGAAGCTAGTTAGCTTCTTTACTGGCAAATCGTTAGTATTCAGCTAACCACGGTTTGTGGTCATCAGCTATCCTTTAGCTCGAAAATCTATCGCCAGTTTTGTACAGCGCGGCTCGGAACGGAACTTACCGGACCAATTTTTCTCTCAATGTCCTTGGATTTCAACTGCTCTCTGGACATTCATTCCCGGATCTCACAGCTAGCTAGCTGCTATCCGTGTGTCTATCTGCTCTCGTCGATTCCGGAGCAAACATCAATTACCCCGGAGCTAGCTAGCTCCGTCAATCACTCCTGAGCTCAGTCAATCACTCCTGGGCTGCAGTCACCTATCCGGACCCGTTTTACTGCCTACGCGGAGCCCACCGGGCCTTCACAACTGGACTGCCGACGTTATCTACCCGAAGGAGATCCGGCTCCTCCGTCGCGACGTTACCTGAACGCCCATCTGCGGCCTGCTAACCGTTAGCTGTCATACCGGCTGCTCTCAGAATAGACAATCGGACAAATTATTTATTTTTATTATTATTATGTTTCTTCTTGGGCCTCTAACTATATCTATTGTTTTAATTTTTTGTTGTTGTGTGATTTGGACTAATCCCCTCTACCACACGGAACCCCACTAATCTACTGACGGAATGCAAGAGGTGGCTAACAACAGACCTCCATCCTATGCTAGCTTGCTACCGATGTCCTGGCTAGCTGTCTAAATCGCTGTGACCCCCAAACCAACCACTCCACTCACTGGACCCTTTTGATCACTCGACTAAGGATGCCTCTCCTTAATGTCAATATGTCTTGTCCATTGCTGTTCTGATTAGTGTTTATTGGCTTATTTCACTGTAGAGCCTCTAGTCCTGCTCACTATACCTTATCCAATTTATTAGTTCCACCCCCCACACATGCAATGACATCTCCTGGTTTCATTGATGTTTCTAGAGACAATATCTCTCTTCATCACTCAATACCTAGGTTTACCTCCACTGTATTCACATCCTACCATAACTTTGTCTGTACATTACACCTTGATGCTATTTTATCGCCCCCAGAAACCTCCTTTTACTCTCTGTTCCAGACGTTCTAGACGACCAATTCTTATTGCTTTTAGCCGTACCCTTATTCTTCTCCTCCTATGTTCCTCTGGCGATGTAGAGGTGAATCCAGGCCCTGCAGTGCCTAGCTCCACTCCTATTCCCCAGGCGCTCTCTTTTGATGACTTCTGTAACCGTAATAGCCTTGGTTTCATGCATGTTAACATTAGAAGCCTCCTCCCTAAGTTTGTTCTATTCACTGCTTTAGCACACTCTGCCAACCCGGATGTTCTAGCTGTGTCTGAATCCTGGCTTAGGAAGACCACCAAAAATTCTGAAATTTGAATTCCAAATTACAACATTTTCAGACAAGATAGAACTGCCAAAGGGGGCGGTGTTGCAATCTACTGCAAAGATAGCCTGCAGAGTTCTGTCCTACTATCCAGGTCTGTACCCAAACAATTTGAACTTCTACTTTTAAAAATCCACCTCTAAAAACAAGTCTCTCACCGTTGCCGCCTGCTATAGACCACCCTCTGCCCCCAGCTGTGCTCTGGACACCATATGTGAACTGATTGCCCCCCATCTATCTTCAGAGCTCGTGCTGCTAGGCAACCTAAACTGGAACATGCTTAACACCCCAGCCATCCTACAATCTAAACTTGATGCCCTCAATCTCACACAAATTATCAATGAACCTACCAGGTACCCCCCCCCCCCCCCCCCAAAGCCTTAAACACGGGCACCCTCATAGATCTCAGCGATCACTGCCTCATTGTCTGCATCCGTAATGGGTCAGCGGTCAAACGACCTCCACTCATCACTGTAAAACGCTCCCTGAAACACTTCAGCGAGCAGGCCTTTCTAATCGACCTGGCCGGGGTATCCTGGAAGGATATTGATCTCATCCCGTCAGTAGAGGATGCCTGGATATTTTTTTTAAATGCCTTCCTAACCATCTTAAATAAACATGCCCCATTCAAGAAATTTAGAACCAGGAACAGATATAGCCCTTGGTTCTCCCCAGACCTGACTGCCCTTAACCAACACAAAAACATCCTATGGCGTTCTGCATTAGCATCGAACAGCCCCCGTGATATGCAGCTGTTCAGGGAAGCTAGAAACCATTATACACAGGCAGTTAGAAAAGCCAAGGCTAGCTTTTTCAAGCAGAAATTTGCTTCCTGCAACACTAACTCAAAAAAGTTCTGGGACACTGTAAAGTCCATGGAGAATAAGAACACCTCCTCCCAGCTGCCCACTGCACTGAAGATAGGAAACACTGTCACCACTGATAAATCCACCATAATTGATAATTTCAATAAGCATTTTTCTACGGTTGGCCATGCTTTCCACCTGGCTACTCCTACCCCGGTCAACAGCACTGCACTCGCCCAAGCCTTCCCCATTTCTCCTTCTCCCAAATCCATTCAGCTGATGTTCTGAAAGAGCTGAAAAATCTGGACCCCTACAAATCAGCCGGGCTAGACAATCTGGACCCTTTCTTTCTAAAAATTATCTGCCAAAATTGTTGCCACCCCTATTACTAGCCTGTTCAACCTCTCTTTCGTGTCGTCTGAGATTCACAAAGATTGGAAAGCAGCTGCGGTCATCCCCCTCTTCAAAGGGGGGGACACTCTTGACCCAAACTGCTACAGACCTATATCTATCCTACCATGCCTTTCTAAGGTCATCGAAAGCCAAGTCAACAAACAGATTACTGACCATTTTGAATCTCACCATACTTTCTCTGCTATGCAATCTGGTTTCAGAGCTGATCATGTGTGCACCTCAGCCACGCTCAAGGTCCTAAACGATATCTTAACCGCCAACGATAAGAAACATTACTGTGCAGCCGTATTCATTGATCTGGCCAAGGCTTTCGACTCTGTCAACCACCACATCCTCATCGGCAGACTCGACAGCCTTGGTTTCTCAAATGATTGCCTCGCCTGGTTCACCAACTACTTCTCTGATAGAGTTCAGTGTGTCAAATTGGAGGGTCTGCTGTCCGGGCCTCTGGCAGTCTCTATGGGGGTGCCACAGGGTTCAATTCTTGGACCGACTCTCTTCTCTGTATACAACAATGAGGTCGCTCTTGCTGCTGGTGAGTCCCTGATCCACCTCTATGCAGACGACACCATTCTGTATACTTCCGGCCCTTCTTTGGACACTGTGTTAACAACCCTCCAGGCAAGCTTCAATGCCATACAACTCTCCTTCCTCCAATTGCTCTTAAATACAACTAAAACTAAATGCATGCTCTTCAACCGATAGCTACCTTCACCTACCCGCCTGTCCAACATCACTACTCTGGACGGCTCTGACTTAGAATACGTGGACAACTACAAATACTTAGGTGTCTGGTTAAGACTGTAAACTCTCCTTCCAGACCCATATCAAACATCTCCAATCCAAAGTTAAATCTAGAATTGGCTTCCTATTTCGCGACAAAGCATCCTTCACTCATGCTGCCAAACATACCCTTGTAAAACTGACCATCCTACCAATCATCGACTTTGGCGATGTCATTTACAAAATAGCCTCCAATACCCTACTCAACAAATTGGAGGCAGTCTATCACAGTGCAATCCGTTTTGTCACCAAAGCCCCATATACTACCCACCATTGCGACCTGTATGCTCTCGTTGGCTGGCCCTCGCTTCATACTCGTCGCCAAACCCACTGGCTCCATGTCATCTACAAGACCCTGCTAGGTAAAGTCTCCCCTTATCTCAGCTCGCTGGTCACCATAGCATCTCCCACCTGTAGCACACGCTCCAGCAGGTATATCTCTCTAGTCACCCCCAAAACCAATGATTTCTTTGGCCGCCTCTCCTTCCAGTTCTCTGCTGCCAATGACTGGAACGAACTACAAAAATCTCTGAAACTGGAAACACATATCTCCCTCACTAGCTTTAAGCACCAACTGCCAGAGAATCTTACAGATTACTGCACCTGTACATAGCCCACCTATAATTTAGCCCAAACAACTACCTCTTTCCCAACTGTATTTAATTAATTTATTTATTTTGCTCCTTTGCACCCCATTATTTTTATTTCTACTTTGCACATTCTTCCATTGCAAAACTACCATTCCAGTGTTTTACTTGCTATATTGTATTTACTTTGCCACCATGGCCTTTTTTGCCTTTACCCCCCTTCTCACCTAATTTGCTCACATTGTATATAGACTTGTTTATACTGTATTATTGACTGTATGTTTGTTTTACTCCATGTGTAACTCTGTGTCGTTGTATCTGTCAAACTGCTTTGCTTTATCTTGGCCAGGTCGCAATTGTAAATGAGAACTTGTTCTCAACTTGCCTACCTGGTTAAATAAAGGTGAAATAAAATAAATAAAAAATAAAATATAGCCTCGGTATTGTTATTTTACTGCTGCACTTTAATTATGATTATTTAAGAGAATTTACTCATCTATTTTTACTTAACACTTATTTTTCTTAACTGCATTGTTGTTAAGGGCTTGTAAGCATTTCACTGTAATTTTTACACCTGTTGTATTCGGGGTATTAGTATTTATAGTTTTTCAATTGACTTTTTGAACCGTTAAAATCTTCAAAATTGTTGCATGTTGTGTTTATTTTTGTCCAGTGTACTATCATTGGGTTCACACATTCTCTCATGATATCCCTGTATGTATTCTTCTCAGGTCTACAAGAGGAAGACTGAGGCAGCTAAGACAGGGGATCTCAAGGCTTTGGCAGCCTACAGAGATAATCAACTTCCTGAGGTGAGACAAGACTAGTGTTCCTAGAGAATGATATTCAGTTGTACTGTGTGTGTGCTTAGGCTTATTACGATGGCCAGTCTTTGTCAACGGGGTGCAGGTAGCCTAGTGGTTTAGAGCATTGGGCCAGTAAACGCTGGATCAAATCCCGAGCCATCTAGGTGGAAAAAAATGTTGATGTACCGTTGAGCAAGGCGCTTAACCCTAATTGCTCCATTAAGTTGCTCTGGATAAAAGCATCTGTTAAATGAATAAAATGTCATGTGTAAACTAAATATCCACTTTTACCTCTACCCCTCTAACTTTCTCCTCCTCTCTCCCAGCCAACCATAGAGCTTCTGGACACTGCTCTGTCACCTCCCTCTCCTCCTTCCCCCGCCCTTCTCCCCATCCCCGTCGCCCACCATCCCCGCTCCACTCGTTCCTCCACCCCCCACCTGGCCCCCGAGGAGAACACCATTACCAACATCTGCACCTCCAACATCATCCTAACAGGTGGAGATCTCCCTCAAGTCACCACCCGTTCCCGTACAGGGGCGCACAAACCGCCCGCCCCGGCCCCCAGCCCCCCCACCGTCACCAAAATCATCATCAAGCAACAGAAGTCTCCCTCAGGGGTGACTGTGGTGTCCAGTAGTGCGGTATTGTCGTCCCGTCAACCACCGCCACTCCAACAGATGCAGAACACCCCTCCTCCCCCCCGTCTCCAGCAGATGGTACATGCCCAGGCCCCTCCGCCACTGCAGGCCAAACCAAGAGGCGTGGGTGCCGGTGGTGCCACAGCACCACCCCCCCTGCAGATCAAGATGGTCCATCCCTCAGATTTGGACTCTCCAATTATCGTGACTGCTGCAGGGGGTTTAGCTGCGGCGGGTGGGTTCAATCCGAACTCGGGGAAGGTGGTACAGTCCTCTGCCATAGTAATGGCCTGTTCAACGGAGGCTGAGGACGGGGCTGAAGGAGAGGAAGGGGTAAGATGCTTCCTAGATATGGTGATGTCATAATATATGCTTGGTAACATGCCTGCTAATTCTATAAATCTAATATTTGCCACTCAACCCCCCCCTCCATCTTAGATGCAGGTAGAGTTGAATGTGTCTTCAGGGCCAGTTGTGATCCAGGCCTCCAGCCCTAACCTGTGTGTCAGAGCAGGCTGTACCAACCCAGCTGTCGAGAACAAGGACTGGGACAGGGAGTACTGCAGCAACGAGTGTGTGGCCACACACTGCAGGTACGGACGGATGTATACGTACACACACACACACACTGACATTACCACGTGAAACGCTTGGGAGTCAAGATAGATCATGTTCTTCCCAAAGAATGGAAAATGTCGATAAACCAACATTTCTGCTCCCAATTGTGATTTTAAAAATTGGTGTTCATCTATTGACGATCTCTATAGGGATGTCTTCATGGCCTGGTGTGCGATCCGAGGGCAGAAGTCCACCTCCGTCACGTAAGGAATGGACAGAAGACAGGAGTGAGAGAAGATTATCATGATATAGACATGATATAGACATGATAGAGGGAGGACTAGGAAGGAGAGAAGAGGAGTGTGGACTGAACAATGGACATGGTGGAGGAAGGAGAGAAAGGAGAATAGATTTGGCTTTTATTCACAGCAGACTTTGTCCTCTTAAGCAGAATCAAGTGGAAGACCAATACTCCTGTGATGTTAAATTATGAAGTTTAAATAATGAGAGTATTTTATATGAAATGTTTTTAATCATTTTAAGATGTTGGTGAAAAGTAATATAACGCTGCAGGGTACTAATTGGGATGTCTTGCATTTCATAGCTTGGATGTTAAGAGTTGGATAAAGGGTAAGATCAGGAGTTTATTTTTCCTGATCACGTGACACAAGGAAAAACTTAGCCACGATGACCATATTCTTCTTGGCTAGATCACGTGATCAGGAGAAACTCCTGTCCTTATCCATCAGCCAATGAGAAGGCATGTTTATTTCATGTGTGCGTCCTCTCGTCCGACTTCTGTTGAAACGGAGATCACGGTATCAATGTTGTCCATGTTATCAATGTTGCCTGCAACTTCAAATCAGTCTCACCCTCAGCCCTAGTGGGAAATTCCCTTCAGTCTAATCGTTTAGACCGTTGGTTTCCCAAGCAGACCTGGTTTCAGATCCCACCCTGACATACAAACCTCTGGGCTGCGTTCAGGAGTGTGAAGAATTCTGAACGTTGCTGATAGACAGGCCATGTATAGAATTGACATGCTTCTCTGTCATGTTCTAGAGAAAGGAATCATGTCTGTTTACATGTTGTATTTCTATCAGAACGGTTGTTCCACACTGAACATGATTGCCATTGAATGGGAAGGTTTCACGTATGCATATTACGAACATTCAGGATTACAGTTTTTTTTTTAAACCATCATGTTGGTGAAATAAAATTGTAGGAAAAATATATTTGAAAGAAAATACATAGTCATTTAAGTAACGCACAAAACAACACTAAACCAGCTTTTATTTTGACACTACATGACCAAAAGCATGTGGACACCTGCTTGTCGAACATCTCATTCCAAAATCATGTGCATTAATATGGAGGTGGTCCTCCCCCCTTTGCTGCTAATGTGGGAACATGGCTGCGGGGACTTGCTTCTATTCAGCCACAAGCGCATTAGTGAGGTTGAGCGCTGATGTTCGGCGATTAGGCCTGGCTTGTAGTTGTCGTTCAAATTCCTCCCAAAGGTGTTCGTTGGGGTTGAGGTCAGGGCTCTGTGCAGGCCAGTCATGTTCTTACATACCGATCTTGACAAACCATTTCTGTATGGACCTCGCTTTGTGCATGGCGGTCTTGTCATTCTGAAACAGGAAAGGGACTTCCCCAGACTGTTGCCACAAAGTTGGAAGCACAGAATCTTCTAGAACGTCACTATGCTGTAGTGTTAAGATTTCCCTTCACTGGAACTAACCCGAATCATGATAAACAGCCCCAGACCAATATTCCTCATCCACCAAAATTTACAGTTGGCACTGTATTCGGCCAGGTAGTGTTCTCCTGGCATCCACCAAACCCAGATTCATCTGTCAGACTGCCAGGTGAAGCATGATCCATCATTCCAGAGAAAGTGTTTCCACTGCACCAGAGTGCAATGGTGGCAAGCTTTCCACCACTCCAGTCAACGCTTGGCATTGCGCTTGGTGATCTTAGGCTTGTATGCGGTTGCTCGGCCTTGGAAACCCATTTCATGAAGCTCCCGACAAACAGTAATGTGCTGACGTTGCTTCCAGCGGCTGTTTGGGACTTGGTAGTGAGTGTTGCAACCAAGGACATATGATTTTTACACGTTACATGCTTCAGCACTCTGGGGTCCCGTTCTGTGAGCTTGTGTGGCTTACCACTTCGCGGCTGAGTAGTTGTTGCTCCTATACGTTTCCACTTCACGATAACAGCACTTACAGTTGACCAGGGCAGCTCTAGCAGGGCAAAAATTTGACTTACTGACTTGTTGGAAAGGTGGCATCCTATGACGGTGCCACGTTGAAAGTCACTAAGCTCTTCAGTAAGGCCATTCTACTGCCAATGTTTGTTTATAGAGATTGCATGGCTGTCAGCATTGGGTGTGGCTGAAAAAGCCAAACCCAGTAATTGTAAAGTGGTGTCCACATACTTTTGTAGGTATATATGGTGTGTTTCTGGAGAGGAAAGGGAGAATATATTTTTTTTTATGTTTTAGTGTCTCAGAGTAGGAATGCTGATTTCGGATCAGGTCCCCCCCATATGTGATCATGTTAATTTGATCTAAAAGGCTGAACTAATCCTAGATCAGCACTTCTACGCAGATGTTTTATGAAGACTGCAATTAAAGAAATTAGTATTTTAACCATTGAAATGTAATTACGAGAAAGGACATCCCCATTCACTAGTGTACCAATAAAGGGAATACTCATTTAATATAACTTCTATTCAATAGTAATTATATTGATATGATTTTACCACGTGCATCCATAGATTTACTTGGCATTGCATTAGTAAAAGGGAAATTATGGGTTGTGAATTATCACTTACTAGTTGTCATCATTACATTATGCATGTGGAACAAAAATTACATTAACATGTTAATGTATATATATATATATATATAAAAAGGAAATGAATTTAAAAGTTATTTTTTTGTAGATAATTTTAACTAATGATCATAAATGTTTTATGGAAAAAATAATGCTTTATGTATCATTAGGTAAGATTTGTGTGTGTTTTGGTTTATATCCCTAAAAGGTAAAAAAAAAAAAAGATAAGGGATTGAAATGGGGGAAAGTTGCAGAAAATTAAATGTACTAATCTAGTTAATGATTTTTTTTTTTAAATCACTTTTTGCAAGAGCCATCCCTGCACATCCCATTTCTGCAGTGATGTCAAAAACTTTTAAATATACGTTTGCTTCCAGCGTGACGTGTCAGCAATTTCGAATTCTGGAGGTGGCGGGAAAATATGCAGTGGCGGGAAAAAAGCGCATGGTCACAGCCACGTTCCGACGGAGGCGGGTTTTCAGATGTACCTAGGGAGGCGCTGTCGAGCATTGTAAAAAAAGTAAATGATACACTATGTGTAGTAACAACACAAGAGTACTGTCTTTGGTAACAATATGCATGAAATACCCCAAATAGAACCCCCCCATCAAACGATTTTATGCGCTGATATAAAAATAAAGATGTACGTTCAATAAAGATATAAATCAAGGCATGGGTCAAGAGAAAAACATAAGCAAACCACGTGTGGCATATAAATAAGTCCACCAGCATTTTATAAACACATGGCGCTATTTTATCAAAATAATGTGGTTGCCATTATAGGGGCGAGTGTGGTAATTGACCTATCAAACATCAACATGCCCGACAGACTAACAACGGGGAGGGAGGGAGGGGAAAGACTGAGAAGGGGGGAGGGTATTCATTATTTCGACTCGTTTATGCTTGGCACCAGTGTGGGCAACAAAACAGCTAGATGTTACATAATTCTTAATCAGAAGAAAAATTATGCATTTTATATTTGTATCCATTTTTAACAAAACGGGTGTATTTTAATGTGTATATATATATATATATTTCAAAAAATATATACAAAAAAAAGGTAATATATCAACCATAGAGGCACATCTTGAGGAGAACTTGAACGTAACCACCGTGCATATATCGAGAAGGAAAGAAACATCTCTTTTGATATAGGTTTCAAGGCGTGGAAAGTGCGAGAAAACAGCAACCACACTCATTCGGCCTGTGCTGCTCTGAGAAGCCAGGAGCTGGAGTTTGAAGGTGTAAAATACTCGCTATGGCGGTAAACTTGGACAAGGAAGCGTACTACCGCCGAATCAAGCGATTATATGGCAATTGGAAGGTAATTAGCACGATATAAATATTTGTATATTAAACTAGTAAAAGCTGGATGCTGGCACGGCGGGGAGCCACGTTTTTAATGTGCGTTTTTTGACTTTGTTTTCAGCATGCGTGATTGCCGTGGTTGGTTTTGTAGCTACAGAAGCGCAAACCGCAATGATCAATTTGATTATATAGACTTACATGTAGTTATGAAACACTTGTAGATTGAATACATTCAGGAGACATTACACATCCTAAAAATGATAGTTACAACATGGCCACTTATTATGCATTGTATATTATCCACCAAGTCAGGCTGTTAACGTTAGCTATGCTAATATATAGTTAACTAGCTAACCAGCCATATCTGGCACTTTGTGGAACAACCACTTTAGCACGTTGCCAGTCCAGCAAAATATTAATTCATTCTGAAGTTTCACCAAAATACGTTGTCAGAAAGTACCATGGAATGATTTGACAGATTGCTAGCTAGTTGCCTCTTGTCCACATAACTAACATCAAAGTTTGACATTTTCAAGCTAGCATGCTACTGTAGCTAACTAGCTTTACATCGCGCCAAACAGGCACTGATTTGTTGCATGCACTTTCTTTTGAGGGCACGATTGATCTCATCTGCATTTGAATGCCAACCAGTAGTTCACTAGCAACTTTATCTCAATCTTCATTGAGATAAAGCAATAGATATAGTTATCAACTTTAGCTAACATGTTCTTAACTGGTTAGCTAACTTTCCATTTATTCATACTTATCACCTGCACTCAAAAAGAACAAGCAACGTGTCGACCACGACTGTGGCTAACTGTACCTTTTTGCTCACTGGTTGACTTAGCTTGAACAATGTGAAACATTTCTATGTTAATAAACAAGTATCTATTTTTCTCTATTAGAAAGGAGAAGATGAGTTTGGCAAAGTGGATGCCATGGTGGTCTCCGTCGGGGTGGACGAAGAGATAGTGTATGCCAAATCCACTGCCCTGCAGGTAAAACTCATGGACTTAACCCTATCCAGGAGTTATTCCTGACTGAGCTCATCAGGGAAAATTGTGTGCACGTGTATAAGTGCATTCAGAAAGTATTCAGACTCCTAGACTTTTTTTCTATTTTTTTTTTTACATTGGTCTTATTCTAAAGAATATATTTTTTAAATTCCCCCTCAATCTACACACTATCCCATAATGACAAAGCAAAAACTGGTGTAGAAATTTTTGCAAATGTAAAAACCTAACATATTTACATAAGTATTCAGACCCTTTTCTCAGTACTTTGTTGGAGTTCCTTTGGCAGTGATTACAGGCTCAAGTCTTCTTGGGTATGACACTACAAGCTTGGCACTCCCGTACTTGGGGAGTTTCTCCCATTCTTCTCTGCAGATCTTCAAGCTCGATCAGGTTGGATAGGGAGCATTGCTGCACAGCTATTTTACGGTCTCTCTGGAGATGTTTGATCGGGTTCAAGTCCGATCTCTAGCTGGGCCACTCAAGGACATTCGGAGACTTGTCCCAAAGCCACTCCTGTGTTGTCTTGGCTGTGTGCATAGGGTTGTTGTCCTGTTGGAAGGTGAACTTTCACCCCAGTCTGAGAACCTGCTCCAGAGCACTCAGGGCTTCATCAAAGATCTCTCTGTACTCGTCTCTGTTCATCTTTCCCTTGATCCTGACTAGTCTCCCAGTCCCTGCTGCTGAAAAACATCCCCACAGCATGATGATGCTGCCACCACCATGCCTAACCATGGGGAGGGTGCCAGTTTTCCACCAGACATGATGCTTGGCATTCAGGCAGAGAGTTCAATCTTGGTTTCATAAGAACAGTGAATATTGTTTCTCATGTTCTGAGAGTCCTTTAGGTTCCTTTTGGGAAACTCCAAGCAGGCTGTCATCTGCCTTTTACAGAGGAGTGTCTTCCGTCTGGCCAACACCATAAAGGCCTGATTGGTGGAGTGCTGCAGAGATTGTTGTCCTCCTGGAAGGTTCTCCCATCGCCACAGAGGAACTCTGGAACTCTGTCAGTGACCATCGGGTTCTTGGTCATCGCCCACACCAAGGCCCTTCTCCCCCGATTGCGCAGTCTGGCTGGGGCGGCCAGCTTCGAGGAAGTCTTGGTGGTTCCAAACTTCTTCCATTTAAGAATGGAGGCCAGCATGTTCTTGGGGACCTTCAATGCTGCAGACAATTTTTGGGACCCTTCCCCAGATCTGTCCTTCGACACAATCCTGTGTCGGGGCTCTACAGACGATTCCTTCGACCTCATGGCTTTGTTTTTGCTCTGACATGCACTGTCAACTGTGGGACCTTTTTATATAGTCAGGTGTGTCCCTTTCCAAATCACATCCAATCAAGTTGTAGAAACATCTCAAGGATGATCGATAGAAATAGGATGTACCTGAGTTCAATTTCGAGTCATAGCAAAGGGTCTGAATATTTACGTAAGTAAGGTATTTCCGTTTTTTACTGTTTTTGCTCTGTGTTGATTGAGGGTATAAAAAAAATGTAAATCCATTTTAGAATAAGGTTGTAATGTAACAAAGTGGAAAATGGGGGAAGGTGGTCATAATGCACTGTATGTTATGGCTTCTGTTCTGAAGAAACCTCGGTAGTAAACACTCCAGCATAAGCATATTGCATGGAGTAATTCATATACCCTCTCATCCTTCCTTACCAGACATGGCTGTTTGGTTATGAGCTGACAGACACCATCATGGTGTTCTGTGAGTCTAAGATCATCTTCCTGGCCAGCAAAAAGAAGGTGGAGTTCCTTAAACAGGTGGCTGTAACTAAGGGCAATGAGAACGCCAACGGGGTTCCACCAATCACACTGCTTGTCAGGGAAAAGGTAAGCGTTGATTGGTAGACTCGGGATGTTCTATCCCTGATTCGCTGTCAATGCGTATTCCCCCATTTCAGGACAGTTCTTTAATGTGTGTGGCACAAGAAGTTGGTGTGACCGTTTGTGTGTTTGAAAGAGTGTGTGTGAGTGCATGCATGTCAATGTGTTTGAGCAGAAGGATAACGCTTTAACACTCCTCTCCCCCTCCTTCCCTCAGAACGAGAGCAACAAGGTTAACTTTGAGAAGATGGTGGAGGCGATCAGGGCCAGTAGGGAGGGCAAGACTGTGGGTGTGTTCAGCAAGGACAAGTTCCCCGGCGAGTACATGAAGAGCTGGAACGACATGATCACTGCCGAGGGCCTGGAGAAGGTGAGCGGAAGGAGGAATGTGTGGGAAAAGGGACGGGAGGAAGGAAGGGAGGGAGGGGTGAGATGGGTTGATAATAAAATATCATTGTTTCCATGTGGTATCAATTTGCATAATGGTGGGTAGCTGGTCTGTGGCGGGAGGCAGTGTTGCATTAAAGAGACTCGCATGTAGCTAGTTATTGGTCTGCAGCAGGTCACAATCCTTATGGGCTCTCCCTGCCTCCATCACTCTCTCACCTCCCCCCAGGTGGACATCAGTGCGGTGGTGGCCTACACCATTGCCGTGAAGGAGGATGGGGAACTGGCTCTGATGAGAAAGGCTGCAGCCGTCACCAGCGACGTCTACTCCAAGTTCTTCAAGGAGCGGGTCATGGAGATCGTGGACGCAGACGAGGTAAGCTTTGTAGTCACGCTCATTATCCGCTCCTCCATCGCCTGTAGACTGGTGCAACATCCCAGCAACCACATTCTTATGATATAGCCATCCTGGAAAGCCACTGTTATCATTCAGACAGGTGCAGTCAAATCGGGCCAGACTGACCCACTACCAATTTAAGATCTAGACTGCATGTCCAAATAGTTTTGAACCATCTCATTTTGTCCCCAAGATGACAGAAACGAAGCATTGCTTCCTGAATGTGTTCTCTCCTCTGTTCCCTAACAGAAGGTGCGCCACAGTAAGCTGGCTGAGTCTGTGGAGAAGGCAATCGAGGAGAAGAAGTATCTGGGGGGAGCAGACCCCTCCACGGTCGAGATGTGTTACCCCCCCATTATTCAGAGTGGGGGCAACTACAGCCTCAAGTTCAGCGTCGTCAGGTAAGCAGCTGCTTCCTGTTATGTTCATGTTTTATGTGTCATTATATTTCTGTTATTACGGTGCTGTCACTCTGTTATTAGTGCTCCTGCACAGGAGTCTCAGTTGATGGACCTGAGTGTAATGGCCACGATGTGAAGTAAACGTTGTTCAACTGGAGCCTAGTCGTTGTCATTTTGAGTTAACAATGGTAGCAGATGATGGCTAATAACTGCGATGTTAGAGGGAAAAGCGAGAGATGCAGCAATGGAAATATTAGTGTAGGGTTTGACCAAGGACGACGGTATGGGAACTTTGATCAGAGCACTGGATTCTGTGTGTAAAGAAGAGAAAGACCGTGCCTACGAGGCATATTCAAACGTTGACAGTGTAGAGACATTTCGGGTTGCGATGACGGACTACATAATTGATTTGGAACAGGGGTACAATAGGATGCGCAAGTACGACATGGTTCTCCCAGATGCAACGTCAGCTTTCAAGTTGCTAGATACTACTGCCTGTCTGGATGGTAGGGGGAACAGTTGGCTTTGGCTGCTTGTACTGTGCTGACCTTTGCGTCATTGAATTCGGCACTAAAAATGATTTTTGATGGAAAGACGGATGGAATGCAAGTGAGGGAGGCGGGATATTACACTGAGCAGCATAGAAAAGGTGCCAACAAGTCACGTTCTCAAGACAACCAGACGAGGGCGCCATTGCCTGGCACAAATCCACTGGACAGATATGAAAGGAGATCAAAATATGCTATTTGTCAGCACTTACCATTGGGTTAAAGACTGTCCTCATAAAAATGAACAAGTTAAACTAACAGAGGAAAATGTAAACAGAGAGAGAGAGAAGTGTACCATTACACTGTTTTCAAACTAATCTGCTTTTGAGATCTTTATAGTTGAATCCTTAGGTTCCGCTGTGAGTGATACTGCATGGACACGGACAGTGTGTGGCGCAAAATGGCTTGATAGCGTTGTCAGTGAACTAATAATGAAAGAAGTACAAAATTTGACTGACACACTAAAGCAACGTAGCTTTCAAATTTGAAGATGGGATAATTGTCCATTCTACCAAGAGTTTAAGATACCAGTAAACATTGGTCAGACTAAGAGACATTGAAACAGAGGTGGTCCCTACAGATATCCCCTTACTATTAAGCAAAGCTTCCCTCAAGAAGGCAGGGGCTGTACTAGACATAGAAAATGACACGGCAGTGATGTTTAAACAACCAGTGACCCTTGAACTTACTACATCGGCCCACTATTGTGTAAACATTTTAGACAGACGTCAGAATCCATGTAAAAATGGGATTGTGACGGACACAGAAACACAAAGTATTGTTAACTTCACAAACAGTTTGGACATGCTACAGCTGACAGACTTCAGAAATGACTCCACAGTTCAGGGAATAATGACGAGATTATTTCCATTCTGCTGCAGATAGTTAACAGTTGTGAGACATGTCAGAAATACAGCAAACCTAAGCCCAGACCAGCTGTTGGTTTGCCACTGGCTTCCAAGTGCAATGAAACAGTGGCCGTAGAACTACATGAGCCTGGACCAAGTGTGTGGTACCGTCCCATAACCCACCACTTCACACGCTTCAGTGCTGGAAGCATTGTGGATACATAGAAACCCAGTGACATCGTAAAGCACTTCATTCACTCCTGGATAAGTGTGCACGGCCCGCCCCAGAAATTGTACAGTGACAATGGAGGCGAATTCAATAATAATGAAATGAGAGAAATGGCAAAGAAATTCAACATGGAAGTAAAGAATCTGTTGCATACAGTCCGTGGAGCAATGGACTTCTGGAGAGACACAATCAGACACAGAGAGATCATGCTGGAAGTGAAGCAAGACGATGGATGTGACTGGAAAACACCCCTAGATTGGACTTTGATGGCAAGAAACTCAATGCACAATGTTCATAGTTACAGCCCATAGCAACTAGTGTCGGGGCAGAACCCTACTCTTCCCTCTGTACATGCAGCGAGAAAAGCGTTCACTGAAGCTGAGTGTTCAGAGAATTCACAGGGCTCTGCGTAAACCGCTATGTCCCGCAGATGAGTAATACGGGACTGGAAACAAAGTACACTACAAATGAGTTGACTGTCAAGAGTGGAAAGGACCGGGAGTAGTCATTGGCCAAGATGGTGTGGTGATATTTGTGAGACACGGAGGCACCATTGTCAGGTTGCATCACTCAAGATGGCGGAAAGTAAATGATCAACAAGATGTAGGAGCTGTTGCTGAGAATCAGCCTCCCACTGAAAATAACAAAAAGGACACATTAACAGACACAAACCTACCAGATGTCGCATCCAATGATACAGACACTGAAACTGACACAGGAAATGGAGCAGAGAACTTGAACCATGACAGGTAATACTGTTGTGTTCAAATGAGGAAAAACGTTCATCGACATATGTGTTAAGACAACGTGGTTGTTCCAGTCTGAAAACTGGACAAACGGTTAAATACATGGACAGAGACAGTGGTATTCCACACACAGCAACAGTCATTGGACGAGCAGGAAAAGCCAAAGGAAAACACCAGAACTGGTCCAACTTGCAGTACTCTGAACCAGCTACACTTTCTGGTATAGCAGGGTCAGCTGACCTGTCACTTGTAGATAATCTGATTTCATCCAATAGAAAATTGAGAAACAGAATGACATTCAAAATGATGTACTTGAAACAAGAGTTGTCATTTGACTCGGCTGAACTATATGAGATCAGTAATTGGAGTGTTTTGAGGAAGTCAAAGACATTGGACAAAAATGTCTCAACAAGGTGGGTGTGTACCCTTAACCGGAATAGTGCCTAAAGCACGTCTGGTGGATAGACTTAGAGGAGCTGGCTGCTAAAGAACTCCCAAACGACTCATCTAGTGGCTAGATGTTTAGCGGAGCTGGCTGCTAAACAAATCCCAAACGACTCACTGGCATGTGCCTCAAGTCACTCAGATTGCTGCTGACGGTGATCTGCCAGAAAAAATGGAAACTTCATTCCATAGACATCAAATCTGCGTTTTTTCAGGGAACTGAGCTGTCAAGGGACAGTCACATCTGACCTCCGCCTGAAGCTAAGAGCGAAGGAACACTGGAAACTAAAAAAAAAGGTGTGTGTATGGCCTGGCAGATGCATCAATCAACTGGTACAACAAAGTGAAGGCAACAATGCTGAGTACAGGTGGAAACATGTCAAGTGGATCCTGCAGTCTTCTATTGGCTTGATCAAGACTGCAATGTGACTGGACTACTTGCCTGTCATGTTGATGACTTCATCTGGTGTGGCTCACAGACCTTTACTACAACTGTGATTCCACACCTCAAAGCTGTTTTCCTGGTCCACCACAAAGGAACCGCCTGCTGACTGTCAAACTAAAAGGGAGCATCTGGTCTTGTGTTCCTAAAGTAATGGAAAGTGGCAACTTGAGTAATACAAATAAAAACATTGTCACTCAACCCATTTGTAATGGGGAACATAAATAATACAGAGGACATTTTAATTATTTTGTTTTATTTGTCTAAAGAAAAGTGGGAGATTTAAGTTCATATTTTAAGGATGCCTATATTTCTGTTATTACGGGGCTATCACTCTGTTGTTAGTGCGCCTGCGCGGGTAGTCTGTTGAAAGACCTGTCCTGAGTGTAATGGCGACGATGTACTGTGGTAGTACGGTGAAGTAAACGTTGTGTCACTTCCATGGCGACGTCTTCAACGACCGTCCCCACTGTGATGTTCATTTCTTTAACCTTGTTTCAGTGCTCAACCATAACATGCAAAACAATTAATATTTTTATTAACGGGTTAATCCAAAATGTGACCCATTTTGATGATCAAGACCAACTTCCTTCTGTATCACACATACAGTACCTGTCACTGCAGACTCATAAGACGTTATAACACCTTTTATAACACTGCTCTAACTCTTCAGCGATAAGAACCACATGCACTTTGGGGCCATCACCTGTGCCATGGGGATCCGCTACAAATCGTACTGCTCCAACCTGGTCCGGACCCTGATGGTGGACCCCCCACAGGAGATGCAGGACAACTACAGCTTCCTACTGCAGGTGGAGGAGGAACTACTCAAAGAGCTCAAACACGGTAAGGGATGGAAGGGAGATGCAGGGTGTTTGTGTTTTACGGGGTAGAGTACATGATTTACGTAACCTGACTTTATTTCAAGTTCTTTCCCTCTTACCCTGTTCTCTGTAGGTAAAAAGATCTGCGACGTGTACAATGCTGTGTTGGACTACGTCAAGAAGGAGAAGCCCGACCTGGCGGCCAAATTCACCAAGAACCTAGGGTAGGACAAACGCACTTACCTTCTCACACGCATGGCCTCCTGTATTGATCATTAGGCTTGGGCGGTAATCCAGATTGTCATACCTTCGTCCAGCCATCATTGGGAGTCCCATAAGGTGGCGCACAATTGGCCCAGCATTGTCCTGGGTAGGCCGTCACTGTAAATAAGAATTTGTTCGTAACTGACTTGCCTTGTTAAATAATACAAATAAAAAGAAGGCATAGTGATGCGAACACGTTGGTGGTTTACCCAATAAATGACTGTGAGCTTGTGTGTATACAGTCTGCGACTCTTATCTGAAGTATTTGCAGGACAGACATCCCAGCTAATACACTTATACAAGTAACTAAAAAAAATGCTACTCAAGGCCTCCCGGGTGGCGCAGTGGTCTATGGCACTGCATCGCAGAGACCCTAGAGACTCTGGGTTTGAGCCCAGGCTCTGTTGCGACCGGGAGACCCATGGGGCGGCGCGCGACCAGGTCGCTAGGTGTACTGTGTTTCCTCCGACACATTGGTCCGGCTGGCTTCCGGGTTATCATATCGACACCTAAACAAACATTTAAACGCAGGATGTTGTGTTGGTCCCATTTTTCATGAGCTGAAATAAAAGATCCCAGAAATGTTCCATACGCACAAAAACCTTATTCATCTCTAGTTTTGTGCAGCAATTTGTTTACATTTGACTGCAGGTATTTACTTAAAGATATACAAACATGTTTTTTTTAAACTTCAAAGAAATAGATTCAACAGTATTGGAGAATACCATCCCGTGGCTATTTTCAAACAGGGTGGGACATGTACTTTTGGTCCACCAGCCGCAGTAGCTGGTGAATACCCTTATTTTACCAGCCACATTTCATTCTGAAAGAAATTATAGTGAAGATTAATCACAAAACACAGTACCTGCTTTCTCCACTAGGTTAGATATTTTCTCTTCCAGAGCTGACACATTTTATTTTATTTTTTACATGGGTTTTGTATTTTATAGGGAAGAAAGAAAAAAAACTGCTCCCAAATGCTCTGTGTAACCACCTGCCAATTTGTCTGGTAAATATTACGGCATACTGCCCAAGCCTATTGAGGATAGAGTATGTATCGTGTTGATTTTGTGCGTCCCCTCTCCCTGCTGTAGATTTGCCATGGGGATAGAGTTCAGAGAGGGTTCCCTGGTCCTGAACAGTAAGAACCAGTACAAACTGAAGAAAGGTGAGCACTCAAGTCACTGTAGTGTCTTACTGACTATAAGTAGGATACTTTGTAGACATGGTGTTTTGTGAGTGTCTCATACAGAGGCCATTTTAAATGGTGTGTAGAGCAGACACTCATCACTGTGATGTGTGTTTTACAGGCATGGTACTGAGCATCAGCCTGGGGTTCGCTGACCTGGTGAATAAGGAGGGGAAGAAGGAGGAGCAGAAGAAATACGCCCTGTTCATAGGAGACTCTGTACAGATCAACGAGGTAGGAGAGAGGAGGGATGAGCGGGGGGGGGGGGGGAAATGTGCCCTGTTCATAGAATATACATAGAATATACAGATCTTATATTTCACTCTTATATTTCACTCTATATTTCAACTCTTTATTATTATTATTTTTAACTATATGTTTGACAGTCACTTATCTATCAATCACATTTGGGTTGTGATATTGGCTCAGTGATGGCAGTAAAGAAACGCGTATAATGTATATATTTAAGGATGATCCAGCGACAGTTCTCACTCCGGTCAAGAAGAAGATAAAGAACGTCGGAATCTTCCTAAAGGTACGAAAGATGTCCGCCGTCTCTCTCTGCTTCTTGATTCATTCTCTCCCTCACAAACCCTGAAAGATGCATATCCATTTTAAATGTTTAGTTAGTGCTCTATGTCCTCTGTTTATATTCAAGCAACAAGGCCTATGGTATATTGTCTGACATACACGGGGCTGAAATACTGTTTCGGCCAATCAGTATCCAGGACCCAAACTACCCAATTTAGCCCCCCCAAAAATACGATTTGTTTCTACTTGACAGAACGATGAGGAGGAAGATGATGAGGAAGATGCTGACGATGCAGAGGAACTACTGGGGAAGGGAGCGCGTGGACAGGCTTTACTCCAGGACAGGACTAGGGTAGGTGGGTGGGTGTGTGTGTCTGTGTATGTGCTTGAGAGAAATTCACTATACTTACACCATCTCAGTTTGTGTGTATGAGCTGAAACGCTGTCTTTTTGATTGGTCAGAATGTGAGAACCTGTTATTTATTTGGGCAGAACGAGATGACAGCAGAGGAGAAGAGGCGGGCTCACCAGAAGGAGCTGGCCAATCAGGTGAACGAGGAGGCCAAGAGACGTCTGACGGAACAGAAAGGAGAGCAACAGGTCCAGAAGTGAGTGAACGAGGGGAAAAGAGCAGGAGAAGGGATGATGGTATAATAATTGGAGGGAGATGGGAGACCAGAATGAGAGGAGGCTGGTAACTGTTAAAGGAGTGGAATGGAACGGAGGAGGAGAGGTGGTATAATCTACATGATTGGGGAGAGGTGGAAGAACGAGAGAATTACGAGATATAGTATTTATAGGAAGAACGAGATTTCTAGTATTATGTTGGTCTAAATGATCTTTCCTAGAAAACAACTAGAACATACATTTGCATGATTAAATAATTCATGATTTCACTGCCTATGTTTATGTAGATCGTCTTTCCAAAAATGTGTGACGTCACCAATTAATTAAATGATTAAATGCAGTGTTTCCTTCTCTTTTCCAGGTCCAGAAAGTCCAATGTCTCCTACAAGAACGGCTCTCAGATGCCTCGAGAGAAAGATATTCGAGACATGAAGATTTTCATCGACAAGAAATATGAGACGGTTGTTATGCCTGTCTTCGGTATCGCCACCCCTTTCCATATCGCTACCATCAAGGTACGCCTCTCACACACAGACACGAATCACAATTTGACCGAATTTGAGACTATACCTATCTGAGGATTTAAATTTTTTTTTTTAACATTTCTGTGTCCCTCTGTCTGTGTAGAACATCAGTTCGTCGGTGGAAGGAGACTGGACGTACCTGAGGATAAACTTCTATGTTCCCGGCAGCTCTCTGGGACGCAACGAGGGCAACATCTTCCCCAACCCTGATGCCACCTTTGTCAAAGAAATGTGTGTCTGAGTGCCCATGTACTGCATGTTTCACTGTTGTCAACTATCAAGCAGATGGACTGATAGTCCGTGTGTGTGTGTTGTATCCATCTTTATCCACCTGCTGCTGTGTCTGACGTTGCTCATATCCCCCCCCACCCTCAGTACCTACCGGGCGTCGAACCTCAAGGCGCCTGGCGACCCAACAGTCCCGTCCACTAACCTCCAGAACGCCTTCCGCATCATCAAGGAGGTGCAGAAGCGCTATAAGACCCGGGAGGCTGAGGAGAAGGAGAAGGAGGGCATCGTCAAGCAGGACTCTCTGGTCATCAACCTGAACCGCTCCAACCCCAAACTCAAAGACCTCTACATCAGACCCAACATCGCCCAGAAGAGGATGCAGGGGTCGCTGGAGGCCCATACCAACGGTGAGGAAAAGGTTCCATTAACAAGGAATTGAGAGAGGAGAGGAATGGTGGAACGAACAGAGGGGAAAGAGAATGGTTGAGGTTCTTCGCAGATCACAGCGTTGCTGTAAAGACCGAGAATGCTGTGTGCTCTCAATCAACATTTGTCATTTAGCTGACTCTCTTACCCAGGGTGACTTACAGGAAATACATCCATCTTAAGATGGCTGGGTGAGACAACTACATATCAGTCGTAGTAAGCATATTTTTCTCTAAAAAGTGTTGTCTAGTAGGAAAAAGTGTGTCCCTCCAGCCTCAACGAACCTGGTAAATAACATGTCTGTCTGTCCAGGACAGAACCTGGTAAATAACCTGTCTGTCCAGGACAGAACCTGGTAAATAACCTGTCTGTCCAGGACAGAACCTGGTAAATAACCTGTCTGTCCAGGACAGAACCTGGTAAATAACCTGTCTGTCCAGGACAGAACCTGGTAAATAACCTGTCTGTCCAGGACAGAACCTGGTAAATAACCTGTCTGTCCAGGACAGAACCTGGTAAATAACCTGTCTGTCCAGGACAGAACCTGGTAAATAACCTGTCTTGTCTGTCCAGGACAGAACCTGGTAAATAACATGTCTTGTCTGTCTGTCCAGGACAGAACCTGGTAAATAACATGTCTTGTCTGTCTGTCCAGGGCAGAACCTGGTAAATAACCTGTCTTGTCTGTCTGTCCAGGACAGAACCTGGTAAATAACATGTCTTGTCTGTCTGTCCAGGACAGAACCTGGTAAATAACATGTCTTGTCTGTCTGTCCAGGACAGAACCTGGTAAATAACATGTCTTGTCTGTCTGTCCAGGACAGAACCTGGTAAATAACATGTCTGTCTGTCCAGGACAGAACCTGGTAAATAACATGTCTTGTCTGTCCAGAACCTGGTAAACAACATGTCTGTCCAGGACAGAACATGGTAAACAACATGTCTGTCCAGGACAGAACCTGGTAAACAACATGTCTGTCCAGGACAGAACCTGGTAAACAACATGTCTGTCCAGGTCAGAACCTGGTAAATAACATGTCTGTCCAGGACAGAACCTGGTAAACAACATGTCTGTCCAGGACAGAACCTGGTAAACAACATGTCTGTCCAGGACAGAACCTGGTAAACAACATGTCTGTCCAGGACAGAACCTGGTAAACAACATGTCTGTCCAGGACAGAACCTGGTAAACAACATGTCTGTCCAGGACAGAACCTGGTAAACAACATGTCTGTCCAGGACAGAACCTGGTAAACAACATGTCTGTCCAGGACAGAACCTGGTAAACAACATGTCTGTCCAGGACAGAACCTGGTAAACAACATGTCTGTCCAGGACAGAACCTGGTAAACAACATGTCTGTCCAGGACAGAACCTGGTAAACAACATGTCTGTCCAGGACAGAACCTGGTAAACAACATGTCTGTCCAGGACAGAACCTGGTAAACAACATGTCTGTCCAGGACAGAACCTGGTAAACAACATGTCTGTCCAGGACAGAACCTGGTAAACAACATGTCTGTCCAGGACAGAACCTGGTAAACAACATGTCTGTCCAGGACAGAACCTGGTAAACAACATGTCTGTCCAGGTCAGAACCTGGTAAATAACATGTCTGTCTGTCCGTCCAGGTTTCCGTTTCACGTCCGTCCGTGGGGACAAAGTGGACATTCTCTACAACAACATTAAACACTCCCTCTTCCAGCCCTGTGATGGAGAAATGATCATCGTACTGCACTTCCACCTCAAGGTGTGTGTGTGTGACCTTAGGCTAAGTACAAGATGTCTGACTGCACTTCCACCTCAAGGTGTGTGTGTGACCTTAGGCTAAGTACAAGATGTCTGACTGCACTTCCACCTCAAGGTGTGTGTGTGACCTTAGGCTAAGTACAAGATGTCTGACTGCACTTCCACCTCAAGGTGTGTGTGTGACCTTAGGCTAAGTACAAGATGTCTGACTGCACTTCCACCTCAAGGTGTGTGTGTGACCTTAGGCTAAGTACAAGATGTCTGACTGACTGCACTTCCACCTCAAGGTGTGTGTGTGTGACCTTAGGCTAAGTACAAGATGTCTGACTGCACTTCCACCTCAAGGTGTGTGTGTGTGACCTTAGGCTAAGTACAAGATGTCTGACTGCACTTCCACCTCAAGGTGTGTGTGTGACCTTAGGCTAAGTACAAGATGTCTGACTGCACTTCTACCTCAAGGTGTGTGTGTGTGACCTTAGGCTAAGTACAAGATGTCTGACTGCACTTCCACCTCAAGGTGTGTGTGTGACCTTAGGCTAAGTACAAGATGTCTGACTGCACTTCCACCTCAAGGTGTGTGTGTGACCTTAGGCTAAGTACAAGATGTCTGACTGCACTTCCACCTCAAGGTGTGTGTGTGACCTTAGGCTAAGTACAAGATGTCTGACTGCACTTCCACCTCAAGGTGTGTGTGTGACCTTAGGCTAAGTACAAGATGTCTGACTGCACTTCCACCTCAAGGTGTGTGTGTGACCTTAGGCTAAGTACAAGATGTCTGACTGCACTTCCACCTCAAGGTGTGTGTGTGTGACCTTAGGCTAAGTACAAGATGTCTGACTGCACTTCCACCTCAAGGTGTGTGTGTGTGACCTTAGGCTAAGTACAAGATGTCTGACTGCACTTCCACCTCAAGGTGTGTGTGTGACCTTAGGCTAAGTACAAGATGTCTGACTGCACTTCCACCTCAAGGTGTGTGTGTGACCTTAGGCTAAGTACAAGATGTCTGACTGCACTTCCACCTCAAGGTGTGTGTGTGTGACCTTAGGCTAAGTACAAGATGTCTGACTTTCTATGCATTGGTAATCAAGCTGTGGGTATTTGGGTCTATGCTTTCCCCTGTGGCACTTGGAGTGGTCTTGATTTAGTTTAGATGTGTGTGTGTGTCCATTTTGACTAATCCCACCCGTCTCGTCCTCCTTCAGAACGCCATCATGTTTGGTAAGAAGCGTCACACAGACGTGCAGTTCTACACAGAGGTAAATATGAGATGAAATAAAGATGTTATCCTAAGTTTTATCTTACCTTATTATATTGTCTTAATATTGTCTCATCCTACCTTATATCTCTTAGGTGGGTGAGATCACCACAGACCTGGGCAAGCACCAGCACATGCACGACCGCGACGACCTGTACGCCGAGCAGATGGAGAGGGAGATGAGGCACAAGCTCAAGTCTGCCTTCAAGAACTTCATTGAGAAGGTGGAGACCCTCACTAAGGAGTCGCTGGAGTTTGAAGTGCCCTTCCGAGACCTCGGGTATGAGGGGGGTGATCGGAGGGATATTGACAGGGTTAAGTCATTTTGAGAAAGTGAGTATTTAAAGGAAACGTTCACCCACTTTGAATTTTGTATGCTTTTTGTGCCTCTGAGTGATGTTCTATTGATTCCCGAGGACATTTCATGTTTTAATGTGTATCTGAGCGATGGCTGAGTTTTGCATCATATGATGGGTGACTCTTTCCTTTAAGCACAGAGTTGGGTGTTCAAGTAATGAACTGTATGAAACTGTTGAATTTACTGTGTGTGTGTTCAGGTTCCAGGGCGCCCCCTACAGGAGTACCTGTCTGCTGCAGCCCACCTCCAGTTCCCTGTGTAACACCACTGAGTGGGTGAGTGCCTGCTAGTACTGTTACCGCTCCTGCTGCTAGTACTGTTACCGCTCCTGCTGCTAGTACTGTTACCGCTCCTGCTGCTAGTACTGTTACCGCTCCTGCTGCTAGTACTGTTACCGCTCCTGCTGCTAGTACTGTTACCGCTCCTGCTGCTAGTACTGTTACCGCTCCTGCTGCTAGTACTGTTGCCGCTCCTGCTGCTAGTACTCTTGCCGCTCCTGCTGCTAGTACTGTTACCGCTCCTGCTGCTAGTACTGTTACCGCTCCTGCTGCTAGTACTGTTACCGCTCCTGCTGCTAGTACTGTTACCGCTCCTGCTGCTAGTACTGTTACCGCTCCTGCTGCTAGTACTGTTGCCGCTCCTGCTGCTAGTACTGTTACCGCTCCTGCTGCTAGTACTGTTACCGCTCCTGCTGCTAGTACTGTTGCCGCTCGTACTGTTACCGCTCCTGCTGCTAGTACTGTTACCGCTCCTGCTGCTAGTACCTCCTGCTGCTAGTACCGTTGCCGCTCCTGCTGCTAGTACAGTTGCCGCTCCTGCTGCTAGTACCGTTGCCGCTCCTGCTGCTAGTACCGTTGCCGCTCCTGCTGCTAGTACCGTTGCCGCTCCTGCTGCTAGTACCGTTGCCGCTCCTGCTGCTAGTACCGTTGCCGCTCCTGCTGCTAGTACCGTTGCCGCTCCTGCTGCTAGTACCGTTGCCGCTCCTGCTGCTAGTACCGTTGCCGCTCCTGCTGCTAGTACCGTTGCCGCTCCTGCTGCTAGTACCGTTGCCGCTCCTGCTGCTAGTACCGTTGCCGCTCCTGCTGCTAGTACCGTTGCCGCTCCTGCTGCTAGTACCGTTGCCGCTCCTGCTGCTAGTACCGTTGCCGCTCCTGCTGCTAGTACCGTTGCCGCTCCTGCTGCTAGTACTGTTACCGCTCCTGCTGCTAGTACTGTTACCGCTCCTGCTGCTAGTACTGTTACCGCTCCTGCTGCTAGTACTGTTGCCGCTCCTGCTGCTAGTACTGTTGCCGCTCCTGCTGCTAGTACTGTTGCCGCTCGTACTGTTACCGCTCCTGCTGCTAGTACTGTTACCGCTCCTGCTGCTAGTACCTCCTGCTGCTAGTACCGTTGCCGCTCCTGCTGCTAGTACAGTTGCCGCTCCTGCTGCTAGTACCGTTGCCGCTCCTGCTGCTAGTACCGTTGCCGCTCCTGCTGCTAGTACCGTTGCCGCTCCTGCTGCTAGTACCGTTGCCGCTCCTGCTGCTAGTACCGTTGCCGCTCCTGCTGCTAGTACCGTTGCCGCTCCTGCTGCTAGTACCGTTGCCGCTCCTGCTGCTAGTACCGTTGCCGCTCCTGCTGCTAGTACCGTTGCCGCTCCTGCTGCTGCTAGTACCGTTGCCGCTCCTGCTGCTAGTACCGTTGCCGCTCCTGCTGCTAGTACCGTTGCCGCTCCTGCTGCTAGTACCGTTGCCGCTCCTGCTGCTAGTACCGTTGCCGCTCCTGCTGCTAGTACCGTTGCCGCTCCTGCTGCTAGTACCGTTGCCGCTCCTGCTGCTAGTACCGTTGCCGCTCCTGCTGCTAGTACCGTTGCCGCTCCTGCTGCAAGTACCGTTGCCGCTCCTGCTGCAAGTACCGTTGCCGCTCCTGCTGCAAGTACCGTTGCCGCTCCTGCTGCTAGTACCGTTGCCGCTCCTAGTACCGTTGCCGCTCCTAGTACCGTTGCCGCTCCTAGTACCGTTGCCGCTCCTAGTACCGTTACCGCTGCTAGTACCGTTACCGCTGCTAGTACCGCTCCTGCTGCTAGTACCGTTACTGCCGCTAGTACCGTTACTGCTGCTAGTACCGCTAGTACCGTTACTGCTGCTAGTACCGTTACTGCTAGTACCGTTACTGCTCCTGCTGCTAGTACCGTTACTGCTCCTGCTGCTAGTACTGTTACTGCTGCTAGTACCGTTACTGTTACGGCTGCTGTTACTGTTACGGCTGCAAGTACTGTTACTGCTGCAAGTACTGTTACTGCTGCAAGTACTGTTACTGCTGCAAGTACTGTTACTGCTGCAAGTACTGTTACTGCTGCAAGTACTGTTACTGCTGCAAGTACTGTTACTGCTGCAAGTACTGCTACTGCTGCAAGTACTGCTACTGCTGCAAGTACTGCTACTGCTGCAAGTACTGTTACTGCTGCAAGTACTGTTACTGCTGCAAGTACTGTTACTGCTGCAAGTACTGTTACTGCTGCAAGTACTGTTACTGCCGCAAGTACTGTTACTGCCGCAAGTACTGTTACTGCCGCAAGTACTGTTACTGCCGCAAGTACTGTTACTGCCGCAAGTACTGTTACTGCCGCAAGTACTGTTACTGCCGCAAGTACTGTTACTGCCGCAAGTACTGTTACTGCCGCAAGTACTGTTACTGCCGCAAGTACTGTTACTGCCGCAAGTACTGTTACTGCCGCAAGTACTGTTACTGCCGCAAGTACTGTTACTGCCGCAAGTACTGTTACTGCCGCAAGTACTGTTACTGCCGCTAGTACTGCTACTGCCGCTAGTACTGTTACTGCCGCTAGTACTGTTACTGTTACTGCCGCTAGTACTGTTACTGCCGCTAGTACTGTTACTGCCGCTAGTACTGTTACTGCCGCTAGTACTGTTACTGCTACTGCTAGTACTGTTACTGCTACTGCTAGTACTGTTACTGCTACTGCTAGTACTGTTACTGCTACTGCTAGTACTGTTACTGCTACTGCTAGTACTGTTACTGCTGCTGCTAGTACTGTTACTGCTGCAAGTACTGTTACTACTGCTAGTACTGTTACTGCTACTGCTAGTACTGTTACTGCTACTGCTAGTACTGTTACTGCTACTGCTAGTACTGTTACTGCTACTGCTAGTACTGTTACTGCTACTGCTAGTACTGTTACTGCTACTGCTAGTACTGTTACTGCTACTGCTAGTACTGTTACTGCTACTGCTAGTACTGTTACTGCTACTGCTAGTACTGTTACTGCTACTGCTAGTACTGTTACTGCTACTGCTAGTACTGTTACTGTTACTGCAAGTACTGTTACTGCTAGTACTGTTACTGCTAGTACTGTTACTGTTACTGCAAGTACTGTTACTGCTGCAAGTACTGTTACTGCTGCAAGTACTGTTACTGCTGCAAGTACTGTTACTGCTGCAAGTACTGCTACTGCTCCTGCTGCTAGTAATGTTACTGCTCCTGCTGCTAGTAATGTTACTGCTCCTGCTGCTGCAAGTACTGTTACTGCTCCTGCTGCTGCAAGTACTGTTACTGCTGCAAGTACTGTTACTGCTGCAAGTACTGTTACTGCTGCTAGTACTGTTACTGCTGCTAGTACTGCTACTGCTCCTGCCGCTGGTGTTTAGTAGTAGTAGTAGTACAACACCTTCCCTGATATATCCAGCAGCACTGCTTGCTTACTCCCATGTGTTTTAAACCAAGTTAGGCCTTGAGGCAGATATTTGACTACAGATCTAATAATAAAATCCTCAGTAGGTTAAAAGGGACATGCTCTCAGCAGTCTGTTTTCTTTCCATCCTCCCTCTCTCCTTCCCCGTCCTCTCCCTCTCTCTCCTTCCCCAGCCTCCGTTCGTGGTGACTCTGGATGAGGTTGAGCTGGTTCATTTTGAGCGTGTTCAGTTCCACCTGAAGAACTTTGACGTGGTCATCGTCTACAAGGACTACAGCAAGAAGGTCACCATGATCAACGCTGTGCCCGTCAACTCACTAGACCCCATCAAGGAGTGGCTCAAGTAAGTACATCAATGAACCTAGACTAGTTTTTCTGACTAAATTACTATTCTACTGCCTTTCCTCAAAGTCCCACCCACGGTGATTGATTGACAGGTCTGAAACCCTACTAATTCTGACTCACAAACATCCTGCCCCGTCATCTGAAAATTCCACCCACAGTGATTGACAGGCCAAACTCTTAGTGGTAGTTCACCCAAATTACAAAATGACATTGGTTTCTTTATCCTAGGTGTTGACAGCAACCGATCCAATAACATACATCATTTTAAAGAACAAGCATTGTGGCAATTCATAAATATTACTTTTAATTTCAAGAAAACAGGTTTAATGTTAAAGGTTCTCTTCCTTACAAAATAGTCCTGATCATGTAGGTCTTGGCCTCTACTATATCCAAAACAAGTAACACACTGAATGCACACATTTTCAGTCATTTTAATTGTAGTCTTTCTACTGAATGCCACAACTCGCCAATCTGGGAGGTAAAGTTGTTCAACTATTGAATAATGTAGCTGTGTATTTCGGATGGAATCAAGGCATTAGAATGTACCAGATGCCACCACAAATGGACCTTGTTCTGCCGCTCAAATTCAGGGGACATACCCCCTCTGGCTGGCTACTTCTGTTTGACTGGCTACTCCATGAATCTGCGGAAAACACGGATTAACCAATTAGTCAGTCCACTCACTCGACCCCATCAAGGAGGGGCTGAAGTACATCAATTAACTAATAAATACCTTAACCAATCAACTTATTAGCCGGTCTGTCATCTCACTCGACCCCATCAAGGAGGGGCTGAAGTCGACTGGATCCGTGTGGCTCAGTTGGTAGTGTGGCACTCGCAACGCTAAAGTCGTGGGTTTGATTTCAGATCTGCAACCAATACGAAAATGTAAGCACATCTGTAAAACGCTCTGGATTGTGTCTGCTAAATGTCATATAGCCATCAACCAATCACTTTATGGATTTAGCCTCTTCCTTTTTAACTGTAAATTTGTTTTGGGGGGAAAGGAATTAGATTTTTAATTGTTTGTGTTTTAGTAGAGTTTTATCAAGTGTTGCTCCTCGTAATAAATAAATTATTTAAATACCTGTCTCGTTCTCCTGTGTCCCCCGCCCTCTCTCTCTCTCTCTCTGTGTGTCTCTCGCTCTCTGTCGCTCTGTCTCTCTCTCTGTCCAGTTCCTGTGATATCAAGTACACAGAGGGGGTCCAGTCTCTGAACTGGACTAAGATCATGAAGACTATAGTGGACGATCCAGAGGGCTTCTTTGAACAGGGGGGCTGGTCTTTCTTAGACCCGGAGAGCGAGGTGTGTGTGTATGTTATTGCAAGATACAAAACAGTGTTAAAATGAAGATGTTGGACAAATGTATTTCTCTCTCCATCTGTCTCAGGGGGAAGGAGCAGAGGATGACTCTGAGTCGGGGGAAGACGAGACATTTAACCCCTCGGCAGACGAGAGTGAGGCAGAGGAGGAAGACAGTGATGAAGATTATGACTCTGAGAGCGAGGACTCCGGTAATGGTAAGAAGTCATGTTGAGACAGACAGACAGACACACACACACACACACACACACACACACACACACACACACACACACACACACACACACACACACACACACACACACACACACACACACACACACACACACACACACACACAAATATACAGATACTTAGTAGTGTGTGTGGCCGTGTGTATTTCAGACTACAGTGCGTCGCTGGGCAGTGAAGAGGAGAGCGGTAAAGACTGGGATGAGTTGGAAGAGGAGGCCAGGAAAGGTGAGTCTACTCTACATTCTCCCCAAGGAGGAAGAAACCTATCTTACCATCCCTGAAGCAAGAGGTACCATCGCTTGCTGCTCCATGGTAGAGGAACACTGGAAAAGAATCCATCCTGGTTATCTGATGTGAATTGGATCTTCTTCGCTGACCCACAGTGCCTTGCGAAAGTATTCGGCCCCCTTGAACTTTGCGACCTTTTGCCACATTTCAGGCTTCAAACATAAAGATAAACTATTTTTTTTTTGTGAAGAATCAACAACAAGTGGGACACAATCATGAAGTGGAACGACATTTATTGGATATTTCAAACTTTTTTAATAAATCAAAAACTGAAAAATTGGGCGTGCAAAATTATTCAGCCCCTTTACTTTCAGTGCAGCAAACTCTCCAGAAGTTCAGTGAGGATCTCTGAATGATCCAATGTTGACCTAAATGACTAATGATGATAAATACAATCCACCTGTGTGTAATCAAGTCTCCGTATAAATGCACCTGCACTGTGATAGTCTCAGAGGTCCGTTAAAAGCGCAGAGAGCATCATGAAGAACAAGGAACACACCAGGCAGGTCCGAGATACTGTTGTGAAGAAGTTTAAAGCCGGATTTGGATACAAAAAGATTTCCCAAGCTTTAAACATCCCAAGGAGCACTGTGCAAGCGATAATATTGAAATGGAAGGAGTATCAGACCACTGCAAATCTACCAAGACCTGGCCGTCCCTCTAAACTTTCAGCTCATACAAGGAGAAGACTGATCAGAGATGCAGCCAAGAGGCCCATGATCACTCTGGATGAACTGCAGAGATCAACAGCTGAGGTGGGAGACTCTGTCCATAGGACAACAATCAGTCGTATATTGCACAAATCTGGCCTTTATGGAAGAGTGGCAAGAAGAAAGCCATTTCTTAAAGATATCCATAAAAAGTGTTGTTTAAAGTTTGCCACAAGCCACCTGGGAGACACACCAAACATGTGGAAGAAGGTGCTCTGGTCAGATGAAACCAAAATTGAACTTTTTGGCAACAATGCAAAATGTTATGTTTGGCGTAAAAGCAACACAGCTCATCACCCTGAACACACCATCCCCACTGTCAAACATGGTGGTGGCAGCATCATGGTTTGGGCCTGCTTTTCTTCAGCAGGGACAGGGAAGATGGTTAAAATTGATGGTAAGATGGATGCAGCCAAATACAGGACCATTCTGGAAGAAAACCTGATGGAGTCTGCAAAAGACCTGAGACTGGGACGGAGATTTGTCTTCCAACAAGACAATGATCCAAAACATAAAGCAAAATCTACAGTGGAATGGTTCAAAAATAAACATATCCAGGTGTTAGAATGGCCAAGTCAAAGTCCAGACCTGAATCCAATCGAGAATCTGTGGAAAGAACTGAAAACTGCTGTTCACAAATGCTCTCCATCCAACCTCACTGAGCTCGAGCTGTTTTGCAAGGAGGAATGGGAAAAAATGTCAGTCTCTCGATGTGCAAAACTGATAGACATACCCCAAGCGACTTACAGCTGTAATCGCAGAAAAAGGTGGCGCTACAAAATATTAACTTAAGAGGGCTGAATAATTTTGCACGCCCAATTTTTCAGTTTTTGATTTGTTAAAGTTTGAAATATCCAATAAATGTCGTTCCACTTCATGATTGTGTCTCACTTGTTGTTGATTCTTCACAAAAAATACAGTTTTATATCAGTTTTATATATATATATTTGTTTGAAACCTGAAATGTGGCAAAAGTTTGCAAAGTTCAAGGGGGCCGAATACTTTCGCAAGGCACTGTATGATATCTTTGTCCCCTTGTGTTTTGATATTGACTCTTCCTGTAATGTGAAATCAGTTTCAAATGTTTTGGTATTGAGTGTCTGTCTCGCGCCTCCTCTCCTAGCCGACAAAGAGTCTCACTATGAGGACGCGGAGGAGACCTCGACGGCTAAGCGGAAGGGTCGCTCGTCAGCCCCGCCTCCCAGCGCCAAGAAGAAACGCCGCCACTGAATGGCACCACCACCAGACTGTCTCACCTACGCACACACTGCCAAAAACATTGTTGATTCAATCCCCCTCTAATTAATCTTGGCTCTGTCATTTCCCTTCGTCTGTCTCTCATACACGCACACACACACATGCGCTATACGATTTGTATATAGAGGTAGTAGCACCCCCATGCGTTTGTATTAGGCTGTGAGTGTCGTGATTAAATGGGCATATCGTACCTGACGGTAGGCAGTTCATTCCTCTCTCCATTCCTTTGGCAACTCATTTCCCTGTTTCCAAGGGCCAGGTGTGTGTGTGTGTGTTGTGAAAGGGTTTTAATTGCAAACAATTGTTTTTCTGTTAAATTGTTTCTAAACCAATATAGTAAGCAGTGATGATGATACAGTATCTTCTGCTAAGCATTTTTACAAGATTTAGTCTAAACAAATAATCTTCCATTCCTCCTTTCTACCGTTCTATCCTTCTTGGACAGTTTATTTGTTGAGAGCGATTGATGTGGGGGGGGGAGCAGATATCAATTCCGTTTTCCAATTCCTTTTTTTATGTGGGTTTGTACAGACTGACTGACGCTCAAGAACCTCACAATGTCTTTAATTTCCCCACCACTTTCCTCCATCTTTCTGTTAATCCTGGATAGGTAGACTGTTGAATTGTTAATTAAAAATCCTGATGTTTTTGTAATAAAATATAAAAAAAATAGTGGTTATTTTGTCTTTTTCATTCATTTGAGTGTCACTGTCAATGCTGCCTATTAATAACTATGAGATTGATGAACCATTCTTTATGCTACAGTGTTCACTTCTGTGTTGGTCTAGCATGACCAGTCTTCTGTTAAGTTATTCTCATACTAAATTTGTATATAGTGCTTTGAATACAAGTAACAAAGTGCTTCACATCATGAAATAATGAACTGAAAGTGCTAAACAAATAAACAGGACTGGAGAATGTTGTCTGGCTGCCATCTCTGCCAATAACCAGGTAAGTAACACTTGTCAGGTGGTATGAGGGGAAACAAACAATGGGACCAGGAAGTCAAATCTAAACTAAAGGAACATTTCCTTAATTCTTAGCTAACCCTCTTAAGTCTTTGGGCCACAATGAGCTCCACAGACAGAGGGGGTTAATTAAATAACTTTTGCTGTAACTGAAGATACACTACATGACCAAAAATATGTGGACACCTGGCAGTCGAACATCTCGTTCCAAAAATCATGGGCATTAATATGGACTTGGTTCCCCCTTTGTTGCTGTAACAGCCTCCACTCTTCTGGAAAGGTGTTCCACTAGATGTTGAACTGTTGCTGAGGGGACTTGCTTCCATTTAGCCACGAGCATTAGAAAGGTCAGGGTAATTAGGTCTGGCTCGCAATCAGCGTTCCAATTCATCTCTAAGGTGTTCGATGGAGTTGAGGTCAGGGCTCTGTGCAGGCCAGTCAAGTTATTTCATACCGATCTCGACAAACCATTTCTGTATGGATCCCGCTTTACGCACAGGGGTAATTGTCATGCTGAAACAGGAAAGGGCCTTTCCCAAACTGTTGCCACAAAGTTGAAAGCACAGAATCGTATAGAATGTCATTGTATGCTGTAGTGTTAAGATTTCCCTTTAATGGAACTAAGGGGCTTAGCCTGAACCATGAAAAACAGCCCCAAACGTATTCCTCCATCAAACGTTACAGTTGGTACGATGCATTGGGGCAGGTAGCGTTCTCCTGGAATCCGCCAAACTCCGATTTGTCCGTTGGACTGCTAGATGGTGAAGCGTGAGTCATCACTCCAGAGAACGCGTTTCCACTGAGTCCAATGGCTGCGAGGTTTACACCACTCCAGACGATACTTGGCATTGTGCATGGTGATCTTCCGGTTGTGATACAGCCTGGAATTGAACAAGGGTCTGTAGTGACGCCTCTAATACTGAGATGCAGTGCATTAGATCACTGGAGCAGAATCAGTGGAATGGTATCAAATACATCAAACACAGGGTTGGTTCTACAGAGAAGGAGAGACAGAGTTTGCAAACTGGGATGACTGACAGCTGAATCATTTTGGAGGAAGTCAATACTGTGGATTGTTGTGGATTGTTGTTGAGTGGAGGGAAGTGGGAAGATACTGACTGTTTGACGAATGAACTTCTTTGTGTGTTGTGATGGTGAGTAGCCTTCTGTGCTTGTGTATATTAGTTTTCCCATGGACAGCAGTGCATAACTATAACACTGAATTATCATTAGTTAAAATGCAAACCCAGGTATAAATGTTTGTCCACTTTTATCCTAACTTCCATATAAGTAAATACTTCCCTTAACCAAACATTGATGTCAATGGGAGACTGTGACTTAAGTGGATGTTAGGATTCACACCTTATGTGTGAATCACACCTTATGTTTGTTCATTTGTTGTGCAGAAAGAAAGTAGGGAGTTGGACATTCTTATCAGACAGCTGACGAGTTGGTCTGAAGCTCAGAGTTTGCACAGACAGAGAGTACTGCACAGACAGAGAGTACTGCACAGACAGAGAGTACTGCACAGACAGAGAGTACTACACAGACCTGACCAGTGTGAGGAACCAGGCTCAGTACCATGGAGGTACAGAGCCTAGCCCGGTGCATCAGCAGCGTGGGGATTGGTTTGTTCAGAAACAGGGAGTGGTCAGATCAGAGTGACTCCTCCTCCAGGTAACACCAACACGTTACATTACAGTGCTCTTGCTACACTGTACTTACCCAGCACGTGTAGTTAGTGGGGTTGCTGCTCTAAATACATACCATGTATAACAGGAATAATTACACTGTAACAAGGATACTAATGTAAAGAGACTCCTCTTCCTCCTCTACTCCCTCCTCTTCCTCCCCTTCCCCCCTCCTCCTCCCTTAGATTCTGGCGTTCAGGAGTCAACTCGGGAGGGCATCAGAGGTGTACCACAGTGTTCATGTTGGATTCTGGGAAATGAACAGATGACAACTGCAGTGACAAACAGCTGCTGCAGGTAAAGGTGTGTTCACCATTTAAATGATTATTTACACAATTTAAAATGATCATTCCTGATAGTTTGGACTGCTGGCGGTTCTAATCAGCTGCAGTAGTTAAATAATGTATACTGTGTTATTCAGATAAGTGTGTGTGGGTGAAATCACTTCAACAAAACAGCTGACAGCTGACATCAGAGAGCTGCCCTTGAAGGAAGTGAGAGTCACAAAAACTACAGTACTGTGTGTGTGTGTGTGTGTGCGTGCTACAACTAGGGCCCAGATATGTCCCTGGTCAGATCATGAGGTGACTGTTCTAGTTGTCTTCCTCTCTTAGCTACAAGATGAACTGAGAGGGCGAGGGATATCAGAGTCTGTCAATCTGAGATGGAAGAAAAAGACTGACACGAACTCAGCCTCCATTATTTATGCTGCAGTAGTTTATGTGTCGGGGGGCTAGGGCCAGTTTGTTATATCTGGAGTACTTCTCCTTTCTTGTCCTGTGTGAATTTAAGTGTGCTCTCTCTAATTCTCTCTTTCTTTATCTCTCTCGGAAGACCTGAGCCCTAGGACCATGCCTCAGGACTACCTGGCATGATGACTCCTTGCTGTCCCCAGTCCACCTGGCCGTGCTGCTGCTCCAGTTTCAACTGTTCTGCCTGTGATTATTATTATTTGACCATGCTGGTCATTTATGAACATTTGAACATCTTGGCCATGTTCTGTTATAATCTCCACCCGGCACAGCCAGAAGAGGACTGGCCACCCCTCATAGCCTGGTTCCTCTCTAGGTTTCTTCCTAGGTTTTGGCCGCTCTAGGGAGTTTTTCCTAGCCACCGTGCTTTTACACCTGCATTGCTTGCTGTTTGGGGTTTTAGGCTGAGTTTTTGTACAGCACTTTGAGATATCAGCTGATGTACGAATGGCTATATAAATACATTTGATTTGATGGGTGGAAGAAGTGTTGATAAGGAGAAAGAAAGAAAAAGGAGGATGAATAGGATTAAGAGGGAATCATATTTATTTTCATGGCAAATAGAGGAAACGTGCTACAGAAAGATGGCTTTATTCTTTGATTCTTGTCTAACTCTTATACAGGATAACAATGTACCTCACTATATACCAATTAGTTAATGCTCTTTGTGATTCAACGTTCGTTGTAAATTCTGTATTTACAGATTTAATTGGGGTGGCAACTGAAAGGTTGCTGGATTGAATCCCCGAGCTGACGCGGTAAAAATCTGTCGTTCTTCCCCTGAACAAGGCAGTTAACCCACTGTTCCCTGGTAGGCCGTCATTGGAAATAAGAATTTGTTCTTAACTGATTTGCCTAGTTAAATGTAAAAAATATATATACTTTTACAACAAACTATATCCACTATATCAGCACTTATCTAAATGTTAATATTAGCATTTGTTCTGTCGCTATAGAATTAGGATTTTCTTTAATGTAATAAAGGCAATAAACATGTTTCATACACAACATACATTTTTACATACACTACCATTCAAAAGTTTGGGGTCACTTAGAAATGTCCTTGTTTTTGAAAGAAAATCTCATTTTTTGTCCATTAAAATAACATCAAATTGATCAGAAATACAGTGTAGACATTGTTAATGTCGTAAATGACTATTAGCTGGAAACGGCAGATTGTTAATGGAATATCTACATAGGCATACAGAGACCCATTATCAGCAACCATCACTCCTGTGTTCCAATGGTCCAATGTGTTAGCTAATCCAAATGTATCATTTTAAAAGGCTAATTGATCATTAGAAAACCCTTTTGCAATTATGTTATCACAGCTGAAAACTGTTGTCCTGAATAAAGAAGCAATAAACGGGTCTTCTTTAGACTAGTTGAGTATCTGGAGCATCAGCATTTGTGGGTTTGATTACAGGCTCAAAATGGCTAGAAACAAAGACTTTCTTCTGAAACTCATCAGTCTATTCTTGTTCTGAGAAATGAAGGCTATTCCATGCGAGAAATTGCCAAGAAACTGAAAATCTGGTACAACGCGCAAACAGGCTCTAACCAGAATTGACAGAGAAGTGGAAGGCCCCGGTTCACAACTGAGCAAGAGGACAAGTACATTAGAGTGTCTAGTTTGAGAAACAGACGCCTCAAGTCCTCAAGTGGCAGCTTCATTAAATAGTACCCACAAAACACCAGTCTAAACCTCAACAGTGAAGAGGCGACTCCGGGATGCTGGCCTTCTGTATACCTATGTAGATATTCCATAAAAAATCAGCTTTATCTAGCTACAATAGTCATTTACAACATTAACAATGTCTACACTGTATTTCTGATCAATTTGAATGAACATAAAATGTGCTTTTCTTTCAAAAACAAGGACATTTCTAAGTGACCCCAAACTTTGAAATGGTAGTGTATGTTCCACCCCAATAAAGGTAAAATAAAAAATAAAAAAATGCCACCCGCTCCAGAGACAATAAGCCTGCAGCTGAATCTAGATGATTCCTGATATACACAGTTTAGCATACGATTTTATCCAAACGACTTACAGTCATGCGTGCATACATTTAGATAGTCAGATCATGTGGTGATCCTTGTGTCTCTTAGCTACAAGATGAACTAAGACAGCGAGGGATATCCGACTCTGTCACCCTTCGATGGCAGAAAAATGACTGATTCTGACTGTGGATGGAAGAAGGAGGGAGGAGAAGAAGGAGAGAGGAGAAGGATGGAGGAGATGAATGGATGAAGAGAATGAAGAGAGATTCATGTATTTTTTGCATGGAAAATGTAGAGGAAATCCGGCACGGAAAGAAAGCTTTATTGTTCGATTTTTCCGACTCTTAACAAGGATAACAATGCATACTGAGTCCTTCACTAGGCTTATAACAAACTAATACCAATTAATTAATGCTATTTGTGATTGAAAATACACTGTAATAGCTGTAATCACTCATCTAATACATTTTTGAATATACTATATCAACTAAATCAACATTCTTCATGTTATTGTCATCTTATTATCATGTTATTGAAATGTTATTCGTCATGTTATTGAACTGTTATTCTTCATGTTATTGAAATATTATTCGTCATGTTATTGAAATGTTATTCGTCATGTTATTGAAATATTATTCGTCATGTTTTTGAAATGTTATTCGTCATGTTATTGAAATATTATTCGTCATGTTTTTGAAATGTTATTCGTAATGTTATTGAAATGTTATTCGTCATGTTATTGAAATGTTAATAGTCATGTTATTGAAATGTTATTTGTCTTGTTAGTCATATTATCTAAATCACAGACAGTTTACACCAAGTTCAACACATAGGCAGATTTATTATTGAATCAGTATCAAGAACTACAGTTCTCAACAGACCAGAATCAATCAAATTATATGTGGCCCATTCCATCTTAATTTTTAACCAATCAGTCTGTCAGCCTCTATGACTGACAGGCAGAATGACAAATGGGGCAGAGTTCAAGAATCATAAAATACCATTTATAATATCGCATATATCATTACATTTGCATACTGGCAAACAGTTCAGCAGAAGCGGTTTTAGGAAGGACACAGATGGGGATGTTTTTTGCAGGGTCTTAAAACAATGTGGCCTTTAATAAACACATTTAATGCAATTCTATGTCATTTAAGCCTACATGACAGGAGACATTATCAGAATATTTTTTATATTACCACACAAATGAACGAAATGAGTGGCTACTCTGACACTGTCAAACAGATGAATTAAAAATGACCTGGTCTTGACCTGGCCCATGGCTAATAAAAAGAAACGAGACAGATTGTACAACATTAGGAGGAAACGTATTATAGCAGGATTCTAAATCAACTTTCAACTGGCATTGACTCACCCAGTGATGAAGGTAGCATGAATATGTTTAGCCTTGTCACTGTACCGATGATGGTTTCAAGATAGGCCTTATCTACTTTAAAAAACAGTGCTGTTCGTCTGAGTTGGTAGCTCCGACAGACAGATTAGTCTTCTCTTTTCAGCAGTAGCCATTTGCTTTCCTAACATATTTCCCGCAATTGTATTTAGACATTTGCAAAAGGCCTTTCGCTATTCACCGACAGCAACGGAGAAAAAGAAAACCCATAGAAATACAATCCATAGAAGCAGAATCCATAGAAGGGAAGTGTCCATTAAGTCAGGACTGGCAGCCATTTTAAGCTTACCCATGAGTTTACCAGTCAAATTGGCAAGGTGAGAATCCTTCTATGGATAATATCTCTATGGCCACAACTCAACATGCTGTTCAATATTTGGCGCACGTGCTGCACAAATTCAGTCAGTGTTCAGACAGAAGAAATTATATCATTTTGGCAAAATTATTTCGATTTATCAGGGGTTGCGGCAGCCCTACTTCACTTGGCTATGTCAAGAATCAGAGTTCTCAACACACCAGAACCAATCAAAATACATGTGGCCCATCCCATCTTGATTTCTAACCAATCAGCCTGTCAGCCTCTATGACTGACAGGCAGAATGACAAATGGAGCAGAGTTTTTATCATTGTCATTGACACTAGAGTTCAGGAAGGGGAAAAGTTTCTCATTGAAGGAGCATCCAGTGAAGGAATAGATATGAACCTTGGCTTCCGAGTCGTAAAAAGACACCAACCCTTCCTTGTGATCCACAAACACCCCCACCTTCTGGGGCTTCTCTCTCAGGGAGAGGAGGATGGGGCCAGAATCATCTGCAGCCCTGTACTCATATCTATTGGTCAGCCACAAGGTCCAGTAGCCAATCGCAGGGGTCGGGAGTGCCTTCCCCTTCCTGTCGATGGACTCCCTGGCCACTCCTAGGCCCCAGTCAGTCTTCCCAGAGACCTGCACCTTTAAGTTCAAATTCAAGTAAAAAAACAAACATTTATAGTTATATTTTTGTCATTCAGCAGATGCTCTTATCAAGAGCGACTTACAGTTAGTGCGTTCATCGCTAGGTACAAGAACCACATCTTACAGTCATAGTAAGTACAACTTCCCTCTAATATACCCGCAAAACTGAAACATCCCTACAATGATACTCTGAGGCTGATTTCTTACCTTGGAAACAATGATCTGAAAAGATTAGTGTGATTTTTTTCTGTCCAGTCTAATATGGTATATATAAATATCTAAAAGCCCAAAAAGTCCAATATCCACCGATAATGTCAGTCAACCAATACATCCGTTTGGCTCTTCTTCATTGTACTGTATCTCACCTCGAAGTAGAATCTCCTGGAGGAGAACCCTGTCCTCCCAAGAACACTGATACTGGTATTGAACCTCTTGAGGTTGAAAGGCAGGATCCTCCAATCGTTGACGTGTCTGGCCTGTTTCCCATCCTCAGAGAGAACAAGGAAAGGATGAGCTGTGTCGGGGTCCAGAATCACGTTCACTATCGGGAAAGAACAATAAAGCAGATATATCATTCATCCATTCATAAAATTAATTAATACATCCATGCATTCATTCATCCATCAATTGATTCATTCATTCAGCCATCCATCCATCCATTATTAATACATTAATTTATCCATCTATCCATTCATCAAAACATTCATCATACATTAATCCTTTCATCCATCCATTATTTAATCCATCCATCCATTCTGTTAGTTGTAATTAGGGACAGGGGTCTTCCATGACCACCCTGTGGTGTCACCTGACCAGGCTATAGTTAGGATCAAAACAAGAACGGATAAATGACAGTAAAAAATGTAAAATAATTAATTAAATGGTGTGGTAAATAATTCAATGGTGGGTTAAAAGGTTGAGAAACGAGAGATTAACATGTGAATATGTGGATTGCAAATTGTAGCATGTTTTACCTGCATTAGTCTTCAGCAATTTCAACCCTGAATGAAAATAAAAAAACTCACAATTGAAAATGTCATTGTTCACGATGAAGATTTAATCTAATTAAATTGTTGAAAAATCGAATGGGTCCAAATATAAAATTACTGTAAATGTGTAAAACACTGGTTGAATCAACGTTGTTTCCAGGTCATTTCAACTAAATTACGTTGAAGAAATGTGGAATAGACGTTGAATTGACATCTGTGCCCAGTGGGTCATGATTCTACAGTACTTGTCAACTTTTATCAAATGTATCATTATAGATAAATAAAGAATAGTAACCTTTATCCATGACTTTCTTCATCTCCTCTCTGAAGGTATCCTCCAGTTGGGACACAATTCCCCAGATGTTTTTTCCACCACCGCTAGCACTGGTCTCAGAACAGATCTACACCAGAGGACAGTTGGGATCGAGTTTTACTAAGGACTGGTCTCAGAACAGATCTACACCAGAGGACAGTTGGGATCGAGTTTTACTAAGGACTGGTCTCAGAACAGATCTACACCAGAGGACAGTTGGGATCGAGTTTTACTAAGGACTGGTCTCAGAACAGATCTACACCAGAGGACAGTTGGGATCGAGTTTTACTAAGGACTGGTCTCAGAACAGATCTACACCAGAGGACAGTTGGGATCGAGTTTTACTAAGGACTGATCTCAGAACAGATCTACACCAGAGGACAGTTGGGATCGAGTTTTACTAAGGACTGGTCTCAGAACAGATCTACACCAGAGGACAGTTGGGATCGAGTTTTACTAAGGACTGATCTCAGAACAGATCTACACCAGAGGACAGTTGGGATCGAGTTTTACTAAGGACTGATCTCAGAACAGATATATAGCAGAGGACAGTTGGGATCGAGTTTTACTAAGGACTGATCTCAGAACAGATATATAGCAGAGGACAGTTGGGATCGAGTTTTACTAAGGACTGGTCTCAGAACAGATCTACACCAGAGGACAGTTGGGATCGAGTTTTACTAAGGACAAACTTCAACTAAATGTATTTTATACATTATTTGCATAAACATTGTCAAAGTTTTTATTTTATTCATTTTTTATTTTTCCGTTATTTTACCAGGTAAGTTGACTGAGAACACGTTCTCATTTACAGCAACGGCCTGAGGAATAGTTACAGGGGAGAGGAGGGGGATGAATGAGCCAATTGTAAACTGCGTAACAGTAACCCAGCACAGAGCAGAAGAGAGAAAAAGCTGACTCAAAGGGGTGGCTGGCTATACTGGATAGAGTCAGCTGAGTTGAGTTTTACTAAGAACTGATCCTAACCCTGGCTTCATGTCCACATCCCGTCTCAATACTAAGCCTAATCATAACCATAGCTTCAACCCTAACCATAACCCTAGCTCCATGTCCACATCCCGTCTCAATCCTAACTATAACCCTGTAGTCGACAACATTCAACTCGACCACAGAGAGAAGCAGTAGCACACCTACCTGTTGTGGGGTGGAACGGAGTTCCCCTTGTTTATTATTTCCACTCTCTAAATCTGCTACTTCCTGTTCCAGCTCCTTGATGAGACATTCAGCTTGTTTCTCCACAGCTCTCTGTTTCTCCTGGATCTCACCGACGACGTCAGCCTGGCTCCTCTCAATGGAGCGCAACAGCTCAGTGAAGACCTGCTCACTTTCCTCTATGTCTTTCTGTGAACTAGCCTGTGGAATGAATGAATGAACTATTGTGAATCTGGGTCACAGGTGTTACTTTATGAGGGAATAAAGCGCACAATCAGACCATTCAGACTGGGTGGCCCGGAACTATTTATCAGTTTTAATAAAAAAAATGCAGCTGTGATGATGAAATTTAATTAATTAATTAAATTACTACAACTACCTAGACCTGTACCCTACATAGATGAGAACAACAGTCCGATGCTTATCAGGGCCTGTATTCATAAAGCATCTCAGAGTCAGGGTGCTGATCTAGGATCAGGTTTCCCCTGTCCATAATAATCATATTCATTATGCTGTAAAAAAGCAAAACGGATCCTTTCTCAGCACTTCTAAGACTCGTTATGAAAACGATCCAAAACTCACTCTGCTGATCTTCACTGAGTTGTTGATCTCCTCCACCTTCTTCAGTCTGGCCTGGATCTTACTGTTCACTCTTCCATCTGTAGCATCCCCCTGTTCTGGCTATAGGGGGAATGGGTTGATTTGAACCATAATCACAATGTTGATGGACAATTGTTTAATTGACCATACCAGGTAAAACTCTGGGCCCTGGAGTTTTTCCTAGTCAGGTCACATGATCAAGAACAAAAATCTTCTAGCTTTACAATTTTACTCAGCTGTCCCACACCACGTACCTCTCTCAATGGCAAAATGGTGTGTGGAGAAATGTCCTCCTGTGCCGATTTGAACTGGTTGATTATCTCGTTAATGAACGTGTTGACGTGGAGGTCAGGACGTTTCTTGAACGTCTCCTTACACAGAGGGCAGATGGCTTCCCTGATATCCCAGTAGTCAGAGATACAAGCTTTGATAGATAGATAGATAGATAGATAGATAGATAGATAGATAGATAGATAGATAGATAGATAGATAGATAGATAGATAGATAGATAGATAGATAGATAGATAGATAGGAACTTTATTCATCACTTAGGGACAATTTTATGTACATCAGTGACAGACAAAAAATAGATACAATTTACTGTTTGAAACTTAATACAAAGTTAAGATCCATAAAACATGGCGTACATTTGCAGAAGTTGTGTCCACACGGAGTGGAGACAGGGTGGACGAAGATATCCAGGCAGATGGAACAGCGCAACTGGTCTTCTGTCATGCTGAGAGACGCCATATCTACACACACACACACACACACACACACACACACACACACACACACACACACACACACACACACACACACACACACACACACACACACACACACACACACACACACACACACACACACACACACACACACACACACACACACACACACACACACACACACACACACACACACACTTAGATCATATAGGCTAATACTGTTAGGCATCAATTTACATTGCTTTAACCCTTTTCCCTTTGTAGTACATTTGCATTTTAGTCTATTAGCTAGCAGACACTCTGATCCAGAGCGATTTACAGTCAGTAACATTGTAATAACCCAACCAACAGGATTGTATTAACATGTTGTTACATAATAGTGCAGAAATTGTCTTGACATGGACTGTTCCTACCTTAATTCTTGAATGTTTTGCTGTCGACAGCGGAGAACAGTGACGTGTAATCACCCAGTGTATGGAAAGCAGACTATACCAACGGGTCTGGCTGTTCATCTGCCCAGATGAATTATTTGTAACGGTGGCGTTTACAAGAAATGGGGAGCTGGACACTTTCACTTTTATATAGAAAGAGGAGGGGAGCTGGACACTTTCACTTTCACATAGAAGTCTTCATGCATTTATCCCTCAGTGCAACATAAATCTCTCTTAAAGGCACAGTGTGGGCTCAAATGTGGGGATATTGAAATAAAGTCTTCAAAGCCTTCGCTAAGCACCTCATTTATCAGGTAATTTACCAACAGGAACATTTCAGTAGGCAGGTCAATAGACAGGTCTCCACATTAGATGGGACAAATGTCATCCTCTGTGTGTCTCTATATTACTGTATTAATATTATTGGAATATTGCTTTTCTACTGGAAAAAATAGCTCTTTCAACTAAAGTATATGTTTTTTTATTATAAAAAAAACAAAAGCAATTTTTCCAATTACAGTATGATTGAATACAAACAGTCCAGTTATGCCCTCTGTAAGGTAATACAACAGGCAAAACGTCAGTACAGAGACAAAGTGGAGTCACAATTCAACAGCTCAGACACGACACGTATGTGGCAGGGACTCCAGACAATCTCGGATTGTAAAGGGAAAACCAGCCACATCGCGGACACAGACGTCTTGCTCTAGGACAAGCTGAACACCTTTGCCCACTTTGAGGATAAGACAGTGCCGCCGACACGGGCCGCTCCTGAGGACTGTGAACTCTCGTTCTCAGTGGCCGACCTGAGTAAGACATTTAAGCATGTTAGCTCTCGCAAGTCTGCCGGCCCAGAATGCATCCTTAGCCCCGTCCTCAGCTGGCTGGCTGGCTGGCTGAATTGTTTACAGACATATTCAATCTCTCTCTATCCCAGTCTTCTGTCCCCACTTGCTTCAAAATGTCCACCCTTGTTCCTGTACCAAAGAAAGCGAAGGTAACTGAACTAAATCACTATCTCCCCGTAGCACTCACTTCTGTCATCATTGTCACGAACCGGCTCGAAGTCCGTAACAAAAAGGGAGACCATGTGGCGATAAGGAATAACAAAAATATATTTATTTACTGAAGTAACGTAAATACAATTAACAATGGTGTGTGTAGTCAGTAATCAGTAGTGTAAGTGAGTGGTTGCGTGCATAAATGTGATAATGAGGGGTGTTGAAAGGTGCCAAAGCAAACAAACAAAACGGCCACAACCAAAATCTAACAGCGTATCTGCATGGAGAGAGTTTCCTCGATGAATGGGGAAAAGGTGTATTTATCCCGGGACACGCATGAATCCAGGTGTGTGCCATGGCGCTGACGATCCTCCCAGCTCCACCCACCGACATCCTATTAAGGAAAACAAGAGCAAAGAGAAAGAATTCGACAGACAGAGTGGGAGGGTCATCACATCATGAAGTGCTATGAGAGGCTAGTTAAGGATCATATCACCTAACATTTAGACCCACTGCAATTTGCATACCACCCCAACAGATCGGATGATGCAATCGCCATTGCATTACAGACCGTCCTAACCATCTGGACAAGAGGGAAACCTGTGTCAGAATGCTATTCATGGACTACAGCTCAGCCTTCAACACCATAGTACCCTCCAAGCTCATCATTAAGCTCTGGGCCCTGGGTTTAAACTCCCTGTGTAACTGGGTCCTGGACTTCCTGACGGGCATCCCCCAGGTGGTGAAGGTAGGCAACAACACATCCACTAGCATATCCTCAACACAGGGGCCCCACAAGGGTGCGTGCTCAGCCCCCTCCTAAACTCACTGTTCACCCATGACTGCATGGCCACGTGCACCTCCATCCAACTCCATCATGTTTGCAGACGACACAACAGTGGTAGGCCTGATTACCAACAATGACGAGACAGCCTACTGGGAGGATGTGAGGGCCCTGGTGGAGTGGTGCCAGGACCTCTCCCTCAACTTCAACAAAATGAAGGAGCTGACCGTGGACTTCAGGAGACAGCAGAGGGAGTACGCCTCCATCCACATCGACAGGGCCGCAGTGGAGAAGGTCAAAAGCTTCAACTGACAATCCGAAATGGTCCGCCCACACAGACAGTGTGATGAAGAAGGCGCAACAATGCCTCTTCAACCTCAGGAGGCTGAAGAAATTTGGCTTTGCCCCTAAGACGCTCACAAACTTTTACAGATGCACCATTGAGATTATCCTGTCGGGCTATATCACTGCCTGCTACAGCAACTGCACCGTCTACAACCGCAGGGCTCTCTAGAGGGTGGTGTAGTAAGACCAACTCAGTTAATCCCTATCATTGTGACAATTAATCGTCATAATGCTGCATCAAATGTACATGATCCTAGGGGCATTGGCAAACACAATGTAAGTCACTTAATTTATGTGACCCTAATTGCACCGAATACTTCTGTTTATCCTACAGCTATTGTATGCAGTAATCATGAGCCTATGAACCAGAGTTACGCTGTCTCAGCCTCCAGTATTTATGCTGCAGTAGTTTATGTGTCGGGGGGCTAGGGTCAGTTTGTTATATCTGGAGTACTTCTCCTGTCCTATCCGGTGTCCTGGGTGAATTTAAGTATGCTCTCTCTAATTCTCTCTTTCTCTCTTTCTTTCTCTCTCTCGGAGGACCTGAGCTCTAGGACCATGCCTCAGGACTACCGGGCATGATGACTCCTTGCTGTCTCCAGTCCACCTGGCCGTGCTGCTGCTCCAGTTTCAACTGTTCTGCCTGTGATGATGATTATTTGACCATGCTGGTAATTTATGAACAGTTGAACATCTTGGCCATGTTCTGTTATAATCTCCACCCGGCACAGCCACCCGACATAGCCTGGTTCCTCTCTAGGCTTCATCCTAGGTTTTGGCCTTTCTAGGGAGTTTTTCCTAGCCACCGTGCTTCTACACCTGCATTGCTTGCTGTTTGGGGTTTCAGGCTGGGTTTCTGTACAGCACTTTGAGATATCAGCTGATGTGCGAAGGGCTATATAAATACATTTGATTTGATTTGATTTGTTAGCACTGAAGCGGTGTGCCCTAGTAAGGAAGACCACTTTGTGCAGCTCACCCTGCACTATCAGCTCCAATGTAAATAACATGAGCAAGTCTACTTCTAATAAGCTTCCCAGTAAAAGCATTAAAATCAATCAATCAAACCAGAAAGGTGCTACAAATAGCTCATATTAACATATAAGAAACATCAGAAACAAGGTCCATGAAGTCAATAACTTGCTATTTACAGATGACATTCATATTCTGACTATCTCTGAAACCCACTTAGATAATACCTTTGATGATACAGTGGTAGCAGGACATGGTTACAACATCTACCGAAAAGACAGAAATGCCAACGGGGTGGTGTTGCTGTCTATATAAAGAACCACATTCCTGTAAAGCTTAGAGACGATCTAATGTTAGATACTGTTGAAGTAATATGGCTACAGGTTCATCTGCCTCACCTAAAGCCCATTCTGGTGGAAAGCTGCTTTAGACAACCAAGTGCTAACAGTTAGTATCTGGATAATGTGTGTGAAATGCTTTATAAAGTATGTGATATCAGAGAAGTATATTTTCTGGGTGATTTAAATATTGACTGGCTCTCATCAAGCTGCCCACTCAAGAAAAACGTCACTGTAACCAGTGCCTGCAACCTGGTTCAGGTTGTCAGTTAACCTACCAGGGTCGTTACAAACAGCACAGGAATGACATCATCAACATGTATTGATCACATCTTTACTAATGCTGCAGAAATGTGCTTTAAAGCAGTATCCAGATCCATAGGATGTAGTGATCACAATATAATAGCCATATCTAGGAAAACCAAAGTTCCAAAGGCTGGGCCTAATATAGTGTATAAGACTGGCCTGGGCAATTATTTTCCATGGAGGGCCACATTAGAATATATTTTTGCCATTGCGGGCCAGAATCATATTACAGGATTATACATCTTGTGTATGACTGTGTTGATATCTACTGTAAATCACGTCCAGATATGCTACTTATTTAACTTTTTTAACAAGCACAGAAATAAACCACATCCATGTTCTCCTTTTGGTAGGTATTTTCATTATTAAACATGCTAGGAACTACACAGAGGGAAAAGTACACTGTGCATTCAGCACCACGGACAGAACTCTTGCGGGTATTCACAAAAACACAAGAAAGAGAGAGAGAGCTCAACATGACATTTAAACTACTCAATCAGTGTGAGGAGTGAAGTCTCTGATGGGCATTGACTAGAGCAGTGAAGTCAGGTATAGTTTCTGACATCGATATGCGCAGGATTGCTGAGAGGTGAGTCAGAGATTAAGTAAGAGATTATATGTGCCTTGACTTGCTATATTTCATCAATTAACATTTCTGTTCACATACATAGGTTGACCCAAACTACAAACATATTCTGAGCATGACTCCTAATGCATAGAATGCATAGAACCTAGTCAGTGACATTGTTTTGAATAGTTTTCCAATCACCGCATCAGACTGATGATCGATAAACTCAAGTTGCAGGTCAGTGGGATTATTATCCACATTGAAGGTGAAAGGAGAGGAAACCAACTGCATGTCATTTTCCAACACTTTGAAATCCTCAAAATGACGAGAAAACTCGCCGTTTAAAGCATGCAGCAGGATATATACTTCTCCCGCGGGTCATCTGATAGGGAACAGACGAGTACAGTTGTTCCTCCTTTAAAAGTAGCGTCATACTGCGACACACCTTCCATGCTGCCTCAGCATTATATGGCACGTCATTGAATTCTCAGCCATTTCTTCTGTTAATGCAAGTTTTTGCTAGTTTTACCACCAGAGGGCATCTTTGAGAGGCATTTGATAGTCTTCCATATTCCAGAAACGCAGGAGACCGGGATTCAATCCCAAAAAGGGGAGGAAGGAGTAGACTGTCCTTGTAAATAAGAATGAGTTCTTAACTGATTCCATATGTGTTATTTCATAGTTGTGATGTCTTCACTATTATTCTACAATGTAGAAAGTAGTAAAAATAAAGAAAAATCCTGGAATGAGTAGGTGTTCCAAACTTTTGCCTGGTACTTGCTTAATTAATTAGATTAATATTATGGTGTTTCTATTTCATGAAAAACGAAAAACCCTCTGGGTAAATTCAGACCGTTTCGCTCTCGGAGCTCACACTGGACGTTGGTGCAGAGGCAAGTCAAGCAACCAAGCTAACATTAGCTAGCTTGCTTGCTACTTCCAGACACAAATGAGATCACTCTGACCATTTCACTCTCCCTAGCAGACCTGGTTAGGCAGTTTTCGTGTTAACCAGAGCATTGCTGACTGTAATAGGCTGACCACACAGCTTGCGTTGCGTGCGCGAGTGTTGCAAAATAAATTTAGAAATCCATGTTATTAAATTATCGCACGCACGCTGCTCGTGCGCGCCAATGAGCATCTGCGTTGACAAGGGCTAAAATATAAATAAATTATATTTCTGACTCAGATCGCACTGCAAGTCCTGCTTCCATCTCCTCATTGGTTTAGAGAAGCAGGTACCCACGTGCCATCTCTTCATTGGTTATACCCATGTGGGTGATTGAAAGACGAACTGTTTTGCCGGTCGTCGTGGTAATGCTATGAAAGTTTAGATGACAATCACCATATAAGTTCAAAGATGAAAAAGCCTGGAAGGAGGAGAGATGACTAGAAACGATTTGGTTGACCATTTTATGTGTGGATTAATTGGCGGAGTAGAGGAGCTTGTCCATTTCAGGTAAAATAACAACTTAGTGTTTATATCCCAGGACAAATTAGCTAGCAACAGCAAGCTAGCTAAATAGGACAAATTACCTAGCAAGTGCAAGCTAACTAGCTAAATTGCTATAAATGTTTAATGCTTTTCGACCTGTCCCCAAATTAATATAATTGGTTCAGAGTTTGTTTTGATATTTTAACCTGCGTGTCGTGATCGCGTTTGGTTTGGGGGGACAAAATACATTTATGCACGATGGTGCACGCGGTTTGGGTTCCGTTTTAAACGGAATTGAGTGTATGTAAACTTCTGACCCACTGTAATGTGATGAAAGAAATAAAAGCTGAAATAAATCATTCTTTCTACTATTATTCTGACATTTCACATTCTTAAAATAAAGTGGTGATTGTAAATGACCTAAAACAGGTAAAAACTGCACACGTCAAATTAACACCTACAGCTGCTAAATATACACCTACACATGCTAACATATCGCATTCTTTAATATGCTAATTTTACCAGCCAATTTCCCTAGCTCCACCTTTCATTAAATCTGTGTACAGTCAGTTTGATGCAACAACACCACAATTAAAGAAGGAACTTCAGCTAGCTAACACGGAGGATGGATATGTTTATGGCTATGCAGCTATGTTGGAGGCTTAGACACTGAGACAGCAGTGCAAGTAACTTAGGCCTATGTGTCGCTAATATTGTAAGTCTGATTAGGCCAAGAGAGTATTTTATATTTAGCTAGTATATGTAGAATATATATATATATTGTTGTAATGAATGCTGATATTTAAATGGCTGGATTGCTAAATTAGTTACTAGTTCTCTTGATAACGTTCCTTAGCTGCACACCCCGGCCATAGCCACAGTGAACGGCGCCGTCTTATAATATTTTTTATAGCCCTGCTTGTTACATAAAGGTGACTTATTATCGAGGAGTACTGACATCAAACATGTTTTCGTTTTTTTAACGAAAAACAACAACTGAAGGTCTAAAACTTCAGGCAGGCTGGCTGGCTATAATTTCAATGCTACCTAGCCTTAGCCGCACTAGCTCGCGATTAGCATGAAAACATTTACAAAGCTCACAAAGCTCATTTGACCTAGGACAACCCTGTAAAAACTTTGTTAATATCTACAACATATCAGCTTTCCAACAGCACAGATATTACTTTTGAATACCTTTTGAAATATGAATATTTCATCTAAGCCTAGGATGTAGAAAGGAACAAATACATACATAAACCAGGAACGTTAACGTTAGTACAAGACAGTATGTTGTGCCTCACCCTAATAATTTGATCTATTAACCACTCAATTTCGCCTACTATTCTGACTTGGTGGGGCACATGTAGCCTATAACTTATTTTAGAGAAATGTAATCATTGAATATTGTAAGAGGTTTCATTGTCTGCTTATATTCCCCCTTTAATTATCCTACAGTTCTGACTTCGTGTACAGGGAGAACACTGTAAGAACGGCCCATGTTCTGAATTCTGTTGCTGTACAAACAAATAGTTATATTGACTATGTCCGTCCTAGCTCGCACATGAATGTCTTAATCAAAATCATGGATTGCCTCTTCTCCACTTGTCTTCCCCTTATGCCATAGTTTGTACAACTCAATTGTCATTAGAACCCACATTTGTTTAAGCAAGTCAGCCATATCAGCTATGTTTTCTTAAAAGGCAGAAAATGAGGCTGAATTAACTCTTTTGCTGCCAGAAAAGGCTCCGTGTCATGTTTTGTCTTATATTGTCTTGTCATTTTGCTTTTCCTTCTGTTCGTTTTCCCCCTGCTGGTCTTTTTAGGTTCGTTCCCTTTTTTCTCTCTCCCTCTCTCTCTCTCTTCTCTCTATCGTTCCGTTCCTGCTCCCAGCTGTTCCTATTCCCCTAATCAATCATTTAGTCTTCCCACACCTGTTCCCTATCTTTTCCCCTGATTAGAGTCCCTATTTCTCCCCTTGTTTTCCGTTTCTGTCCTGTCGGATCCTTGTATACTGTTCACCGTGCTGTGTCTTTGTATCGCCCTGTCGTGTCGTGTTTCCCTCAGATGCTGCGTGGTGAGCAGGTGTCTGAGTCTGCTACGGTCAAGTGCCTTCCCGAGGCAACCTGCAGTTCATTATCGAGTCTCCAGTCAGTTCTCGTGATTACGAGTGAAATAGTTTCTTATGCTTTATTTACCGCTCCGATTTGTCTAGGAGTATTGCTATTTCCTTAAACTGGATTAAAGACTCTGTTTTCGCCAAGTCGCTTTTGGGTCCTCATTCACCTGCATAACAGAAGGATCCGACCAAAGAATGGACCCAGCGACTACAGACGCTCGTAACACTGCCGTCGAGATCCAAGGAGCCATGCTCGGCAGACACGAGCAGGAATTGTCTGCTGCTCGCCATGCCGTGGAGAACCTGGCCGCTCAGGTTTCCGACCTCTCTGGACAGTTCCAGAGTCTTCGTCTCGTGCCACCTGTTACTTCCTGGTCTGCCGAGCCTCCGGAACCTAGGGTTAATAACCCACCTTGCTACTCCGGGCAGCCCAAGGAGTGCCGCTCCTTTCTCACCCAGTGTGATATTGTGTTCTCTCTCCAACCCAACACATACTCTAGAGAGAGAGCTCGGGTTGCTTACGTCATTTCACTCCTTACTGGCCGGGCTCGAGAGTGGGGCACAGCTATCTGGGAGGCAAGGGCTGATTGTTCAAACAATTACCAGAACTTTAAAGAGGAGATGATTCGGGTTTTTGACCGTTCAGTTTTTGGTAGGGAGGCTTCTAGGGCCCTGGCTTCCTATGCCAAGGTGATCGATCCATAACGGATTACTCTATAGAGTTTCGCACTCTTGCTGCCTCTAGTGACTGGAACGAGCCGGCGCTGCTCGCTCGTTTTCTGGAGGGACTCCACGCAGTGGTTAAAGATGAGATTCTCTCCCGGGAGGTTCCTTCCAGTGTGGACTCTTTGATTGCTCTCGCCATCCGCATAGAACGACGGGTAGATCTTCGTCACCAAGCTCGTGGAAGAGAGCTCGCGTCAACGGTGTTTCCCTGCTCCGCATCGCAACCATCTCCCTCCTCTGGCTCAGAGACTGAGCCCATGCAGCTGGGAGGTATTCGCATCTCGACTAAGGAGAGGGAACGGAGGATCACCAACCGCCTGTGCCTCTATTGCGGATTTGATGGACATTTTGTCAATTCATGTCCAGTAAAGCCAGAGCTCATCAGTAAGCGGAGGGCTACTGGTGAGCGCTACTACTCAGGTCTCTCCATCTAGATCCTGTACTACTATGTCGGTCCATCTACGCTGGACCGGTTCGGGTGCTACATGCAGTGCCTTGATAGACTCTGGGGCTGAGGGTTGTTTCATGGACGAAGCATGGGCTCGGAAACATGACATTCCTTTCAGACAGTTAGACAAGCCTACGCCCATGTTCGCCTTAGATGGTAGTCATCTTCCCAGTATCAGATTTGAGACACTACCTTTAACCCTCACAGTATCTGGTAACCACAGTGAGACTATTTCTTTTTTGATTTTTCGTTCACCTTTTACACCTGTTGTTTTGGGTCATCCCTGGCTAGTATGTCATAATCCTTCTATTAATTGGTCTAGTAATTCTATCCTATCCTGGAACGTTTCTTGTCATGTGAAGTGTTTAATGTCTGCCATCCCTCCCATTTCTTCTGTCCCCACTTCTCAGGAGGAACCTGGCGATTTGACAGGAGTGCCGGAGGAATATCATGATCTGCGCACGGTCTTCAGTCGGTCCCGAGCCAACTCCCTTCCTCCTCACCGGTCATATGATTGTAGTATTGATCTCCTTCCGGGGACCACTCCTCCTCGGGGTAGACTATACTCTCTGTCGGCTCCCGAACGTAAGGCTCTCGAGGATTATTTGTCTGTGTCTCTTGACGCCGGTACCATAGTGCCTTCTTCCTCTCCGGCCGGGGCGGGGTTTTTTTTTTGTTAAGAAAAAGGACGGTACTCTACGCCCCTGCGTGGATTATCGAGGGCTGAATGACATAACGGTTAAGAATCGTTATCCGCTTCCCCTTATGTCATCAGCCTTCGAGATTCTGCAGGGAGCCAGGTGCTTTACTAAGTTGGATCTTCGTAACGCTTACCATCTCGTGCGCATCAGAGAGGGGGACGAGTGGAAAACGGCGTTTAACACTCCGGTAGGGCATTTTGAGTACCGGGTTCTGCCGTTTGGTCTCGCCAATGCGCCAGCTGTTTTTCAGGCATTAGTTTATGATGTTCTGAGACATGCTGAACATCTTTGTTTTTGTCTACCTTGACGATATCCTGATTTTTTCACCGTCACTCGAGATTCATGTTCAGCACGTTCGACGTGTTCTCCAGCGCCTTTTAGAGAATTGTCTCTACGTGAAGGCTGAGAAGTGCTCTTTTCATGTCTCCTCCGTTACTTTTCTCGGTTCCGTTATTTCCGCTGAAGGCATTCAGATGGATTCCGCTAAGGTCCAAGCTGTCAGTGAGTGGCCCGTTCCAAGGTCACGTGTCGAGTTGCAGCGCTTTCTAGGTTTCGCTAATTTCTATCGGCGTTTCATTCGTAATTTCGGTCAAGTTGCTGCCCCTCTCACAGCTCTTACTTCTGTCAAGACGTGTTTTAAGTGGTCCGGTTCCGCCCAGGGAGCTTTTGATCTTCTAAAAGAACGTTTTACGTCCGCTCCTATCCTCGTTACTCCTGACGTCACTAGACAATTCATTGTCGAGGTTGACGCTTCAGAGGTAGGCGTGGGAGCCATTCTATCCCAGCGCTTCCAGTCTGACGATAAGGTTCATCCTTGCGCTTATTTTTCTCATCGCCTGTCGCCATCTGAACGCAACTATGATGTGGGTAACCGCGAACTGCTCGCCATCCGCTTACCCCTAGGCGAATGGCGACAGTGGTTGGAGGGGGCGACCGTTCCTTTTGTCGTTTGGACAGACCATAAGAACCTTGAGTACATCCGTTCTGCCAAACGACTTAATGCTCGTCAAGCTCGTTGGGCGTTATTTTTCGCTCGTTTCGAGTTTGTGATTTCTTACCGTCCGGGTAGCAAGAACACCAAGCCTGATGCCTTATCCCGTCTTTTTAGTTCTTCTGTGGCTTCTACTGATCCCGAGGGGATTCTTCCTTATGGGCGTGTTGTCGGGTTGACAGTCTGGGGAATTGAAAGACAGGTTAAGCAAGCACTCACGCACACTGCGTCGCCGCGCGCTTGTCCTAGTAACCTTCTTTTCGTTCCTGTTTCCACTCGTCTGGCTGTTCTTCAGTGGGCTCACTCTGCCAAGTTAGCTGGTCATCCCGGTGTTCGAGGCACTCTTGCTTCTATTCGCCAGCGCTTTTGGTGGCCGACTCAGGAGCGTGACACGCGCCGTTTCGTGGCTGCTTGTTCGGACTGCGCGCAGACTAAGTCAGGTAACTCTCCTCCTGCCGGTCGTCTCAGACCGCTCCCCATTCCTTCTCGACCATGGTCTCACATCGCCCTAGACTTCATTACCGGTCTGCCTTTGTCTGCGGGGAAGACTGTGATTCTTACGGTTGTCGATAGGTTCTCTAAGGCGGCACATTTCATTCCTCTCGCTAAACTTCCTTCCGCTAAGGAGACGGCACAAATCATCATCGAGAATGTGTTCAGAATTCATGGCCTCCCGTTAGACGCCGTTTCAGACAGAGGTCCGCAATTCACGTCACAGTTTTGGAGGGAGTTCTGTCGTTTGATTGGTGCGTCCGTCAGTCTCTCTTCCGGGTTTCATCCCCAGTCTAACGGTCAAGCAGAGAGGGCCAATCAGACGATTGGTCGCATACTACGCAGCCTTTCTTTCAGAAACCCTGCGTCTTGGGCAGAACAGCTCCCCTGGGCAGAATACGCTCACAACTCGCTTCCTTCGTCTGCTACCGGGTTATCTCCGTTTCAGAGTAGTCTGGGTTACCAGCCTCCTCTGTTCTCATCCCAGCTTGCCGAGTCCAGCGTTCCCTCCGCTCAAGCGTTTGTCCAACGTTGTGAGCGCACCTGGAGGAGGGTGAGGTCTGCACTTTGCCGTTACAGGGCACAGACTGTGAGAGCCGCCAATAAACGTAGGATTAAGAGTCCAAGGTATTGTTGCGGCCAGAGAGTGTGGCTTTCCACTCGCAACCTTCCTCTTACGACAGCTTCTCGTAAGTTGACTCCGCGGTTCATTGGTCCGTTCCGTGTCTCCCAGGTCGTCAATCCTGTCGCTGTGCGACTGCTTCTTCCGCGACATCTTCGTCGCGTCCATCCTGTCTTCCATGTCTCCTGTGTCAAGCCCTTTCTTCGCACCCCCGTTCGTCTTCCCTCCCCCCCTCCCGTCCTTGTCGAGAGCGCACCTATTTACAAGGTACGTAGGATCATGGACATGCGTTCTCAGGGACGGGGTCACCAATACTTAGTGGATTGGGAGGGTTACGGTCCTGAGGAGAGGAGTTGGGTTCCGTCTCGGGACGTGCTGGACCGTTCACTGATTGATGATTTCCTCCGTTGCCGCCAGGATTCCTCCTCGAGTGCGCCAGGAGGCGCTCGGTGAGTGGGGGGGTACTGTCATGTTTTGTCTTACATTGTCTTGTCATTTTGCTTTTCCTTCTGTTCATTTTCCCCCTGCTGGTCTTTTTAGGTTCGTTCCCTTTTTTCTCTCTCCCTCTCTCTCTCTCTTCTCTCTATCGTTCCGTTCCTGCTCCCAGCTGTTCCTATTCCCCTAATCAATCATTTAGTCTTCCCACACCTGTTCCCTATCTTTTCCCCTGATTAGAGTCCCTATTTCTCCCCTTGTTTTCCGTTTCTGTCCTGTCGGATCCTTGTATACTGTTCACCGTGCTGTGTCTTTGTATCGCCCTGTCGTGTCGTGTTTCCCTCAGATGCTGCGTGGTGAGCAGGTGTCTGAGTCTGCTACGGTCAAGTGCCTTCCCGAGGCAACCTGCAGTTCATTATCGAGTCTCCAGTCAGTTCTCGTGATTACGAGTGAAATTGTTTCTTATGCTTTATTTACCGCTCCGATTTGTCTAGGAGTATTGCTATTTCCTTAAACTGGATTAAAGACTCTGTTTTCGCCAAGTCGCTTTTGGGTCCTCATTCACCTGCATAACACTCCGCTGATAGCCAGGTGTAGAGTGGTAAGATGTTGGGACTGTTGTTGGGACAGCTTTATGTAGGCCCTAACAGTTTGTGGGCACCGTTTGTCACCGTTATAGTGCAATGCATGTATTGTTTAGGGTAGTGTTTTTTTAGTAGCATTGCTGGCATGCATCCCACAAATGTACATTTTTTTGTCCCACCAAGATTTTACATGCTAAAAGCGCCACTGAGTAGGGTACTATGGAACATTATGGGAAGTGAGGGTATGAGGTCGAATCCCATTGAAGACACTATTTGGAATTTAGTTTTGTGTGAAAGCACACTTTCTGTACTGTTGTTCAAATAATTATTTTTATTTAGTATAGTATAAGCTTTTGTGTTAAGCGTTTTTGAAAAATAGTAAACTTGAAGGAAAAAACGGGAAGCATGATGTGAGATCTATTTATTGCTGACCAGCAGATGTCACTACTGTGCATTGTGAATGAAGCCCAGGGCAATGAACCATTTTCTGGCTCAAAATGATTAAAGCGCAAAAGCCTTACGAAAGCCCCGGTTTCCCATTACGAATAGTTACTAGCCAGCCCACTCCAGACACAGCAAACGTTATCTGTTGAATAATACATGCAAAACCAAACCAGCAATTATCTGCTGCATTCAACACAATCATGAGTCCAAAAACAGTATGAAATTATTTTAATCAAAAAAATGTGTAACTTACAATGTTGTGTATGAAATATGCAAAATTTATGCGGGTTTGAGTGATGAAAGCTGGACAGAGGATCTCTAAATCTCTGCGCAAGAATAACCTGGATTAACATAAAAAACGAATGTTAGTCTATTTTCTGCCAATAGTGATGTTATTATGAACCAAATGTTTAGGATACAAATGGCCCATTTGCGAGATTGATTTATAATTTCAATAGGCATAGGCTAGAGTCTAAACTCTGGGTTTATGATTGTAATTCAATTTTGCCATGCTTTGCTCAGATAAAGACAGGTAGCCTATGGCCCCTGATAGGCCTACATCTAATTTAAAATAGTCTACAGTAGACTGGACAAGATGTAGGCGAGATGTAAACTGAACCATTAAGCAGCTTGCTTAGTTCAAATTAACAGACTAATTTATTCAACATGAATAGCGAGGTGATTAAGAGTTATGTTCTTGTGTTTCCCAAATAGCCTGCTAGAATAGGCTACTGAGGATGGGGTCATAATTTTAATCACTGAATTAAATATGAATAATCTGTAAACGAATATGCTTGTCAACAACAGCCAGTGCTATTTTTTAAAATGTGTTTCCCCTGCCTAACCGACTAATGTTACGATTCAATCTAATGCGTGAGCCTGTCTCACTGCCTGCCAGTCAGCAGCAGAGGGTCACAGTGAAAGGAATGCCATGGCAGCCGCTGTGCAACATAGAAGTAGCCCAAAAATCTGCAACCGGCGACAAATATATTTTCACCGGGGACATCGTTTTCAAAGTGGCCCAACATTTTGAAAGCCGCGAATATGGTAACACTGGTTTTTAGAGCTTGAAGCCCCTGAATAAATTATTAGGAAACCCCATATCAGAGGAACAGGGCAACAATAACAATGTGTTCAACGATCCCAATGAGCATGCGCAAATGGGTTGAAAACCCTCCCTCTTGTAGTGAAATTTGGGTTTGCGCATAAAACAATATTAATCCAGAACACTAAAAGAAATTGGTGGGCCAACTACTTTTAACAGTTGAACTAAACTTTTTCACATTTCTTTGTCCAGTTTAATTTCCAATGATTGTTGTTCTAACGTTTTGCAAGTCGGCTTTTTTTTTTTTTTACAGCGTTGAGATCAAATGACTGCCATTTAGATGCAGTTTGGAGTTTGGACATGTTAAACCTGAATAATTATCATTCATGATTGACAGGGATGATGGCCTATTTTGAAATAAGTATGCCTAACTTGGTATTTGAGGGTATTAAAGATATAAAGATTTCTCGAGACAATATATGTGGGAATATGTAGACTTTGCAATGGACGGATGGTATTTTATGCATATTCTACAATGATATTCAATAGTCTACATCTATCTGTACAAACCTTGATTGAGAAATGATGATGTAATTGAAAAAAATATTTGCACTCCCACACATAAAAAAATAACACAACACCACTGATGTTATGTATGCCTGGGAAATTAACAATTGTTTAATTGACCATACTAGGTAAAACCCTGGGCCCTAGCTATGAGCTCTAAACAATGCCTGGAGTGTTTCCTAGTCAGGTCACATGATCAAGAACAAAAACTCCTGGCTTTACAATTTTACTCAGCTGTCCCACACCACACACCTCTCTCAATGGCAAAATGGTGTGTGGCTAAATGTCCTCTTATGCCGAATTGAACTGGTTGATTATCTCGTTAACGAATGTGTTGATGTGGAGGTCAGGACGTTTGAGTCCCTGATATTCCAGTAGTCATAGATACAAGCGTTTGATAGATAGATAGGGTATTTATTCCTCCCTGGGGGACAAATCAGTGTAAACCAGTGGCAGACAAAAAATATATACAATTTACTGTATGAGACATAATACGAAGTTGGGATCCATGGAAAGTTCCATAAAACATGGCGTACATTTGCAGAAGTTGTGTCCACACGGAGTGGAGACAGGGTGGACGAAGATATCCAGGCAGATGGAACAGCGCAACTGGTCTTCTGTCATGCTGAGATACGCCATATCTACACACACACACACACACACACACACACACACACACACACACACACACACACACACACACACACACACACACACACACACACACACACACACACACACACACACTAATAATGTTAGGTATCAATTTACAGTCAGTAACATTGTAATAACCCAACCAACAGGATTGTATTAACATGTTGTTACATAATAATGCAGAAATTATCTTGACATAGTGTGTTCCTACCTTAATTCTTGAACGTTTTTCTGTCGACAGTGGAGAACAGTGGAATGTAGTCGCTCACACAGTGAATGGAAAGCATTTTTTAATTAAATTTTTTAAATGTAAAATGAAAGCAGACGATACCAATGGCTCTCGTTGTTAATCTGCACAAATGAATTATTTGTAACAGTGTCACATACAAGAAATGAGGATCTGGACACTTCCACTTGGAGGTCATCGGCACTTCTCCCTCAGTGAAATATATGTATCTCTTAAAGGCTGTTTCACTTTAAACCCCGCCCCCAAACAATAAAGAGTTGTGCATATACATTATGTATCAATCTGACATGTCACTCTTTTTCAATCCAACATTGTAAATTGGAGATATAATCGATTATATACTGTTGGCTGGAGTGTGTGCAGTGTGGGGAGACTGAAATAAAGTGAATTCTTCAAAGCATCCTAAGCACCTGTTTTATCAGGTAATTTACCAACAGGAACATTTCAGTAGGCGGTTCAATAGGCAGGTCTCCAAATTACATGGCACAAATGTCATCTATGTGTCTATACATTCTGGAATGTTTTCCAGCTGGAAAAGTTTAAAAAATAGCTCTCTCAAATAAAGCGTATGTGTGTTTTGTGTTGAAAAACTGAACAGTGAAATGAAGAAAAAGTAACAGAAGAGAAAGGGGGAGATGAGGGAGGGAGGGAAAGAGGGATATGTGGTGAGGTATTCTTCTAACCTCACATCCACTGAGAGAGACAGACAGACATACAGACCGACCGACAGACAGACGGCCTTACCACAAAGGTTCATGCTGTCTGGAATGCTTGGGACATCCCTACCCCATTGAAGATGACATTTAAAATGGTTAAGGTAAGGGTTAAGGTAAGGTTTAAGGTTGGGGCTACGTAAGGGTTAAGGTTAGGATAAGGGTAGGGGTTAGAGTTTAGGGTAGTCCAGAGGATCCCGGACAGAACTTGAGACAAATCTCTACACTAGAAACAGTTTCTCAGGCAATTCAGTTAAGTTCAAATATGAAATATGACTAGTCATAGTTTGGAATTCAATATAATGTATGTAATATATGTAATTTTTCAAGAAAAAAAAACAAGAATGTGAAAATATCAAAATTACATTTTTGCTTAATACTTTTCATGGAATTGAAAATAAATCTCACAAATGAGACTTTGTATTTTAATCTTACAAATGTCAAAGAAAAAAAACATATAAAATAGGAAAATCTCGAAGGGTGCTTATAATTTACAGTTTCAATCAAGAATTCACTTTGTTTCAGTAATGGCCCACACTTGAGCACAGACTGTACCTTTAAGAGATATGTATAGTGCACCAAGGGTCATGGTTAGAAGGGATCCAACTGTTGTCAAAGTAACTTCAAAAGTTGAAATGTTTAGCATTTTAGCTAATATTGAATTCTCCTAAACTGCTGCATAAATTCTAACCTGCTACGAAAATGTTTATCTGACGTTAATTGGACTAAATCTTGATCCCTTCTCGGCGGGAGAAGTGCGTGATATCTTCCAAGTGAAAGCGAAAGTCTCCAGCTCTCCATTTCGTGTAAGTGACTGTTACAAATAATTAACGTGTCCTTACACTGGGTGAGACGACACTCTACTGTCGACTGCAAAAAGTAGAATAATTAAGGTAGGCCTAAAAACGCTTAACCCTATTTCAAAGCAATTTCTGCATTATTATGTAACAACATGTCAATATAAATATTACTTGGGTAATTAAACGTTACTTGGGTGATTACTCGCTATATAGTATTGATATCAATATAGTGTAAACAAATGAAATTAAGGTGAATGCACCAATTTGTAAGTCGCTCTGGATAAGAGCGTCTGCTAAATGACTTAAATGTAATGTAATGTAATAAGGTATTCAATCCAAAACAAGATACAATCTGGAATATTTAATTGCAAAATATTTTGGGGGAATTGAAAATTAAACACAAATTGGAGATTTTGAATTTTAATCTTAGATAGATAGTATGGTCGAGTCAAACTATAGTCCCGATTTTCATGATTTGTGAGTGGACTTGGATTGAAGCATTAGTGACTCAGACTTGGACTCGCTTTCTCGACCATTGGTGACTCGGATTCGCCTTCTCGTAGCTTGTATTTGCGCTTGGACTGGATAGGCTACTATGATAAACAGAATAGTAGAAGGACAGGGTGCGCGCAGCACAGCAGCGGCGGTTCCATTATCTAGCAGTGGAAAGCGCCACGCCCTGCATTCGCAGAAAATAATGATTGTGGACAGATAGGCAGGCTCTGCTCCGGATCCGCTTCCGATCATAGTCGCTTCCGCAACGTCTAGCCTATCTTGCTTCTCTGTATCCACCAGCCTACTATTTAGCTTTGCCTGGTTAAAATGGTTAAGAAACACAAATTGCTTTAAGGAATTGAAAACAATACTAGTATTGAGTTTAATAGTAAAACAACGCTAGCTTCTCTCTCTCCCCTTGAGTATAATGGGAAAGTAGATTGTCGCCGACGCTCGTTTAATGTGAGTGTGTCAAAGACGCAATCTGAGTGCTACCGATCTCGTCTTTGAGCAGTCCCAGACGTCCTAATATTTCCAAACAGGTTTGATTTTATCCGCACAAAATCTGTGATTCTCTTGTAGTGTGAGATGTGCTACAACAAGTTTTGAGAACGGTGATCAGCAATAGCCAATGAGAGCTCGCCAGAGAAGAAAACAGTAGGATCATAAGGTTGTTTCGCGTCACCCAGAATGAGTAGACCAGAGTAGGAGCGATGACTACTACAAGTATGCGTTTTTACTTGCCGTTAACCAAAGCCAAAGTGTCAAATCGTTACAGCTCTGAAGTTTACAACCAATGTTATTCAATTCAAAATGCTGGCTAGATATTTCAACTCTGTATGACAAGCGTGAATATCTGACTGGACGTTTATGGGGCTGCTTTGAGCCACAGCTCGTAGCTACGTAAATCGAATCATATTATTGTTTTGGCGAGACAGCCTGGTATCGAGATTCCTCACGAACAAGTGAATAATACTGTAGTGTGTGATCCCCGTCTGTGCCACTACGTTGGCAACACAGAAAAGACGGCAGGAAAGACAGCTGTTTAATGTGAGAGGCTCAGCGATGTTAGGATTTTTGAAAGTCGTGTAGTGTCCACCTGGCTTCAGTGAAATATACAAAAAAATTGTCAGAGTCCGAATACCCATTCTAGAGTACTACATACAGTATTTAAACTGCATACTATGTACTCAGTGTGGCTGAGTCGGTAGAGCATGGCGCTTGCAACGCCAAGCGTCGTTGGTTCGATTCCCGCTGGGGCCACCCATATGTAAAAGTAGTGGCCCCAGCCGACTTGTAAGTCGCTTTGGATAAAAGCGTCTGCTAAATGGGATATATTATTATTATTATTGGCTGTATGGTAGAGTGGGTACAATTCCATTTGACTGTCCCTTGGGGTTATAATCTGTCGAAAGCATTGAAAAAATGAAGGTGGAATTCCACAAAAAAATATTTTCAATAGGGACTTATCATCAATCAATATTTAAGCTATAAACTATTTGCATTTCTAAACCATTAGCTGTATGAAAAACACAGTTTGTGTGTTTTGATGCGGCACTGAAACCCCAAAAAGTGTTTTCACACCACTCTCTTACAGAAACCTTCAATATTGTTTTCTTTTTTATGTGTTTTGTTTGTTTGCCATATAAAAATACAAAATATCTCATTTGTGAATTTGATTTTTAAGTCCCCCAAAAAGTATTTTGCAAAAATGATATTGTTCTATATTTTTACATCCACATTTGGTCTTATTGTTTTTTTTTAACATAAAATAATGTACATTCCATTCAAATGTATTTACATTCTATTGATTTCCAAAATGATAAAGAGTCAGATGTGGACTTCCCTGAATTGATGGGGAACTTTTTCTAGTGTAAAGAGTCGTGGCAGTGCTATCCAGTGTCCTTGGGATGTCCCTAAACCCTAACCTAAACCCCTACCCTAACTCTTACCCAACCCTAACCGTAACCATTTTCAATGTCAACTTCAATGGGGGGTAGGGATGTCCCAAGCATCCCGGATAGCACTTACCTTTGTGGAAAGGTTGTCTGTGTCTGTCTGTCTGTCTGTCTGTCTGTCGTACCTCACCACATCCCCCCCTTTCTTTCCCTCCCTCCCTCAATATCCCCCTTTCTCTTCTGTACACTTTATTTGAAAGAGAGATTTTTTTTCTTTTTACTTTTCCAGTTGGAAAACAATATTACATAATATATAGACACATAGTTTGAAAGTTGTGCCATGTAATGTGGAGTACCGCCTACTGAAATGTTCCTGTTGGTAAATTACGTGATAAAGGAGGTGCTGAGGATGCTTTGAAGAATTCACTTTATTTTAGTGTCCCCCCCTCTTGAGACACACCGCACACACTTCAGCCCAGCAGTATATCATTTTTATATCTCCAATTTACAATGTTGGATTGAAAAAGACTGTCATATCAGATTGATACATAATGTAATGCACCTTATTGTTGGGGGGGGGGGGGGGGCGGGGTTTAAAGTGAAACATGAGGTTTAAGAGATTTATATTTCACTGGGGGAGAGGTGCTGATGAATGTGAAAGTGTCCAGATCCCCATTCCTTGTAAATGACACTGTTACAAATAATTCATTTGTGCAGATAACCAGCCAGATGTGAGCGGGTCATCGTCAGCTTTCCATACACTGGATGAGAGACCACACTCCACTGTTGACTGCAAATAGTTGAAGAATTAAGGTAGGCCTAAAATGACAAAACTCAATTTAAAGGCAATTTCTGTATTATTATGTAACACATGTTAATACAATGCTTTTTTTGTAAGATTTTATTTATGGTTCTTTTTTTTAACAATAGAAAACATACACATACTGTCACAGACCATCGACAACATACACACACACAAACATCCATAACATCACCCCTGACCAGACCCAACTGTTCACACCCCCATCACGTCACTCTCCTCCACATGGCCTCTAACTGCACCATTTAGTTTCTCTCCGTCCACCACACACTTTCAACATTTATACACAATAAAGCATTTGGCCTTTCTTTTGTGTTGTTGATTCAGGATTGGTTGATTTCCAGTTTTTAAGTATATATTTTTTAAGATTATTGACGAGAAAAGTATCATCAAGTATCCCATTGTACCCTCATATGTCATGTCTTGAAATAGGCAGACAGGCAGGATAAATGTACATTTACCCTTTTTAATACTTATATCAACATAATGTAAATCAATGAAAATGTAATGTATCCAATCCAAAAATAAGATACAATCTGAAACTTTTATTTGCAAAATGCTTTTTATGGAATTGAAAATTGAACTCAGAAATAGGAGTGGGCAGGTTCTGATAATTTAGTTTTCATTCTGCAATAAAAACCTACACAATTATCAATGAGCGGTAGCTGAGCACCTGACTTACCATTAATTTATGTAGTAAATAAGTATTGAAACACAGGTATTGAGTAGAAATTCTGAGGTAGTGATAAACAGAAATTGAGGTAGAGATAAACTGTAAATTAGTTTTCTAATGAGGGAGGGGTGGTATACTGCCATCTGATGGCGACCAAAAGCAACTGCGTAATAAAACCTATTATAAATTGATAGACTCGTGACTCAGACATGGACTTGACTCAGACTTCAGCCATATGGACTCGTGACTTGACACGGACTCGAGTACAGAGGACTTGGGACTCGACTCGAACACAAGGTTACGTGACTCGACTACAACACTGCAAATAGCAAACAAACAAACATGAATAAAACAGAAACAATCCTGAAGGTTTCTTAATTTTCACTATCAATCATGAAGAAAATGATGTAACATCAACGTGATAAGTTAGTGAAATTGACAGAAAAGTGTCTGTGTCCGAAAACCCATACTAGCATACTACATATTTAAACGGCATACTATATACTCATCACATACTATTTAGCAAGTACCTTTTAGTAAAAATTATGCAACATACCACGGCCACAATGCAGTAGCAGCTCCTCACTGGCTGAGTAGGTGAGGCGGGGCAGGGCCAAGTGTGGTTGGGTTTTTACAAATTCAACAGACATGCGTCGCAATAACCAGCATGATAATAGCTCATTTTCAATTTGATTAGTTCCTCTAAACTTAATAGAATAAGAATGGAGTTTTAGGCCTACTCAGGCTGATTATAGGCAGACTACCACATTCGACCAATACTGTAGCCCACGTGTGAAATCCATTCCACGGAGGGCCGAGTGTTTGTCAGTTATCGCTCCTCCTTTGTACTTGATTGATTAATTTAGGTCACTAATTAGTAAGGAACTCCTCACATATGGTTGTCTAGGGCTTAATTGAAAGGAAAAACAAAAAGCTGCAGACACTGACTAGGCCCTCCATGGAATGAGTTTAACAATCCTGCCATAGCCCATCTATCCTCTTTAAACAGGACTGAAGACAGAAACAGGTAATTTGGTTCCATTTCAAAATATTTATGAGTGCAACCAAAGTGCTTTAACCTCTTGGTCCTACCTAACCTCTTGGTCCTACCTGGCACGCAGGCGTCCCATCTAGACATCTGTACTAGTTAAAACTCAAACGTTCATTAAAATACACATGCAGGGTATTGAATTAAAGCTACACTCGCTGTGAATCCAGGCAACAAGTCAGATTTTTTAAATGCTTTTCGGCGAAAGCATGAGAAGCTATTATCTGATAGCATGTAACACCACAAAAGACCCGCAGGGGACGTAAACAAAATAATTAGCATAGTCGTCGCTACACAAACCGCACAAATAAAATACAAAACATTCATTACCTTTGACCATCTTCTTTGTTGGCACTCCTAGATGTCCCATAATCACTATTGGGTCTTTTTTCGATTAAATCGGTCCATATATAGCCTAGATATCGATCTATGAAGACTGTGTGATAAACGGAAAAAAATAGCGTCTTATAACGTAACGTCATTTTTTAAAATTAAAAAAGTCGACGATAAACTTTCACAAAACACTTCGAAATACTTTTGTAATGCAACTTTAGGTATTATTAAACGTTAATAAGCGATCAAATTGATCACGAGGCGAAGTATATTCTTTAGCTGTCCGTCTGGAAATAATGTCCGGGTAATTCTCAACCAAAATATCCGGTCGGAGACCGGAAGAAATGCGTTGCCTTGCGTCTGTTTGACCAAGAAACAAAGCCTAGGCAAATGACAAGACTCTAGACAACGTGTGGAAGCTGTAGGTATTGCAACCTCAGCCCCATTAAATGTGGTTCACCTTTTTATATGCCATTTAGCAGACGCTTTTATCCAAAGTGACTTACAGTCATGTGTGCATACATTCTACGTATGGGTGGTCCCGGGAATCGAACCCACTATCCTGGCGTTACAAGCGCCATGATCTACCAACTGTGCTACAGAGGACCACCTTTATCAATGGGTTCAAGTCGCGCATGGATATATATTTCCATTTTCAGTGATCAGATTTTCCTGCGCTTTTCGATGAAACGCACGTTCTGTTATAGTCACAGCCGTGATTTAACCAGTTTTATAAACGTCTGAGTGTTTTCTATCCACACATACTAATCATATGCATATACTATATTCCTGGCATGAGTAGCAGGGCGCTGAAATGTTGCGCGATTTTTAACAGAATGTTCGAAAAAGTAGGGGGTAGGATTAACAGGTTAACATATATACAGTGCAATGAATCAAATATCCTAGTACACATACCTAAACTTTTCTAATGTTCAAATCAAAAGACTATTTGCACAGAAACATTTGTAAAGTCGGGTGCCTGACATATTCAGAACCGCTGGACAGCAACATACTAAACTAAAGCTAAAGCTAAACTAAAGCACTTATCATTGGGAACGAGATCAGAATGACTGCTACGGCTTTATCCATAAACAACGTAATTAAATAGGTAGCCTAGCCTATAAAACTAAAACAATCCATATGTTCAAATCAAAAGGTCTGATTAACATGACATCAATAACGCAGGCACATCCAGAGTCCCTGGTGTTGACAGATTCACAAATCAAAAGGTCTGATTAACATGACATCAATAACGCAGGCACATCCAGAGTCCCTGGTGTTGACAGATTCACAAATCAAAAGGTCTGATTAACATGACATCAATAACGCAGGCACATCCAGAGTCCCTGGTGTTGACAGATTCACAAATCAAAAGATGAAGGCCAATAGAACAAGAAACACCCTTCAATGCGAAAACAGAAATCCACTCTAATTTAAAAAAAAGAACACTTAAGTAACCTAGTTTGTTGTTTGGCTACTTCTCCTATCACTCGCAGCCCACGTCTTCAAATTAATTGAGTATAACATCCTGGCATTTAAACCATACTTGATTTTCGAAAAATGTACATGCTATAAAACATAATTTTCCATACTGAGAAAGCGTCATGCGCGAAGAAGCCAACCTTACTGAAGCATAAATCACTCGTTGGCCTATCCCTGTGTGCTGGCACAAATCTACTACTCACTGGGATCCTCTCAGGATCCCTCACCCTTGACCCATCTTCCTCTACAAAAGCTCTAACAGGACAACTGATATATCCGAACATGACTTTTTCGGGTAGAGACTCTGACTCAAAACTCAAAAAGGACTGCCAGTGACTCCTCTGTTTCACCACGGGGTCTGCGTCGGACCAAACGGAGGGCGTCACAAATGGCAGGAATTTTCAACTTCAATTGCTCCACCACTTAACGCTACCCCAAGAATCACTCTTTTAAATGGTGCCCTGTTCATAAGAGCAAAGAAAAAATAGATCTTGACCCAAGATACGTGGCACCTGCACCCCCTGGTCAGAAGAAATACAAACAAATATCACAAGTCCAATACAGATTAGCTTCACTGATTCAACTGCACCAAACTCCTTTCTCACCCACCCTGAAACCACAAATGGATCTGCCAAAAGGAGAGGATCCACATTCGCCAAAAATGTCACTGCTAATGGAACAGATTCTTCTTTATCATGTCCAACGACGCCAGGCTCGGGTTCCAAGCTCTTCACCACACCTTCCACTTCACTTAACTCTGCCTCATTCACTTCCATTTCCCCTACAGAACTCAGTCTGGTGCACAGCTCTCTCTTTTTGCACTTGACACCAATCTTCTTCGACACCCCCCCTCCATCAAGCGCTATGATGAAACTGGCTCTCATGAGAACCGCCACATGAATGGAAGACCCAGTGTTACCTCTGCTGCAGAGAATAAGTTCATTAGTAACCAGCCTCGTAAATTGCAGCCCAAATAAATGCTTCACAGAGTTCAAGTAACAGACACATCTCAACATCAACTGTTCAAAGGAGACTCAGGCCTTCATGGTCAAATTGCTGCAGAGAAACCACTACGAAAGGACACCAATAAGAAGAAGACTTGCTTGGGCCAAGAAACACGAGCAATGGAAATTAGAGCGGTGGAAATTTGTCCTCTGGTCTTGAGTCCAAATTCGAGATTTTTGGTTCCAACTGCTGTGTCTTTGTGTGTATTTCCCAACGTAAAGCATGGAGGAGGAGGTGTTATGGTGTGAGAGTGCTTTGCTGGTGACACTGTCTGTGATTTATTTAGAATTCAAGGCACACTTAACCAGCATGGCTACCACAGCATTCTGCAGCAAAGGCCATCCCATCTGGTTTCTGCTTAGTGGGACTATCATTTGTTTTTCAACAGGACAATGGCCTAACACACCTCCAGGCTTTGTAAGGGCTATTTTTACCAAGAAGGAGAGTGATGGAGTGCTGCATCAGATGACCTGGCCTCCACCAAATTGAGATGGCTTGGGATGAGTCAGACCGCAGAGTGAAGGAAATTCAGCCAACAAGTGCTCAGCATATGTGGGAACTTCTTCAAGACTGTTGGAAAAGCATTCCAGGTGAAGCTGGTTGAGAGAATGCGAAGAGTGTGCAAAGCTGTCATCAAGGCAAAGGGTGGCTATTTGAAGAATCTCAAATACAAAATATATTTTGATATTAACACTTTTTTGGTTACAACATTATTCTATGTGTTACTTCATAGTTTTGATGTCTTAACTATTTTTCCACAATGTAGAAAATATTAAAAATAAAGGAAAACCCTTGAATGAGTAGGTGTTGTAAAACTTTTGACCCGTAGTGTATATTTTCTAAAAGACTTCAAATAAAAACTCACATGAGACAGTTGTTATTTTAATCCTACAAGCACATTACTCCTATTCACTGTTTATGATTGATCTCACATTTTTATGGTTAGGCTACTTGATAATAAGCATTTTAATTTAGACCTCCACTTGTAATACAGTGTATGAAGATTATGCAGAATATTTCAAACAAATTATGTTGCCCTATGTAGCATTTTGAAAACGTATCAGGTAGTAAGTAGTATCTAAATGTATTTTCAATTTAGTAGCTTTACATTTACAATTTAAACATATTTTAGATTTAGAAAAATAACACAAGCTACTTATATGGCATCAATAAAAGGTTCCCCAAGCCCTGATAAATCTTTAATTATTCTCTTTTCCCTTTTTTTGTCACTTAGGAGACTGGGAACGTTAATTCTGCCCCCTAGCTTCAAGAGGTGAAAGAATCAGTGACCAAACACCACCATGGAAAACGACATGGGCGATTATACTCTGTATTCTGACGATGACCTTTACGTCCCTGAATCAGAGGATATTGCAGTGTCAGTGCTTCTTCTCCTTGGAATTGTCCCAATCCTCCCTGCCCTTGGTTGGATTATCTTGTCCTTCTATTGTAAGCACTGGAAAATAATACCTGTCTCATTCTCTTTCGTGTCCCTCCTTGTTACTGACGCTCTGCAGCTGATCGCTTCCCCTTTCATTGTGGAAACTGTGCTAACCGGGGTTCCCTGTTGGCATGCTCATTGGTGGTGCATTACAGTATACACACTGTTCTCAGTGTCAAGATTCTGCGGTCTGTTTTTTCAAATAACGGTTGCTCTGGATAATATCTGGTCTCTGAAATCGCATCTTCAGCAAGTTGACAGTCTATTGGTTCGTCGGTGGTGTTCCCTGTTCGTGCCTGTCAGTGTGTATATTGTCAACAACTCTGACATGGTCACCTTCTTAATGAACACCGGTGTGTGGTTCATCTACCCTTTATTTACATGTCTTGCACATATATTTGATATGAACTACTTATTTTACTATGTTTTGAATACTTTATTTGGATTGGGTGCTGTGGTCACAGTTGCTGCAGCATGTGTGATAACCTTCATAACTGTGCCAGCAGTGAACCCCACCAAAAAGCAATGTCAGCGTTTGAAGGTATTAGCAGTGGCCATGTTTACTTTTATGATACTCTATGTTCCTGAGTTCCTCTACTGGATAATACAACACCACAGAACTGCTTGGATGCAGGGATTTAGTCATGTTGTCCACTATCTGCCGTGCCTGAGACCCATCACTGACTGTGTCCTGTGTTGGTTGGTCTACAAGGACAGGGTGTGTTCTAGAGATCAGCAAACAGACCTAGAACGCAATTCATCTATCCTCGATTCCTCTCATCATGTCCCCTCGCTTTTTGAAAAAACATCGGAGGTTTAGAACCATGGAGAGAAACCTCCAATACGGGAGGATGCGAGGAATCAAGGAAAGATAAATTGAGATAGAGCACAGTACTGAGGGCTAAATAATCATATGATGGAGAGGAGGCTGGTGGGAGGAGCTATAGGAGGACTGGCTCATTGTAATGACTGGAATAGAATTAATGGAACTGAGTCAAACGTGGTTTCCATGTGTTTGAGACCGTTCCATTAATGCCATTCCAGCCATTACAAAGAGCCTGTCGTCGTATAGCTCCCCCCACCAGCCTCCACTGGTATAAAGTAACTTCTCACTCCTGTTTAAGAGTGTTAAGGGAATTTTTATCAATGATGACTAATTATGTATACATTTCAATCAGGACTGACTAGTCCAAATGCTATTATGTACTGTACATAAAGAATTGTCTCTCTTGCTCCCATTCCCAATTGTATGTAATATAGTCAGGAGTTTAGAACAGTGCCTTTGTACAAATGAATGAACTATCTCCAGATGGCAGGGACGGACTATCTCCAGACTGTCTAGAATGCTATCTACACAAACGGACCTTGGCTACAGGCGAGGAGGGAAGGCTCGAGAACTATAGGGCCTCTCTACCGGTGTCATGAAGAGATCGAACATTTAGGAAACGCTGACGTCATTTTCAGTTTATAACCTGTGGAAAAATGTGTATATACCCAGTACTCTCTTGAATTAAACGCTGTTACCTGACCGGGGCTCTGTCCATTCTTATAAAAATATTGGGTCATACAATCCCTTCGAATGCATTGACAGAGTATTTAATTCTGATTGGGAAATAATACAGAGGAATTTAGATATCCTTTAACAGAGTCATTTGTAGGATGAGATTCAGAGGGAGAAGTGGGAGAATTGGTGAATGGATGATACCTGTGTAAAATATGTAAATAATATGTAAAAAAAACTGTAAATATAATATTTTAGTTTTTATGAAATAAAAACTCAATGTTTTGGTTTATTGTTTTGCTCTAATGCCAGAATAAAATCAGACTGCAGGTTCTCTACAATGCAGCTTCGGAAGGCAATTTCTGATTGAGTCGACATATGCAGTGGTTACCGTGAATGAGATCTCCGTGACCGTGAGAACATTGAGTTATTAAAATCTGCATTGCTGATAACCTGAAGATAAATTGAATCCCGGGCCTAGCACTTGCACTTGTATTTTCACTGGGCTTTGCTGATAGCTGCTTTATTAGAGAAAGTTTTTACTTTCAATGACTTTGATTTGTGGTTGTCTTACCTACAGTACCTTAGTTGAATGCACTGACTGTAAGTACATCTGGATGAGAGAATCTAGAATGGGATTACAATATTTAAAAATGATAAAAAAGGATGAACAACATCACAATGTGTGAATAGGATAACTGTTTTTGATACAAAGTGACAAGTTATTGGCCTTCCAAGGAGGATTAAAAACAAGTACAGTTGAAGTCGGAAGTTTACATACAGCCAAATACATTTAAACTCAGTTTTTCACAATTCCTGACATTTAATCCTAGTAAAAATTCCCTGTCTTAGGTCAGTTAGGATCACTACTTTATTCTACGAATGTGAAATGTCAGAATAATAGTAGAGAATAATTTATTTCAGCTTTAATTTATTTCATCACATTCCCAGTGGGTCAGAAGTTTACATACACTCAATTAGTATTTGGTAGCAGTGCTTTTAAATTGTTTAACTTGGATCAAACGTTTCAGGTAGCCTTCCACAAGCTTCCCACAATAAGTTGGGTGAATTTTGGCCCATTCCTCCTGACAGAGCTAATGTAACTGAGTCATGTTTGTAGGCCTCCTTGCTCGCACATGCTTTTTCAGTTCTGCCCACAAATGTTCTATGGAATTGAGGTCAGGGCTTTGTGATGGCCACTCCAATACCTTGACTTTGTTGTCCTTAAGCCATTTTGCCACAACTTTGGAAGTGTGTTTGGGGTCATTGTCCACTTGGAAGACCCATTTGCGACCAAGCTTTAACTTCCTGACTGATGTCTTGAGATGTTGCTTCAATATATCCACATCATTTTCCTCCCTCATGAGCCATCTATTTTGTGAAGTGTACCTGCAGCAAAGCACCCCCACAACATGATGCTGCCACTCCCGTGCTTCACGGTTCTTCGGCTTGCGAATGTTGGAGCAAACCATTGAAGAAAACTAAGCATTGCATGTAGATAGGTTTGGCTGCTAGGCTGAAGTAGCAAGGACATGCACATTAAGAGAAGATGATATCCAGGCCATATGACACCCAGACCATATTCTATTTTTGTAGGCATACATTAACCAAGGCCATGCGTGCATTCATGACAGCTGAACATGCTGTGGTCAGCAGGGTACAGGAAGAAAGATGTAGGCAAGATAACTGATGACTAACACGTAAAACATAGGCATGCAGTACATACATTATTTTTAGAACATGGAAAGAGTTCTGCCATATTTGTAACCAAAAGCAGATACTAAGGGAGAGTAACTGTATTTACATATGTGATGTACCCCAATACTATGTATGTATAAAAGCAGAGCCAGTGTTAAGAAGCGGCGGCTATTCCGCGGATCAGCACGGCTTTTAATAACTTGTATTAAAGTCTACATTGAATTCAAAAGTTCTTCTGAGAGTATTATATTTCTATAGACAGTATTATATTTCTGTAACAATTATCTACGACAGATTTGGCAAGCTAGCCAGGAGATCAAAGGGGCCTGGGGGCGTTCCAGGCTGGTGACAGTGTCTTTGGACAAAATCACAAACGGGTGGCCACCCAGCTATATGAAAGGTAAGCTTGTTCTTACATAGTTGAATGTTTGTGTAAATTGGTTCAGTGATACCGTCCCAGCAAGAGGGGCGTCAAGTAGGTCTCTATTTAAATTTCCTAAAAATCCCAGTAAATGCTAAGAGATTGTTGAATTCAATGAACTGCATGCATGTGTGATTTTGTGGGTTGTTAAAAGTGAATTTATGTGTGCATGTGTAGGGACTAAGTGAGTAAAGGCTGTGAACCTTGCCGGATGTTGGGTGTTTAGCGGAGGGGGGGCTTGCACCTGCTCTGGTCGTTCAGACGGACCCGCATGTCTGGATTAGTGGGGAGGGTTGTTCCGTCTGATACTACTTGGCCGGGTTCGACTGTCTCGGGACCTGATTTGGGATGTGCGTAAACACAGCCCAGTCAACCTGAGCGGGCGACTTAGGTTGGGTGTGTGATTCGGGACTGCCCCTCTCGCTGGGCCAGCTCTGAGAAAAAATATTTTACAATAAAAATTATATATATATATAAAATAAATAAATAAAAACAACAGAGGTCTGCGTTGGATGGGTGAAAAGGGTATGAAGACAAACTGACCCGATTTGGCAGTAGTATTGTCATACCATGGAAAAAAACCTATAGGATATAAACCGGTTTGAGAGGCCATAGGTCATTTTAGGTAAAACGAGGTTTGTGAATGAACAAATGTGTGTAAACGCCTGATTGGATGGTTCTCTGTGTTGAGAAAGTGTATCACAGCAAGCTAGAATTGTGAAGTAAGAAATTGTGTGTGTGTGTATGCCAACTGATCAGGGAAAGGAATGAGCAAGCCCCTCTGTGACAGTTGACTGAGTGTAATGTCAGAAGGAGAGTGCATTTAACTCTTACTGAGAGGGGGATAGAATCAATGGATATTGGAAAAAATAAGGATAAGATAGAAACTACGTAAAGATATATATATATATATATATATATATATATATACACACACACTGACATAATAAATGTGTTGATAACTATTCTGGAATGCGTAGAACTTGTTAAAAAGTATTAAACAAGGCACATATAGTATAACGGTTTGTGAAGTAGAGAGAAAGAACACACAGGTAAGCACAAATTATACTGTGTGGTAAAAATTCACATAAAGAAATAGTGAAAACAAACACATAAAGTAACGAGGTATAGCCTAGGTATGACATTACAGCACTGTGAAGGACCGTAGGAGGAAGCAGGGCTCTGCACCAGGAGAGCCTGCGGGATAATAATAGCCTGAAGGAAAGGCAGAGGTGTCAGGTTACAGGAGCCAGAAGAGAGTGGGACTAGAGAAAATGATCAAGATAGGATAAATTAGGAATAAAAACAATAAGAAACAGTAGAATAGAATATAATAAGTAAGAACCAATAAGTAAAAAGTGTAGATATTATAAATAATTAAATTAAAAGGAAAAGTATCAGATAGAATTAAAACACTTAGTAAAGTTAAAAGAAACAGAGTAGACAACTGAAAAATTAATAGAACACCAGTAGAGATCTTAGGGGCGAGGCACCTCCTGAGCAAAAAATAAATAAATAGTGGCATGAAAACAAACGGACTGTTTCTCCCTGGAATATAGAGAGCCAAATTTAATACAGCCATGGAGTCCCTGAAAGAAGCACACGTTAATTCTAACAATTCGGCTTGAATATGAAAGAGCAAACTGGATAATGTAGGGCAACATTACCCGGTAAACAGGATAAATAAAATAAACAATTAAGGGAGGCAATTATGAATTGGAACAATCACATAAAACCATAATAACAAGCTCAATTTACCAGCGTTTTGATGTTAACATTCTACCATCAGAAAATACATTACGATGGGGGACAGATATGAATCTGCTTGCCCTCGCAGACGTGCGAGTGGTCAGCAGAGCTAGAGAATATCTCAGCATAAGAAATAGCTCCCTGTTTTAGATGAGGAGCTAATGGGTATGGGAAGAATGAGTGTGAGGTGACCCTGGAACTTAGTGCAGTAGCAGAGAATGCTTTTTCTTTGAGTTTGCATCTTTTAAATAAAAAATAAATAAAAAAGGCTACAACTAATCGTTTTGAGGTTAGTAAGAACTATATTTTCATCAAGCGGTGTATAGTCTCTGATCGATCAATAAGTGGTTCATGGAAATTACAGTTTATATGTGATGAAATACATACTAGATCACGTTTTACCTAACTTTAAGTAATCTACCGATGGGATTTACTAATGGTCTCACTTGGAATCATTTTGCACTAAAACAATAGTTTCTGTGGTGATAAAATACGTGGTTGATTTGTTATTAGCGTCAAAAGACGGGAAAATAAACGTATATGAAAAATCACCACCACGTATTTTAAAGTTAGTTCGAGGAAAAGAAAAATGTAACATATTTGGTGTTTTTCAATTTCTAAGGGAAAAAACCTGGGATCTGGAAGGAACTATGCGTTCTGTGCATGGCTAAACTCATCTCGCATGTTCAGAAAAACGTAAGGGGTTTTCAGTTTTGATAGACATTCTATACCGTCATTCTCTGAAAATGCTATTACGCTTATAGAATTAAATCAATGTATAAGTAACACTGTTGGCTTGCTGATTAAAAGGTAACATTGTGAATGCTAACGAAATGTACACTTTCTTTTCTAGAAAAGGGGGTTTCATTTTCTCTGGTCAAAATGTCCTTGGAGACTGCGATACTGAGGAAAGCAGTTAGTAATAGTCAGCCGCTTTAAAAGTAAAGGTATCTGGATACGGCTATAAATGGAGTTCCGGATAAGTGAGGCTAGTTCCTGTGCGTTCTTAACCTATGGTTCACTCTAGTAGGTGCACACCTTATACCGCAAAAAATATGTGTTAGTGGATTTAATTTGAAAGGGGTCATTTTCAATTCCGTTTCAAATTGGGTAAGCAGAAGGATTGAAATGTTTTTGAAAATGTTTTAAAACGTTTCTTAATAAGAAAACGGGAGTGGAAACATTTTAATGGTGTCAAATGCCCTGAACCCTAAGAATTTCCCGTGAAGACTGATCAACTTCACTGGAAATTGTTGGAACAGGTGGGATGTCATTATAAAATGACTAAGAAACACCCGTCTCTACTCAAAGTGTACAATTACTTTGAAATTATATTATTTCCTTAGGAAAATTATGAAGGGATGTAATTTTAAATTGACTAGTTACTCAAATAGGTTTATTTTTATTTAACATGTGGTCATAGGAAAAATGATCAGTTCCCTGGGGTTATGGTCTTTGGGTAAATACACACATGTGCTTTGTTCATTCTGCACATAGAAGGGAAGTATATGTTAACAGGGGATGACAGTTACTCCAAATGGTTTATGATATAAGTACTGGGATAATTTCATTTGGGTTTCAACACAAAATTTTCAGCATTGGAATATTGGAGTGTGGGTGTCTGCAAGGGTTATGTTGATAATTACATAATCTGAAACTCATCTGAGAGATTGCCAGTAGAATAAGGGAGTTATCATGGAAGGTGACGTCAGAATGCTTTAATGCATGGGAGAGATATTTTTATCACAACAAGTGTGTGAGAAGCTCAAACGCACCCTACTGGCTGAAGAGTGAGGGATAACTGTGTCTGATGGCCTGTGAACCATATCTGAAATAGACATGCTGGAATGATGTGTGTTGAATTAAGAAGGTGGAATTTAAGTTAAAGTAAGCACTAGGGACTGTTATTCTGAATTTGGGTTGGACAATTTATACAACTTTTTAGTTATGATTTGGATATAGAACTGTTTAAATTTAATAGGCCTAGGAAAGCTCTGGAAACTAATTCTGAGACAGGGAGGTTGACAGAATTTACAGAATATTAGATTAAGGGTTTTGTTTATTTTGTTTATTATGTCATTAGAATTTTAATGTTTTAAATTGTATCGATATAATTAATTGAATAAAAGGTTTATAGTCTGTTTTGCGATAACACCCAAGGATGGAGAAGAGACCAGGTTTACTTACATTAGGAGTAGTGGTAATTTTTTGCAAATATGCAGTTATCATTCATTTTTTATTATATATATAAAAAAAGAGAAATATATATGTATATATGTATATATTTTTCTTGGTTCGTCAATTTATTTTTGTTTTGAGGAACATAAGTGTATATTGTTCCTGAGGAGGGATAGATATAGATTAACTAGATATAAATTGACTAAAATTGATTTGAGAATGTTTTGGGAAATTAGGAGTAGTAACTTATATGATATGGGAACTTCATTGGGGATCTGAGGGGGATCATAAATTTACATTTACATTTACATTTAAGTCATTTAGCAGACGCTCTTATCCAGAGCGACTTACAAATTGGTGCAATCACCTTATGACATCCAGTGGGACACACTTAACAATAGTGCATCTAAAACTTAGGGGGGGTGGGGTGAGAGGGTTTACTTAACCTATCCTAGGTATTCCTTAAAGAGGTGGGGTTTCAGGTGTCTCCGGAAGGTGGTGATTGACTCCGCTGTCCTGGCGTCGTGAGGGAGTTTGTTCCACCATTGGGGGGCCAGGGCAGCGAACAGTTTTGACTGGGCTGAGCGGGAGCTGTACTTCCTCAGTGGTAGGGAGGCGAGCAGGCCAGAGGTGGATGAACGCAGTGCCCTTGTTTGGGTGTAGGGCCTGATCAGAGCCTGGAGGTACTGGGGTGCCGTTCCCCTCACAGCTCCGTAGGCAAGCACCATGGTCTTGTAGCGGATGCGAGCTTCAACTGGAAGCCAGTGGAGAGAACGGAGGAGCGGGGTGACGTGAGAGAACTTGGGAAGGTTGAACACCAGACGGGCTGCGGCGTTCTGGATGAGTTGAAGGGGTTTAATGGCACAGGCAGGGAGCCCAGCCAACAGCGAGTTGCAGTAATCCAGACGGGAGATGACAAGTGCCTGGATTAGGACCTGCGCCGCTTCCTGTGTGAGGCAGGGTCGTACTCTGCGGATGTTGTAGAGCATGAACCTACAGGAACGGGCCACCGCCTTGATGTTAGTTGAGAACGACAGGGTGTTGTCCAGGATCACGCCAAGGTTCTTGGCGCTCTGGGAGGAGGACACAATGGAGTTGTCAACCGTGATGGCGAGATCATGGAACGGGCAGTCCTTCCCCGGGAGGAAGAGCAGCTCCGTCTTGCCGAGGTTCAGCTTGAGGTGGTGATCCGTCATCCACACTGATATGTCTGCCAGACATGCAGAGATGCGATTCGCCACCTGGTCATCAGAAGGGGGAAAGGAGAAGATTAATTGTGTGTCGTCTGCATAGCAATGATAAGAGAGACCATGTGAGGTTATGACAGAGCCAAGTGACTTGGTGTATAGCGAGAATAGGAGAGGGCCAAGAACAGAGCCCTGGGGGACACCAGTGGTGAGAGCGCGTGGTGAGGAGATAGATTCTCGCCACGCCACCTGGTAGGAGCGACCTGTCAGGTAGGACGCAATCCAAGCGTGGGCCGCGCCGGAGATGCCCAACTCGGAGAGGGTGGAGAGGAGGATCTGATGGTTCACAGTATCGAAGGCAGCCGATAGATCTAGAAGGATGAGAGCAGAGGAGAGAGAGTTAGCTTTAGCAGTGCGGAGCGCCTCCGTGATACAGAGGAGAGCAGTCTCAGTTGAATGACTAGTCTTGAAACCTGACTGATTTGGATCAAGAAGGTCATTCAGAGAGAGATAGCGGGAGAGCTGGCCAAGGACGGCACGTTCAAGAGTTTTGGAGAGAAAAGAAAGAAGGGATACTGGTCTGTAATTGTTGACATCGGAGGGATCGAGTGTAGGTTTTTTCAGAAGGGGTGCAACTCTCGCTCTCTTGAAGACGGAAGGGACGTAGCCAACGGTCAGGGATGAGTTGATGAGCGAGGTGAGGTAAGGGAGAAGGTCTCCGGAAATGGTCTGGAGAAGAGAGGAGGGGATAGGGTCAAGCGGGCAGGTTGTTGGGCGGCCGGCCGTCACAAGATGCGAGATTTCATCTGGAGAGAGAGGGGAGAAAGAGGTCAGAGCACAGGGTAGGGCAGTGTGAGCAGAAGGTTATGATAGTGGAGGGGTGTTAGTTTCTAGAAATATGTATATTATTAGAGAAGATACCTCACAGAAAAGGAAGGACAGCTGGCTGTAAAAAATGTAGAAATATAAAATATAGAGACAATTCTAAAAAGAAAATTGAACATTACACAGATTATGGTAAAAGTGATAAGTGGTGGAATTCTGAACACTATAGCAAAAGTTTAAGAAACTTATGACTGAGTTTTGTTAGGATTGGATATTCTTCCAACTGGAAGACACTTGACTGATTACATGTTATTCTTACAGCAGTTGCTGTAGGGACCATAATTCGGCTATCATTATGTATAACTATATCAATGGCAGGAGGCAAGGTATTTGAGACAATGTTTACATAGGGCTGTTATTTAAATATTACAAATCCGTGATCTTGCTATAAGAAGAAAGTCTGTTGTCAGGAAATAACCCATGTGTTAGTGTGTATGTCCTCAGGAAAAAAACAGCACATAAGAGGCCAGATGGAAGGGCATGGGCTGAATTCTGGAGACTGAGTGTACATAAAGATACACCAGGCTGGAGGTATACCATACAGCACCTGCAATGGTAAAGATCGCTATGGCTCTACTCGGTGGGTTAATAATTCTCACAAAAAGTAAGGTCCAGCTGAATAATGGGTGAGCTTGAAAACACCATGACAGAGGAACCAAGTTAAAGAGAAAGACTAGATTCCACTGTAGACATACTGGGTTTGGTTTGGGAGCTACTTGTTTTATTTGTTAGTGCATCATGATGTGAAAAAGGATAGATGTTAGGGTAGTTGTACTCTAAACAACATGTTGAAGGCATTGATGTGAAAGCATATACAGTGTTAAATTACTTCAAGAGAAAGTGTTGATTAAGGATATGCATATGCTTATCAGTTGAAATGGAGCCGATGGAAACAAAATAAAAAATGACATGATTTGGGAACACCTCTCAGAACCTGGGGCCGAAAGAGGAAGACTGGGTAAAAGCAAGAGGAAGCTTATTAGAGCTTTTATTTTTGTGGAGTCCAGCAGAAAAGTATCCTGGAGGCATAGTCAGGTGAAGAGAGAGTGGGAATTGTCATGGTCTCAGATTTCGGTATTCGTGAATATATTTATGCATAACACATAACATTGTCAATACTGTTATGTTTTGTACTTTGCTTTCCAAGTCGTATGTTTAGGAACCTGAACCAGGACGAGAGGTTCCACGTCTGATGATCCAAGGGGACCAGAAGGGCCTTGTCCGGTGATACCAGGAGATCTGGTCTACATTCGAGTGTTCCGGAGGAAGTGGGATCGGCCAAGGAGAGAAGGACCCTACGAAGTGGCCAGAGCAACAAGAACGGCCGTCCAAGTGAAAGGAAGTCAGACGTGGTACCATCTGAACCACTGCACCAGAGTCCCATCAGAAACAAGGAGACAACCGCACAGCGATAAGAACACAGAGGATGCTGATTCAACAGGTGGGAGCCCGGAAGGAGCAGGAGCAGCAGAGGAGATTGAGACGCCGGGGAGGAGCCAAGGAACCAGCAGACCAAGTGGAAGCCAGGATACGACAAATGCACTGTCTGCTGCACCCAGAAAAGGACGAAGGAGAGACAACACTGGAGAAAAAGCCAGCAAACAATCAATATTCTCTCCAGTGGGGCCAGAGAGTCCAGGGTTGGAGGAAAATAACATGCCTGCTACTCCTAATGACATACATGTTGAGGCAGACCTCCCTGACAGAAGCCCTCCACAGTGGGACCCCAAAATACCACCTACAGAATGGGAACAACTCTTCCCTGAAATCGATGCCTATCCAGATGGAAGCGCAGTCCAGTCAGAGGAGGGAGCTCCAGGGGAAGGAACAGAAAGGGAGACCCCACAAGAAGGAGGAGAAGGAAGAGTCTCGCAGGCTGAAGAAGAGGTTTTCCCCACAATTGACTTTTCAGCTCTTGAATGGTCCCCGTAACAGACAATTGAAGTTAGAACAACGAAAGAATAATGACATTGCCATGACAAGAGCATCAGTAAACACTGGTACAGGAACAACAGACTCACACATAATCAAGAAGTATGGTGAAAGCAGGAAGAGAAGAGAGGAACCCGCTGAACAATCTAAGAAGACTGACAAGGTTAGCATTTCTGTTCCACCTCAAATCATAACAGAAACAGGAGAACAGAAGTCAATCTCAATCAAGAGGATCAAACCTCTGCCTGAGACTGCATTCTGTGGATGGACACACCATCAGACAAAGGGAGAAGTCATCTGGGACCCGAAAGGATGTGACCTGACGGTAACCAAAAAAGAAGACGAGTGGTTGCTTACCTTGAATAAGATCGAACATGCTAAAGGTGAAGAATTTATAGTTGAAATAGCAAGAACAAGGTTAACTGAAGGAAGTAGTGTAACTGTTATTAGAATTGGTCCTATGCCAATACCTGAACAGGAGGAGCCTGTGACAACCAGAACAACGACAACAACATTGGCAGCTGTTACAAAGACTACGGTAGTCACCACTAGGCTAATGTCTACTGCTCTTACCAAGCAGTCCACTGTACCCACAAAGAAACCCGAAGCATCAGAGTCAGGAGGTTTTTTAACTGACATTTGGAACTTTCTAGCAAACTAACAATCTACCTCGAGAAAAGGACATTGCGATTCCAACTGAGACTGTAACTCCAACTGATACTTTAACCCTAGAACTGTACAAGGACAAATCATTAAAGATATTAGTAAAAAATGAATGGTATAAATGGGCTCAATATAGAGAGACACTTGTCGAGCGTGTAGTGTGTGGAGTGAAGCAAAACTTTACTGGCTGTATCATGCATGAAATGCAGAGAGTGAAGTAAACATTGGACATTTGTATATTGACAGTAAAGTTGTCAGACTCCCTTATTCACCCACGCATTTACGTGGTGTCAGAAATGGGATTATGGCACAGGGATTGCTCTGTATCAACCACCTGGTTTTCAATGAAAACATTGTTGACAACTGGAAAAAGTTTAAGGAATGGCGGATATACTGGCAAAGAAATGTGACTTTGGTCCACTAACTGACAAACTGGTGTCGTGGAAATTTCCTTAATTACCAAATGATGAGAGAGCAAATCACACACCAGTCAGAGTTATGCTTAATCTTCACCTTTAATAGTAATTAAGCTTTTGCAATAGCATTTTGACTTTCAACATTTCAGTATCTCTCATGAAAAGTTGAGAGTGGTCAACATAATGGCAACTGAGATCTTTTATAGTAAAGTTCCACCCCCCTAGTCGACATGACAAACCACAGGTCTTAGGAACATTACACAAAGAAAGACTTTACTTCAGAGAGGAATATCTCCTAGCCAGACAGCATTGGCTATAAATTATCATTCAGTTTGCCCTCTTAGACGAAGTTCTTATCTCATTCTTGGTACCACTTAGTACTTGGTACCCAACTAATTCTGATTCATCCCCCACATTGGTTAGAGACTGTATTGTGTGGTATACAAAGTGACACTGTGCTCAAGCAACCTCAACATAAAAAATTAAATAATCAGCTGTTAATCTGTGCATGCTAAATGAGCAGTAAGAAAGGGGTACAAAGGAACTGAGGAGGGAGGCAGAGGTTTTTGTCATTCTAAGGTCCTGATGTGCACATCAGGGGTGGCAGTGTAGCCTAGTGGTTAGAGCGTTGGACTAGCAACCGGAAGGTTGCAAGTTCAAACCCCCGAGCTGACAAGGTACAAATCTGTCGTTCTGCCCCTGAACAGGCAGTTAACCCACTGTTCCTAGGCCGTCATTGAAAATAAGAATTTGTTCTTAACTGACTTGCCTAGTTAAATAAAGGTAAATAAATAAACATGTTGAACCAACAGGCTCCAGGAGTATAGTGACCTGTCTAACTACCAGTGGTATACCACATGAAACTGAACGAGTCAGTAATGCCCACAGTCTGTGCACCCAGAAAGGTGCCAGTGGCAAATGATTTGGAAAGGCACACACCTGTCTATATCAGGTCCCACAGTTGACAGTGCATGTCAGAACGAAAACCAAGCCATGAGGTCGAAGGAATTGTCCGTAGAGCTCCGAGACAGGATTGTGTCGAGGCACAGATCTGGGGAAGGGTACAAAAACATTTCAGCAGCATTTGAAGGTCTCCAAGAACACAGTGGCTTCCATCATTCTTAAATAGAAGAAGTTTGGAACCACCAGGACTCTTCCTAGAGCTAGCCACCTGGCCAAACTGAGCAATCGGGGTAGAAGGGTCTTGGTCAGGGAGGTGACCAAGAACCCGATGGTCACTCTGGCAGATCTTCAGAGTTCCTCTATGGAGATGAGAGAACCTTCCAGAAGGACAACCATCTCTACAGCACTCCACCAATCAGGTCATTATGGTAGAGTGGCCAGACAGAAGCCACTCCTCAGTAAAAGGCAGCCCACTTGGAGTTTGAAAAAAGGCACCCAAAGGACTCTCACACCATGAGCAACAAGAGACTCTGGTCTGATGAAACCAAGATTGAACTCTTCGGCCTGAATGCCAAGCGTCCCGTCTGAAGAAAACTTTGCACTATCCCTACGGTGAAGTTTGGATGTGGCAGCATCATGCTGTGGGGATGTTTTTCAGCAGCAGGTACAGGGAGACTTATCGAGGGAAAGGCGAACAGAGCAAAGTACAGAGAGATCCTTGATGAAAACCTTCTCCAGAGCGCTCATGACCTCAGACTGGGGTGAAGGTTCACCTTCCAACAGGACAACGACCCTAAGCACACAACCAAGGAGTGGCTTCAGAATAAGTCTCTGAGTGTGCTTGAGTGGCCCATCCATAGCCTGGACTTGAACCCGATCGAACATCTCTGGAGAGACCTGAAAATAGCTTTTCAGCTACGCTTCCCATCCAACCTGACAGATCTTGAGAGGATCTGTATAGAATGGGGGAAACTCCCCAAATACAGGTGTGCCAAGCTTGTAGCGTCATACCCAAGAAGACTCAAGACTGTAATCACTGCCAACGGTGCTTTAACAAAGTGCTGAGTAAAGGGTTTGAATACTTACGGAAATGTGATATTTCAGTAGTTTTTTTTACACATTTGCAAAAATGTCTAAACATGGTTTTTCTTTGTCATTATGGGGTACTGTGTGTAGATGGAAAATAATCACAAAATATATAAATCCATTTTAGAATAAGGCTGTAACATTACAAAATTTGGAACATTTGGAAGGGGTCTGAATACTTTCGAATGCACTGAATTTAAGGTGCCTTCGGGAAGAATTCAGACCCTTTGACTTTTCCCACATTTTGTTACTTTATACATTTTCTGTATTATGTATTTATTGTTGAAAATCATGTTTTAATGGATGAATATGTTGACACGACAAGCTATATTCTTACTTGACTGAGGAGAAAGAAAAAGGCAAAAAGTCTCTGCAAATAAAATGTACTATCATTTATATTAGTGATTTTAGTTGAAGTTGCATTAGTAATGGAAGTTGTACTGGTAGTTGTGTTCAGTATGGTGATAACCAGATCAATTCAAAGTCTGTTGATAATTACTATTTGTGATTCAGACGATTTACTGAATTATACATTGTGATCCAATATTCACATGCAAATCCTCATTTACACTTTGTCATTTAGCAGACGATCTTATTCAGAGCAACATGCAGGGACAAATTACAGATTTGTCAACTAGGTGGCACTGGGATTCAAACCACCAACACTCTTAACCACTAGGGTACTTTCCACCCTGTCATATCGTTGATAATAAAGAGATATATAATAATGCTCACAACTGAAAAGTAGGGCTTTCCAACTGAACTCCTTGGGACTACAAAAAAAGTGAGGTATGATGATGATTATGATGACTCATCCATCTTTTACAGTTACACTGAAGAGACTCTTATCTTAAGTGACTCAAAGATCATTTTTAGAATTCTATCTAGTTAGTGGGAAACTCAAACTAGATCAAAAACTCTGTAAAAATGTACTTTCTAAAATTATCCTATCTACACTGTAAGGCCAAAGGAGGTTATCATCAAATCAAATGTATTAGTCACATACACAGTTTACAGCAGGTATAAAAGGTGCAGCAAAATGCCAACTATCAATACGTACAGCAAAAGATATAAACATCCCTGGATGCAGGGGGAGTCTCCTCCTCTCTGGCGGTGTCTCTCCTGAGGATGTCAAGTCTTTGTGGACACTCTCCAGGCCAGATGTTGCACTGACTGCATCAACCAATGGTTCCGTTCCACTTCATCAATAGCGCAGTCAGGCATCTATCCAGGCGTTGTGAGATCTGAGATCTGGTATTGTCTGCAATGTAGTCAGTCTGGAACGTGGCCAAAGTCTCCTCCTCAGCGTGCTAAATGTGTTCCTACACCTGTTTAACCCCAACATGAGTCCCAAATGGCACCCTATTTTGTATAGTGCACTACTTTGACCAGGGCCTTGTGGGCCTTGTGTGCCCTGGGCAAAGGTAGTGCACTAAATATGTAATAGCGTGTAGAATAGCAGGGGATTAGCTTTAAAAAGGGAAGATTCTCCCAGCCTCATTACAAAATGTGTAGAGTAGCATGAGATTAGCTATAAAACTGCAAATGTTTATCTCTGCTCCATGACAGTTTGTGTGGAATTTCAGGACATTAGGTAGTGCACTAAATAGGGAGTAGGGTGCCATTTTGATATGCAGTCCGAGGCTAGCATCAGCCAGGTGGTAATTTTGGCTACTAATGGTCCATAACACAGGTGTGTGTGTATTTTCTCTCTCTGTGTGTGCGTGTGCGTCTGTATGTGTGAGTGTGTATTTGGTAATGTTCCACAAAGTCCCCCCATGGATTATGAACTGGTCATATGGTTACTTGAGGTCAGACCAAACACACACACAGGCTGAAATCATCTAGAACAAATTGTAAATGCAACAAGTACTGATACTGTATACTGATACTGTATCATATAATAGCACTCAGCTTTGCAAAAAAAAATATTTTAGACATTTATGGTGCTACATATATTTTAAAGGTTATTTATACAGAACATTTGTGTAAAACATAATATAATCTTTATTTATGATTGAATGACAATATTTTAGGTTGACAATAATTATATAACACAATTTCTGATAAATCAAATGCTTTTGTTTTATTTTCCTGTAAGTAAAATCAGGATTATGCCTCTACTGCCACCTCTCCCCCCTGTTCCCTGGGTGCCGATGACGTGGATGTTGATTAAGGCAGCCCCCAGCACCGCTCTGATTCAGAGGGGTTAAGTTAAATGCTGAAGACACATTTCAGTTGAATACATTCAGTTGTACAACTGACTAGGTATCCCCCTTTACCTTTTCCTTTCACTCCCCAGATAGGATATGAGCACGTAAGATATGTCAAAAGTAAGTAAGATGGCGCTGACAAAGATGGTCGCCTTGCTTCGAGTTCTTAGGAAACGATGCAGTATTTTTTTTAAATGTATTGTAATGACCCGACTAGATCATAAAGGAACAATTGTCCAGACAGAGGCTTGAGTTTACGAATTGACGGTTTATTACACCAACTTTACACAGGCTACTGTTTGGGCCGTAGCACACGCCAAATAGATGACACAAGCCAATCGTGACCTTCTCTTGTGAAGCCCAGACGTAAGAGAGAGAGAACAAAAGCTGAACCTGGTCTTAACTTCCAATGCTCCACCCCCCTGCCCAACCCCCCTCCACGCCACTCCACCAACCACCAGGATGCCCGGCATCAGAACATTCCAGGCATTCCCGTGATTGGCAGATAGCAGGTTGATTGACAGGTTGGACCCCGCGAACACCGTGTACTGGTCAGTACAACACGACCACCTCCTAGCCTAACACATAACACACAGCTGTCTGTGCGGGTCGCTACACAGCCCCCCCACCACAAAGTCCCTCGTCCCCGAGGGAACAAACAAAGTCTCTGAAGCGACCCGGAGGTCTCCTTTGCCTGCGTGGTCGTGATGGTCGCAGAGTGCCCCTCTGGGACCCAGGGGATGAAGGCAGGGGTATGGGTGACAAGGAAGCGGGAACGGGTAATACAGTCCGTGGCTCTGGGGAACCACGCGGTGACACAGGGGGGGAGACAGGGGGAGTGGGCTGTCTGGAGCCTTGTCTGCGGCACCTGAGGGTGGGTGCCTGGAGAATGTCATTGCCAGAGAGGGGAATTGTGGGGGTTCCTGGGGTTTGAGGAGAAGAGGCCCCTCTGTATGGGGCTAACCTGTCCCGGTGCAGTGCCACCTTTCTCCCCTGGGAGGAAGCTGCACCCGGTACACAACCTCCCCTACCCTCTCCAGGACACTGCAGGGTCCCACCCAGTGACTGTCCAACTTGGGGCATCTGCCTTTTTTCCTTAGGGGGCTGTAGACCCAGACCAGCTCCCCAGCCACAAAGTGCCTTCCCGGGTGTGCACGTCATAGTTCCTTTTCTGCCTCACACCTGCATTCACCAGCTGCTCTCTGGCGAAGGTGTGGGCTGTCTCCAGGCGGTCCTGGAGTCTCCGGGCATACTCCGGCCCCGGAGGAACATGAGGGCTATCCAGGGGCCGACCAAACGCCATCTCCGCAGGGGTGCGGATCTCTCCCCAGCATGAGGAGGGCAGGCGTGCAGGAAGTGGAGTCTTGGACAGCGGAGCGGCATGCCATGAGGACCATAGGCAGGTGCTTGTCCCAGTCACGCTGGTGTTTGGAAGAGACGATGGCCAGCTGCTGTCCAAGCGTTTTGTTGAAGCGCTCCACAAGGCCATCACTTTGAGGATGGAGAGGAGTAGTGCGGGTCTTGTGCATACCCAGCCTCTCACACATGGTGGCGAACACACGGGACTCAAAGTTTCTGCCTTGGTCGCTGTGGATGGACTCTGCAGCTCCAAACCTGCTGAACATCCCCGCTGTCAGGGCGTCGACGATGGTCTCTGCCTCCTGGTCAGGCAGAGCATAGGCCTCGGGCCATTTTGTGAAATAGTCCATGGCCGTGAGCACCCAGCGGTTTCCACTGTCTGTGGTGGGGAACGGCCCAACTACATCCACTCCCACCCTCTCCATGGGAGCCCCCACTGGGAACTGTTGTAGCTGAGCATGAGAGCGGCCTGGGGGCCCTTTCTCGCTGTGCAGTTGTCACAGCGGCGACAAAAGTCCTCCACATCCCTCTTGTGCTGCCCCCAGTAGAAGCCCTGACGGAGACGGCGCAGTGTTTTGTGACCCCAAAGTGTCCAGTCCCCACCCCCCATGAGTACTCTGGAGCACAGCCTCCCGCAATGCTTTTGGGACCACCACCTGCCACCTCTCCTCTCCCGTAGCTGACTCCTTCCATGCCCGCTGTAGCACGCCATCAGCCAGCCGCAGTCTCTCAAACTTCGACCACAACCCTTTGGTCGCGAGTGAGAGCGCTGTCACCTCTTCCCATGGTGGCCTCACCTGCGCCTCTACCCACTGTAGCACTGGCTGTAGGTCTGTGTCCCGTCCCTGCTGCTGCCGCCATTCAGCCACGTCGACAGTCTGCAGCTCACAGCAGACAGGCCCGCTCGCCCGACACACTGTGGCACAGACACCCTCCTCTGCCCGCAGCTCTCTCCCGTCCCTCTCTCCGTTCACAGTGGCGGCAGCCGTCTGCAGTACAGGGCCGACGGGACATGGCGTCGGCGTTGGAGTGGCGTGCCCCTGCCCTGTGCACCACCGTGAAGTCATACGGCTGAAGCTCCTCCAACCAGCGTGCCACCTGCCCCTCTGGCTCTCTGAAAGACATGAGCCACTGGAGAGCAGAGTGGTCAGTCCTTACAGTAAAGGGCAGACCACCCAGGTAGTACTTGAAGTGTTTGACGGAAGCCACAACAGCCAAGAGCTCCCGCCGGGTGACACAGTAGCGGCGCTCATGTTTGTCAAATGTTTTGCTGAAGTACGCCACCACTCTCTCCCCTCTGGCCCCACCTGGGCCAGCACCCCACCCATGCCCACATTGCTCGCGTCTGTGTCCAGGATAAAGGGCAAGGTGAGGTCAGGGGGCGAGCACGGGGCCTCGATCAGTGCACGTTTGAGGGTGTTGAACGCCTCCTCACACTCCACTGTCCAAGTGAAAGCCTTGTCCTTCGGCAGCAGGCGGTTCAGTGGAGCAGCAACGCTTGAGAAGCCCCGTACAAACCTCCTGTAGTACGAGGCCAGGCCCAGGAAGCTCTTCAGCTGACGCTGGTCGGTGGGGGTGGGCCAGTCTCTGACAGCCCCTACCTTGTCCTCCATGGTGCTGATCCCCTCCTTCCCCACTCGGTGGCCCAAGAAGGACACCTCTCTCCTCATGAAGTGGCACTTCTCGGGGTGGAGCTTCAGACCTGCGGCAGCCACCCTCTCCAGCACACGCCGTAGCGCCCCCAGGGCTGACTGGAAGGAGCTGCCATGGGCCAGGATGTCATCGAGGTATACCAGACACTGCTGTCGGGGGATGCCATCCAGCACCCTGTCCATCAAACGCTCAAAAGTAGCTGGAGCGTTGCACAGGCCAAAGCACAGGACCTTGAACTGCCAGTGTCCTCTGTTAGTGGAGAACGCAGTTTTGGCTCTGGCCTCTGGGGAGAGGGGCACCTGCCAGTAGCCACTGCGGAGGTCTAGTGAGGAGAACCAGGAGGACCCCTAACCAGGTCCAGCGACTCATCGATACGTGGTATGGGGTATGAGTCCTTCCTGGTTACCTCATTCAGCCGCCTGTAGTCCGCACAGAACCTCAGCTTGCCCCCCTTCTTCGGAACCATGACGACTGGCGCCGCCCAGGGGCTGTCTGAGGGCTCAATGAAGTCTGCCCGCTGCATCTCCAACACAGCCTTGTCTGCCGCCTCCTGGCGTGCCAGCGGGATACGGCGGGGACGCATCTTGATGGGTCGAGCATCACCTGTGTCGATCTCATGCTGCACCAGATGAGTCTGACCCACCTCTTCCTCACTCAACGCAAAGCTGTCTCTGAATTCAAACAGCAACTGCCACAACCGTTCCTGCTGCTCAGGGTCAAGACCAACACAGTTCCTCCCCATATCTCCCTCACTGCAGACAGTGTCCTCTCCTCTCCCATCTGGGGTAGCTGGGCTGGGGGATGCGACCCGGGCTCACAGAGGGCTGTGTCATGGAGGTAGCTGGGGAATGTAACACACCGCTGTAGGTGACAGGGGGACTGGGGAAAAGTCACACACAGCTGTGGGGGAGGGGCGCAGCCATGAGTCTCTGCTGCTTTAACTGTTGGAGTAAAGGGTTTGTTGGGTTGAGTGAATGTGACATTAGGGGGCCATGGTGACTTCCGTCCCTCCCTGGAAGCTCAGTGTGCCCCTATTTAGGTCTAACTGGCAGCCTGTGCTCCTAAGAAAGTCCAACCCCAGGATACAAGGGTCCTGCACAGCCGCCACCCACACAGGATGACGCACAGTCCTGCCCCCTACTGTCAGAGTCATTATTCCCTTCCCTTTCATGGGTGCCAGCTCACCTGTGACTGTGCGGAGCTGCACAGTTGTAGGCTCACACTGAGTCCAACCTGGCACAATATCTGGCCTCACCAGGGTTACTGTGGAACCAGTGTCCACCAGGGCGGAGCAGGGCACCCCCTCCACAGTGACAGGGACATGACAAAAGTCCCCAACACAGGTCCGGCCCACCACAACAACAGGCTCCATCCGCTTGCCCTCGTCTGCTTCTGGGGGAAGTGGAGCCTTGCTTCCCCGTCTGTGCCGGTGGGCTCCTCCAGAAGATGATGGTGGTTGGGATAGAAAGCTAGGGGTCCGCACTACCCGGTCTATGCGGACCCCGAGCCGTTTCCCTGAGCTCTGGGGGACATGGGGCAAACTCGGCGCAGATGGCCTGGCTGGCCACAACCCCAGCAGACCCGGTGACCAGGGCGTGTGTTTCGTTCCGCCTGTAGCGACACAGCACGAATGAGTTTTGTCATTTCGGCCACCCAAGCAGGCTTTTCCGGCTCCGGGCTGCTCTGCCCCCCAGCTCGCACAGAGGGTGTGTCTCCCTGCACCCCCACCAAAGCCCCAGCTGAAGCCCCAGCCCACACCAGCTCCCTCTCCAAAGCCATCTCCAAGGCTGTCTGCAATGACTCAGGATGAGCCAGCTGGGTCTGTATGCGCAGCTCCGTAGGAGAGAGCGCCTGTATGAACTGGTCCCGTGCTAGCTCGCTCTGCACGGAGGGGGGCATGTGAGCATATGCCCGCCGAGAGAGGCTCTCAATGTCATTAGCTAGCACCCGTAGAGGCTCTCCAGGCTGCCTGCGTCTATTACTCAGTTCGGAGCGCAGTAGCCCGGGCTGTACACACTGTCCATAGCGCCTCCTCAGTGCTCCCACTAAAGCCCCATAATCATGCCTGTCCTCGGGCTAATCAATATCAAACAGGCCAGAGCTTCATCCGTGAGGCATAAAGCCAACTGCAGTGCCCTTTCTTCATCCGACCACCCCTAAAATGAGCTAACAGTTCAAACTGAGCATGAAAAGCTTCCCAATCCGCCTTACCGGAATACTTCGGGGTCTTAACAGATACGGACGCAGCCGGGAACTGGGCGCCGCCATGTTTGTTTACATCCTGAGCCCCAGATTCCTCATCACGCCGCGTCAACGTCACCACTTCGGTCCGCCCACCAGAATCCGCGCGAAATACATTCGACGAAGCACTCATGCCCGCTTCAGCCGCCATCGCTCTAACGTCCTCCCTCAAGCGGCCTCTGCGCTCCGACGCCCTGGCGATCTCCTCAGACAGAGCCCCGACGTCCATTCACATGCAGTTCCTTGGCCATAATCGTCCCCTACCTCCACCTTCACTTTCGGATTCCCTCGAAGCATTTTCCATCTCCGTTCTCACCTACGGTAGCTAGCCACATAAGTCAGCTAGCTAGCTGGCTAACTTGTATCAACGTTTTTACTTCTGACACCAATGTAATGACCCGACTAGATCATAAAGGAACAATTGTCCAGACAGAGGCTTGAGTTTACGAATTGACGGTTTATTACACCAACTTTACACAGGCTACTGTTTGGGCCGTAGCACACGCCAAATAGATGACACAAGCCAATCGTGACCTTCTCTTGTGAAGCCCAGACGTAAGAGAGAGAGAACAAAAGCTGAACCTGGTCTTAACTTCCAATGCTCCACCCCCCTGCCCAACCCCCCTCCACGCCACTCCACCAACCACCAGGATGCCCGGCATCAGAACATTCCAGGCATTCCCGTGATTGGCAGATAGCAGGTTGATTGACAGGTTGGACCCCGCGAACACCGTGTACTGGTCAGTACAACACGACCACCTCCTAGCCTAACACATAACACACAGCTGTCTGTGCGGGTCGCTACAGTATTATTTCTTACATTGTTACCCCAGGAAATCTTAAGTCATATTACATACAGCCGGGAAGAACTATTGGATATAAGAGCAACGTCAACTTACCAACATTACTGTTACGTTCCCCAGTTTCTGTGTTGTTGTGGGATTGTATGCGTGTGTGTTTCAGGAAATGGCTTCCTGTATTTCTAAAGCAGCTGATTGGTCGGCCCCATCGCTGATTGGAGCTCTGACCCCTCCCTCTCGTCAGCAGATACAGCTGTCTTCAATTACCAACTCCTTCTCCAGCTTGATAAAAGCCAATGTTCCTTCATCAGAGGGGAGAGTTTCTTGTTATGTCCTGTGTTTTTTATTTATTTTTTATTTATTTTTTATTTATTTATTTTTATTATTATTATTTTTATTATTATTATTTTTTTTATATTGTTATGTAGCTGCTCCTTCAGAGGTATGTGTATGAAAATAGGACTTAGTGTTTGTGCTTATTGACCATTTTCACTTAAAGTATTGGTCAATTATTCTGTTTCATTTGTTCCCAGTAGGGGAAGGGGAACACACCTTGGGAGTGTTTAGGCAAGAGTCCTGCTGGCTTACATAACCTGTAGTATTTAATCTGTCTATTCACACTAGGTAAGACCTGGACGGACCACCCCCTGTATTTTGGTTAGCGAGCCAGGTGGTGCTAAAGGTTAGGTGGGAAGGCAGGTAAGGTAGGAGAGGGACTTACTTTTACTTACTTTGCTTTGGTTCCATCCTGCCCCTTTTCCCCACATTACAGTGTTCAGGAATAATAAATTCCCTGTAAATGGTATTTTTCTATACCTCTGTCTTCCTTCCACTGACCTACAATCACATACTCTTTTTTCACTCCATGGGGAGTTGAGATATAGCAGGGTGTTGTGTTCCTCCAAGAGGCGTATGTAACAATTACAACTTTCCTGAAGCGGGTCCTCTGTTCGGACCACCACCCTGGGAAATGGATCTAATACCAGTAGTTGACCCAAATCAACGGCACCACAGAAGAGGCAGATTAAGTGGCCACCTGTTCAATCTATTCTGAAACCCATCAATCAGAAAATCAACCACTCAAAGCTCTGTCTTAATACAGTGCTCAGGGTATACCAGTGTGTTTTAATTTCCTGCTACACAAAGCAATGTAAAATAAGGTGCTAACATTGATCTTTATTGATTTTTAGTGCAAACAATGATCTGTAATGCTAACAATGATCTCCATGAGATGAGTCACAAATCCTCCCAGTGTCACGTTTTTCCTTATGTAGATTGGTGGGTTTGGATGTCTCCTGTTTTAGCGAGGATGACGTTTCGGTAAACTTTGTTCTCATCTTTTTTTCCCCCAACCATTTTGTTATTTGGCGCAAGTGAGATTCGTCATCGTTCTTATCAAGACAGGAAAGAAGCCCAGGGAAAGTAAATGGCCTTTTCTTCTTTGAGCTTCTGGAGGGGTACACCTATTGCAGACTGAGTGTATAGGTGTGCATGTCACCACGTATTTGTGGTAGCAGTTCTTGACACCACTCAAAGTAATGTGGGTAATCTTCTGTTTCTGTCTTTGAGTAAGTCAGTTAATGGTTTAAAAAAACTCCCCTCTCCCTCATCCCTGAGGCTGAGTGACTGTCCGATTGATGAAAAAGGAGTCAGCTGACATTTCCATGGTAAGGACCTTTTGCCAGTTTTTGTCAAGAGACAAGTGAGTCAAAAACAATTGTCAACCTGTAGATGACGGTTAAAGACGTGAGACTTTGGTCATAACGTCTTGCATATCTGCTTCCTGATCATTTTCAGCAGCCCTTTGATCGTCTTTGAAAACCACAAAGGCGGTTTCTGCCAGTTCCGAAATGTCTTGTGCAGAGATGGGAAGAACTTGGACCCTGCTCTTCAAATGGTTGTTGATCCTGCTCTTCAAATGCTTATTGTATACGTGCCCCAGTGTATCAGCAAAAAAATGAAATTTGAACTCTTGTTTTTTTCCTTCTCCGCTTCAACATAATCCTTCATCTCAATGTAAAAAAACTAGCAAGAGCTGGAGTGAAAAAGGGGTTTGCATTAACTTCTCTGGCGCTAATCGTAAAACAGACACACAATTTCATTTGGATACTTTGGCTTCAATAACTTGAATCAACCTGAAACTTCCCACTTCTCCCGTTTCCCTTTTCGTTAGCATGTCTCTTCCAAAAACCAGTTTACATTCTGCGTTCTGACAATCATCCACAGTGATTTCCCTCTTTAGTGTATCTTTGATGAAGGCCAGCAAATATTGCTGCACCTCTTCTCCATAAGTTTGTCAGGAAGGTCCTTGCAGTATCACACCTGCCATAGCCAATAACACCACACACAGCTGTGCAATCAGTGGGTGAGCCATGCTGACTGCAGCAGACATTGAGACTCCAGAAGGTGGGATCCAGAGACGTAGGCATTCACCAGTGATAAGAAAGCAAGAAGTTAGAAGACCAAAAAATTCCTATTTTTCCTGACATCTCCCGAAAAGGTACACATTTTTTGAACATAATCTCCACTAAAATGTTCTCTCATTATCTTAAAGTCATGAAACCAGCAGTCGGAGCACAGTGTTCGGGTGGCCTTTTTCTGCCTGCAGCGAAAAGCTGAATCACCTGCTTGGCGATAGCGGTGATATCTGAGGTAGGGCCTGTTAGAACAGCACACCTCAGTGTTTTCCTCATGTCCCAGAGAACCTGCTTGGCCAGAGTGGTTCCTCCGCTGCCTGGCTGATGCAACAGATTCATGGTAAAAGGCAGGTCACCCTTATGCCATTTCTGAATATTTTGTATCAACTCATCGTAACCATCTCTTTTGATAAAGGGTGTTGCTTTACAAGTTGACATTGCTCTTTCAGCCCAGTAGAGGTTAAGCCGTTGAGGTGGGGCTCCTCTGTAAAAATCGACCTCGGTCTTCTTAGCTACTGCTGAGTCTATGTCCTCTTCTTCAAATGCATTTGAGTACAAAACATCCAGAAGTTCAATGGAATCCCTGATTTCACTTCCAACACACATTTCACGACCGCGGGCATTGGACAGAGATGACCCCTTGTTGTGTACCATCTTTACTGTGTCCCGCCTCAAGTGGAAACCAGAAATGAACAGTTTCCTGAATACTAGTTGTACCTTATGTGGTGGTATGGACTCTGATAAAGGAGACGGTAATGTTTCAGTAAGAATGTCGAAGGGCAACCTGTTGGGGACACCCGTTCCCAGCTGGGACCTCCCCCCCACACCCTCAGCTGGAATGTGGCGCATGGAACGCAAAAATATTCCTAAAAATATTTAACCTCCACACATTAACAAGTCCAATAGCTCAAATGAAAGATAAACAAGTTGTTTATCTACCCAGCAAGTCAGATTTCTAAAATGTTTTACGGCGAAAACATAGCACATATTTATGTCAAACCACCACCGCAGACATAGCTCATTTGCATAGCCAAGTAGGAAAAAATATGCAATCAACAAACGCAGGATTAAAAGAAAAATCATTTCACTAACCTTTTGAAATCTTCATCAGATGACAGTAATATAACATGTTACACAGTACATTCATTTTTTTTCTCAATAATCTGCAATATATATCAATAAATCTCTGTTTACAAGGACGCATCGTTCAAAAAATGCTACTAAAATGTCAGGAGAAATGACGATAGCTCCGGCAGATAACGTCAGCTAACAAGGAATACACATCATAAACTTTGACGAAATATGCATGTTCTACATATGTATAGGAAGATACACTTCTTCTAAATGCAATCGCTGTGTTACATTTATTTTTAACGTTACAGGTTGCGTTCACTAGGCTACACTAGGAGTCGGCGCTCCAAAAGTAGCATTCTGGCTCCTCTATCTTGGAGTCCACAGAAACCCAAATTTACCACATAAATATTCCCTTACCTTTGCTGTTCTTCCATCAGAAGACCTGGAAGGGATTATACTTACCAAAACAGTGTTTAGTTTTCAAGTCTGCGTCTTTCGGTTCTCAAAAACTACACATTTCGGTCGAAATGTAGCCAAAAGTCAAGTGGATGCGCACCAAAACGTTGAACTTACATATATGTCGAGTAAACTTGTCAAACTAACTTCATAATCAAGCTTTAACATGTTATAAAGGTGTACAGCAATCGTGAGGACGAACAGAAACACAGGCACCGTTCAATCGATCTTGGAAAAAAGACAGGACTTGACCAGAGCGCGCATAAAAGTGACCTGTTTTTTCGCGTGACCGAGAGCTTTCGGCATGCTCAAACTCTCGTGAGCGCGCGATTCTCACAATGAGAAGCCCCATTGAAAGCAGGGATCGCGCTGAACACGTAGGAACTGTTCCCAGAGCTGTAACTGTTTGGGAAGGGTGTTTGCGATGACGTCAAAGTTGGGCCAACTTTGATCATGACAAGAGATAGTTTGGGAGAATGCATGCCCTGACAGTTCTGCTTTACATAGAGACAAAATTTAAACGGTTTTAGAAGCTTTAGAGTGTTTTCTATTCGATAATATTTTTTACATGCATATATTAGCAACTTTTGACAAAAATGTATCCTGTTTAATAAGGGCACCAAATTCCTCCAGTAGGGGCAGTAAACAGCCCTAGCACTGACAGGTTAACGGATATGAACAAAACGCTGATTTACAGTATATATTTGACTTTGTTGGGACTTTCATTGATATAGCTAATGGATTGACAATGGATGTCTCTGAAAATTACAGACTGTGTGTGTGCTTTTCTTCTTGTTGCTACCCTCAAATCTATTGTGCATTCGGAAAGTATTCAGACCCCTTAACCTTTTCCACATTTTGTTATAATACAAACTTATTCTAAAATTGATTTAAATAGTGTTTCCCCCTCATCAATCTACACACAATACCCCATAATGACAAAGAAAAATGTTTGCTAATTTATAAAAATATAACAACTGAAACATCGCCTTTACATAAGTATTCAGACCATTTACTCGGTACTTTGTTGAAGCACCTTTGGCAGCAATTACAGAAGCGAGTCTTCTTGGGTATAACGCTACATGCTTCGTACTCCTGTATTTGGGGAGTTTCTCCCATTCTTCTCCGCAGCTCCTCTCAAGCTCTGTCAGGTTGAATGGGGAGCGTCGCTGCACAGCTATTTTCAGGTCTCTCCAGAGATGTTCGATCGGGTTCAAGTCAGAGCTCTGGCTGGGCCACTCAAGGACATTCAGAGACTTGTCCTGAAGCCACTCGTGCATTGGCTTGGCTGTGTGCTTAGTGTCGTTGTCCTGTTGGAAGGTGAACCTTCACCCCAGTCTGAGGTCCTGAGAGCTCTGGAGCAGGTTTTCATTAAGGATCTCTCTGTACTTTTCTCCATTCATCTTTCCCTCGATCCTGACTAGTCTCCCAGTCCCTGCTGCTGAAAAACATCCCCACAGCATGATGCTGCCAAAGCCATTCTTCACCGTAGAGGTGATGCGAGTTTTCCTCCAGATGTGACGCTTGGCATTCAGGCCAAAGAGTTCAACCTTGGTTTCATCAGACCAGTGAATATTGTTTGTCATGGTCTGAGAGTCTTAAGGTGCCTCTTGGCAAACTCCAAGTGGGCATATGCCTTTAACTGAGGAGTGACTTCCGTCTGGTCACTCTACCATAAAGGCCTGATTGGTGGAGTGCTGCAGAGATGGTTATCGTTCTGGAAGGTTCTCCCATCTCCACAGATGAACTCTGGAGCTCTGTCAAAGTGACCATTGTGTTCTTGTTCACCTCCCTGACAAAGGCCCTTCTCTGCAGATAGCTCAGTTTGGCCGGATGTCCAGTTCTAGAAAGAGTCTTGGTGGTTCCAAACTTCTTCTATTCAATAATGATGGAGGCCACTGTGTTCTTAGGGACCTTCAATGCTACAGATATTTTTGGGTACCTTTCTCCAATCTTGTCTCGGAGCTCTACGGACAATTCCTTCAACCTCATGGCTTGGTTTTGCTCTGACATGCACTGTCAACTGTGATATATACAGGTATGTGCCTTTCTGAAAGGTCCAATCAATTAAATTGACCACAGGTGGATTCCAATAAAGTTGTAGAAACATATAAAGGATGATCAATGAAAACAGGATGCACCTGAGCTCAATTTTGAGACTTATAGCAAGGGGTCTGAATGCTTATGTAAATAAGGCATTTCTGTCAAACATTTCTAAAAGCCTGTTTTCACTTTGACATTATAGGGTATTACAGTATGTGTAGATTGAGCAATATTATTTAATCCATTTTAGAATAAGGCTGTAACGTAACAAAATATGGAAAAAGTCAATGGGTTTGAATACTTTCCGAATGCACTGTGACTAACCATGGGAAATACTGGTAACTTGGTTATTCACCATCACTTAAACCATCCACTTTATATGCATAGTTCTGCACCCATATTTACAAGGTATCCAAGACTATGAGTGCTGATCTAGGGTCACTTTTGCTTTTCAGATCATGAAAAATAAGACAAACGGGGACCATATCATGAGTCTCAAAGTAGGAATTATATTGGATGCCATTAAACTTTTTTTTTAACAGTGATCTTTCAAACAATGTTTTATATTTTACAGTTAGTCTAAATTCTGCATTAGAACGGATTTAGAAATCTGGACAAAATGAAGACATCCCTTTTTTTAATACTAGAGAATATCTGATCCTCAATTTCATTGTTATGTTCTTCATAAGAAAGTTTAATAAGAATATTTGAATAATAGATGAATTGATTGTAATTCTTCAAAATAAGATGTATTCTGAGTAAAAGCTCTTATTAAATAAACTACTGTTGACTTATTTCACCTCAGCGAGAGGTTAAGGTTGTATGAATGACTGATAATCAAATACACCCAGGAAGCAACACACAGACACACAGGGTGGTGGGCTACGGACCATTGCTAAACAAATACACCTCACCTTACCTTCCCCGTGTTTGGCTAATAGAGGGTTGTCTTCAACCCTGTGCTTTGGCAAAGTGGGTGGGGCTATATCCTTCCTGTTTGGCCCTGTCCGGGGTTGTCATCGGATGGGGCCACAGTGTCTCCTGACCCCTCCTGTCTCAGCCTCCAGTATTTATGCTGCAGTAGTTTATGTGTCGGGAGGCTAGGGTCAGTTTGTTATATCTGGAGTACTTCTCCTGTCTTATCCGGTGTCCTGTGTGAATTTAAGTATGCTCTCTCTAATTCTCTCTTTCTCTCTTTCTCTCTTTCTTTCTCTCTCTCGGAGGACCTGAGCCCTAGGACCATGCCTCAGGACTATCTGACATGATGACTCTTTGCTGTCCCCGGTCCACCTGGTCGTGCTGCTTCTCCAGTTTCAACTGTTCTGCCTGTGATTATTATTATTTGACCATGCTGGTCATTTATGAACATTTGAACATCTTGGCCATGTTCTGCTATAATCTCCACCCGGCACAGCCAGAAGAGGACTGGCCACCCCACATAGCCTGGTTCTTCTCTAGGTTTCTTCCTAGGTTTTGGCCTTTCTAGGGAGTTTTTCCTAGCCACCGTGGTTCTACACCTGCATTGCTTGCTGTTTGGGGTTTTAGGCTGGGTTTCTGTACAGCACTTTGAGATATCAGCTGATGTACGAAGGGCAATATAAATAAATTGGATTTGATTCACAAGGCACCAAATGGACGAAAATGGATTGAAACAGGGAGTGAGAGACTACCTGATCTTATCCAATAACAAACACTCTTTTTATTTCCCATTGTAAAAGGTTGCTACATTTTTTCTGTTGCATGCCCTAATGAAAATAACTCAGGTTTGCATGTTGTCCAGACAGAGAGAATAATAAGAGAGTGAGAAGAAGATCCATCAACATGAGGAAGACTTTTGGCCTCCATGTTTTTAAAAAACATATACAATGAAGTATTTCCTTTCCAGCAGATGCACAACAGGGTCATTTTTGAATAAAGGTGGCAATTGGCCATTGGCATTTGGATTTGTTGTAAACTTTTTGTCTCCCCATTCTAAATCAACTAATATCATAGCTTAAAGACATGAAATATATTTTACCATTATAATAACATTCTGCCACCAGTAGCCGTAGTAACACAAATGATGGTAACACCAATGAGAAACTGTAGGTAAAAGGAGGATTTTCTGAAATGCTGGACAGTAGCCGGAGTAACACAAATGATGGTAACACGAATGAGAAACTGTAGGTAAAAGGAGGATTTTCTGAAATGAAGGACAGTAGCCGTAGTAACACATGATGGTAACACCAATGAGAAACTGTAGGTAGAAGGAGGATTTTCTGAAATGCTGGACAGTAGCCGTAGTAACACAAATGACGGTAACACCAATGAGAAACTGTAGGTAAAAGGAGGATTTTCTGAAATGAAGGACAGTAGCCGTAGTAACACAAATGATGGTAACACCAATGAGAAACTGTAGGTAAAAGGAGGATTTTCTGAAATGAAGGACAGTAGCCGTAGTAACACAAATGATGGTAACACCAATGAGACATTTTAGGTAAAACAATTACTGAAATGCTGGACACAAATGCTGAAATCTAAGGTCATCAATCATGAAAAAGTTGTTTACTGAAGTGATATGATTAATAATTTTACTCACAGTATTATTTCCCTTCAATTAATTTGACAAACACCAAATGACAGTTTGGATTTAGGCACACCAAATTATCAATGGAATCCACAATTAATGAAGTACGAAAAGGGTTTGATTAGCTAATAATTGTCTTGAATCTAGACCCCTCCACCGATAACATTTTGCCACTGGAGAGAATGCTCAACGGCCTTGAATATATTTGGAATCAGTGATTTTTAAAGCAGTAACAACAATTAAATAAAACTGAGGTAAAAAACTGTATTTTAATAGCTTTCCATGTTTTTATTGATCCTTAAAATATAATAAATACATTTGTTCACTTTCTAGCATTCAAAATAGTAGATATCTCAAAATAGTAGATATCTCTAAATCCCAGAAACACACCTCTACAAATTACCAGTCGATCGAGACGATTTGCTAGTGCCCAGTCGTTTCTAGTTCATAAAAATATGTTTTGCTGTACAAAGGATACATGTGTTTTCATATTAAATAACGGTTGAATGGGAAATGTATTATTTTTCATGTTTTTGTCATTTGAAAGTTTTTTTTTTTTTACATGTCACACACGTACACACACACACACGCACGCACGCACACACGCACGCACACACACACGCACGCACGCACGCACACGCACGCACGCACGCACGCACGCACGCACGCACGCACACACACACACACACACACACACACACACACACACACACACACACACACACACACACACACACACACACACACACACACACACACACACACACACACACACACACACGTGGCAGAAGAATCAGAATTAGTTGTGTAACATAGATAATGAAGATGTCTTATCTGCATAATCCTATGTGATATACTTATTAGAATGTAACCCTTCAGACTCTGGTGTTGACAGTTGTACTTTCTCCCTCAGCTGAGGCTTAGTCACCTCGGGCCCAGAGAGGGGAGAGGTCAGGCTTGTCTTTCACATGTCTCTGTTGCTATGCAGAATATCAGAAAGAGAAGAGGACAGGAGGGAACATTCTCTTCATATGTGAATGTGTTTACCTATTCTAAACCATGTGAATGTGTCTTTACCTATTCTAAATCATGTGAATGTGTCTTTACCTATTCTAAACCATGTGAATGTGTCTTTACCTATTCTAAACCATGTGTCTTTACCTATTCTAAACCATGTGAATGTGTCTTCACCTATTCTAAACCATGTGAATGTGTCTTTACCTATTCTAAACCATGTGTCTTTACCTATTCTAAACCATGTGAATGTGTCTTTACCTATTCTAAACCATGTGAATGTGTCTTCACCTTTTCTAAACCATGTGAATGTGTCGTTACCTATTCTAAACCATGTGAATGTGTCTTTACCTATTCTAAACCATGTGAATGTGTCTTTACCTATTCTAAACCATGTGAATGTGTCTCTACCTATTCTAAACCATGTGAATGTGTCTTTACCTATTCTAAACCATGTGAATGTGTCTCTACCTATTCTAAACCATGTGAATGTGTCTCTACCTATTCTAAACCATGTGAATGTGTCTTTACCTATTCTAAACCATGTGAATGTGTCTTTACCTATTCTAAACCATGTGAATGTGTCTCTACCTATTCTAAACCATGTGAATGTGTCTTTACCTATTCTAAACCATGTGAATGTGTCTTTACCTATTCTAAACCATGTGAATGTGTCTCTACCTATTCTAAACCATGTGAATGTGTCTTTACCTATTCTAAATCATGTGAATGTGTCTTTACCTATTCTAAACCATGTGAATGTGTCTTTACCTATTCTAAACCATGTGTCTTTACCTATTCTAAACCATGTGAATGTGTCTTCACCTATTCTAAACCATGTGAATGTGTCTTTACCTATTCTAAACCATGTGAATGTGTCTTTACCTATTCTTAACCATGTGAATGTGTCTCTACCTATTCTAAACCATGTGAATGTGTCTTTACCTATTCTAAACCATGTGAATGTGTCTTTACCTATTCTAAACCATGTGAATGTGTCTCTACCTATTCTAAACCATGTGAATGTGTCTTTACCTATTCTAAACCATGTGAATGTGTCTTTACCTATTCTAAACCATGTGAATGTGTCTCTACCTATTCTAAACCACGTGAATGTGTCTTTACCTATTCTAAACCATGTGAATGTGTCTTTACCTATTCTAAACCATGTGAATGTGTCTTTACCTATTCTTAACCATGTGAATGTGTCTTTACCTATTCTAAACCATGTGAATGTGTCTCTACCTATTCTAAACCATGTGAATGTGTCTTTACCTATTCTAAACCATGTGGATGTGTTTCTACCTATTCTAAACCATGTGAATGTGTCTTTACCTATTCTAAACCATGTGAATGTGTCTTTACCTATTCTAAACCATGTGAAGGGATGGTGTGATTAATGGGGAACCAATTACTTGTCTCTACAATGTCTGTGTGCTTGGGGGAGATAAGGGCTGAGAAAAGATGTGTGTGGTAGTGTCTGGAACCATTGTATGTCATCTCTGATGTTGCGCCTATCCTGGTGTAGTGTATGACCTAGAGGCTCACTCCCCTCAGTCAGCTTGTCCAGGTGTGTGGTCATGAAGGGGTTTTACTTGAGATGGGAGTATCTGGAGTTGACAATCGATCTATGCCATAGAATGAGTTGGTGTTCCGTGCTATGAAGTACCAGGAACGAGATCGGAGCCACGTGTAAGGGGCCAAACTGAACAATTAGAACAGTGTTCATAGCAAATGCTATCTGGCTGCGGGATACTCCTTTCTCATATATCAAGTCTCACCTTGTGAGCCATTCCACACATCTGTTGATTGTCATGTAGACTGAGGGGTAGATCTTTGCTATAAAATATTTTTGTAGCCTTTGTGTCGGGTCTCTCAACGAATCATTCGAGGGTGGTTCGGCGACCAGCCATCGCTATTGCAGAGCTCTCACTAATAAAGATTCAGTTCAAGTATAACTATCACTTGTGTGATAAGCTTGTCTCTCCTCATTTGATAATACATAAATAAACCACCACACACACAAATGTAAACACACATGGGGTGGTGGGCTACGGACCACTGCTAACCAAATACACCTCACCTTACCCTCCCCATGTTTGGCTAATAGAAGGTTGTGTTCATAAGGCACCAAACGGAAGAAAACAGATTAAAACAAGGAGTGAGGGACTATCTAATCTTATCCAATAACAAACCCACATTTTTGTTTTCCGTTGAAAAAGTTGCTACATTTTTTCTGCTGTGTGCCCTAATGAACATGACCCAGGTTTGCATGTTTGCCAGACAGAGAGAGAGAGAGAAAAGAGAGTAAGAAGAATCCATCACGCACACTGAGACAGAGGAGAGGAGCGAGGGATTCAGCAAAGGACAAGATAGCCCTGTCAATACAGGTATGTTAATCTTATGTTTGGATACATTGTTTTATTGTTCAAAACCTTGGCGAATACTATAATAAAGAATTATGATAATATATCAGTAAAGAAATGGGTTATTATCACATTAATAAAATGTTATTGCTGTGGTGGTATGTGTGACATGGAAATGCTGAAAAGGACAAGAATAGTACATCCACATCCTATACATGGCAGGTGTTGGATGTCCAGAAATAGATCATATTAACTGATAATTTGAAGGGGGAATTGTTTTATGTTATTAATTCATATTTTACATTTACATTTAAGTCATTTAGCAGACGCTCTTATCCAGAGCGACTTACAAATTGACTGATGAATATGTTGCTACATCCCAGATCCATGGAGTGGAGTAGGAGAGCTATCCCTGTGTCTGGTGAGAACTAAATCCCTACAAGGGTTTGGGTCAATTCTATTTCAGTTCCTGTCAAAACAGACAGTAAATCACATTCCAATTAACCTCTGAGAGATTCTTATGACATTGTCAGGAATAAGAATGAGTTGCATTTCCAAAAAGACAAGTCCTGTAGCTTTCAAATGAACCAATCAGAATTGAAAAGATCATTCAAATTTCAGTGCACTTCCTGAATTGATTGAAATGGAAATTGAGTTGACCCCAACCCTTTCATCTAAAAGTCAGAGATCTTTAATGATCAGCATTACCCTATAGCATGTTACACAATTTATCATATAATGTTAAAGTGTATTCATAATATTATTCATTCATAATATTGTTGTTTTACAGGGATCTTCCTACTCTTTTGGAGGGTCACAATGCAGATAGGTAAATGCATTTTAATAAAGCAGACAGACAGACAAACAGACAAAAACAAACAAACCAAATCAACTAATCAATGAATTAACTATCAGTATTGGCCACTGACAGAACCTAGGCCTAATAATACATTTTGTTCAGTTAATGTCCCAATTAACGGTTACTAATTACATTTGATAATGTTGGTGCAGGCAGGTGTGTGTGCAGGGGGTATTTCTATATATTTGAGGTGTATTCACTAGGAACCAAACGGAACAAAATGGCAGACAAAGGGAGGGACTAATCTGAACTAACCTGTAAAATGTTGTCAGTTGAAAAATATATGGTTATGATATGCACTAATGAATAAACCTGTGTATTATATCTGTCTCTGTCACTCAAACAGACAACGTGGCATTGAGAGGAGTGGCTGCTCAGTCTTCCCTTTTTAATTGGGAAAATAGTCCAAGTAAAGTCATCGATGGAAACCGCAACACTAACTATAACTATGGTGGATCCTGCAGCAGCACTGCATTTAACACCAACCCCTGGTGGAGAGTGGACCTGCTGGATGTGTACAGAGTGACAGCTGTCAACATCACCAACAGAGGAGACTGCTGTCCTGAGAGACTTGATGGTGCTGAGATCCGTATTGGTAACTCACTGGAGAACAACAGCATCAACAACCCCAGGTGACACATACTGTAGACATTTGTACATATGTATTTATTCTCTTGTCGGTGTTCAGATATGATCTTCATTCTGCATTCTTCTGGAGCTGTTCTGTGTCTGTATTACAACGGCATCAACAACTCCAGGTGACAAATAGACATCATGGATACATTGGTCTTGATCCATGATTCTGTAGCTTTTCAGTCGCTATATATTTAACACAATGACTGTATGGTACATTGTAGAGAGTCGTCATTCCCCCTCTCTCTCTCTCTCACTCTCAGATGTGTTGTCATCTCCAACATCCCAGCAGGAAAGACCTACACCTTCCAGTGTAATGAGATGGAGGGTCGCTATGTTGTTGTGGTGATCCCTGGACAGAACAAGATTCTCACTCTATGTGAGGTGGAAGTATTTGCCACAGTCAAACCTCCAGGTACTTCTTTACCAGTACAGGTATTTATTCCGTCAGTGATGGTATGCCGAATAATAACTTTAATGACCAGAATTTATTTCCTGTCGAACACATTTAGTGGAGATGATAATTGTTTTCCAATGCATGTTTTTTTGTATTGAATGTTTTATTTGTGGGAGACAATGAAAATGAGTAGAAATCTGTAAAATAAACCACAAAACTCATAATCTGGCAGTGTGACATTTTTTTTTCTTCAACAATGTGCGTTATAAAAATAACTCTGTTTATGCATCGCTCAGCTTCTAGTAAAACAATCACCTTTTGAGTTTTGTGGTATTTATGGTATTTTGCACAGATTTGAACTATTTTGCACCATGAAAAATAGCACCAAATGTATTTCAGCCCCAAAGTCAAAGAGAACGGTGGTGAGGATGAAGATCCAATCAGATGCTGATCTGAGAGACCAGGCAGTCGGTGACCAGCTCCTACAGCAGGTGAGAGAGATGCAGAGGGAAGGGGGAGGGAGAGAGAAAGGGAGGAATAGAATGTATCTGTGTATTTGAACATTTATCTAACCACTTGAACTTTCATCTAGCTGAATGTAGAGCTCATGAAGCAGGGTGTGTCTGACATTCAACTGCGCTGGAGGACTCAGCCAGATGGACAGATTTTCCACCGTGAGGAAGAAGAGAAGGAGGGTGGACCCACACAGACAGGTAACAACAAGGAGCATATTATACAGACTGTTGTCCTTATTGCAACAGGCAGGCATTGAAGACATTGTGCTTTTATCAGAGTTGGGATCTATTCCATTTCAGAAAATAAATTGATATTTTAATTCCAATTCCAATTTTCCTCATTGTGTTTCAATTATGAAAATGCGGAAGTGGAATTTCAGTTTACTTCCTGAATTGACGGAATTGAAATGTAAACAACCCTAACTGGGTCTTATTAACTTATTGCCAAGTTGTTATTGTAAGAGAACGTGTTAGCGAGTCATAACTAAATTAGTACATGAAAGAGTTTCTGTATGTCATTTCTCTTCCAGGTGTCTGTGGAACTGAAGGGGGCTAGCCTGGTGAGAGACTAAGGAGACACAATAGTTTAAGATTGATTATGTCGTCAAGGCAGTCCAATCTACCATAAAACTTCAATTAAATCCAAAATCTCAATTAGCCGCCTGTCCCTTCTAATAGCCAATCCAGCAAATAAACGGCTGTTTCAAAGAAACACGGGGTCTAAATGAATTGTTTACAAGGTTACCATGAATTACTGATAGATATGAAATGGCCAGAACAAAAGCATCAACAACTTTGGGAGTACAGACCCCCAGAAATTGGCACCCCCAGTAAGAACTGACAGAAAAATATGTGAATAATGTTTCTGTCAAGGATAGGTTTTTTTTATAGAGGCATGCTGAGACAAAAGAAATGTGACACAGTGTGTAAACGATAACACATTAGTGTAGTAGTGTAATATTTAGGCATGTTTGTGGCTAACGCATTGATTGTGCTTGGCAGTATACCCAATCTGGTCTTTTCTAAATAGAATCTTAGCTTTAGGTGTTTTCATTTAATTGTGCAGAAACCATACAAATGTGTGACAGAAATTCTTTACAAATTGATGTACTCTCCTGTTAAAACATTGAGACAGAGTTGGGAAATAATATAAGTTAATGTATGAAAATGTTATAGAATATAAATAAATGCAATAACCTGAGAAACATCACAGTGTATCATCTGCTCTTGGAATGTACCTGCTGTATTTCAATGGATATTCACTCATTCATTACTGTATTTCAACTGATATTCACTCATTCATTACTGTATTTCAACTGATATTCACTCAATCATTACTGTATTTCAACTGATATTCACTCATTCATTACTGTATTTCAATGGATATTCACTCAATCATTACTGTATTTCAACTGATATTCACTCATTCATTACTGTATTTCAATGGATATTCACTCATTCATTACTGTATTTCAACTGATATTCACTCATAAGGGCCAGGATAGACCATAACTACTGTGATACTGAAGTGTTCTTTCTCACACCATGTCCAAGAAAACTAAAATGTACATCTGCCCCCAAATAATAACTTGAACTAAATAATTTCACCCCTAGCGTGGTAACCTCAGTTAGCTCAGTTTTTTAAATATTTTTATTTATTTCACCTTTATTTAACCAGGTAGGCTAGTTGAGAACAAGTTCTCATTTGCAACTGCGACCTGGCTAAGATAAAGCATAGCAGTGTGAACAGACAACACAGAGTTACACATGGAGTAAACAATTAACAAGTCAATAACACAGTAGAAAAAAATGGGCAGTCTATATACAATGTGTGCAAAAGGCATGAGGAGGTAGGCGAATAATACAATTTTGCAGATTAACACTGGAGTGATAAATGATCAGATGGTCATGTACAGGTAGAGATATTGGTGTGCAAAAGAGCAGAAAAGTAAATAAATAAAAAACAGTATAAAAACAGTATGGGAACGAGGTAGGTGAAAATGGGTGGGCTATTTACCAATAGACTATGTACAGCTGCAGCGATCGGTTAGCTGCTCGGATAGCTGATGTTTGAAGTTGGTGAGGGAGATAAAAGTCTCCAACTTCAGCGATTTTTGCAGTTCGTTCCAGTCACAGGCAGCAGAGTACTGGAACGAAAGGCGGCCAAATGAGGTGTTGGCTTTAGGGATGATCAGTGAGATACACCTGCTGGAGCGCGTGCTACGGATGGGTGTTGCCATCGTGACCAGTGAACTGAGATAAGGCGGAGCTTTACCTAGCATGGACTTGTAGATGACCTGGAGCCAGTGGGTCTGGCGACAAATATGTAGTGAGGGCCAGCCGACTAGAGCATACAAGTTGCAGTGGTGGGTGGTATAAGGTGCTTTAGTGACAAAACGGATGGCACTGTGATAGACTGCATCCAGTTTGCTGAGTAGAGTGTTGGAAGCCATTTTGTAGATGACATCGCCGAAGTCGAGGATCGGTAGGATAGTCAGTTTTACTAGGGTAAGCTTGGCGGCGTGATTGAAGGAGGCTTTGTTGCGGAATAGAAAGCCGACTCTTGATTTGATTTTCAAGTTAGCCAGCTAACTTTGACAAAACACCAGATATAACTTTTGATTTTCTGGTTCATTAAGAAATCTCAACTTAAATCTGTGTTTAAGGTTGTTGAGTTAATTACCCCATGCCCATTTCAAACTTTCTCTTTCAAAAAATAAATAAAGTTATTTTGAAAATATTTTAGCAAGTTATCCATTTCTTACTATTGTTGTCAACATAGTAGAGGAGTTTGTTTATTTGAATCTATTTTAGTCCCCAATGGGGCAAAATCTTCCAAGAGTCCATGAAAAACAGAAATTGATTAGAGGGCCATATTTTGTCCCCTTGAAATGGCTGGGGAGGAGGCATAACCTCTTTGTTATGGCTAGCCTAAACAAGTTCACAAGTAAAATTGTGCATAACAGATTCAATCACAAAGACCAGGGAGTTTGTCTAATGCCATGCAAAAATGGGTTAACATTATTTTGAATATCCCTTTGAGTATGGTTATTAATTACACTTGATGGTTATCAATACACCCAATCACGGAAAAAATGCAGGCATCCTTCCTAACTAACTAACTCAGATGCCGGAGAGGAAGGAAACCACTCTGGGATTCTATCACGAGGCCAATCGTGACTTTAAAACAGTTACAGTGTTGTGATATGAGAAAACTGAGGTTGGCTCAACAACATTGTAGTTACTCCACAATATTAACCTAAATGACAGAGTGAAAAGGAGGAAGCCAGTACAGAACATTAATATTCCAGAACATACATCATATTTGCAGTAAGGCACTAAAGTAAAACAGCAAAAATTGTGGCAAAGAAATTCACTTTATGTCCTGAATACAAAGAGTTGTGTTATATTTGGAGCAAATCGAACACATCACTGAGTACCACTCCATATTTTCAAGCATAGTGGTGGCTGAATCATGTTATGGGTATGCTTGTCATTGGCCTCGCATTTGTAACTTGTTAGCGAACGTATCACATCAGCAACAGTAAAGCATTTTACTAGATACCTATGTAACATAATTGACGAGGGTTGACATTGGTTATGATTATGACTTCGGATGCATTTCAATCACAAAACTATAGGCATGACGCAAAACAGGATTCCAAACAGGATTCCAAACAGATGTAAATTACAAGTATTGGATATCCAGCAAGCAGGCTAGCTAAGTTTACTAGCAAACAGTGAGGTGAATCAATAATACAACAATTTACTGTTGTAAATCTATAAAACTACAGCTGATTGTACTATAAAACATATTTGCCTAGGCATGCTTGATGGACATGGCTGTAGGTAGATACTGTCTGCCTACCTACCTAGGCTCATTTGTATGGTCTGGTCACTGCAAAGGTTGAGGGTTGTGCCCCATTTCTATTAGGCTAGATATTGTTGTATATGTAATCTCTGTGCCTGTGCCCATGTATGCATGTTCAACTAGTCTACCCTAATGTTGAAGTTATGCTGACACAGTTCAACTGTTGTTCAAACTGCAGAATAGAGTATAATTTTGTTCATTTGTCTTCCAGATGATATCGTGTGGTTCCTGGGCATCATCCTGAATTGTATTCTAGATACAGAAACAGAAGGCCTTTACATGCGTCATTGTAGCAGAACTGTATCCCTCTCAAGGGATTAGACATTATGTTCGATTTCAAGCAGATGACTCATCAGGACCTGAATGGCAGTTTGAGCATCACACTCCTCCCACAACATTACAAGTATTCCCTGAACTTACTGCATGTTCCTTTGGAATTACAATTTCATAATGACCACCTCTGCCATCATCTGCTGATCACCAGTTCTTTTAGCTACAGATTGTTACACCATATTACTGGAATATACAGTCTAGGTACTGTTTGGTGTAGCACAGAATTGTCTACCAACCTTAGCGATCCGGTCTTCATCCTCGATTTGGAGAAACAGGAGTCTCATAAAAGGTCTGTGTCCAGTTGCAGGGGGTCAGTTTGATTTTAGAAAATGCTCCATTATGAAATTAAATACTTTTTTTGCTCCATAAAGTAATCCAACAATACGTGCGCTGACATCGTGATCGAGACAGGTCTCAGTCATCATGACATGCAGCACTTTGGGGTGGACACCCACCTGTCTCGATCTGTCATGCTGGTGAAAGAGGACCCAAAAGCGACTTGGCGAAAACAGAGTCTTTAATCCAGTAAAGTAAATACAATCAAAAAACACAACTTTCACTCGAAATGACGAGGACAAACTGGAGACTCGATCTTGAACAGCAGGTGAACAGCAGGTTGCCTCGGGAAGGCACTTGAACCAAACAGACTCAGACACCTGCTCACCACGCAGCATCTGAGGAAAACACGACACGACAGGGCGATACACAAACACAGCACGGTGAATTCTAGACAAGGAACCGACAGGGCAGAAACGAATAACAAGGGGAGAAATAGGGACTCTAATCAGGGAAAAGGATCGGGAACAGGTGTGGGAAGACTAAATGATGATTAGGGGAATAGGAACAGCTGGGAGCAGGAACGGAACGATAGAGAGAAGAGAGAGCGAGAGAGTGAGAGAGGGAGGGGGAGAGAGAGGGATAGAAAGAGGGAAAGAACCTAATAAGACCAGCAGAGGGAAACGAATAGAATGGGAAGCACAGGGACAAGACAAGATAATAAATGACAAAACATGACAGTACCCCCCCACTCACCGAGCGCCTCCTGGCGCACTCGAGGAGGAATCCTGGCGGCAACGGAGGAAATCATCAATGAGTGAACGATCCAGCACGTCCCGAGACGGAACCCAACTCCTCTCCTCAGGACCGTAACCCTCCCAATCCACTAAGTATTGGTGACCCCGTCCCCGAGAACGCATGTCCATGATCTTATGTACCTTGTAAATAGGTGCGCTCTCGACAAGGACGGGAGGGGGGGGAGGGAAGACGAACGGGAGTGCGAAGAAAGGGCTTGACACAGGAGACATGGAAGACAGGATGGACGCGACGAAGATGTCGCGGAAGAAGCAGTCGCACAGCAACAGGATTGACGACCTGGGAGACACGGAACGGACCAATGAACCGCGGAGTCAACTTACGAGAAGCTGTCGTAAGAGGAAGGTTGCGAGTGGAAAGCCACACTCTCTGGCCGCAACAATACCTTGGACTCTTAATCCTGCGTTTATTGGCGGCTCTCACAGTCTGTGCCCTGTAACGGCAAAGTGCAGACCTCACCCTCCTCCAGGTGCGCTCACAACGTTGGACAAACGCTTGAGCGGAGGGAACGCTGGACTCGGCAAGCTGGGATGAGAACAGAGGAGGCTGGTAACCCAGACTACTCTGAAACGGAGATAACCCGGTAGCAGACGAAGGAAGCGAATTGTGAGCGTATTCTGCCCAGGGGAGCTGTTCTGCCCAAGACGCAGGGTTTCTGAAAGAAAGGCTGCGTAGTATGCGACCAATCGTCTGATTGGCCCTCTCTGCTTGACCGTTAGACTGGGGATGAAACCCGGAAGAGAGACTGACGGACGCACCAATCAAACGACAGAACTCCCTCCAAAACTGTGACGTGAATTGCGGACCTCTGTCTGAAACGGCGTCTAACGGGAGGCCATGAATTCTGAATACATTCTCGATAATGATTTGTGCCGTCTCCTTAGCGGAAGGAAGTTTAGCGAGGGGAATGAAATGTGCCGCCTTAGAGAACCTATCGACAACCGTAAGAATCACAGTCTTCCCCGCAGACAAAGGCAGACCGGTAATGAAGTCTAGGGCGATGTGAGACCATGGTCGAGAAGGAATGGGGAGCGGTCTGAGACGACCGGCAGGAGGAGAGTTACCCGACTTAGTCTGCGCGCAGTCCGAACAAGCAGCCACGAAACGGCGCGTGTCACGCTCCTGAGTCGGCCACCAAAAGCGCTGGCGAATAGACGCAAGAGTGCCTCGAACACCGGGATGACCAGCTAACTTGGCAGAGTGAGCCCACTGAAGAACAGCCAGACGAGTGGAAACAGGAACGAAAAGGAGGTTACTAGGACAAGCGCGCGGCGACGCAGTGTGCGTGAGTGCTTGCTTAACCTGTCTTTCAATTCCCCAGACTGTTAACCCGACAACACGCCCATAAGGAAGAATCCCCTCGGGATCAGTAGAAGCCACAGAAGAACTAAACAGACGGGATAAGGCATCAGGCTTGGTGTTCTTGCTACCCGGACGGTAAGAAATCACAAACTCGAAACGAGCGAAAAACAACGCCCAACGAGCTTGACGGGCATTAAGTCGTTTGGCAGAACGGATGTACTCAAGGTTCTTATGGTCTGTCCAAACGACAAAGGAACGGTCGCCCCCTCCAACCACTGTCGCCATTCGCCTAGGGCTAAGCGGATGGCGAGCAGTTCACGGTTACCCACATCATAGTTGCGCTCAGATGGCGACAGGCGATGAGAAAAATAAGCGCAAGGATGAACCTTATCGTCAGACTGGAAGCGCTGGGATAGAATGGCTCCCACGCCTACCTCTGAAGCGTCAACCTCGACAATGAATTGTCTAGTGACGTCAGGAGTAACGAGGATAGGAGCGGACGTAAAACGTTCTTTTAGAAGATCAAAAGCTCCCTGGGCGGAACCGGACCACTTAAAACACGTCTTGACAGAAGTAAGAGCTGTGAGAGGGGCAGCAACTTGACCGAAATTACGAATGAAACGCCGATAGAAATTAGCGAAACCTAAAAAGCGCTGCAACTCGACACGTGACCTTGGAACGGGCCAATCACTGACAGCTTGGACCTTAGCGGAATCCATCTGAATGCCTTCAGCGGAAATAACGGAACCGAGAAAAGTAACGGAGGAGACATGAAAAGAGCACTTCTCAGCCTTTACGTAGAGACAATTCTCTAAAAGGCGCTGTAGAACACGTCGAACGTGCTGAACATGAATCTCGAGTGACGGAGAAAAAATCAGGATATCGTCAAGATAGACAAAAACAAAGATGTTCAGCATGTCTCTCAGAACATCATTAACTAATGCCTGAAAAACAGCTGGCGCATTGGCGAGACCGAACGGCAGAACCCGGTACTCAAAATGCCCTAACGGAGTGTTAAACGCCGTTTTCCACTCGTCCCCCCTCTCTGATGCGCACGAGATGGTAAGCGTTACGAAGGTCCAACTTAGTAAAGCACCTGGCTCCCTGCAGAATCTCGAAGGCTGATGACATAAGGGGAAGCGGATAACGATTCTTAACCGTTATGTCATTCAGCCCTCGATAATCCACGCAGGGGCGCAGAGTACCGTCCTTCTTCTTAACAAAAAGAACCCCGCCCCGGCCGGAGAGGAAGAAGGCACTATGGTACCGGCGTCAAGAGACACAGACAAATAATCCTCGAGAGCCTTACGTTCGGGAGCCGACAGAGAGTATAGTCTACCCCGAGGAGGAGTGGTCCCCGGAAGGAGATCAATACTACAATCATACGACCGGTGAGGAGGAAGGGAGTTGGCTCGGGACCGACTGAAGACCGTGCGCAGATCATGATATTCCTCCGGCACTCCTGTCAAATCGCCAGGTTCCTCCTGAGAAGTAGGGACAGAAGAAACGGGGGGGATGGCAGACATTAAACACTTCACATGACAAGAAACGTTCCAGGATAGGATAGAATTACTAGACCAATTAATAGAAGGATTATGACATACTAGCCAGGGATGACCCAAAACAACAGGTGTAAACGGTGAACGGAAAATCAAAAAGAAATAGTCTCACTGTGGTTACCAGATACTGTGAGGGTTAAAGGTAGTGTCTCAAATCTGATACTGGGAAGATGACTACCATCTAAGGCGAACATGGGCGTAGGCTTCTCTAACTCTCTGAAAGGAATGTCATGTTTCCGAACCCATGCTTCGTCCATGAAACAACCCTCAGCCCCAGAGTCTATCAAGGCACTACATGTAGCACCCGAACCGGTCCAGCGTAGATGGACCGACAAAGTAGTACAGGATTTTGATGGAGAGACTTGAGTAGTTGCGCTCACCTGTAGCCCTCCGCTTACAGATGAGCTCTGGCTTTTACTGGACATGAATTAACAAAATGTCCAGCAACTCCGCAATAGAGGCACAGGCGGTTGGTGATCCTCCGTTCCCTCTCCTTAGTCGAGATGCGAATCCCTCCCAGCTGCATGGGCTCAGTCTCTGAGCCAGAGGAGGGAGATGGTTGCGATGCGGAGCAGGGAAACACCGTTGATGCGAGCTCTCTTCCACGAGCCCGGTGACGAAGATCTACCCGTCGTTCTATGCGGATGGCGAGAGCAATCAAAGAGTCCACATCTGAAGGAACCTCCCGGGAGAGAATCTCATCCTTAACCACTGCGTGGAGTCCCTCCAGAAAACGAGCGAGCAGCGCCGGCTCGTTCCACTCACTAGAGGCAGCAAGAGTGCGAAACTCAATAGAATAATCCGTTATGGACCGTTCACCTTGGCATAAGGAAGCCAGGGCCCTAGAAGCCTCCCTACCAAAAACTGAACGGTCAAAAACCCGAATCATCTCCTCTTTAAAGTTCTGGAACTTGTTAGAGCAATCAGCCCTTGCCTCCCAGATAGCTGTGCCCCATTCTCGAGCCCGGCCAGTAAGGAGTGAAATGACGTAAGCAACCCGAGCTCTCTCTAGAGTATGTGTTGGGTTGGAGAGAGAACACAATCTCACACAGCGTGAGAAAGGAGCGGCACTCAGTGGGCTGCCCGGAGTAGCAAGGTGGGTTATTAACCCTAGGTTCTGGAGGCTCGGCAGGCCAGGAAGTAACAGGTGGCACGAGACGTAGACTCTGGAACTGTCCAGAGAGGTCGGAAACCTGAGCGGCCAGGTTCTCCACGGCATGGCGAGCAGCAGACAATTCCTGCTCGTGTCTGCCGAGCATGGCTCCTTGGATCTCGACGGCAGTGTAACGAGCGTCTGAAGTCGCTGGGTCCATTCCTTGGTCGGTTCCTTCTGTCATGCTGGTGAAAGAGGACCCAAAAGCGACTTGGCGAAAACAGAGTCTTTAATCCAGTAAAGTAAATACAATCAAAAAACACAACTTTCACTCGAAATGACGAGGACAAACTGGAGACTCGATCTTGAACAGCAGGTGAACAGCAGGTTGCCTCGGGAAGGCACTTGAACCAAACAGACTCAGACACCTGCTCACCACGCAGCATCTGAGGAAAACACGACACGACAGGGCGATACACAAACACAGCACGGTGAATTCTAGACAAGGAACCGACAGGGCAGAAACGAATAACAAGGGGAGAAATAGGGACTCTAATCAGGGAAAAGGATCGGGAACAGGTGTGGGAAGACTAAATGATGATTAGGGGAATAGGAACAGCTGGGAGCAGGAACGGAACGATAGAGAGAAGAGAGAGCGAGAGAGTGAGAGAGGGAGGGGGAGAGAGAGGGATAGAAAGAGGGAAAGAACCTAATAAGACCAGCAGAGGGAAACGAATAGAATGGGAAGCACAGGGACAAGACAAGATAATAAATGACAAAACATGACACGATCAATGAGAGAAGACTTGAAAAAGACAAGATGTCAGCAAAAACCTTTGGGTAAATCACATTAGATACAGTTCTCTGCACTTGTCTGTCTCTACACCTGAGACACACTCGGACAGGAATGTACTACACTGTACATAAATGTTTTTTGTATGTTACTTTTACCATTTAACATTGTTGTTCAATACCCAGTTCTCTTGCGTTAGCATTAAATAATGTGCATTGTCCTGTATTTTAGTTTGTTCATTTGTCAATGTGAATGTTTAGCATCTGTTTGATTTTACAGAGCCATGTACAGCTTACACATACATATATTCTGTCAATCCATAAGGGCTGACAAATTTCTAAGAGTGATAGAACATATCCAAACATATTTCATATTGGTTCTACATCCAGGCTCTACAACACTGTTCCTGGAGCTCTACCATCCTGAATGTTTTCACTCCAACCCTAATCTTTCACATCTGATTCTAATAATTAGATGGTTGATAAACTGAACCTGGTTAGTTACAACTGGGGTTGGAGCGAAAACCTACAGGAGGGAGACCCCTGTCCTACATGGTCTTATGTCGGGATTTCCCAAACTCGGTGCTGGGGACCCCAAAGGGTGCAGGTTTTGGTTTTTGCCAAAACCAAAACCTGTAGCCCTTGGGGTCCCCAGGTTCGAGTTTGTGAAATGCTGTCTTATCCTGTGCCACACTGGCTGCAATTACACAGGCATCCCAATTCTGATATTTTTCCACTAATTGGTCTTAATCACATCAGCTCTTTATTGGAACTAATTGGTCAAAAGACAAATTAGTGAAAAAATGATCATAAAATTGGGCTGCCTGTGTAAACGTAGCCATAGTCCTTTATCCGGCTTCGGTACACTGGCAATGGTGGGCTGGGGAAGCTGAGACTGTCACACACTGATCTGTTTCACGTGTCTTTGTGCTTGTCTCCAACCCCCTCCAGGTGTCACCCATCTTCCCCATTATCCCCTGTGTGTTTATACCTGTGTTCTCTGTTTGTCTGTTGTCAGTGTGTTTTGTTTCGTGAAACCTACCAGCGTTTGTTCCCCTGCTCCTGTCTGTTCTTGCTCCTATTTTCTAGTTCTTCTATGGTTTTGACCGTTCTACCTGCCCTGACCCTGAGCCTGCCTGCCATTCTATACCTTGCCCCACCTCAATGGATTATTGACCCCTGCCTGCCCTGACTGCCTGCCATTCTGGACCTTTTGCACTCTCTCTGGATTGCTGACCTCTGCCTGCCTTTGACCTGTCGTTTGCCTGCTCCTGTACTAGAAATAAACGTTTGTTTAGTCGACACTGTCTGCATTTGGGTCATATCTGAAACCTGATAGGACTAGAGGTCGACCGATTGATGATTTTTCAACGCCGATACCGATTATTGGAGGACCAAAAAAAGCAGATACTGATTAATCGGCTGATTTAAAATGGTATTTATTTAGTTGTAAATGATAATTACAACAATACTTAATGAACACTTTTATTTTAACTTAATATAATACATCAAATCAATTTAGCCTCAAATAAATAATGAAACATGTTCAATTTGGTTTAAATAATGCAAAAACAAAGTGTTGGAGAAGAAAGTAAAAGTGCAATATATGAAGTTCATGTTTGAGTTCCTTGCTCAGAACATGAGAACATATGAAAGCTGGTGGTTCCTTCAGACATGAGTCTTCAATATTCCAATGTAAGACATTTTAGGTTGAGTTTATTATAGTAATTATAGGACTATTTCTCTCTATACCATTTGTATTTCATATACCTTTGACTATTGGATGTTCTTATTGGGACTTTAGTATTGCCAGTGTAACAGTATAGCTTCCGTTCCTCTCCTCGCCCCTACCTGGGCTCGAACCAGGAACACATCGACAACAGAGACACTCGAAGCATTATTACCCATCGTTCCACAAAAGCCGTGGCTCTTGCAGAGCAAGGGGAACAACTACTCCAAGTCTCAGAGTGAGTGACGTATGAAACGCTATTAGCGCTCACCCCGCTAACTAGCTAGCCATTTCACATTGGTTACACAGGCCTAACCTCGGGAGTTGATAGGCTTGAAGTCATAAACAGTGCAATGCTTGAAGCATTGCGAAGAGCTGCTGGCAAATGCACGAAAGTGCTGTTTGAATGAATGCTTACGAGCCTGCTACTGCCTACCACCGCTCAGTCGGACTGCTCTATCAAATATCAAATCACAGACTTAATTATAACACAATAACACACAGAAATATGAGCCTTAGGTCATTAATATGGTAAAATCCGGAAATTATCATTTCGAAAAAAAAAACGTTTATTCTTTCCCTATTTTCGAAAACAAAATGTTTATTCTTTCCGTATTTTATCTAACGGGTGGCATCCATAAGTCTAAATATTCCTGTTACATTGCACAACCTTCAGTGTTATGTCATAATTACGTAAAATTCTGGCAAATTAGTTGACATCGAGCCAGGTGGCCCAAACTATACCCTGACTCTGCGTGCAATGAACGCAAGAGAAGTGACACAATTTCCCTTGTTTAATATTGCCTGCTAGCATTTATTTATTTTACCTAAATATGCAGGATTAAAAATATATACTTCTGTGTATTGATTTTAAGAAAGGCATTGATGTTTATGGTTAGGTACATTTATGCAATGATTCTGCTTTTTTCGCAAATGCGCTTTTGTTAAATCATCCCCCGTTTGGTGAAGTTGGCTGTCTTTGTTAGGAAGAAATAGTCTTCACAGTTCGCAATGAGCCAGGCGGCCCAAACTGCTGCATATACCCTGACTCTGTTGCACAGAATCGAAGAGAAGTGACACAATTTCCCAAGTTAGACGAAATTCATTTTAGCAGGCATATGAACTAAATATGCAGGTTTAAAAATATATACTTGTGTATTGATTTTAAGAAAGGCGTTGATGTTTATGGTTAGTTACACATTGGTGCAACGCAGCTTGTTAAATCACACGTTTGGCGAAGTAGGCTATGATTCAATGACAAATTAACAGGCACCGCATCGATTATATGCAACGCAGGACAAGCTAGATAAACTAGTAATATCATCAACCATGTGTAGTTAACTAGTGATTATGTTAAGATTGATTGTTTTTTAGAAGATACGTTTAATGCTAGCTAGCACCTTACCTTGGCTCCTTGCTGCACTCGCACAACAGGTTGTCAGCCTGCCACGCAGTCTTCTCGTTGAGTGCAATGTAATCGGCCATGATCGGTGTCCAAAAATGCCGATTACCGATTGTTATGAAAACTTGAAATCAGCCCCAATTAATCGGCCATTCTGATTAATCGGTCGACCATTAGGACAAACTGGCCATGACTGACCCAGCAGACTCAGACCAGCTCCCCAATAATGTCTCCCTGCAGGGAGCCACCCTTGGAAGACACAAGGAGTTACTTCAAGGTCCTATATAGGGACTTCATACCCTGACAGGACGAGGCGTTCGATATCATGTTGGAGCAATTCTGCGGATTCCCCACTTGGCAGCGGGGTCACACCCATAATCTCCCAGCCTACCCCAGTGTCCCGAGAACCAAGCTTACCACCTCCGGAGCGCTCTGCTGGAGATTTCGGAACCTGCCAGGCTTTTCTATCTCAGTGTTCCCTCATTTTTGAGTAAAGGACGATGCTGCAGCCCAGAAACTAGCAGCGGATCTCGACTCACTAATGGCCTTGACCATTTCAATGGGCGACTACGGGAACAATGGAAGGAGAGGAGATTGGATTTCACTCACCAGTCCAAGGATTCCACCTCGCCTCCGAGGTATCCCAGAAGTCTCAGACGACTCCTTTGCCAAAAGAACACAAGGCTACCTGAGTTCCCCCGAGAGCCTCTGAAGACTGACATGTCATCATGGTCTGGAGCCCGTTCTGCCACACCCATTGGCTGAAGTCAGTGCAGCCTGCCCCAGGACGTCTTCCTGGGGGCTCGGAAATTGCCCTGGACCTCTTCGCCATTCAAGCGGTGTACCAGGACCTCCAGAGGTGTTCAGTAAGGCCTGGGCCACTTCTCTGTTGTCACACTGACCATATGACTGTGGGATTAATCTTCTCCCAGGCACCACTCTGCCCTGGGGAAGACTGTACTCTCTGTCGGGTCCGGAGACCAAGACAATGGAGACTTACATTGAGGACTCCCATGAAGCAGGTTGCATCCGTCCTTCTGCCTCCCCTGCCGGACAAAACCCTGCACCCGTGCATCAATCACAGGGGTCTCAACGACATAATTGATAATTATGAAGAACCACTACCTGCTACCGCTCACCTTCTTGGCCTATGAGCCGCTCCAAGGGACCACCGTGTTCTTGAAGCTGGACCTATGGAATGCCTACCACCTGGTGCGGATATGGGAAGGGGACAAGTGGAAGACTGCATTCAACACGGTCAGCGGTCACTATGAGTATCTGGTCATGCCATTTGGCCTTAACAATGCCCCTGCTATGTTTCTGGCTCTGGTTAATGATGTTGTCTGCAATATGTTGAACCGTTTTGTCTTCCTCTACCTCGATGACAGCCTCGTCTTCTCCCGCTCCACTCAAGAACATGTGCTCCATTGGCCCCATCCTACGTCCAGAGTACAGCTGCAATGTTTCCTGGGATTCGCCAAATTTTATCACCGCTTTATCCAGGGCTACAGCACCCTGGCATCCCCCTTGTCTGCACTTACCTCTCCCAAGGTTCCGTTCACATGATCCCCAGCTGCTGACCAGGCATTCCGGGATCTCAAACACCGCTTCACGACAGCTTCCATCTTGATTCATCCTGACCCATCCCGTCAGTTCATGGAGGAGGCTGATGCTTCTGATGTCGGAGTGGGGGCTGCCCTGACCCAACGGTCTGCCCTGGACCTCAAGTTACATCCCTACGCCTTCTTCTCCCACCGCCTCAACGCCACGGAGAGAAGTTACAATGTGGGGAATTGTGAGCTTCTCGTGGTGAAGATGGCATTGGAGTAGTGGAGGCACTGGCTGGAGGGGGTGGAACATCCTTTCATTGTGTGGACTGACCACAAGAAACTGGAAAATCTCTGCACCGCCAAGTGCCTCAATTCCAGGCAAGCTCGGTGTGCCCTGCTGTTCACCCGGTTCAACTTCTCCCTCTCATACCGGCTAGGATCCAAGAATGTCAAGCCGGATGTGCTGTCATGCCGCTATAGCCCCACGGACACTACCCCGGAATCTGAGACCATCCTTATCACCTCGTGCCTGGTGACGGCACTCAGCTGGGGAATAGGGAATCAGGTTCGTGAGGCTCAGCATTCCGAGCTGAACCCCAGCGGGGCCCCAGATATCCAAATGTTCGTTCCTGGAGTGGGCCCATCCCTCCAGGCTTGCCTGCCACCCGGGCTCCCGTTGGACCCTGGCTTTTGTGCGACAATGCTTTTGGTTGCCTACTATGCTTCCTGATGTCTCCGCATTCGTCACTGCACATCTCCCTGGACCCTGTCTCTTGGCAACACCGCCATCCTGACCGTGGAATATCGGATTTCCAAAGCCTCCCACTTCATTCCTTTCGCCAAGCTACCCTCTGCCAAAGAGACGTGCTGCACCAGCTCATGGTGCAGCACGTCTTCCGGATCCATGGACTAACAGTAGACATGGTCTCCGACCGGGGTCCTCAGTTCTCGTGCCGGTTCTGGAAGGCGTTCTGCACCCTCATTGGGTTGTTGGCCAGCCTGTCCTCCAGGTTCCACCCCCAATCCAACGGCCAGTTGGAGCGAGCCAACCAGGACCTGGTATCTGCCAACCCCACCACCTGGAGCCAGCAGCTTGTGTTGGTTGAATATGCCCACAACACCCTTCCCTGGTATGCCACGGGCCTATCACCCTTTGAGAGTTCCCTGGGGTATCAGATAACCCATTTCAGCAGGCTACTGTGGAATGACTCCAGATAACCCGTTTCAGTATGCCACTGGGGAATGACTCCAGATAACCTGAGTTTCACAGAAAGAAAAGGTCAGAAGAGAAGAGGGGTATATTAAATTGATAACATGGTCTGGAAGGTACTCTGTGGTCCTCAAGCTACATAAAACCCCATAACACAAACCATACCCTATTCATGTTTATACTATGCGTACTGTAAATTTAAATCTCAGCTGTCAGCTTGTAAATTAGAGGTTGACCGATTAATTAGAATGACCGACAATCAGTTTTCATAACAATCGGAAATCTGTATTTTCGGGCAATGATTTTGCCAATTTTTTTCAATATATTTTTTATACCTTTATGTAACCTGGCAAGTCAGTTAAGAACACATTCTTATTTTCAATGACGGCCTAGGAACGGTGGGTTAACTGCCTTGTTCAGGGGCAGAACGACAGATTTTCACCTTGTCAGCGAATGCAGTAGAAGCCAAGGTAAGTTGCTAGCTAGTATTAAACTTATCTTATAAAAATTAAGTCTATGATTTGATAGAGCAGTCTGACTGAGCGATGGTAGGCAGCAGCAGGCTTGTAAGCATTCATTCAAACAGCACTTTTGTGCATTTTGCCAGCAGCTCTTCACAAGCACAGCGCTGTTTATGACTTCAAACCTATCAACCTAATGGCTGGTGTAACCGATGTGAAATGGCTCACTAGTTAGCGGGGTGCGTGCTAATAGCGTTTCAAACGTCACTCGCTCTGAGACTTGGAGTAGTTATTCCCCTTGCTCTGCAAGGGCCGCGGCTTTTGTGGAGCGATCGGTAACGCTGCTTCGAGTGTGGCTGTTGTCGATGTGTTCCTGGTTCGAGCCCAGGTAGGGGCAAGGAGAGGGATGGAAGCTATACTGTTACACTGGCAATACTATAGTGCCTATAAGAACATCTAATAGTCAAAGGTAGATGAAATACAAATGGTATAGAGAGAAATAGTCCTATAAATAGTCCTTCATTATCTTCCGGGTTGGAGCGAGCGGTCGCATCCGCATTTCGGTCCGCAGGTAGTATAACTTTTCATTACATTTCATTACATTTCATTATAGTACAACGGTTTGATTTGTCTAATCTTAGCAATTTCTTCTTAGCTAGCTACATAGCCGTCTTTGTATCAAAGATAATTGCGTAATTATCGTATTTCGTCGTCCTAACGTAGTCTACACTGCTATCTGCCCGGCAGCTAGCCAGCTAGCTAACGTCCACCGTCTACCGTCTACCGAATAGCAGCACTGTAGAAACTATTACACTCAACTGAACGACTTGATTAGTGTAGTGTTAGCTAGCTACTTAGTTGTCTTTGCTGTCTTCGTATCCAAGATATTTGTGTAGTTTAGAGTGTGTAGTCTTAGAGTGATTATCTTAATTTACCGAGGTTAGCTAGCCAGCTATTTGTCGTCCTTAACGTAGGAGACACTGCTAGCTAGCCAACAGCTAGCCAACGTCTTCCGAATAGAACTCAACAACCTGGTCGCATTCCGCTTCGCTCCACAGGTAGTATCATATTTTCATTTCATCTCATTACAGTACAACGGTTTGATTTGTTTGATCGTAGCTAGCTACATAGCTAGCTACATAGCCGTCTTTGTATCAAAGATAATTGTGTAGTCTAGAGCGATTTTCTAGGTTAGCTAGCCAGCTATTGTCGTTCTTTTAACGCAACGTAACGTAATCAACACTGCTAGCTAGCCAGCTAGCCCCCGAATAGCAGCACTGTAGAAACTATTACACTCAACGGAACGACTTGATTAGTGTAGTATCAACAACGCAGCCACTGCCAGCTAGCCTACAAAGTCAACAACGCAGCCACTGCCAGCTAGCCTACTTCAGCAGTACTGTATCATTTTAATCATTTTAGTCAATAAGATTCTTGCTACGTAAGCTTAACTTTCTGAACATTCAAGACGTGTAGTCCACTTGTCATTCCAATCTCCTTTGCATTAGCGTAGCCTCTTCTGTAGCCTGTCAACTATGTGTCTGTCTATCCCTGTTCTCTCCTCTCTGCACAGACCATACAAACGCTCCACACCGCGTGGCCGCGGCCACCCTAATCTGGTGGTCCCAGCGTGCACGACCCACGTGGAGTTCCAGGTCTCCGGTAGCCTCTGAAACTGCCGATCTGCGGCCAACAAGGCAGAGTTCATCTCAGCCTATGCCTCCCTCCAGTCCCTCACCTTCTTGGCACTGACGGAAACATGGATCACCACAGATAACACTGCTACTCCCACTGCTCTCTCTTCGTCCGCCCACGTGTTCTCGCACACCCCTTTCCTGAGGACGGCTCACCTCTCACAGTTCTGGGCGACTTTAACCTCCCCACGTCTACCTTTGACTCATTCCTCTCTGCCTCCTTCTTTCCACTCCTCTCCTCTTTTGACCTCACCCTCTCACCTTCCCCCCCTACTCACAAGGCAGGCAATACGCTCGACCTCATCTTTACTAGATGCTGTTCTTCCACTAACCTCATTGCAACTCCCCTCCAAGTCTCCGACCACCACCTTGTATCCTTTTCCCTCTCGCTCTCATCCAACACTTCCCACACTGCCCCTACTCGGATGGTATCGCGCCGTCCCAACCTTCGCTCTCTCTCCCCCGCTACTCTCTCCTCTTCCATCCTATCATCTCTTCCCTCTGCTCAAACCTTCTCCAACCTATCTCCTGATTCTGCCTCCTCAACCCTCCTCTCCTCCCTTTCTGCATCCTTTGACTCTCTATGTCCCCTATCCTCCAGGCCGGCTCGGTCCTCCCCTCCCGCTCCGTGGCTCGACGACTCATTGCGAGCTCACAGAACAGGGCTCCGGGCAGCCGAGCGGAAATGGAGGAAAACTCGCCTCCCTGCGGACCTGGCATCCTTTCACTCCCTCCTCTCTACATTTTCCTCCTCTGTCTCTGCTGCTAAAGCCACTTTCTACCACTCTAAATTCCAAGCATCTGCCTCTAACCCTAGGAAGCTCTTTGCCACCTTCTCCTCCCTCCTGAATCCTCCTCTCCCTCCCCCCCTCCTCCCTCTCTGCAGATGACTTCGTCAACCATTTTGAAAAGAAGGTCGACGACATCCGATCCTCGTTTGCTAAGTCAAACGACACCGTTGGTTCTGCTCACACTGCCCTACCATGTGCTCTGACCTCGTTCTCCCCTCTCTCTCCAGATGAAATCTCGCGTCTTGTGACGGCCGGCCGCCCAACAACCTGCCCGCTTGACCCTATCCCCTCCTCTCTTCTCCAGACCATTTCCGGAGACCTTCTCCCTTACCTCACCTCGCTCATCAACTCATCCCTGACCGCTGGCTACGTCCCTTCCGTCTTCAAGAGAGCGAGAGTTGCACCCCTTCTGAAAAAACATACACTCGATCCCTCCGATGTCAACAATTACAGACCAGTATCCCTTCTTTCTTTTCTCTCCAAAACTCTTGAACGTGCCGTCCTTGGCCAGCTCTCCCGCTATCTCTCTCTGAATGACCTTCTTGATCCAAATCAGTCAGGTTTCAAGACTAGTCATTCAACTGAGACTGCTCTCCTCTGTATCACGGAGGCGCTCCGCACTGCTAAAGCTAACTCTCTCCTCTGCTCTCATCCTTCTAGATCTATCGGCTGCCTTCGATACTGTGAACCATCAGATCATCCTCTCCACCCTCTCAGAGTTGGGCATCTCCGGCGCGGCCCACGCTTGGATTGCGTCCTACCTGACAGGTCGCTCCTACCAGGTGGCGTGGCGAGAATCTGTCTCCTCACCACGCGCTCTCACCACTGGTGTCCCCCAGGGCTCTGTTCTAGGCCCTCTCCTATTCTCGCTATACACCAAGTCACTTGGCTCTGTCATAACCTCACATGGTCTCTCCTATCATTGCTATGTAGACGACACACAATTAATCTTCTCCTTTCCCCCTTCTGATGACCAGGTGGCAAATCGCATCTCTGCATGTCTGGCAGACATATCAGTGTGGATGACGGATCACCACCTCAAGCTGAACCTCGGCAAGACGGAGCTGCTCTTCCTCCCGGGAAGGACTGCCCGTTCCATGATCTCGCCATCACGGTTGACAACTCCATTGTGTCCTCCTCCCAGAGCGCTAAGAACCTTGGCGTGATCCTGGACAACACCCTGTCGTTCTCAACTAACATCAAGGCGGTGGCCCGTTCCTGTAGGTTCATGCTCTACAACATCCGCAGAGTACGACCCTGCCTCACACAGGAAGCGGCGCAGGTCCTAATCCAGGCACTTGTCATCTCCCGTCTGGATTACTGCAACTCGCTGTTGGCTGGGCTCCCTGCCTGTGCCATTAAACCCCTACAACTCATCCAGAACGCCGCAGCCCGTCTGGTGTTCAACCTTCCCAAGTTCTCTCACGTCACCCCGCTCCTCCGCTCTCTCCACTGGCTTCCAGTTGAAGCTCGCATCCGCTACAAGACCATGGTGCTTGCCTACGGAGCTGTGAGGGGAACGGCACCTCAGTACCTCCAGGCTCTGATCAGGCCCACACCCAAACAAGGGCACTGCGTTCATCCACCTCTGGCCTGCTCGCCTCCCTACCACTGAGGAAGTACAGTTCCCGCTCAGCCCAGTCAAAACTGTTCGCTGCTCTGGCCCCCCAATGGTGGAACAAACTCCCTCACGACGCCAGGAAAGCGGAGTCAATCACCACCTTCCGGAGACACCTGAAACCCCACCTCTTTAAGGAATACCTAGGATAGGATAAAGTAATCCTTCTCACCCCCCCCCTTAAAAGATTTAGATGCACTATTGTAAAGTGGCTGCTCCACTGGATGTCATAAGGTGAACGCACCAATTTGTAAGTCGCTCTGGATAAGAGCGTCTGCTAAATGACTTAAATGTAAATGTAAATACTATATTAACTACAACCTAAAACCTCTTACCTTGGAATATTGAAGTCTCATGTTAAAAGGAACCACCAACTTTCATATGTTCTAATGTTCTGAGCAAGGAACTCAAACGTTAGCTTTTTTACATGGCACATATTGCACTTTTACTTCTCCAACACTTTGTTTTTGCATTATTTAAACCAAATTGAACATGTTTCATTATTTATTTGAGGCTAAATTGCTTTTTAAAAATGGTATTATATTAAGTTAAAATAAGTGTTCATTCAGTATTGTTGTAATTGTCATTATTACAAATAACTAAATAAATAAATAATAATCGGCCGATTAATCGGTATCTGCTTTTTTTGGTCCTCCAATAATCAGTGTCGGCGTTAAAAAAATCATAATCGGTCGACCTCTATTGTAAATACTTCGGCCAACTTACCCTTACTTTGTGCAGAGCTAGGGGTTGGAAGTGCATGTTGGTGGAATCAGAATCTGTACCACCTACAACAAAACACAACAATACACAGTTAATCCACCCCAGTAATTATATTGATCTCTATTAGACTGGCGAGCTAAGCATACCAAAAATCAGATATGATTGGCTGAGCCATCTTACTGTGTTCGTCCAGCAGAATGTTGTCATGTTTGATCACACATGCACACACGCGCACACTCACAGTGTTGGGCCAGTAACTGAAAGGTTGCTAGATATAATCCCTGAGCTGACTAGGTAACAATCTGTCGTTCTGCCCCTGAACAGGGCAGCACTGTTCCTAGTTATTGTCATTGTGAATAAGAATGATTAACTGACTTGCCTAGTTAAATAAAAACACACACACACTCTTGAGGTTGTGGGTTATGGACATGTGAGACCCCAGCACCAAGACCCTCCAGGGAGACTAAATAGTTTTAGATTAAACTGAATAAATTATACAAATAGTAGAATATGTTATTCTTTCTTACTGGGAGAAAACATGTATAACTAATTATAATATATTTTTCTGTTTGGTTTTGTCTTTAAGTGTATGTCACCTCTAAGATACAGTTCAGGTTTGATAGCAGAGGTTTAATAAAAATACAACTTCAAAGTTGAATATACATTATTATACATTTGAGTAATATATTAATTGATTGTAATTCATTAAAGTGAGATGTATTCTGAGTAAAAGCACTGTTGTTAAAAAAACCACAGTTGACATATTTCACCTCAGGTAGTAGATGAGGTTCTCTGGATGACTGCTAAACAAATCCCACCGGGAAACACCACACATACAAACAAACAACACACACACACACACACACACACACACACACACACACACACACACACACACACACACACACACACACACACACACACACACACACACACACACACACACACACACACATGGGATGGTGGGCTACGGACCACTGGTAACCAAAGAAACCTCACCTTACCTTCCCATTGATTGGATAATACAGGGTTGTATTCATAAGGCAACAATGGAAAGAAAACAGATTGAAACCGTGAGTGAGGGACTACCTGATCTTATCCAATAACAAATAATCATTTTTGTTTCCTGTTGGAAAAAGTTGTTTTATTTATTTTGTGTGTCCTAATGAACATGACCCAGATTTGCATGTTTGCCAGACAGAGGGAGGGAAAAAAGAGCAAGAAGATCCATCACGCACACTGAGACGGAGGAGAGGAGCGAGGGATTCAAGCGAATGACAAGATATAACCCTCTCAATACAGGTACAATATATGTTTATTTATATTGTTTGATTGTTCGATAACCTTGGCTAATATTATAATAAAGAATGATGATAATATATAAGTTAAAACAATTAGGAAGTAAGGAGGACACTGAAATAGAGAGCAGACTTAGGAGGGGAATGGAAACAAATAAAAAAGCTGCATTATTGTTAAAGTAGAAACGACTCATTTCAGCTTTGGCTTTATTTATGATATTTGAATATTTACAATGACATATTTAATTTCCAACAGATTCACATAGTTTCCATCAGATTCACAGTTTCCAACAGACTCACAGTTTCCAAAAGGGTTATTCTTGAGTTACGGTGGCAATTAGGCATTTAGAAAATGTAACTTTTGACCTCCATTCTAAATCAACTAAAATCCCAGCTTAAATGACATGGAAAATGCTTTACCATTATGATAACATTGTGCCACCAGTAGCAGCAGTATCACCAATGAGACATTTCAGGTAAAGAAGGGTTTTCTGAAATCAATCATAAAACAATTATTGTCTAAAGTGTCATGATTAATAATCAATTAGTTACAGTAACAACAAATGTCACTGGATTTAGACAACAAATGATCAATGGAATCCTCAAATGTATGAAATACTAAAAGAGCGTGATTAGCTAATAATTGTCTTGAATCTAGACCCCTCCCCCGATAACAGTTTGCCACTGGAGAGAATGCTTAATGTCCTTGTATATATTTGTAATTAGTTATTTTGAATGCATTACACCAATTACACAAATGACACAAAACAGGGGGGAAAAACAGTTAAATTTAAGAGGAATTGTATTATTTGTCATGTTTTTTTCTTTTTTCTTTTACATGGTGCCAAAGTCAAGAGACAGTTTAACACCAGAACTCAAGAATGACCCAATAGATTCAAACAGTATCCAACATATTCACACAGTTTCCATCAGATTCATACAGTTTCCATCAGATTTACACAGTTTCCATCAGATTTACACAGTTTCCATCAGATTCATGCAGTTTCCATCAGATTTACACAGTTTCCATCAGATTCACACAGTTTCCATCAGATTCATACAGTTTCCATCAGATTTACACAGTTTCCATCAGATTTACACAGTTTCCGTCAGATTTACACAGTTTCCATCAGATTTACAGTTTCCATCAGATTTACACAGTTTCCATCAGATTCACACAGTTTCCGTCAGATTTACACAGTTTCCGTCAGATTCACACAGTTTCCATCAGATTTACAGTTTCTGTCAAATTTACACATTTTCTGTCAGATTCACACAGTTTCCATCAGATTTACAGTTTCTGTCAAATTTACACATTTTCTGTCAGATTCACACAGTTTCCATCAGATTTACAGTTTCTGTCAGATTTACACAGCTTCTGTCAGATTTACAGTTTCAATCAAATTCATACAATTACCATCAGAATTTCACAGTTTCCATCAGATTCACACTGATTCTATCTAGCTGCGGTCAATGTCGTGTATGATGAGGGAGGACAAAAAAAATTCACATGAACATGGCCTAATTTCTATTACAGCATATTGGATCTCATTCATATCCCATTCATCCAGTTCAATGGAACTGCGATGGGTTCAGGCTACTACATGATACTCAAATTTTCCTTGTACCCATAACGAAGTTGCTACAACTTAACCTATGAATGAAAGTTTACAATGCAGGTGCACAAAGATCGAGAGACAAATTTGAGGGGGCAGACAGTGACACATGGACAGACAGTGACATTCAATACCGCCTTGCACAATATTGCTTGCATATTTTATTTATTTATTTCACCTTTATTTAATCAGGTAGGCAAGTTGAGAACAAGTTCTCATTTACAATTGCGTCCTGGCCAATATAAAGCAAAGCAGTTTGACACATACAACATATAGCTGATATAGTGTGTAATCATTAGTCCAACAGTTGCAAAAGAGAGTTGCTATTGGACAAATTAATGTATGTTTATCCCCATTTTGTTCCGTTTGCTTCCGTTTAAGAAACTTTTTTTTCAACAGAATCGGTGGAATGAATTACACCCCTAATCATGCGTAAACACAGTTCACTTTTATAGCAGCCACAATGTATTCCTTCTATGCGCTCTCCTCCTCTCACCTTGTCCGTTCGCTTGTGGACTTCAATGCACAACACATCAGCTGTATGTGACCAGACGAAAACACCTTTCCAAACCAAACTGCTACACACAGCCTACATCGTTGTCACCATATTAGCTCAAGTAACGTCATAGTCAGCATAGCTAACAGAACTAACGCGTAAGTAACTCACTTGCCTAGTTAAATAAAGTTTAAAATAAATACGAATTGGAAGAGTTCCAGTGTTTGTTTCAGTATGATGTGTTGGATAAAGGAATAAAGACAGACACCAATGTCAAGTTCAATAGCCTTGGTTGTGCATTGTACACATCCCTACACGTGGAGTCCGGGGAACAGTCCGAATAGTCGATTACCTATCAACTAGACTCCGTAACAGTGTTGCTGGTCATAGCCAGCTAGCTAACATAGCATCCCTCTCTTTGAGCAGGTTGTTTCAGTAGGCTAAACTAACCAGGTAAACTAGCCAAGTATCTGAAAGTGAAAAAAAATCTCTCTCTTGCTTCTCCTTCATTTTGTAATACATTAACGTAAACTCACGTAAACATCGCCCTTATTTTAGCGGCTATAAAAACGTAATACTTCCAGATCAACTGTAATGTCAATACCAGTGTAAAGCACAATTTCTCCCCTTTCCAACAGAATCTATTACATGACCTAAACGCTGCCCGTTTCTGCATAATTCAAGCAGGCAATGAGCCCCGTCTGGTCTTTTTAAAAATGGCGGGTGGGGAAGCGAAACTAATGCGTGGTAGTGAGACCGAGGGAATTAATTATTTTTTCACTCCATCTGTCCAATTTATCAGCTTATCGCCTCTAAAATGTAAATAAAACACTATAAAGAGTTTATATAATGGGTCATTACATACCTATTTGAATGTTTTTTTACGAATTTGAATCAGGTTTTTAGGGCGGTGCTAAAGTGATCTTAGAAGTAAACAGTGGCTTTGAGAATGATGATCGCATGCAATGATGATGCAAAAAAATGACCAGGTATCCCCTCTTACCCCCGTCACTGTCCATTTCTTGTTTTTAAAGGATGAGAGAAGTGCTACACCTGGTGGAGAGAGATTGTAAGACATAAATAGTAGCTTTATGTGTGCTGTACGTTACGACATGACACGTTTAGATGTAACGGAGGGTCCATCTTTTCAACTTTTCTCCAATACCATAGAGCAATTACCATGTCGATCAACGCTTGAATAGAAACCTAGTTCACACCCCCGATTTTGAAGTCAACATAATTGCTACAGTCCCATTAGTTTTCTTTGTAGCTTCATTTGAATGTCGCGGTTACGCACATTTGTACGGAATGGGGTGAGTTTACTTTAATTTGTTCAAAACTGTTCAACTATTGTCTTTCTCTCTCTTTGAGTCAACTACTCACCACATTTTATGCAATGCAGTGCTAGCTAGCTGTATCGTATGCATTCAGTACTAGATTCATTCTCTGATCCTTTGATTGGGTGGACAACATGTCAGTTCATGCTGCAAGAGCTCAGATAGGCTGGAGGACGTCCTCCAGATGTTGTCATAATTACTGTGTAAGTCTATGGAAGAGGGTGAGAACCATGAGCCTCCTAGGTTTTGTATTGACGTCAATGTACCCAGAGGAGGACGGAAGCTAGCTGTCTTCTGGCTACACAATGGTACAACCATACAGAGTGCTTTTGAGGCTAATGTAGACCTTCTTTGCAAACTAGTGTGTTTTAATCTATTGTTTGGTGACATGTAATTATATTTAATATACTAGTTGTATCTAAAAAATATCACTTTAAAAATGTTACACCGTTTAAATTTGTATGAAATTCACCAAGGAGGATGGTCCTCCACTTCCTCCTCTGAGGAGCATCCACTGTTTCCATCAGATTCAAACAGTTTCCATCAGGGACGGAAAAGGCTGAAGTTGTGTAACTATTGACACCTCAGGGAAAGGATGAGGTTATCTGGATGACTGTTAAACAAATCCCCAGGAAACAACACCACACACACACACACCGGCAAACACACCGGCAAACACACCAGCACACACACCGGCACACACAGGGTGGTGGGCTACAGCTCACTGCTAACCAAATACACCTCACCTTAACCTCCCCAACTTTGGCTAATAGAGGGTTGTGTTCATAAGGCACCAAACGGAAGAAAACAGATTGTAACAAGGAGTGAGGGACTATCTGATATTTTCCAATCACAAACACACATTTTTGTTTTCAGTTGCAAAAAGTTGCAACATTTTTTCTGTTGTGTTCACTAATGAACATGACCCAGGTTTGCATGTTTGCCAGACAGAGAGAGAGAAAAGAGAGTAAGAAGAATCCATCACGCACACTGAGAAGGAGGACAGGAGCGAGGGATTCAGCAAAAGACAAGATAGCCCTGTCAATACAGGTATGTTAATCTTATGTTTGGATATACTGTTTTATTATTCAAAACCTTGGCGAATACTATAATAAAGAATTATGATAATATATAAGTAAAGAAAATGGGTTATTATCACATTAATGAAAGGTTATTATTGTTGTGGTATGTGTGACATGGAAATGCTGAAAAGGACAAGAATAGTACATCCACGTTCTACAGCAAATTTCAGATGTTGGATACCTAGAAATAGATCATATTAACTGATAATTAAAAGAGGGAAATGTTTAACGTTATTAATTCATATTGACTGATGAATATGTTGCTACATCCCAGATCCATGGAGTGGAGTAGGAGAGCTATCCCTGTCTCTGGTGAGAACTAAATCCCTACAAGGTTTAGGGTCAATTCTATTTCAGTTCCTGTCAAATCAGAACGTGAACCGTATTCCAATGAAGTTCAACTCTAAGAGATTCTTATGACATTGTCAGCAGTAAGATTTTAGTTCCATTTCCAAAAAGACAAGGCCTGTAGTTTTCAAATGATGTGTCACTTTCTATTTTCATGTACAGAGCCCAAAACAACCACTCAGAGTTTAACAAATGATTTGAATTTCAGTGTGCTTCCTGATTTACAGAAATTGAATCGACCCCAACCCTTCCATCTCTAAGTCAAAGATCTTTAATGATCAGCATTACTATTATTACCCTATAGCATATTAGAGAACTTGTCATATAGTGCATTCACATTGATTAATTATGACTAATCATTCATATGCTTATTGTGGCTTTACAGGGATTTTCCTACTCTTTCTGAGGGTCACCGTGCAAATAGGTAAATGCATTTTTAATAAAGCAGACAGACAGACAGACACAAAACCAATCACACAAAAAAGACAGACAGACAAAACAAACAATCTAAATCAATGAATCAATGAACGAAGTATCAGTATTGGCCACTGTGACAGAAGCAATACATGAAGAAAAAGAATAAATAAAAACATGAATGAATAAGTAAATAAATCAACTAATCAATGCATGAAGTACAAGCATTGGCCGCTGTGACAGAAGCTAGGCCTAGTAATAACTTTCATTCAGTTAATGTCACTAAACCCCAAAACCTCAACTAAGTATTGTAATAAATATTGTGGAAATTGAGCAAGTTGAGCAAGCTGCTTGGAGTAACACTAGATTGTAAACTGTCATGGTCAAAACATATTGATACAACAGTAGCTAAAATGGGGAGAAGTTTGTCTATAATAAAGCGATGCTCTGCCTTCTTAACAACACTATCAACAAGGTAGGTCCTAAAGGCCCTAGTTTTGTCGCACCTTGACTACTGTTCAGTCGTGTGGTCAGGTGCCACAAAATGACTTAGGGAAATTGCAATTGGCTCAGAACAGGGCAGCACGGCTGGTACTTGGATGTACACAGAGAGAGCTATATGAATAATATGCATGTCAATCTCTCCTGGCTGAAAGTGGAGAGATTGACTTCAACACTTCTTTTATTTATGAGAGGTATTGACATGTTGAATTCACCGAGCTGTCTGTCTAAACTACTGGCACACAGCTCGGACACTCATGCATACCCCACAAGAGGTCTCTTCACAGTCCCAAAGTCCAGAACAGCCAATGGGAGGCACACAGTATTACATAGAGCCATGACTACATGGAACTCTATTCCACATCAAGTAACTGATGCAAGCAGTAAAATTGGATTTAATAAACCGATTAAAAAAGCACCTTATGGAACAGCGGGGACTGTGAAGAGACACAAACATTGGCACAGACACATGCATACACACACACACACACACATACACACACACAAATGATAACATACACACTATACATACACATGAATTTAGTACTGTAGATAGTGGTAGATAGTGATAGTGGTGGAGTTGAAAATAAAAGAGAGCTGCATGCTCTAGGCGCTCAGATGGAAAAATGTAATTACCAACGTTTTGACAGCCAAGCTGTCTTCAAGAGGGTATAGTCACAAACACTGCAGGATGACTCGTTTATATAGTGTCAAAAAACACAGGTGTCTGTAATCATGGCCAAGAGAGGCCTAATGTCATTGGTTAATAATAAAATCTTAAAATTGCATACAAAGAACAGCATACAAACAACAAATGGATAGCATACGATCATAAATTCATTTTCGACTTCACAAGCTTACAAACAGTTACAAAGTCACAATAATCACAAGAATGGCTTCAAAGTCTACTTGAGACCGAAGGGAGCAAGAGTCTTTAAGTTAAAGATCCAGGCAGCTTCTCGTTTTAACAATAAATTATCAAGGTCACCCCCTCTCCTAGGGAGGGTGACATGTTCGATGCCAATTTAACGCAGAGATGAAATCGAGTGGCCTGCCTCCAAGAAGTGGGCCGCAACTGGGTAAGTCAAGTTTTTACACCTAATGGTGCTACGATGCTCTGAGATACGTACTTTTAATTCACGCTTTGTTTTATGTTTTACCCACATAAATGTTACCACAAGGACAAGTTATAAGATGAATGACTGCCTTATAGTGGAGCACGTAAAAACACCTTTTAATGGGTTCAATTTCCCTGTTTGTGGGTGTTTGAAGGATCTACATTTACAAGTGCCATTGCATTGAGCACAGCCATTACCCTTGTAATTTCCATCCAGTAGGGGCGCAAAGAGACATTGTTCAGGAATATCTTGGGGTGGTAAATCAGAGTTTACCAATTGGTCTCTGGGATTTCTGCCCCGGAAGAATACGACCAAGAGGAGGTCCGGAAACACATTACCGAGACTATCATCGGATTTTAGAATGTGCCAATGTTTGTGAACGATTCCCTTAATTTGTTCAGAACGCTTTGAAAAGCAGGTAGTTAGAACACAAGAATGCGTCTTGATCATTTATTTTTTAAACGAGAGGCTGCCTGGATCTTTAACTTAGAGACCCTTGCTCCCTTCGGGCTCAACGTAGACTTTGAAGCCATTCTTGTGATTATAGTGACTTTGCCATTGTAATTGTTTGTAAGCTTGTGTAGTCGAAAAATGAATTTATGATCATATGTTATCCATTTGTTGTTTGTACGTCATTTTAATATTTGATAATTAACCAATGATATTAGGCCACTCTTGGCCATGATTACAGACACCTGTGTCTTTTGACACTATATAAATGAGTCATCCCGCAGTGTTTGCGATTATACTCTGATGAAGACAGCTTGGCTGTCGAAACGTTGGTAATTAAAATTTTGCGTGCTGCTCTCTTTTATTTTCAAGTTTTCTACTCCGCTAGCCAGCACCTCACCTAAATAGGTGTGCGTTTATTTTTTCTTCTAGTGGTGGAGTAGGGGCCTGAAGGCACACAGTGTGTTGTGAAATCTGTGAATGTATTGTAATGTTTTAAAATTGTATAAACTGCCTTAATTTTGCTGGACCCCAGGAAGAGTAGCTGCTGTTTTGGCAGCAGCTAATGGGAATCCATAATAAATTACAAATACAAAGTGCCCAATTAAAGGTAACTATCTACATTTAATACAAGTTGGTGCAGGTGTGTGTGTACAGGGGGATGGGGATGTGTATATCTGAGGTGTATTCACTAGGAACCAAACTGGACAAAATGGAGACTGACTAAACTGAACTAACCTGCAAAATGTTTTCAGTTGCAAAACGTATTGCTACGGTGTGCACTAATGAATGAACCTGTGTATTATATCTGTCTCTGTCACTCAGACAACGTGGCATTGAGAGGAGTGGCTGCTCAGTCATCACAGTTTTCGGATCGCAATGCTCACTATGCAATTGATGGGAACAGCAACACAAACTATGGATCCTGCACCCACACTGCACAGGACACCAACCCCTGGTGGAGAGTGGACCTGCTGGATGTGTACAAAGTGACAGCTGTCACCATCACCAACAGAGATGACGTTCCTGAGAGACTTGATGGTGCTGAGATCCGTATCGGTAACTCACTGGAGAACAATGGCATCAACAACCCCAGGTGAAATCGAATGAACAGCATTGTACTCAAATCAAATCGTATTTGTCACATACGACGAACACAACATGTGTAGACCTGACAGAGAAATGTTTACTTACAAGCCCTTAACCAACAGTGTGGATCAAGAAATAGTTGTGAAAATACTTACTAAATAAAGTTAAAAGTAACACAGTAGAAATACATAACAATAACGATGCTATATACAAGGGGCACAGGTTAGTCGAGGTAATTTATACATGTAAGTAAGGGTAAAGTGACTATGCATAGATGATAAGATGATAAACAGTGAGTAGCAGCAGGGGGTAAATGTAAATAGTCAGGGTGTCCATTTGATTAATTGTTCAGCTGTCTTATAGCTTGAGATAGAAGCTGTTAAGGAGGCTTTTGGACCTAGACTTGGCGCTCCAGTACTGCTTGCCGTGCGGTAGGAGAGAGAGAACAGTCTATGACTTGGGTGACTGGAGTCTGACAATTTTATTGGGCCTTCATTCACCAGACACCACCTGGTATATAGGTCTTGGATGGCAGGAAGCTTGGCTCCAGTGATGTATTGTGCTGTATACCGTTGTAATGATCTGGGGCCCAATCTATATAGTTTCAGTCTCCTGAGGGGGAAGAGGTGTTGTCGTAGCCCCTTCACAACTGTCTTGGCGTGTTTCGTCCATGATAGTTTGTTGGGGATGTGGACACCAAGGAACTTGAAACTCTTGACCCGCTCCAATTCAGCCCTGTCGATTTAAATGGAGTCCTGTTTGGCCCTACTTCTCCTGTGGTCCACGATCATCTCCTTTGTCTTGCTTACATTGAGGGAGAGGTTGTTGGTCTGGCATCACACTGACAGGTCTTTGACCTCCTCCCTATAGGCTGTCTCATCTTTATCGGTGATCAGGCCTACCATTGTTGTGTCATCAGCAAACTTACTGATGGTGTTGGAGTTGTGCTTGGCTACGCAGTCATGTGTGAACAGGGAGTACAGGAGGGGACTAAGTACGCACCCCTGAGGGGAACCGGTGTTGAGAATCAGCATGGCAGATGTGGTGTTGCCTACCGTTACCACCTGATGGCGGCCTGTCAGGAAGTCTAGGATCCAGTTGTAGAGGGAGGTGTTTAGTCCTAGGTTCCTTAGCTTAGTGATGAGCTTTGTTGGCACGATGGTGTTGAACACTGAGCTGTTGTCAATGAATAGCATTCTCACATAGGTGTTCCTTTTGTCCAGGTGGGAAAGGGCAGTATGATGTTTGATTTGTCATCTGTGGATCTGTTGGAGCAGTATGCCAATTGCAGTGGGTCTAGGGTTTCTGGGATGATGGTGTTGATGTGAGACATGACCAGTCTTTCAAATCACTTCATGGCTACCAATGCGAGTGCTATGGGGTGGTAGTCATTTAGGCAGGTTACCTTCACTTCCTTGGGCACAGGGACTATGGTGGTCTACTTGAAACATGTGGGTATTACAGACTCGGTCAGGGAGAGGTTGAAAATGTCAGTGAAGACACTTGCCAGTTTGTCCGCGCCTGCCATGAGTACACGCCCTGGTAACAGGGGCCTTGTGAATGTTGACCTTTTTAAAGTATTTGCTTACATTGGCTATGGAGAGCGTGATCACACAGTCGTTCAGAACAGCTGGTGCTCTCATGCATGCTTCAGTGTTGCTTGCCTCGAAGCGAGCTTGAAAGGCATTTAGCTCATCTGGTAGGCTCGTGTCAATGGGCAGCTGGGTTACACTTTGTGTTCCATAATAGTTTGCAAGCACCGCCGCATCCGACAAACGTCAGAGCCGGTAGTTCTGATTAATTGTAAAGTTTATGGGATTCAGTAAAAATAACAGTTATTCATTAAATGTGTTGATACTTTCAGTAATACTTTTGTGAAGAAGCATGTAAACTACAGCACCGCACTGTACAATAATCATGCATCTCTCTCTCTCCCCCACCCTCTCTATCTCTTTCAGATGTGATGTCATATCCCACATCCCAGCAGGAAAGACCAACACCTTCCAGTGTAATGAGATTGAGGGTCGCTATGTTGTTGTGGTCATCTATGTCAGGAAGGAATATCTCACTCTGTGTGAGTTGGAAGTATATGGCACTCCTGCAGGTAATCATCTGTCACTGTCTTCACATCCATCACCAAGTCAAGTTTACATTACTTTTATATAGTAGAACATCAATGTTCTGGAAGTATAAATAATGTGCTTGCTGACAGAACATCACTCCAGATTTCTGTCATATTCTTATTGGTGTTACTTGCTTCTGCATTCACACTTTTAATGTTGTATTTATGTCTTATATAGAGATTGTTATAATAACTTAACTCTTAACCTCTTATTTCAGACCCATAAACTCCTCTTTCCTCAACCTCTCCCACCACTAATATCACCTATTCTCTAACATCCACCCCGCTCCCCTCCACTCCCCCTCCCACCACTAATATCTCCCGTCTTTTAAACATGTCAAATGTATACACTGTAAGATGATAAAGAATAACTTGCATTTCTATATTAAAACATTCTATGTCCCGGTAGTAAATGTAGCATTGAAAGGAGTGGCCAGCCAGTCATCACTGAATGGGTATGGCAATGCTCACAATGCCATTGATGGGAACAGAGAATCAGACTATTACAAAGGATCCTGCACACACACTGCAAAGGAGACCAAACCCTGGTGGAGAGTGGACCTGCTGGATGTGACCAGAGTGACAGCTGTCAGCATCACCAACAGAGGAGATGATGTTCCTGAGAGGCTTGATGGTGCTGAGATTCGTATCGGTAACTCACTGGAGAACAACGGCATCAACAACCCCAGGTGAGTAGTGAAATAGAATAAATAACATTATACTATAATCTGATTGATTGTACATTTTATGTGACAAAAAAAAAACTGTTATTCATGAAATATGTTAATATGTTCAGTCTTCCTGTAGTGAAGAGGCATTTTCACTATTTCAACACACTGTATAATAATCATGTCCCTCTCTCTCTCCCAATGATTGTCTATATTGTAATTCTCTTTAATAACCTGCCCAGGGACTGCGGAGGAAAATTAGCCGGCTGGCTAAAACCATCACTTTTACTGAAACTTTGATTAATGTGCACTGTCCCTGTAAAAAAATAAACTCAAACTCCACGCCCTTTCTTTCTCGACCTCACCCCCCACGTTCCCCCTACCCCCTCTCTCCTCCCACTCCACCTCACTCTCTCCCACAACCCCCCACTCCCTCTTTCATCTCACCCCTCTCTCCCCCACCCTTATCTCTCTCTCTCCCCCACCCCATTTCTCTTTATCCCCCACCTCCTTCCCCCACCCTCTCTATCTCTTTCAGATGTGATGTCATCTCCCACATCCCAGCAGGAAAGACCTACACCTTCCAGTGTAATGCGATGGAGGGTCGCTATGTTGTTGTTGTCATCCCTGGCAGGTCGGAATGGCTCACACTTTGTGAGGTGGAAGTATTTGCCACTGTCAAAACTCCAGAGTCTTCCACAGAAGGTACTTCTTTCCTGGTCCATTTATTTATTCTGTCAGAGAAGGTACGTCGAATAATAACTTTAATGAACATACTTATTTTCGTATCAGACTTCGGTTTAGTGGAGATTATACTTTTTTTCCACACAATTCATGTTTTGTTATATTGAATGTTATTTTGTGACTGTGGGAGACATTTTCACAATGCAAATTAGTACAAATCAGTGTAATTTACACATTGCTCAGCTTACTAAACTTTAGTAAAACAATCACCTTTTTGTACAGCACATTGTTAAAGAAATATGTTAAATAAAATCATACTGTCAAGAGATATTCAGTTTTGTGGTATTTACGGTATATTGCACAGATTTAAACTATTCTGCACCATAAAAAATATCAGCAAATGTATTTCAGCCCCCAAGTCAAAGAGAACGGTGGTGAGGATGAAGATCCAATCAGATGCTGATCTGACAAACCAGGCAGTCGGTGACCAGCTACTACAGCAGGCGAGCGAGAGGGAAAGGGGGAGGGAAAGGGGGAGGGAGAGACAGACAGAGAGAGTGAGTGAGAAAATAATCTAACAATTTAACCTAAAAGCTTGTGCTTTAATCTAGCTGAATGTAGAGCTCGTGAAGCAGGGGGTGTCTGACTTTCAACTGCGCTGGAGGACTCAGCCAGATGGACAGATTTTCCACCGTGAGGAAGAAGAGGAGGCTGGATCCACACAGACAGGTAACAACAAGGAGCATATTACAGACTATTGTCCTTATTGCAACTGACAGGCAATGAAGACATTGTGCTTTCATCAGAGTTGGGGTTTATTCCATTTCAGGAAATAAACTTTATTTTATTTATTTTAATTTCAATATACCTTAATGAGTTTCAATTATGGAATTTCAGTTTACTTCCTGAATTAGACTGAATTGAAATGTAATCAACCCTAACTCTGGGTCTTATTATATTATTGCCAAGTTGTTATTGTAAGAAGAGAACGTGTTAGCGAGTCACTACTCAATTAGTACATGAAAGAGTTTCTGTATGTCATTTCTCTTCCAGGTGTCTGTGGAACTGAAGGGGGCTAGCCTGGTGAGAGACTCCAAGGAAACGCGACAGTTTAAGATTGGACTGTATTGATGACAATCAATCTACCGTAAAACTTTAATTAAACCCAGTCTCATATAGCTATGCAACAACACATTTCAGCAACTAAACGCCTGTTTCAAATAAACTCAGGGTCTAAATCAAATCAATGTTATTTGTCACATACACATGGTTAGCAGATGTTAATACGAGTGTAGCAAAAGTGCAATACATGGTATAAAATACAGTATATACATGTGATATTTTTTTATTGTACTCCGCAAGTCAGTTAAGAACAAATTCTTATTTTCAATGACCGCCTAGGAACAGTGGGTTAACTGCCTTATTCAGGGTCAGAACGACAGATTTTTACCTTGTGAGCTCGGGGATTCGATCTTGCAATCTTTCGGTTACTTGTCCAACGCTCTAACCACTAGGCTACCTGCCGCAGAGTATGAGTAATGTAAGATATGTAAACATTATTAAAGTGGTATTACTTAGAATGCATTGTATAAAGTGACTAGTGATAAATTAATTGTTTACCAGGTTTAATGTTTGACTTGTTACAGTAAATCATTCAGTAATGACTCTAAAAAATGGTCAATCTTCTGTTTTTATTGCCAGTAAGAAACTGCTAGCCATTGGCTGCTAACAATTGAGAACTGCTATGTATAAACTGGCAAGCCCAAAAACACTTCAACAACTTCGGGAGAACAAACCCCAAGAAATGGGCAAGAACTGACAAATACATGTACTCGCTGTTTAATGTTACCTATGCATAGTCACTTTGGGCTTGCCAGTTTATACCTAGCAGCCCCACCTACATGTACAGATTACCCCTACTAGCCTGTACTCCTGCACACTGACTCGGTACCGGTGTCCCCTGTATATAGACTCGTTACTGTTATTCTTATTGTTACTTTTTATTATTACTTTTTATTTTAGTCTACTTGGAAAATATTTTCTTCTTGAACTGCACTGTTGGTTAAGGGCTTGTAAGTAAGCATTTCACGGTAAAGTCTACACTTGTTGTATTCGGGCACGTGGAAAATAGTTTGATTTCATTTTTCTGTGAAGGATTTTATTTTATGGGGGCATTCTAAGACAAAAGACATGTAACAGTGTGTAAATGATAAAACATTAGTGCATATAAAAACGTTAAATGCTGGTAGTAAAGGCTGGAATTAAACAACAAACTATGCTAATTAGTAAAAGCTGCGTGCATTAAAGAAATAGATGCCTGCCTGCCTCAAATAGAAGCCTGTATCTAATATGCAACTGTCCTGTTCAGTGATTTAAGCACATGAACCCTGGGGCTGGCTATTAGTTGAAGTTTAACTGTATTTAAAGCGGTATTTGATGCAGGGACCGGTTTGGGTGTTTACTGTACCTTCTATGCCGGTATTTGTATGTTTGGTTTGTTAAATGTGATACGTCATGTATAATTTCAATTTTTACTAGTCATCTCTCTCCGGCACTTTCTCTCTGTGCCACTTTCCACACCCCCTGTCACTCAAGGAGCACATTTGATGTTCCTCAACCACGATAAACTTGTGTTCAGTCTACATGGTCAATGCAGCACATGCAACAATGCTGTTTTCACTTTGCTTCTTAATATAAATCCACTAGCGTTCTATGACACTATGTTTGTGTTTCTTACATCTAGTTTCTCTTTTCTTAGCAAGTTGCCCTACATCTTGTTAGCTGCTAATGATAATAGCTAGCTAGCTAGCTAATAAATGTATTGACTAAGAGCGAACGTAGCTAGCTAATACAGCCTGATAATACCAGTGATGGTGTAGACCTAAATCAACATGCTGTTTGTGCAACAGTATCTTCTAAATCAAAGAGGAATATGCAAAGCAAGAATGTTAGCTATATCAAGTAGCCAAGAAAAAAAACATGCAATGTAGCCAAAGTTTATAGGGTCCCCTAGGAAACACTTATCAACAATTTAGTTCCTACCCTGTCACAACAACTCCTCCCTGACATTTTAGTTCATTGTCATCTCAAACAACACTGTATTCAAAGTGCCCACTATTATATTCTAACTGTAGAATTAGAATAGTCATATGTCCATGATTCCAAAAGTTTTGCTCTAATTCGCAAGTCAAATCGCAATTGCAACATTTGGTTAAAAATAAATAATTGATTATTTGCCCATATTATGCAGCTCTACATGGCAGTGTGGAAATCTCAACTGAGCAGTGGTGTAAAGTACTTAAGTAGTACTTGAAAGTATTTTTACTTAAGTCATTTTATTTTGGTATCTGTACTTTACTTGACTATTTTTGTTAAATTTTACTTCACTACATTCCTAAAGAAAATACTGTACTTTTTACTCAATACATTTTCCCTGACACCTAAAAGTACTCGTTACATTTTGAATGCTTAGCAGGACAGGAAAATGGTTCAATTCACGCACTTATCAAGATAACATCCCTGGTCATCTACTGCCTCTGATCTGGCAGACTCACTAAACACATGCTTTGTTTGTAAATTATGTTGGAGTGTGCCCCAGGCTATCTGTACATCTAAAAAAAACAAGAAAATGGTGCTATCTAGTTTGCTTAATATAAGGAATTTGAAATTATTTATACTTTTACTTTTGATACTAAAGTACATATTATCAATTACATTTACTAATTAAAACCCAATACCTTTTAGACTTTTACTCAAGTAGTATTTTACTGGTTGTCTTTTACTTGAGTCATTTTCTATTAACCTATCTTTACTTTTTTCTCAAGTATGACAATTGGATACTTTTTCCACCACTGCAACTGAGTGCAGGAAATGCAGAAATCAAAAAAGTGCTGAAATTTGTTTTGGTTGAATTTGAATTGAACAGTATAAAACAATCAGAGTGGAGAAAGACTCATTGAAATCACTTAGAATATATACGTGTTGCCACCCTGGGATCGCTCACTACTCATAAAGCACCCTGGGATCACGCACTACTCATAAAGCACCCTGGGATCGCTCACTACTCATAAAGCATCCTGGGATCGCTCACTACTCATAAAGCACCCTGGGATCACTAACTACTCATAAAGCATCCTGGGATCGTTCACTACTCATAAAGCATCCTGGGATCGCTCACTACTCATAAAGCATCCTGGGATCACTCACTACTCATAAAGCATCCTGGGATCGCTCACTACTCATAAAGCACCCGGGGATCACTCACTACTCATAAAGCACCCTGGGATCGCTCACTACTCATAAAGCACCCTGGGATAGCTCACTACTCATAAAGCACCCTGGGATCGCTCACTACTCATAAAGCACCCTGGGATCACTCACTATTCATAAAGCAAATGTAGAACTTTTATTATTCAAAAACTAAAAATACCGTCATACTGTCCTGTGATATAATATTTCGTCCATATCGCCCATCTAATTTAAATGTCTGTATAAACAACATTATTCCTTTCAACATATATGAGTTAATATGCAGTTTGTTTCCTATTTGTTTCAAGTATTGAACATGGTTTAGTCAAGTATATTATTGCAAGCCTGCAATCTTTTGACTGATCAAAAGTCACATAAGGGGTAAACTATAAAGCATCACCAATGAGTTAGACTGCCAACGTTGATAAACGAAATAAAGATTGATTTTCAGGTGCACTAAGAAAGCTAAACATCAATATGTTTTCGGTTGATGAGTCAATTAGACAATATCCATTTCAAGCTTATCTTTAAAAAAAAAGAGTTATTTCTGAATATTTAGGCTTGTGAGTGGCTAACTCTGCTTGGCAGTATACCCAATCTGGTCCTTTATAAATAGAAGCATAGCTTTAAGTGTTTTCATTTAAGTCTGCAGTAACCATGTGACAGAAATTCTCTAAACTGGATGTACTCCCCTGTTAAAACATTGAGAAAGAGTTGGCAAAGAACGTAAGTTAATGTATTAATCGTTTATAGAATATGAATAAACGCAATAACCTTAGAAACATCAGTGTTTCGACTGCTCTTTGAATGCACCTCCAACTACAATGGACATTCTCTCACTCATAAGGGCCCGGGTAGACCATAACTACTGTATTACAACGGATATTCACTCACTCATAAGGGCCCGGGTAGACCATAACTACTGTATTACAACGGATATTCACTCACTCATAAGGGCCCGGGTAGACCATAACTACTGTATTACAACGGATATTCACTCACTCATAAGGGCCCGGGTAGACCATAACTACTGTATTACAATGGATATTCACTCATTCATAAGGGCCCGGGTAGAACATAACTACTGCATTACAACGGATATTCACTCATTCATAAGGGCCCGGGTAGACCTTCTGTTTTACAATGGATATTCACTCATTGATAAGGGCCAGGTTAGGCAATAACTTTTGTAATACTGCAGTGTTCTTTCTGTCACACCATTTCCTGGAAAACTCAAATGTACATCTGCCACTAAATAACGAGTGTAACTAAATAATCTCACCCCTAGTGTTTGTATCCTGACGCAATCAGTTAGCAAGCTAACTTTGATAAAACACCAGCAATAACTATTGATTTTCTGCTTCATTAAGGACAGATTCTTATTTTCAATGAATTAACTACATTGTTCAGGGGCTGAACAACCAATTTGTACCTTGTCAGCTCTTGCAACCTTTCGGTTACAAGTCCAACGCTCTAACCACTAGGCTACCTGCCACCCCTTGCTGGACAGAAACCAGCTGGACAGAAACCAGCCACCCCTTGCCGGTTTCTGTCCTGCAATCTTATTGTCCTCCATAACCCCAATGAGTGTCTGCTCCCTCATGCTTGTGTACCCAAAATGCCCCTGCTTTGGGGACCCCATTGTTAGGTTAGATTACTTGTTAGATATTACTGCATGGTCAGAACTAGAAGCACAAGCATTTCACTACACACGCATTAACATCCGATTACCATGTGTATGTGACAAATAACATTTGATTTTCAGCAGGGCACAATGGAATGACTCCAGATAACCTGAGTTTTAGAAGTCAGAAGAGAATAGATTAAGTTGATTACATGGTCTGGAAGGTACTCTGTGGTCCTCAGGCTACTTTTAACCACCTGTAACCTCAGAACACAAACCATACCCTATTCATGTTTATACTATGCTTACTGTATATTTAACTATCTCAGTCGTCAGCTTGTAAATACCTCGGCCAACTTACCTTCACTGTGTGCAGAGCTAGGGGTTGGAAGTGCATGTTGGTGGAATCAGATTCTGTACCACCTACAACAATACACAGTTTAACCATCCCACTAATTGTATTGATTTATGTTACATTGGCTAGCTAAGCATTCCATAAATCAGATATGTTTGGCTGAGCCGTTTTACTGTGTTCGTCCAGCAGAATGTTGTCAGGTTTGATGTCTCTGGAAAAGGACACTCTCTCACACACACACTCTTGAGGTGGTGGGTTATGGGCATGTGAGACCCCAGCACTAAAACACTCCAGGGAGACAAAATAGTTTTAGATTAAACTGAATTTATAATAAATATAGTTCATTATATCTATTTTGTATTTCCATCTATATAAATGTTTTTCTTTCTTGATGGTAGAAAGCATAAATAACTTCATAAATTATTATGGTCCTCTGTAGCTCAGTTGGTAGAGCATGGTGCTTGTAACGCCAGGGTAGTGGGTTCGATTCCCGGGACCACCCATACGTAGAATGTATGCACACATGATTGTAAGTCGCTTTGGATAAAAGCGTCTGCTAAATGGCATATATTATTATTATTATATTATATTATTATGGATGTTTCTGTTTATCTGTCTGGTTCTGTCGTCAAGTGTATATCACAAAGTAGAGGTTTAATTCAAATAAATTAACTTCAAAGTTTAATATGCATTATGTGTACATTTGAATAATAGATTGATTGTAATGATTTAAAGTGAGATGCATTCTGAGTAAAAGCACTGTTGTTAAAAAAACCACAGTTGACATATTTCACCTCAGGTAGTAGATGAGGTTCTCTGGATGACTGCTAACCAAATCCCCCCAGGAAACACCACACATACAAACACACACACGGGATGGTGGGCTATGGACCACTGCTAACCAAATAAACCTCACCTTACCTTCCCATTGTTTGGCTAATACAGGGTTGTATTCATAAGGCACCAAATGAAAGAAACCAGATTGAAACAGTGAGTGATTTACTACCTGATCTTATCCAATAACAAACACTATTTTTTAATCCCCTTGCAAAAAGTTGCAACATTTTTTCTGCTGTGTGTCCTAATGAACATGACCCAGGTTTGAATGTTGTCCGGACAGAGGGAATAATAAGAGAACGAGAAGAAGATCCATCACACACTCTGTGTCACGACTTCCGCCGAAGTCGGCTCCTCTCCTTGTTCGGGCGGCGTTCGGAGATCGACGTCACTGGCTTTCTAGCCATCCCCGCTCCATTTTTCATATATCCATTTGTCTTATTTCCATACACACCTGGTTTTCATTTCCCCAATCAATCTACTTGTATTTAACCCTCTGGTTCCCATCATGTTTTGTGTGTAATTGTTTCATGTTATGTGGTGTTAGTTTATTTATTTTATTTCACCTTTATTTAACCAGGTAGGCAAGTTGAGAACACCTTTATTTAACCAGGTCGGCAAGTTGAGAACAAGTTCTCATTTACAATTGCGACTTGGCCAAGATAAAGCAAAGTAGTTCGACACATACAACAACACAGAGTTACACATGGAGTAAAACAAATATACAGTCAATAATACAGTAGAAAAATAAGTATATATACAATGTGAGCAAATGAGGTGAGATAAGGGAGGTAAAGGCAAAACAAAGGACATGGTGGCGAAGTAAATACAATATAGCAAGTAAAACATTGGAATGGTAGATTTGCAGTGGAAGAATGTGCAAAGTAGAAATAATGGGGAGCAAAATAAATAAATACAGTAGGGGGAGAGGTAGTAGTTTGGGCTAAATTATAGATGTGCTATGTACAGGTGCAGTAATCTGTGAGCTGCTCTGACAGCTGGTGGTTAAAGCTAGTGAGGGAGATAAGTGTTTCCAGTTTCAGAGATTTTTGTAGTTCGTTCCAGTCATTGGCAGCAGAGAACTGGAAGGAGAGGCGGCCAAAGGAAGAATTGGTTTTGGGGGTGACCAGAGAGATATACCTGCTGGAGCGCGTGCTACAGGTAGGTGCTGCTATGGTTACCAGCGAGCTGAGATAAGAGGGGACTTTACCTAGCAGGGTCTTGTAGATGACCTGGAGCCAGTGGGTTTGGCGACGAGAATGAAGCGAGGGCCAGCCAACGAGAGCATACAGGTTGCAGTGGTGGGTAGTATATGGGGCTTTGGTGACAAAACAGATGGCACTGTGATAGACTGCATCCAATTTATTGAGTAGGGTATTGGAGGTTATTTTGTAAATGACATCGCCGAAGTCGAGGAACGGTAGGATGGTCAGTTTTACGAGGGTATGCTTGGCAGCGTGAGTGAAGGATGCTTTGTTGCGAAATAGGAAGCCAATTCTAGATTTAACTTTGGATTGGAGATATTTGATGTGAGTCTGGAAGGAGAGTTTACAGTCTAACCAGACACCTAGGTATTTGCTGTCCACATATTCTAAGTCAGAACCATCCAGAGTAGTGATATCGGACGGGCGGGCAGGTGCAGGCAGCGATCGGTTGAAGAGCATGCATTTAGTTTTACTTGTTGCTGAGATCCGAATCGGTAACTCACTGGAGAACAATGGCATCAAAAACCCCAGGTGAAATAGAATAAATAACATTATACTTGAATTCTGATTGACTGTAAAGTTTATGTGATTTGAAAAGGGCTAGCCTGGTGAGAGACTCCAAGGAGACACATTAAAAACTATGATTCATTAAATATGTTGATATTTTCAGTCTTCCTGGAGTGAAAAGGCATTTTCACTATAGCAACATACTGTATAATAATAATCATGTCCCTAGCTCTATCCCTCTTTCTCCCCCACCCCCCACTCCCTCCCCTTCGTCTCACCCCTCTCTCCCACCCCCTCTCTCAATGTCTCCTCACGCCCCCCCCCTCTTTTTCTCTCTCTCTAATTCAGTTGTGCTGTCATCACCATCCCAGCAGGAAAGACCTACACCTTCCAGTGTAATGCGATGGAGGGTCGCTATGTTGTTGTTGTCATCCCTGGCAGGTCGGAATGGCTCACACTTTGTGAGGTGGAAGTATTTGCCACAGTCAAAACTCCAGAGTCTTCCACAGAAGGTACTTCTTTCCTGGTCCATTTATTTATTCTGTCAGAGAAGGTACGTCAAATAATAACTTTAATGAACATACTTCTTTTCGTATCGAACTTCGGTTTAGTGGAGATGATAAATGTTTCTTATTTTGAATGTTTTTTTTGTGACTCGGTGGGATACATTTTCACAATGCAAATTAGTACAAATCTGTGAAAATAATACCTTGAAACTCATTATCTGGCAGTGACATTCTTCAACAATGTGCGATATAAAAAGAAAACTAGTTACGCATTGCTCATGTTACTAAACTTTAGTAAAACAATCACCTTTTTGGGCCGCACATTGTTAAAGAAATATGTCAAATTAAATCATACTGTCAAGTCCTAATGAGTTGTGGTATTCCCGGTATATTGCACAGATTTGAAATATTTTGCACCATAAAAAATATCAGCAAATGTATTTCAGCCCCCAAGTCAAAGAGAACGGTGGTGAGGATGAAGATCCAATCAGATGCTGCATGTAGAGCTGGTGAAACAGAGTGTGTCTAATGTTCATCCAGGTGGACAGATTTCCCACCATGAGGAAGAAGAGAAGGAGGGTGGACCCACAGACAGGTAACAACAAGGTGCATATTACAGACTGTTTTCCTTATTGCACAGAAAGGCAATGAAGACATTGTGCTTTCATCAGAGTTGGGGTCTTCAATTTCAGGAAATTAACAGACATTTTTATTCAAATTTTCCTCAATGTGTTTCAATTTTGAAAATGTGGAAGTGGAATTTCAGTTTACTTCCTGAATTGACTGAATTGAAATGTAATCAACCCTAACTCTGGGTCTTATTATCTTATTGCCAAGTTGTTATTGTAAGAAGAGAACGTGTTAGCGAGTCATAACTCAATTAATACCTGAAAGAGTTTCTGTATGTCATTTCTCTTCCAGGTGTCTGTGGACCTGAAGAGGGCTAGCCTGGTGAGGGACTCCAATGAGAAACAATAGTTTTAAGATTGTCATCAATACAGTCCAATCAACCGACCGCAAAACTTAAATTAAACGGCGAGTCTCAAATAGCCGCCTGTCCCTTTTAATATCCAGGCAACGGCACACATTTCAGCAAATAAATTCCTGTTTCAAATTAAATTAATTAAATTAACTTTACGATGATGTTACCATGAATTGTTTCCAAATTGTTTAATTCAGTAATGACTCAAAAAAATTATGCCAAAAATAAAAAAATTATCGACAGTAAGCAACTTCTAGCCATGGGCTGTTAACAGCTGAGACCCGCTATCTAACTGGCAAGCACAAAAGCAGTCAACATCTTTGAGGGTACAGACCCCCAGAAAGCATCTGATTGCTTTAAATGCACAGTCAAAAGAGGAGAATAACTTTCTGTCAAGGATTCTTTTGTATTTGTATTATAAAAGCCTACCAAGATAAACGAAGTGTGATACAGTGTGTAAATGGTAACACATTAATGAAATAAATAAATTAAAATGCTGGTAGTGAATTCTGGAATTAAACAATGAACTATGCAAATGAGTAAAAGCTGTGTGCTTTAAGGAACTAGACGCCTGGCTGAAATAGAAGCCTGTATCTGTTGTGTTCAGTGATTTAAGCAAATAAACGCTGGGGTGATTCATTGAAGTTTTACGGTATTTGAATGTCTGTAGAAACAACATTATTCCTTTCAACATGTATAAGTTAATATGCAGTTTCTTTCCTATTCATTTCAAGTAATGAACATGGTTTAGTCAAGTATATTACTTCAAGCCTCAATTCTTTTGACGAACCAAAGCAGCACCAATGAGTTAGCCAGCCAACTTTTAAAAACAACCAAAATAAAGACTGATTTTCAGGTATGTTAAAAAAGCTAAACATCAATATAGTTATATGTTTTGCGTTGTTGAGTCAATTAGGCCATGTCCATTTCAAGCGTATCTTTTTTATTTTTTATAAAAAGTTATTTCTAAATATTTAGGGAGGTTAGTGGCTGACTCATTGATCCTGCTTTGCACTATACCCAATCTGGTATTTTCTCAATAGAATAAAAGCTGTAGGTGTTTTCATTTCATTGTGCAGTGACCATTCAAATGGGTGACAGAATCACCTGTTAAAACATTGAGAAAGAGCTGGCAAGAATGTAAGTTCATGTATGAACAGTTTATAGAATATAAATAAATGCAATAACCTGAGAAACATCACAGTGTATCGTCTGCTCTTGGAATGTACCTGCTGTATATCAATGACATTCACTCATTCATTACTGTATTTCAACTGATATTCACTCATTCATTACTGTATTTCAACTGATATTCACTCATAAGGGCTAGGGTAGACCATAAGTAGGGCACAGAGTTTTCCCTGGTCAGATCATGTTGTCAGGGAAAACTTAGGGCCCTACATGTAAGGGATAATCAACGAGGGTAATCAACGTTCTCTTAACAATAATTAGAGACTTGGATGGTGTGTTCAACGACGCGCTAGTGGAGTAAGAGCTGTCTCTTAATTCGTTGTTATTTGAATATGCTGGTAACAGTTTTATAAAAGCAATAAGGCATGTATCAGGAATACAGTCACAGGTAAATGGGTTGACAATCCCGGGGGGCCGAACAACACCATTTGCCTGTGACTGCAGTCATGATACAGCCTCTTGTGCCTTATTGCTTAATTAACATTCCTATTACATCACAATAACTATGATTTATAAGTTTCAATTTATGTGGAAGGAATGTGATGAGTATCTGCTCCTGCAGAGAGGTGGGTTGGGAATGTGAACTTGGCACATACTGCAGTGTTCTTTCTGTCACACCATTTCCAGGAAAACTCAAATATACATCTGACACCAAATAATGAAAGTGTAACTAAGAAATTTCACCCCTGAGGCAATCAATTAGTCAGCTAACTTTGACAAAACACCAGATTTAACTATTGATTTTCTGGTTAATTAAGAAATCTAAACTTAGATGTGTTTAAGGTTGTTGAGTTAATTACACCATGCCCATTTCAAGCTTATCTTTCTAAAATATAAATTATTACTAAAAACTATTTAGTCATATTAGCTGGCTAACCGACTGATCCTGTTTGGTTGTAAACCCATCAGGTCTAAAATCTGTGTGCGTTTTATCCAACTCTAACTTTACACTCGAGGGAATTGACCTAAATGGACAGGGTCAAATTTCTAACAGAATCAATGTATTCATTTATTTGAGATGGACAATGAACTTTTCTGTAAATGTGTCAGATTTTGTCAGCAGGCTAGTTTTCAGCTGTAGTCCCTGGGGAGATAAATGTTTATATATATACTGTATATATATATATATATATATATATATATATATATATATATATATATATATATAGAAAGCTTCCTAAACATTTCACATACGCTCCCCCACAAAAATCCAGTCCTTAGATCATGGGTTCTCAAAGTGGGGTCCGAGGACCCACATCGAGGTACTTCCGGGGTTCACGGCCAGATAGCAAGAATATAAAATATTTAAAAAATGTGTAGAATGGCAGGAATTAGCTTGAAAACTGCAACATTTTCTCTCCAATGCCAAGAAGGCAGGCCTTTAAATGTTCCTTGTCTGGGCCCTAAGACACGGTTCGTCCGGCCATGCTCCGCCAAAGTCTGGGCCCTAAGACATGGTTCGTCCGGCCATGCTCCGCCAAAGTCTGGGCCCTAAGACACGGTTCGTCCGGCCATGCTCTGCCAAAGTCTGGGCCCTAAGACACGGTTCGTCCGGCCATGCTCTGCCAAAGTCTGGGCCCTAAGACATGGTTCGTCCGGCCATGCTCCGCCAAAGTCTGGGCCCTAAGACACGTTTCGTCCGGCCATGCTCTGCCAAAGTCTGGGCCCTAAGACATGGTTCGTCCGGCCATGCTCCGCCAAAGTCTGGGCCCTAAGACACGTTTCGTCCGGCCATGCTCTGCCAAAGTCTGGGCCCTAAAACACGGTTCGTCCGGCCATGCTCTGCCAAAGTCTGGGCCCTAAGACATGGTTCGTCCGGCCATGCTCCGCCAAAGTCTGGGCCCTAAGACACGTTTCGTCCGGCCATGCTCTGCCAAAGTCTGGGCCCTAAAACACGGTTCGTCCGGCCATGCTCTGCCAAAGTCTGGGCCCTAAGACATGGTTCGTCCGGCCATGCTCTGCCAAAGTCTGGGCCCTTCGTCCGGCCATGCTCCGCCAAAAAACACGGTTCGTCCGGCCATGCTCTGCCAAAGTCTGGGCCCTAAGACATGGTTCGTCCGGCCATGCTCTGCCAAAGTCTGGGCCCTAAAACACGGTTCGTCCGGCCATGCTCTGCCAAAGTCTGGGCCCTAAGACATGGTTCGTCCGGCCATGCTCTGCCAAAGTCTGGGCCCTAAAACACGGTTCGTCCGGCCATGCTCTGCCAAAGTCTGGGCCCTAAGACACGGTTCGTCCGGCCATGCTCTGCCAAAGTCTGGGCCCTAAAACACGGTTCGTCCGGCCATGCTCTGCCAAAGTCTGGGCCCTAAGACATGGTTCGTCCGGCCATGCTCCGCCAAAGTCATATTAAAACTTAATACAAAAAAAAGTTAATGTGAAAAAGAAAATACAAGAAAACAAAAAAACAAATAGAAAAAACTACAAACAAGCCAGAAAGTAAACAAGTATCTACAACCCTGCTGCAAATAACATTTGTCATTCTAAATATCCTGAATAATGGAAAGGAATATAGTGTTGCGTCTTGCAGAATAATGGACCGCTTATCTATGTGCTCAGTTGTAGACTCATGTCTAGCTGCATTTCTCCAGTCCCATCCCTCAGCAGTTTACCAACACAGCGGGAAGGTGAACGCTTTGTTATTGTTCAAACTGCAGGTTGTCCCTTTAATTGTTCAATTCTTAATATATGATGTAACGACAAACACAGCGATTACTGGAAGGAAATTAGGATAGGATAAGTAATCCCTCTCACCCCCCCCCTTTAAGATTTAGATGCACTATTGTAAAGTGACTGTTCCACTGGATGTCATAAGGTGAATGCACCAATTTGTAAGTCGCTCTGGATAAGAGCGTCTGCTAAATGACTTAAATGTAAATGTAAATGAAATTAAAGTAGAGTCACACCATCCTTTACAAATCCGTCAAGACAGCAACCATTTGAAAATTTTCAAAGTTTTAAATAAACTTGTGAATTTGATTGAATGTAGCTATGTTCCCCTGTTATATCTTAATGTAATAGCAGTACAATGTTCAGGACATCCTGTATGCATAACCATGGTAACACTTGAAAGGGAACACTTTCGGGATTATGGGGAAATTATCAGAACAAAGATGAGGACACAACAGATCACCTGAATACAGACTTTACACTTTTGACTGTGCAGTTTACATTTTACTGAACTTTTCATAGCATTTGTTGATAACGAAATCTGGATTTACTCTGGATACATACAGTAACATAAGAATATTGATGCATAATCTGGAGTAGGTGCAACATAAGATTAAGACAATGCAAGGGTTAGAGTGAGAGATATAACTGCTGTCTCCAAGTTGCCACACACCTCTCATAAGTGTGCACAGTCCCTAAGTCATTTCAATAAACTTTTATGACTCATGGAAAGAGCCTTCAACTGTTAGGTTCTCTCCTAGCTGTGCCGTTGAGGAAGTAAAGCAAGCACACTTGTATTTTTTTGTTTGGAACACAGACATCACACAAGCAACCCAGAAGCAGGTCCTTTTGGCTGAAATACTATTCACACACACACACTTCATGTTTCTAAAGGATTTCTTTATTCAGACGAAGGGTAATTCTATGGGACCCCATATGGCTCCTAACTATGCTAATTTGTATGTGGTTTACATGGAGAAACAGTCCATTTTCAATCCCTTCAAAAATGACAATGTACTGTTTCCAAATAATAATTTTAAAAAATTGAACACTTTTTGTTCTATGGAGGGGTGATGCAAAACAGATCCAGGCATTCCATGCTTTTCTCTTGTTCTGATCACCTGATATCTCCTATGCAATCTGACACAAGTCAAATCAGTTTCCTTGATCTGCTGATTTTGTGTGATAATGTTCTATACACTTATCTTTACAGGAAACCTACTGAACATAACAGTGTGTTGAGGGCTGATAGTTGTCACACACTTCCCCTTGGAAAACAGTTTGCCCTACAGCCAATTGTCGAATCAAAAGAATTTGCAAAAGAACTGTCAGATTGCGACAGAAACATGGCTGAGACGCAAAGAAAATTCAAGGAGAGGGGGTACAAAAATGGTCAGATTAATACTGACATTAAGAAAATTCTAAACAAAGACATGATCTCTTTCATGGACAGTCTCGCAGAAATAAGCATTCTAACTACCTGCTACTCAAAGTGCTCTGAACAAATTAAGGGAATTGTTCAAACATTGGCACATTCTAAGATCCGATGACAGTATCCGTAATGTGTTTTTGGACCCTCCCTTGGTTGGAATCTCACAGGGCAGAAATCTCAGAGATCAGTTGGTAAACTCTGATTTACCACCTCAAAATATCCCTTCACAACATGTATTTGCACCTCTACCGGATGGAAACTAAAAGTGTAATAGCTGCACTCAATGCAATGGCACTTGCAAATGTAGATCCTTCAAACACCACCCAACAGGAAAAAATATCCCAAAGAAAGGTGTTATCATGCGCTCCACTAAGGCAGTTATTTTATCTTATAACTTGTCCTTGCGGTAAACAAATTCGGTTAAACAAAGTGTGAAATAAAACTACAAATCTCCGAGCATCGTTATATGCAAAAACACGACTTACCCACTTTTCAATTTATTGTTAAAACGAGAGGCTGCCTGGATCTTTAATTGAAAGACTCTTGCTCCCTTCAGTCTCACCATCGGCTTCAGATCAAAGACATTCTTGTGATTTTTCTATTCATTGTTAATGTTTGTAGGCCTATGTAGCCAAATTGTATCTATTATCGTATGCTATGCATTCATGTTTTTGTATGTTCTTATATCTGAGAATATACCAATGATGTCAATCCACCCGGTCATGATTACACACCTGTGTGCGTCCTTTGACACTTTATAAACTAGTGACCCGCAGTGTTTGTCATGATACCCTGATGACGACCACTTGTCTGTTGAATAGTTGGTTATTAGGTTATTACATTATTGCATATGAGCTCCTAGAGCGTGCGCCTCTCCTTTTCTTATTCAAAAACCCCAAACCCAGCAGCTTTCACGCTCAGTTTCCTGTGTGTATCAAGAATGGTCCACCACCCAAAGGACATCCATCCAACTTGACAACTGTGGGAAGCATTGGAGTCTAAATGGGCCAGCATCACTGTGGAACGCTTTCGACACCTTGTAGAGTCCATGCCCCAACACATTGAGGCTGTTCTGAGGGCAAAAGGGGGTGCAACTCAATATTAGTATTGTGTTCCTAATGTTTTGTATCATCAGTGTATATTGCACAAATGAGAAGGGAATGCTCTTTCTCAATTCCTTGCATCCTCACCGCCTTCTCGAAACTCATTGGAAAAGAAGGTCAGAGGAGAGGAAGCTTGGACTTCCTCCTCCAATATGGTTGAGGAGGCGAGGAGATCCGATTCAAGGAATTGAGAGCATGGGTAAATACCTGAACAGGTTCTCATCTGCTTCTCCAGGTCATGGGGTGGTGGAGTGGAGGGGTGCGGTGAGGTGTTCTGGAGGGGGTGCGTTGAAGTGCAACTGGTGTCAGGAACCTGGCCCTTCATAAGGTGTTGCTTGGGCATAATGAGCAAAGTAAAGCCCCCCCAGCCAAACCCGGATGAAGGGGGAACAGTTGTGCTCCGTCCTATGGCACTCCCAGCCACAGCCGGTTGTGGCACAGCCCAGGAATGAACCCGGGGCTGTAGTAACACCTCTAGTACTGCACTGTGCCTTAGACCGCTGCGCCACTCGGGAGGTCCCCCAACTTATTTTCATTTACAGTGAAATGTAACTTAAGTTAACAATGACAACTTCATCATCATCATCTAATCTGTCCAGGTCATCCAGTTTACCTTGGAAACTTGGCACAGACTGATGCATAGAGACTAACTACACAGGGGAAAAACATCAACCTAAACCGGTTTGAATGTGGGTGGCTCAACTCCAATTTGACTATAAAAGGACACATCATCCAGGGTCAGTCATTGCATTTCAAGAGCCAAGATAGGTAATAACTTAGCAACCTACGATTAGAAACCATTTCATGTATACAATACAAAGGTTGTACTTTCAGATGAACCTGATTTCAGATTAAAGTAATTGATTCTCTGAAGTGTAAATGTGATATAATGCATTTCTTTCCAGACTCGGCCGTGATTCCCACAAAAATATAGAACCTTCTTCAAACAGACAAAGGTAAGAGTAATGTCTATTTTCCATGGAATATTTTATCTTGGTAGGGAATATCAAATGTACTCATTGAAGTTAGTCAACAACTCACAGAATTATAAGATGATTGATTAACTTTACACTCGAGGGGAAAAGGCCAAATTTCTAACAGAATCAATGTATTTATTTATTTGTCATGGACAATGCACATCAATGAACTTTTCTGTAAATGTGTCAGATTTTGTCTGCTGGCTAATATGAATCTGTAGTCCCAGGGCAGATAGATACTACCATTGAGGAAAGCATCCTAAACATTTCACAATGGAATGTTTCACCCCAAACATTCCAGTCCTTGGATCAGGGGTTGTCAAATTTGGGTCCACGGATTCCCAGGAGGTACTGCAGGGGGTCCGCTACCAGATCTTAAAATATAAAATATTTCAAAACATTTCTTTCTCTGCCCCATGATAAAATATGTTGAATGGAAGGAAATTAGCTTGAAAACTGCATCACTTTCTCTCCAATGCCAAGAGGCAGGGCTTTAAAATGTTCTTTGTCTGGGCTCTGAGACATGGTTCATCCAGCCATGCACTGCCGAAGTCATAGTAAAACTCCTTATATTTTTTTTATCTCACTCGAGTTGTGTGATTTTGAAGGGGCTCCTGATCAATCACAAAAAGGGTCTCCAGGCCCAAAAAGCTAGAGAAGCCCTGCCCAAGATGGCTGTTAAAATAATAGGAGAAAATAGATGTGAAAAAGAAAATACAAGAAAACAACCAACCAAATAGAAAAAACAACAAACAAAACATGTAATAAGTGGCTACAACCCTGCAGCGAAGAAGATAGGACAGCACTCCAGTGCTGGAGTATTTATATTGGCACACAAACGTTTCACTTCCTGGTTTTCAACTATCTTTTCATTTGTGTTTAAGGAAATACAGGAGTGCGATTATGAAAACCACATGATCATTTTACCGAATGGCATTGGTTCAGATGAGGAACTTAAAACTCGTGACTCTCTCTACAGCAGTGCCATTGATGTGGATCAGGACATGTTCCCTCCTCTTTTTCCTAAAGTCAACAATCAACTCCTTTGTTTAGATGACTTTGAGGGATAGGTTGTTGTCATGACACCATAGTACCAGTTCACTTACCTCCTTCCTATAGGCTGACGCTTGGTTGTTGGTTATCAGGCCTACAACCATGGTGTTGTCAACAAACTTGATGATGGAGTTGGTGTGGTGCAAATCAATGAATTCGTGGTTGAACAGGGAGTACAGCAGAGGGCTGAGGACACACCCCTGTGTTAAAAGTCAGTGTGGGGGAGGCGCTGTTTCCAATCCTCACAGCTTGTGGTCTGCCCGTCAGGAAGTCAATGATCCAGTTGCAGAGGGTTGTGTCCAGACCCAGGGTTCTGAGCTTGTGTTGGTGTTGTGTTGAGTGCTGAACTTTAGTAAATGAACAGCATTAGTTAAATAAAAATAAATAAATAAAACATTCTCACACAGGTGTTCCTCTTGTCCAGTTGTGTTATGGCTGTGTTAATAACAATGAAAATGGCATATTCTGTGGATCTGTTGGCAAATTGGACTGTTTCCAGTGTTCCTGGCATGCTGGCCTTGATGTGGGCCATGACCAGCCTCTCGAAGCACTTCATGATGACCAAAGTGAGTGGGACGGGGAAATAGTCATTTGGGCATGTCACCTTGTTTTTCTTGGGCACTGGAACGATGGTGGTCTCCTTGAAGCTGGTGGGGGACTACAGCCTGGGACAGATTGAAGATGTCTGAGAAGATTCCCGCCTGCTGGTCAGCCCACACTCTGAAGACGCGGCCAGGGATGCCATCTAGGCCAGAGGCTTTGTGAGTATTCACTCTTTTGAGAGTTTCCGTCACATCAGGCTTGGAAAGCGAATGCACCTGGTCGTCCAGAGCAGCTAGAGCCTTCCTGGATGGCTCAGAATTATCTGCCATGAAAGGAGCATAGAATGTGATGAGCTCATCTGGGAGGGAGGTTTTGTGGGCAGCACAACTGATGGATTTTCCTTTGTATTTTGTGATAATCTGTGGTACTTGCCACAAGCCACGTGAGTCTGAGTTGCTTGCTTTGTACACGTTGGGGTCTGTTCTGCTGAATGCAGTATGGGCTCTCAGTATTGTACGAGTATCTCCGTTAATCCAGGCGTTTTGGAAGGGGTGAACAGGAGCTTGCAATGTTTTCCACTTCGGTACACCACACATTTTTGATGCGGAAACAGAAGCCGCCGTTGGATCAATTCGGAATATGGAGAAGCCGGCTGGTTGAATAGCAGAGTCCAGTGTATTTTCCATAAGCCAAGTCTCTGTAAAAACAAATACATAGCATTTTCTGATGTCCCTCTGCGATGGAAGCCTTGATCTGAGTTCACAAAGTTTATATTCCAGCTATCGGACATTAGCCATCAGGATCCCTGGACGACAAGGCAGCCTAGCTTGGAATCCATGTTTCATTCCTCTTCTTCATCACCGACTTTGCCTTAGGTTAATCTCGGTCAGGAGCAACAGGTACACCCACTGTGTGGGGAACAAAGTAGTGAATGTAGTATTTCAGATCTGGGAGGCTGCGAGATAAGTGAGTAGTTTACGATTCATGATCCAGAAGAGTTTGTTGGTTGTAGGAAATTATTGCACAAACATTCTGAGCAAACAAAGTAATAATTAATACAAACATAGCCGTAAAAAAGCGAAATCGGACAGGAACCGTCAAGACAAGCGTCCTCCTCCGTGCCCCCATCTTTTAGCTTATGAACCATATGTCAGATTTATTCCAGACTTTGTATTTAGACTCATTACAGCAGTTTACAATGTCCACACTCTGTAGATATCGAATTAGCATAATAGCAAAATCCCCATAAAAATCTGTCTGTTTAAGATAGAGATATTGTAACGGTTCTCTTGTGGTGAAGGAGAGTCGGACCAAAATGCAGCGTGTAGATTGCGATCCATGTTTATTCAACTGCCGACTGGCAGTTCTGGCAGATCCCGGCTGACTGGCGGCTCTGGAAGAGTCTGGTTGACTGGCGGATCTGGAAGAGTCTGGGTGACTGGCAGATCTGGAAGAGTCTGGCTGACTGGCGGATCTGGAAGAGTCTGGCAGACTGGCAGTTCTAGAAGAGTCTGGTTGACTGGCGGATCTGGACGAGTCTGGCAGACTGGCAGATCTAGAAGAGTCTGGCTGACTGGCGGATCCTGGCTGACTGGCAGATCTGGAGGAGTCTGGCTGACTGGCGGATCCTGGCAGACTGAAAGATCTGGCTGCTCCATGCTGACTGACGGCTCTGGCTGCTCCACGCTGACTGGCGGCTCTGGCTGCTCCATGTAGGCTGACAGCTCTGGCGACTTCTTACAGACTGGCAGCTCTGGCGGCTCCGTGCAGACTGGCAGCTCCTTGCAGACTGACAGCTCCTTACAGACTGACAGCTCCTTGCAGACTGGCAGCTCCTTGCAGACTGGCAGCTCCTTGCAGACTGGCAGCTCCTTGCAGACTGACAGCTCTGGCTGCTCCATGCAGACTGACAGCTCTGGCTGCTTCATGCAGACTGACAGCTCTGGCTGCTCCATGCAGACTGGCAGCTCTGGCTGCTTCATGCAGACTGACAGCTCTGGCTGCTCCATGTAGACTGACAGCTCCTTGCAGACTGACAGCTCTGTCTGCTCCATACAGACTGACAGCTCTGGCTGCTCCTTGCAGACTGGCAGCTCTGGCTGCTTCATGCAGACGGCAGCTCTGGCTGCTTCATGCAGACTGACAGCTCTGACTGCTCCATGCAGACTGACAGCTCCTTGCAGACTGACAGCTCCTTGCAGACTGACAGCTCTGTCTGCTCCATACAGACTGACAGCTCTGGCTGCTTCATGCAGACTGACAGCTCTGGCTGCTTCATGCAGACTGACAGCTCTGGCTGCTCCATGCAGACTGGCAGCTCTGGCTGCTCCATGCAGACTGACAGCTCTGGCTGCTCCATGCAGACTGACAGCTCTGGCTGCTCCATGCAGACTGACAGCTCTGGCTGCTTCATGCAGACTGACAGCTCTGGCTGCTCCATGCAGACTGACAGCTCTGGCTGCTCCATGCAGACTGGCAGCTCTGGCTGCTTCATGCAGACTGACAGCTCTGGCTGCGCTGAACAGGCAGGAGACTCCAGCAGCGCAATAGAGGAGGAAGGCTCTGGCTGCGCTGAACAGGCGGGAGACTCCAGCAGCGCAGGAGAGGAGAAAGTCTCCGACAGTGCTGGAGAGGCGAGGCGCACTGTAGGCCTGATGCGTGGTGCTGGTACTGGTGGTACTAGACCGAGGACATGCACAGGAAGCCTGGTGCGGGGAGCTGCTACCGGAGGGCTGGGGTGTGGAGGTGGTACTGGATAGACCGGACCGTGCAGGCGCACTGGAGCTCTTGAGCACCGAGCCTGCCCAACCTTACCTGGCTCGATGCCCACTCTAGCCCGGCCGATATGAGGAGCTGGAATATACCGCACCGGGCTATGCACCCGCACTGGGGACACCGTGCGCACCAATGCATAACACGGTGCCTGCCCAGTCTCTCTAGCCCCCCGGTAAGCACAGGGAGTTTGCGCAGGTCCCCTACCTGGCGTAGCCCTACTCCCTGTGAGCCCCCCCCCCCCCCACCGTGTTCCCTCATATCGCCGGCTGCCTCTGCTCTCCTCGCTGCCTCCACCTGCTCCCATGGAAGGCGATCCCTTCCCGCCAGGATCTCCTCCCATGTGTAGCAACCCTTGCCATCCAATATATCGTCCCATGTCCAATCCTCATTGCGCCGCTGTTGCTGCCTTTGTTGCTTCTACTGTGGCTCCTGCCTGTTGACACGCTGCTTGGTCCATTTGTGGTGGGTGATTCTGTAACGGTTCTCTTGTGGTGAAGGAGAGTCGGACCAAAATGCAGCGTGTAGATTGTGATGCATGTTTATTCAACAAACGTAACACGAATCTAAATATAAACACTACAAAACAAATAACGTAACGAAAACCGAAACAGCCTATACTTGCGTAAACTAACACAGAGACAGGACCAAAGACACTAAGGACAATCACCCACGAAACACTCAAAGAATATGGCTGCCTAAATATGGTTCCCAATCAGAGACAACGATAAACACCTGCCTCTGATTGAGAACCACTTCAGACAGCCATAGACCTAACTAGAACACCCCACTAAGCTACAATCCCAATACATACACACCACATACAAAAACCCATGCCACACCCTGGCCTGACCAAATAAATAAAGATAAACACAAAATACTTCGACCAGGGCGTGACAGATATGTGTTATTGCAAGGACTGGGTCTCAATCCACCGCATCGATTGCTGTCAGCCTTCGACCATCAGACATGGCGGAAACCGGTCATCTCACGGAAATGTTTCTAGTGTTGTAACGGTTTGGCCCACAAACTACTATGACCCCTATATGAAGCCCTCCCGAACACGATGTTGTTCTTCGCTCTACGACCCACAGAAGCGCCACGACACTTGTGTGAACTCGGTACTGCCGATCTGGCAAATTCTGTCTGTACCATATGATCAGTTTGGGCTACACACTAATATGACCAATCTATGGAAAGGCGAGAGTTTTATTTTATGGTTGGTTATGACATCTACATACTGTAAGTTTCAAACCAACAAAACCCACCACACAAGACAAAACATTCCATTACACCATATCATACTTGTCAATAGTATGATTATGTTATATAACATGTTCTTACCGTATGAAATGATGATTGTAATTGTGCACACAACACATTGATGTCAGACATGCACCAACCCCAATGCTCTGGTGCTGATGACTGGGATGAACGCAGGAGCAGATTTCAGGAGAAGGACAAGACACCCTCTTTTTGACTGATGACTGACAAGGACATGTAGTGACAGGCCTATTTGGCTTGTATGATTATGTTGGTCATAATGCTTCTTGACAGTGTTAAACTGTTGTTTCTACAAGTCATTTCAAATATTATAGAAGAAAAAAAAATGACTGCAAAATATTCATTACAACAACAAAATTGCAAGGGAAACAATACATTTGAATAAATGTGGGTTTTGACACTCTTATGTAGGTGGGACGGCAGCGTTGCCTAGTGGTTAGAGCGGTGAGCTGATCCCCGAGCTGACAAGGTACAAATCTGTCGTTCTGCCCTGAACAACTGTTCCTAGGCTGTCAATGAAAATAAGAATGTGTTCTTAAGTGACTTGCCTAGTCTAAAGGTCAAATAAAAATGAAATAAATAACCAGCCATGAAATAACGCAATATATACCAAAACAGAGGTAAATATATGGGTCATGACAGTGTTAAAACCATATTATCACAGGTTATGACATGGCTATGACCTGTCATAATGTGTTATGACAGGGTGGGTGTCAAGTAAAGTGTTTATAAAGTTTATAAAGACTCTATACCATTGTCTTTTTACCTTCCAAAGTAAATTCATGTCAGTTGATATATTCATGATGTAAAATATATAGATGTTTACAGTATTCAGCATTTCTCAAACTATATATGTAAACTAGACAATACAATTTTGGATCAGTAGTTAGCAGTTTTTTAGCAGTTTAATTAAGTCATAGTTAAATGTATTGTTAACAAAAGACAAAAAACATGTAAAAATAAATGAGAATATAACATCATGAAAAGCAGATACTTATATTGATATCTATATTATTATAATTTGTTTGAGTGATTTGTTGCAGGGAACAAGTGACTTTGGGCATTTCTTTACTGTACTCAGTCAATTGATTTATGTGCTAAAAATAAACCACATACTAGTGAAAATTGCACAAATGTGATTGAATTATTTTTATCAGAGGGTAGCACCAAGAAACAAAAAACACATAGGCATGCTGTTGTATTCATCAGCAGGATGCAATGTCTGTAGATACATCCAACCAATGTCCAATCTATCAGCTATATAAATTAAAGTCCAACAAAGTCAAAGATGTACTGTAATCAGCCTTTTGTTTATAACCATTAATGCCGTTTGACATTTTTACTGAAACATTATTGTCTCCTTTCTCAGAGTCCATACCACCTAATGAAGAACAACTAATATTCAGAACACTGGTTCAGCTTGGGACCGGAGACAACAAAGATGGCACACAACAAGGGGTCGTCCCTGTCCAATGCCCGTGGTCGTGAAATTTATGTTGGAAGTCAAATCAGGGATTCCATTTCCCTTCTGGATGTTTTGTACTCAAATGCATTCGAAGAAGAGGACATAGACTCAGCAGTAGCGAAAAAGGCAGAGGCAGATTTTTACAGAGGAGCCCCACCTCAATGGCTTAACTTCTGCTGGGCTGAAAAGGCAACATCAGCTAATAAAACTACCCCCTTTATCAAAAGAGATGGGTACACGGAGTTGATACAAAATATTAAGAAACAGCTTAAGGGCGACCTGACACCTACCATGAATCTGCTGCATCAGCCAGGCAGCGGAGGAACCACTCTGGCCAAGCAGGTGCTCTGGGATATGCGTAAAAAGCTCAGATGTGCTGTTCTAACAGGCCCTACCTCAGACTTCACCGCTATCGCCAAGCAGGTGATTCACCTTTTCACTGCAGGCAGCCAAGGCCACCAGAACACTGTGCTCTTACTGCTGAATGATGTGTGTATTCAGAAGAATCTGCAGGATGCCATCATGAAAGAGATTACAGACCGAAACATTACAACCCACATGCCTGTGGTCATCATTTTAAACTGTGTGCGTAAGGCAGTTATCAAACAAGAGGACCATAACAACTCAAGACATGTTATTCTCAGGGCGGAACTTTCTGAAGCAGAGAAACAACAGTTTGAGGAGAAACAGATTGAGATCAGTCGAAGCTACAGCAATGAACACAAACAGTTTCATGGCTTTAACATAATGCGAGAAAATTTTAGTGAAGATTATGTTAAAGAAACGTGTGCCTTTTTAGATGTCAGGAAAAAAAGAAGGCCTAAAAAATCCCAGCTTCTTGCATTCTTATCACTGGTGAATGCCTACGTCCCTGGATCCCACCTTCTGGAGTCTCAATGTCAGGCATTCCTGGGGACTCCAGATCCCATTTATGGAGGCCCTTCCTTTGAGCAGCGAATGGAGCCTTTCAGTCATCTGATAGTGACATTCCCTTCACAACAGGGACAAGACAAACACGTCTGCATGGCTCACCCACTGATTGCACAGCAGTGTGTTGAGTTACTGGCTACAGCAGGTGTGACTAGGAGTGATACAGCAAGGAACTTTCTGACAGACTTTTGTAGAGAAGAGGTGCAGCAACATTTGATGTCCATCATCAAAGATATGCTAACTAAGAGGGAAATCACTGTGGATGTTAAGCAGAATACAGAATGGAAACGAGACATGTTAACGAAAGGGGAAATGAGAGAAGAAAGGAAAGGCAAGTTTTCCAGGTTGATTCAAGATATTGAAGATACTGAAGGCCAAGAATCCAAAAGCAAGTGTGTATCTGTTTTACAACTAGCTTCAAAGAAATTCAAGCAAAACCCATTATTTCCTCAAGCTCTTGCTCGTTTCTTTTACATTGTGAAGAGAGCCTATAGTAAAGCGGAGAAGTGGGCAAAAATAGCAAAAGACAGAGATCCCAACAATTCATTTGTTGCTGACACACTGGGGCAAGTATACAAGAACCATTTGATGAGCAGGATGAAAGTAGAGCAGAGTTCCTTCAGGGTTCCCAAACAGCTGGGTTCCATCTCTGCACAAGACATTTTGCAACTATCAACAATGGCCTTTGAGGCTTTCAAAGATGAGGAAAGGGCTGCTGAAAATGAGCAGGGAGCAGACATACAATACGATGGTATTAACAAAGTCTCACACATCTTTAACAACAGGGGACTATTTGGTTATCTACAGGTTGCCAACATTGTTTTTGACTCGCTTGTCTCTCTTGATAAAAACTGGCAAAAGGTCCTTACCATGGAAATATCCGCTGACTCTTTCTTCATATCAATCGGGCAGAAAAAGCTCTTCAAGTACAAGCCACTCATCATCAGCCTCAGGGATGAGGTGGAGAGGAAATGTGAGTTTTTTGATGGTTACCTGACGTACTCCAAGCCCAACATTAAAGAAAATGAACCGCATTACTTTCAGACTGATGTCAAGAACTGCTACTGCAAATACGTGGGGACATGTACACCGATACACTCCGAGTCTGCAATAGATGTACCCCTCCAGAAGCTCAAAGAAGAAATGGCCATTGCTTTCCCTGGACTGCTTTGCTGTCTTGATAAGGGCTATGATGAATCTAACTTACGCCGAATAACAACATTGTGGGGGGAAATAAAAAAAAAAAAAAACAAGAAAGATGGTGACAACAAAGCGTCCCAAAACTTCATCCTTGCCAACATCATCTTAAGCAAAGTGGAAGCAGCATCTCCAGTGCTTACCCCGTTGTCAAGCCTAAGAAGCAGTCTGGAGAGACATCTAGTGGCTAATCTCAGTAACCAAACCCCAGAGTTTTACTTCTTAGTCCTTTTGCTGTTTTGGCCTGAGGAGCATAAGAAAATGGATTTCAATATTGACCTCAACAAATGTGTTCTGGAGATGCAAGAGTCCTACAAAAACACATACAAAAAGCATCTTCGCTCAAGGTACCTTCTCCCCCTTATTTTCCTGGGTAAGGGTGAGGGTTTGAGCAGACTGGTTCATAGAGCAAAAATAGACAACCTATTGATAGAGGAGAATCCAATGGCAAGGCCAGAGGCAAGGCCAGACTTTATCTCTCAAAAGTGGAGCAGTGGTGAAGTGTGGAGAAAACCCAGTATCCAGGACCTTCTTCTTCCAGTCAATGGAGTGGTTAGACAGCACCGGGTGTTTGCGCATGTTGATGGCAAGGAGATTAACGTTTGTGCTGGCCAACAAAGCAAAGTTTGGAAGTCCGGAGACGTCTGCTTCTACCTTGGCTTCACCATTAGAGGTCCTGTGGCCTACGACATCAACTACCCATCCTATTCAGGTAGGATTAAAGTATTGAAGTACTGGACATCGAATTGATCAAAGACCGGTATTTTTCAAATTTGTATCTCTATATTCTCTCACTCATGTACAGGCTCTTGATATTTTAATGTTCTAATACACAATATAATGACACAGGACGTCCAAACCTACCAATCTACACAGGGGCGAGAGTGACGCTGGTATTTGTGATATCATTGATTTTAAAATGCTTTGTCTACCAGGAAATTAAGACCACTGTATTATCACTGAGGTTAGTGCTTGGTTTGGCTGATTTTCTGATTGATGTGTCTGTCCCCAGGGCCAGTGAGAAGTTGAACAACGTGCCAATGTGATGGTGAGTTAATGTTTGTTACAGTATTCATAGAGCGTACAATAGTAATAGATAAGTGTTTGACAAATGCAACTTTACCACCACCTATGTTGACTGAGCTCTGTATTTATGAATATTAAATAGTTTTCATGAAAATAACAAATATGGTGGTAAAATCCTACATTTTGCTCCAGTTTCATGGCTGGCAGCTGCATTCTTAAAATTCGTCATTTGAGTGCATAATTTGTCAAAATGGGAGGTGATGGAACAAAAAGTGAGCGCGAAAGGGGTGTTACCTGGTACCAGAACACATGAAAAAATAACTTTTATAATCAAGCATTGCATGCATTATCATCGCTCATTCACTACTCTGGACAGTTCTCATTTTGTCTGTCATAGTTGAAGTGTACCTATGATGAAAATTACAGACCTCTCTCATCTTTTTAAGTGGGAAAACTTGCACAATTGGTGGCTGACTAAATACTTTTTTGCCCCACTGTATATCACACTGGTCATCCCCAAAGCCAACACCTGCTTCAGTCAACTTTCATTCCAGTTCTCTGCTGCCAATGACTGGAACGAATTGCAAAAATCGCTGAAGTTTGAGACTTATATCTCCCTCACTAACTTTAAGCATCAGCTATCTGAGCAGCTTATACCGATTGCTTCAGCTGTTGCCTTGCGGAGGGAATAACTACACTGCGTATAAATCGACGTTATTATCTGAGGCTTCCCGGAACATTTCCCAGTACTGTGCTCAATACAATGTTGAAGCGTGGAATCCGATTGGTCAGACCAGCATTGACTGATTCTAGTTACAAGTATATCCTCTTTGAGTTTCTGCCTATAGGACGGTAGGAGCAAGATGGAGTCGTGGTCGGGTTTGCTGAAGGGAAGGCCGGGGTTGGGCCTTGTAGTATCCCAGAAGTTAGAGTAGCAGTGATCCAGTGTATTGCCCGAGCGGGTGCTGCAGTTAATATGCTGAAAGAATTTAGGTAGCCTTGTTCTCAAGATAGCTTTGTTAAAATCCCCAGCTACAATAAATGCAGCTGTTTGCTCAACTTGGAAGTTGATAACATATTTGGTAGCCTGCAGACAAATTAGTCTTCTCTTTTCAGTAGAATAATTGGCTTTCCAACCAGTGCTTTCCTGTGACTTTTTATATTTGAAAGGCCTTTTTTTGCTACATGCTGTTCACTGGCAGATTTACTGCGCTTCCCGACTGTAGGCCTTGTGATTGGGCTTCACACAATCCACAGCTAGGCTCTTTATTTTAAATAAGCTATTGCTCCGCTGTGGCGGAATTATTTCTGAACAGACAGCAGTAATTCTATAACTTTGGCAAATGTATTTCAATTTATCAGAGGTGCTGCGACACCTCCAGCACCCTTCCGCGGCTATGACTCCATAAGGAAAAATATATATTATAAAGAGCAAAGTTCCAGATTCTCTACTACACCGATATGTTGCATTCAATTATAAACCTATGTCGGCACACTCGATTAAGTAGCCTAACATGTAGGCTAATCTTAAATTAAAGTTGGCAAATCACCATAAATTATAGGCCTAGTCAACGGCTGCGGGATGAATGAACAATGAAGAAGGAGTTTTACGCACGTGTCTGTGGGAGCAGCCAGGAAAGACAACTCAAGGACCACTACTGCATCCGCAAACCAGCTAACCTGAGACGCTGTTTGATTCAAGGCTGGATTCTCCCTTTCTTGAAATAATCATTGATCTAAATATATGGCTATTAGATAAATGATGACATGCTAAAAATAAATAATCACTGATCTGACATGACTTGGTTGTAGCCTATAGCGCATTCTATTATTTCACTATCCATCTTTTGGTGAAGCTTTCAATCATGGGAGGAATGAAGGATGCATAGGTTATCCCAAAACAGGTGCATCATCTCCATTATAGGCTATTTGTCTCAGCTATACCATTAATTTAGACTACCACTTGTTCACATTGTAGAGTATTGTGGCTATGCAAGCTCCTTCACTTGGTTTTTGGGGGCAGCCCTTGATTCCGACAGGGATGCACAATCGTTCTCTACACAATCCTTGACCTACATTCACAAGATGATAATTATAGGCCTCTACGCAGTTTTACAATGCTGACAATGTGTGTCTGTGAATCCTGTTTGAACGAGTGTATTAGACCCCCCCACCAAACACACACACGCCAGCATACACATACACACACACACCAGCATACACACACACACCGGCATACACACACACACACACACAACTGTCTATGTATGTAGACACACAAACTGGGATGAAATACCTCCAATTCCGTGTGGCTCCTTCTGAAAATAATCTATGGCACGACCTCTTGCAGGTCCTAAAATGTCTACTTTTAATAATATGGTAAGTATGTTCTAAAAGTGAAAGGATTTCCTTGTTACTAAAGTCAATTCTAAAGTATAGCTTCACCAGGTCATCAGACTGCAGGCATTTCAACGGTGGCGTGGACAGCAACAGGGAGCCAGGGAGACATGCACTTAACCTAATCCCCTACTTTAGCCTTGAATTATAACTGAATTTATACTCAAAATGTGGACTTTATTCTCAAAATTACATTTAGTCTATTCACGAAACATTGCCACTTTATTCTCGAACTACTGCCACCTTATTCTTGAAATATTGATACCTTTTTCTCGAAATACTGCCACTTTATTCATGGAATTTAATTTAAACTATTCTCTAAATATTTCCACTTTATTCTCTACATTTTGACACTTTGTTCTCGAAATATTTCCTCTTTATAGTCTAAATATTGCCACTTTATTCACAAAATTTAATTTAGATTATTCTCTATTTAAAAAAAATCATATATCATTTAAAAAATATATTATAATCCAAGTACCACCACCTATTGCCGTTCAGTTCTTTTTTATCTTCCCTTGACCCTAGTAATCTCCAGTAGCATCCAAGCTTCAGCCCCATTTAGCATGTTTTTAATGTCGTTTTAGTGTATTACATTTGTGGATGTCACTGTGTTTAAATGCAGTTGTTCTGTGACCAATCTTTACCTCAGACCTCAGGCCAGCACTTTGAGGACTTCACCGGACAGAACTGATCTAGAGAATGAACCAGGTGAAGCCCATCTTGGATAAACTCATCACTGACAAGAGCTAAAGTTCAGTACTGGCTGAACGCACCACACAGGACCAGATGGGGGAGCTCTCTACAGGACTGAGGGCAAGTGGCATCAGAGCAAAATATATTTTCTATGAAATCCTGAAGGAGCTGGAGCCACTGCTAATCATAGACCTGAAGGGTGAATGAGGAGCTGGAATGGTGAAGTGGGGACATTTAAAGTTTGTTTTAGGGGAAAAGGGCATAAATGACAGCAGTTCCACTTTGTTTTACTACTTTGTGTTTACAATAAAACACAACCTAAGAGAGGAATAGCCTCATTCTTTTATCATTCTTATTTTTCTACATGTAAATATTAGTAGCCAGCAGAACAGCAACCAGCAACCTAGTGTTTTAGCCTTGAGGCTTTGCCAAAGATAAAACATTTTGAGCGAGCTTGGGGGTCTGGTAAAAGTTGGGTTGGAAGATAAATGCTCAACCATTATAACCTAGATACTCTGGATCATTTACAGACAAGAAAATATATAATGAAAATACAAAAGTATACTGTGTAAAGAATCGATGATAAAAAGAACAATTCAATTATTTTGTCTACTAAATGATTGACAAGTCAGTGAGGGTAAGGAATACCAGCGATCTAAATACATGTATGATATGACTTTGTAAAGCTTTATGTACAAGCCTAATACAACTTTTTAAACAGTAATGATATGTGAGAATTTTTGTGACATTTTCACAACACAGGTTTTAGAATATGTATTGAAATAAATACCTACGTATAGATGTGGCTTTGTCCTGATTGAAATGAGACTAAACTGAAATGATGCTATTTTGTTAGTGTGCTAAAATGAATATATATTTGAGCCCTTGTGGCTCAGCTGATAGAGCATGGCACTGTGTTTTGGGTTAAATTCCCATGTTGGAGAAATACAAAAAATGTATGCACTCACTTACTGTAAATAGCTCTGGATAAGGGTCTGCTAATACATACAGTGCTTTTGGAAAGTATTCAGACCCTTTGACTTTTTCCACATTTTGTTACATTGCAGCCTTATTCAACACCCAATACTGACAAACTCAAAATTAAATATATAGTACCAGTCAAAAGTTTGGACACTCCTACTCATTCAAGGGCTTTCTATATTTTTACTATTTTCTACATCGTAGTAACCAAAATGTTTTAAACAAATCAAAATATATTTTAGATTATTCAAAGTAGTCACCCTTTGGCTTGATGACAGCTTTGCACACTTGGCATTCTCTCAACTAGCTTAATGAGGAATGCTTTTCCCACAGTTTTGAAGGAGTTCCCACATATGCTGAGCACTAGTTGGCTGCATTTTCTTCACTCTGCAGTCCAACTCATCCCAATTGATTGGGTTGAGGTCGGCTGATTGTGGAAGCCAGGTCATCTGATGCAGCACTCCATCACCCTCCTTCTTGGTCAAAAATCCCTTACACAGCCTGGAGGAGTGTTTGTCATTGTCCTGTTGAAAAACATATGATAGTCCCAATAAGCGCAAGCCAGATGGGATGGCGTATTGCTGCAGAATGTTGTGGTAGCCAGGCTGGTTAAGTGTGCTTGGAATTCTAAATAAATCCCTGACAGTGTCACCAGCAAAGCACTCCCACACCATCACATCTCCTCCATGCTTCATGGTGGGAACCACACATGAGATCGTCAGTTCACCTACTCTGACTCTCACAAAGACAGATTTCCACAGGTCTAATGTATATTGCTTGTGTTTCTTGGCCCCAGCAAGTATCTTCTTATTATTGGTGTCCTTCAGTAGTACTTTCTTTGCAGCACTTCGACCATGAAGGCCTGATTCACGCAGTCTCCTCTGAACAGTTGATGTCGAGATGTGTCTGTTGAACTCTGTGAAGCATTTATTTGGGTTGCAACTCTGGGTCTTCCTTTCCTGTGGCAGGTCCTCATGACAGCCAGTTTCATCATAGTGCTTGTTGAAGAAAGGTTAAAAGTTCTTGACATTTTCCGGATTGACTGACCTTCAGGTCTTAAAGTAATGATGGACTGTCGTTTATCTTCGCTTATTTGAGCTGTTCTTGCCATATGTAATATGAACTTGGTCTTTTACCAAATAGGGCTATCTTCTGTATACCATCCCTATGTTGTCAAAACACAACTGACTGGCTCAAATGCATTAAAAATGAAAGAAATTCCAGAAAATAACTTTTAACAAGGGACACCTGTTAATTGAAATGCATTCCAGGTGACTATCTCATGAAGCTGGTTGAGAGCATGCCAAGAGTGTGCAAAGCTGTCATCAAGGCAAAGGGTGGTTAGTTTGAAAAATCTCAAATATAGAATGCATTTTGATTTGTTTAAAGTATTTTGGTTACTACACAATTCCGTATGTGTTATTTCAGAGTGTTGATGTCTTCACTATTATTCTACAATGTACAAAATAGTTAAAATTGTCATGCAGGTGAAAGAGGACCCAAAAGCGACTTGGCGAAAACAGAGTCTTTAATCCAGTAAAGTAACTACAAACAAAAAACACAACTTTCACTCGAAATGACGAGGACAAACTGGAGACTCGATCATGAACAGCAGGTGAACAGCAGGTTGCCTCGGGAAGGCACTTGAACCAGACAGACTCAGACACCTGCTCACCACGCAGCATCTGAGGAAAACACGACACGACAGGGCGATACACAAACACAGCACGGTGAATTCTAGACAAGGAACCGACAGGACAGGAACGGAACACAAAGGAAGAAATAGGGACTCTAATCAGGGGAAAGGATCGGGAACAGGTGTGGGAAGACTAAATGATTGATTAGGGGAATAGGAACAGCTGGGAGCAGGAACGGAACGATAGAGAGAAGAGAGAGCGAGAGAGTGAGAGAGGGAGGGGGAGAGAGAGGGATAGAAAGAGGGAAAGAACCTAATAAGACCAGCAGAGGGAAACGAATAGAATGGGAAGCACAGGGACAAGACAAGATAATAAATGACAAAACATGACAAAAATAAAGAAAAACCCTTGAATGAGTAGGTGTGTCCAAACTTTTGACTGGTACTGTACATTTCCTAACCCAAACATGAGGCATATTTTTCTCATTCAAGTTGAATTAAGAGGTCAAACTGATCTGTGCATTTGTGTCCCTGCGTGTGATGATCCCTCCATGAAGGAGAAAGGGAGAGTTCTACACGTAGAACACTGTGGTGTGTACATAGAAAATGCAGATCAGTTCACCCACTTCCACCTCAAGATTCTCGATCCATCTTTCTGAAGGGAGTTATCCTACAGGAGGGTTTTCATGGTTTCCTGTACACTGTGACTTGCAGATCTATCGGGCTAGGACAGCAGCACACCTCACGCTCCGTTTACATCTGATGCCATGTGATAGTATCAATTAACCTGTTAATGCAGTATCAATTAACCTGTTAATGCAGTATCAATTAACCTGTTAATGCAGTATCAATTAACCTGTTAATGCAGTATCAATTAACCTGTTAATGCAGTATCAATTCACCTGTTAATGCAGTATCAATTCACCTGTTAATGCAGTATCAATTCACCTGTTAATGCAGTATCAATTAACCTGTTAATGCAGTATCAATTAACCTGTTAATGCAGTATCAATTAACCTGTTAATGTAGTATCAATTCACCTGTTAATGTAGTATCAATTCACCTGTTAATGCAGTATCAATTCACCTGTTAATGCAGTATCAATTAACCTGTTAATGTAGTATCAATTAACCTGTTAATGCAGTATCAATTAACCTGTTAATGTAGTATCAATTAACCTGTTAATGTAGTATCAATTAACCTGTTAATGCAGTATCAATTAACCTGTTAATGCAGTATCAATTAACCTGTTAATGTAGTATCAATTAACCTGTTAATGTAGTATCAATTAACCTGTTAATGTAGTATCAATTAACCTGTTAATGTAGTATCAATTAACCTGTTAATGTAGTATCAATTAACCTGTTAATGTAGTATCAATTCACCTGTTAATGCAGTATCAATTAACCTGTTAATGTAGTATCAATTAACCTGTTAATGTAGTATCAATTAACCTGTTAATGTAGTATCAATTAACCTGCTAATGTAGTATCAATTAACCTGTTAATGTAGTATCAATTAACCTGTTAATGTAGTATCAATTAACCTGTTAATGTAGTATCAATTAACCTGCTAATGCAGTATCTAAGAATTATCAGAAATGTAAATAACCTTGTGTCAGAAGAAATTGTCGGCTCCATGTCAGTCTTAAGCTGCAGTTTTATAGTCTCTCTCTCTCTCTCTCTACCTCACACACACAACAGGAAATAGTCCTGAGATATGTCAATCTAACACATTTATTTGAGGTGTTTATAGAAGATGCAGATTTTTACTTCAGGATGGAACTAATCCCTAAACTGAAAGGGGTACATCACATGGGCCCATACAATATGGAAAGGTTAGAAGACTATTATCCAGTGATTTGTGTACAGTACATGTCCTCAAATATAATTTCAATGTGTGTTTAAGGTCATTCAAGTCATATGTAAAAGGTATAGTAATTGTAATGGTTTTCCTCCTCTTCACATGAAGAGGAGGTGTAGTATGGATCGGACCAAGATGCGGCGTGGTAAGTGTTCATGATGTTAATTTTAATAAAGACAAACAGAACACTAGAATACAAAAACAATAAACGTAACGCAAATAACCGAAACCGAAAACAGTACCTTGTGGTGAATAAACACAGACACGGAAACAAACACCCACAAACAAACAGTGAAACCCAGGCTACCTAAGTATGATTCTCAATCAGAGACAACTCAGAGACAACTAATGACACCTGCCTCTGTTTGAGAACCATACTAGGCCGAAACATAGAAATCCCAAAATCATAGAAAAACAAACATAGACTACCCACCCCAACTCACGCCCTGACCATACTAAATAATGACAAAACAAAGGAAATAAAGGTCAGAACGTGACAGTAATTGTATCTGTTTCCTTTTCAGTTGATTACACAACGAGTACCACTTGCTATTTACAAAGTAAGTCCTGTAAACATTAGAATATCCTAAACTAAATCAGCTTAGTTTTTGTTATTGTTCTTATTTTGCATCCAAACTTATTAAACATAATATACGGTATATTCAGATGTATTTAATCGTATTTAAAAGTTGTGCTTGTGCCCTTCACCATCTATATCTCAGGCCAGAACTCTGTGGACCACCACCAGGCAGCCCTGATCCAGAGTGAGCCAGGTGAAGCACATCTGGATCAGCTCCTGGCCAAAAGAGTCTTCACTGACGAGGGCTACAGTGAAGTACTGGCCAAAAGAGTCTTCACTGACGAGGGCTACAGTGAAGTACTGGCCAAAAGAGTCTTCACTGACGAGGGCTACAGTGAAGGAGTCTTCACTACAGGGTGAAGTACTGGCCAAAAGAGTCTTCACTGACGAGGGCTACAGTGAAGTACTGGCCAAAAGAGTCTTCACTGACGAGGGCTACAGTGAAGTACTGGCCAAAAGAGTCTTCTACAGGGTGAAGTACTGGCCAAAAGAGTCTTCACTGACGAGGGCTACAGTGAAGTCTGGCCAAAAGAGTCTTCACTGACGAGGGCTACAGTGAAGTACTGGCCAAAAGAGTCTTCACTGACGAGGGCTACAGTGAAGTACTGGCCAAAAGAGTCTTCACTGACGAGGGCTACAGTGAAGTACTGGCCAAAAGAGTCTTCACTGACGAGGGCTACAGTGAAGTACTGGCCAAAAGAGTCTTCACTGACGAGGGCTACAGTGAAGTACTGGCCAAAAGAGTCTTCACTGACGAGGGCTACAGTGAAGTACTGGCCAAAAGAGTCTTCACTGACGAGGGCTACAGTGAAGTACTGGCCAAAAGAGTCTTCACTGACGAGGGCTACAGTGAAGTACTGGCCAAAAGAGTCTTCACTGACGAGGGCTACAGTGAAGTACTGGCCAAAAGAGTCTTCACTGACGAGGGCTACAGTGAAGTACTGGCCAAAAGAGTCTTCACTGACGAGGGCTACAGTGAAGTACTGGCCAAAAGAGTCTTCACTGACGAGGGCTACAGTGAAGTACTGGCCAAAAGAGTCTTCACTGACGAGGGCTACAGTGAAGTACTGGCCAAAAGAGTCTTCACTGACGAGGGCTACAGTGAAGTACTGGCCAAAAGAGTCTTCACTGACGAGGGCTACAGTGAAGTACTGGCCAAAAGAGTCTTCACTGACGAGGGCTACAGTGAAGTACTGGCCAAAAGAGTCTTCACTGACGAGGGCTACAGTGAAGTACTGGCCAAAAACACCAGATACGATCAGATGAGGGAACTCTGCATTGGACCTCTGAAAGCAAGCGGCATCAAATATATTTTCTTTAAGAACCTGGAGAAGTATCTGCTAATCAGAGACCTGAAGAGTGAATGAGGAGCTGGGATGGAGAATGGGGGGCATTTGAAGATTATTTTAGGGGAAAGGGCGTGATGGCATTTAGGCTTTGTTTTATTTCTGTGTTTACAAGAAATACACAAATATAACAGGAGCATAGAATCGTTATTTTATCCTTTCTTTTACTTCTACATGTAAATGTTAGTAGCCAGCAGCACAGTAACCCAACATTTTAGCTTGGAATTTTGTCAATGATATACAGGAGTTGGCTTGGAATTTCCAGCAAGGAAGTCCTCTGAAAAGATAAATGCTCAACCATGTCACCTAGATGCCCTGGATTTACAAACAACAAAATATACAATAGAAATATTAAAAAAAATATATATACACTCCTCTCAGTATGTATTTGGACAGTGAAGAAAAATGACAAGCCAAATGCTACAATGCCTGTGAGCTGACCGCTCGTTGTCGTTCCAGTTACACTTCGACAAGAGATACTGAGGTTGGCTCATGATGTTACTATGGCAGGCCATCTTGCGGTCAAACAAGACGTATGACCGTACTTTTGTTTCACAGTAGATTTGTTTAAGCCCACCAAGAAACACCTGATTTATCACACAGAATTAATTAATAAGCTGGGTAGAAAATGAATCTGTTTAAGTCATAAGTAAAGACCTTTCAAAAATAGGCTGGCATGATTGACTGTGACAGCCCCCACCCTGGAGAGCAGCTCTCCTACCTAGGAAAATCACCTGTTGTTTGGGTATCATTATGTATATATGCCCTCCTATTGTTGAATTGTTTAGATTTTAAAAAACATTGTTTCAAACAACCCTGCAGAGACACACACACACACCAGGATAGATCAAATGCCTACATATGCTTTAACATATACAGATGTTAAATAAACACCAACTAAAGCGTGACAGCTTCAAAGGAATAGATGCACTATATGCATCAATTAACACTCACTCTAAGGCGTGAGAACAGGAACAGGATGCCCATATATGGGCATAACCACACGATAACTTCCCGCCAGGATGTCCTGACCGGATTCCCAAATATGAGCATTTACACGTCATCCGGACATAGGGTCATGAATCAAAAGTTTGACGTGTGCCGTCTACTTTATTCTCTCTCATGTAGATAACATGGGTGGTGGAGCACATAACAATGTAATTTATTTGGAATCGTTTTCCTGTATGTACTGTGGGGCAAAAAAGTATTTAGTCAGCCACCAATTGTGCATGTTCTCCCAATTTAAAACATGAGAGAGGCCTGTAATTTTCATCATAGGTACACTTCAACTATGACAGACAAAATTAGAAAAAAAAATCCAGAAAATCACATTGTAGGATTTTTAATGAATTTATTTGCAAATTATGGTGGAAAATAAGTATTTGGTCAATAACAAAAGTTTATCTCAATACTTTGTTATATACCCTTTGTTGGCAATGACAGAGGTCAAATGTTTTCTGTAAGTCTTCACAAGGTTTTCACACACTGTTGCTGGTATTTTGGCCCATTCCTCCATGCAGATCTCCTCTAGAGCAGTGATGTTCTGGGGCTGTTGCTGGGCAACACAGACTTTCAACTCCCTCCAAAGATTTTCTATGGGGTTGATATCTGGAGACTGGCTAGGCCACTCCAGGACCTTGAAATGCTTCTTACGAAGCCACTCCTTCGTTGCCCGGGCGGTGTGTTTGGGATCATTGTCATGCTGAAAGACCCAGCCACGTTTCATCTTCAATGCCCTTGCTGATGGAAGGAGGTTTTCACTCAAAATCTCACGATACATGGCCCCATTCATTCTTTCCTTTACACGGATCAGTCGTCCTGGTCCCTTTGCAGAAAAACAGCCCCAAAGCATGATGTTTCCACCCCCATGCTTCACAGTAGGTATGGTGTTCTTTGGATGCAACTCAGCATTCTTTGTCCTCCAAACACGATGAGTTGAGTTTTTACCAAAAAGTTATATTTTGGTTTCATTGAGTCCCCTGGCGGGGACTCAAATCCTGTGTGTCACTGATGGTAGACTTTGTTACTTTGGTCCCAGCTCTCTGCAGGTCATTCACTAGGTCCCCCCGTGTGGTTCTGGGATTTTTGCTCACCGTTCTTGTGATCATTTTGACCCCACGGGGTGAGATTTTTCGTGGAGCCCCAGATCGAGGGAGATTATCAGTGGTCTTGTATGTCTTCCATTTCCTAATAATTGCTCCCACAGTTGATTTCTTCAAACCAAGCTGCTTACCTATTGCAGATTCAGTCTTCCCAGCCTGGTGCAGGTCTACAATTTGGTTTCTGGTGTCCTTTGACAGCTCTTTGGTCTTGGCCATAGTGGAGTTTGGAGTGTGAATGTTTGAGGTTGTGGACAGGTGTCTTTTATACTGATAACAAGTTCAAACAGGTGCCATTAATACAGATAACGAGTGGAGGACAGAGGAGCCTCTTAAAGAAGAAGTTACAAGTCTGTGAGAGACAGAAATCTTGCTTGTTTGTAGGTGACCAAATACTTATTTTCCACCATCATTTGCAAATAAATTCATTAAAATCCTACAATGTGATTTTCTGGATTTTTTTCTCTACTTTTAGTCCTTCTTACATCAGCTGATGTCTCAAAGTGCTGTACAGAAACCCAGCCTAAAACCCCAAACAGCAAGCAACGCAGATGTAGATGCACGGTGGCTAGGAAAAACTCCCTAGAAAGGCCAGAAACTAGGAAGAAACCTAGAGAGGAACCAGGCTATGGGGGGTGGCCAGTCCTCTTCTGGCTGTGCCGGGTGGAGATTATAACAGAACATGGCCAAGATGCTCAAATGTTCATAGATGACCAGCAGGGTCAAATAATAATAATCACAGTGGTTGTCGAGGGTGCAACAGGCAGGTCAGCACCTCAGGAGTAAATGTCAGTTGGCTTTTCATAGCCGATCATTCAGAGTATCTCTACCGCTCCAGCTGTCTCTAGAGTTGAAAACAATCATGTCCCTCGCGCTCTCCCCCACCCCCCTCTCTCTCCGCCACTCCCTCCCTTTCGTCTCACCACTCTCTCCCACCCCCTCTCTCTCTTCCCTCACCACACTTCTCTCTCTGTCCCTCCACCCCTCCATCTCTCCTCCCTACCACTCAAAATCCAATTTTTTTCAACAATTTGCTTTAAAAAAAGAACACTAATTTACGCATTGCTTACTAAACTTTGTTTTTACTAATCACCTTTTTGTACAGCGCATTGTTAAAGAAATATGTTAAATAAAATCATACTGTCAAGATATATCACAAGATGTGGTATGAGTAAAAGCTGTGTGTGTCACGTCTAATCAAGGTGGGTGGAATCAGGCGCAGAGAGCAGATAGTGATATAAAGTTTATTCTCCAGTGAACAAAATAAACACGGTCAACCCAAATACACAGAGGGTGAAATTATCCAACACAGGATAACAGACTAACCGGAGAATAAGAAACACAATAACACCGACAAACGAAATGAATGACAAAATAAACAATCCCGCACAAAACAAGGGCGGGACAACCTACATATTATACAGACACTAATTAACTAAACACACAGGTGAAACTAATCAGACAAAACCAACAGATACACGAAAAGGGATCGGTAGTGGCTAGTAGGACGGTGACGACGGCGGCCGAGCACCGCCCGAACGGGCAGGGGAGCCAACCTCGGCGGAAGTTGTGACAGTACCCCCCCCCCCGACGCGCGGCTCCCGCAGCGCGCCGCCACCGTCCTCGAGGACGACCCGGAGGACGAGGTGCTGGGCGATCCGGGTGGAGGTGGTGGAATTCTACCAGGAGAGAAGGGTCCAAAATGTCCCTCACCGGAACCCAGCATCTCTCCTCCAGGCCGTACCCCTCCCAGTCCACGAGGTACTGTAGGCCCCCCACCTGGCGTCTCGAATCCAGAATGCCTCGAACTGTATACGCCGGGGGCCCATCGATGTCCAGAGGGGGCGGAGGGACCTCAGACACCTCACCTTCTTGCAGGGGACCAGCCACCACCGGCCTGAGGAGAGACACCTGAAACGAGGGGTTAATACGGTAATACCTAGGAAGTTGTAACCTATAACACACCTCGTTTATTCTCCTCAGGACTTTGAACGGCCCCACACACTGCGGCCCCAGCTTCCGACAGGGCAGGCGGAGAGACAGGTTTCGGGTCGAGAGCCAGACCCTGTCCCCCGGTGCAAACACGGGGGTCTCACTGCGGTGCTGGTCAGCGCTCCTCTTCTGCCATTCTCCCGCTAACCGTAATGAGTCCTGAACGGCTTTCCAGGTGTCCTTGGAGCGCTGTACCCATTCCTCCACCGCAGGAGCCTCGGTCTGACTCTGATGCCATGGAGTCAGGACCGGCTGGTAACCTAACACACACTCAAAAGGAGACAAGTTAGTAGATGAGTGGCGTAAGGAGTTCTGGGCTAGTTCGGACCATGGAACATACCTTGCCCACTCACCAGGCCGGTCCCGACAGTAGGACCGCAGAAACCTGCCCACATCCTGGTTAACGCGCTCCACCTGCCCATTACTCTCGGGGTGAAAACCTGAGGTTAAGCTAACCGAGACCCACAGTCTCTCCATAAACGCCCTCCACACTCTGGACGTGAATTGGGGACCCCGATCAGAGACGATGTCCTCAGGCACCCCATAGTGCCGGAAGACATGGGTAAACAAAGCCTCAGCAGTCTGCAGGGCCGTAGGAAGACCGGGCAACGGAATGAGACGACAGGACTTAGAAAACCGATCCACAACGACCAGGATCGTAGTACTTCCCTGGGACGGGGGAAGGTCGGTAAGAAAATCCACCGATAAATGTGTCCACGGCCGTTGTGGAACGGGGAGGGGTTGTAATTTCCCTCTAGGTAGGTGCCGAGGAGCCTTGCTCTGAGCACACACTGAGCAGGAGGAGACATAAAATCTCACGTCTTTAGCCAGTGTGGGCCACCAGTATCTCCCTCTCAGACTCTGCACTGTATGAGCCCACCTAATCAGCTTGTCCCGGACCACCCTTGGCACGTACTTGGTCCCTACTGGACAGTTAGGAGGAGCCGGCTCTGACCGTGAGGCCCTCTCTATCTCAGCATCCACCTCCCATACCACCGGTGCCACGAGACATGACGGTGGAATGATGGGAGTTGGCTCTACTGACCGTTCCTCTGTATCATAGAGGCGAGACAGTGCGTCAGCTTTGGTGTTTTGGGAGCCTGGCCGATATGTGAGGGTAAACTGGAACCTAGTAAAAAACATGGCCCATCTAGCCTGACGTGGATTTAGTCTCTTAGCTGCCCGGATGTACTCGAGATTACGATGGTCAGTCCAGATGAGAAAAGGGTATTTAGCCCCCTCAAGCCAATGTCTCCACACCTTCAGAGCCTTGACTACAGCTAACAACTCCCGGTCCCCCACATCATAGTTTCGCTCCGCTGGGCTGAGCTTGCTCGAAAAGAAAGCACACGGGCGGAGTTTGGATGGCACGCCCGAGCGTTGGGACAGCACGGCTCCAACCCCAGCCTCGGACGCATCCACCTCCACTATGAACGCTAAAGAGGGGTCCGGATGCGCCAACACGGGCGCATTGGTGAACAGCTCCTTCAGGCGACTGAAAGCTCTGGCCGCCTCTGCTGACCAGCGCAAGCGCACCGGTCCTCCCTTCAGCAGTGAGGTGATGGGAGCAGCCACCTGACCAAAACCCCGGATAAACCTCCGGTAGTAATTGGCAAACCCTAAAAACCTTCTTTCACCGTGGTCGGAGTCGGCCAATTACGCACGGCTGTAACGCGATCATCCTCCATCACCACCCCGGATGTGGAAATACGATAGCCCAGGAAGGAAACGGACTGTTTGAAAAACTCACATTTCTCCGCCTTGCAATACAGGTCATGCTCCAGTAGTCGCCCAAGTACCTTACGCACCAGAGACACATGCTCCGCGCGTGTGGCAGAATAGATCCAGAAGTCGTGACAGTGTGCGTGAAGGGTCTAGACGCCTGGCTGAAATAGTGCCTGTTGTGTTCAGTGATTCAACCTCTTGGGGATAGGGCTGTTTACTGCCCCCTGCTGGAGTAATTGCGTGCCCATAGTAAACATAATTTTTTTTGTCAAAAGTTGCTAATATATGCAAATAAAAAATATTATTGAATAGAAAACACTCTAAAGCTTCTAAAACCGTTTAAATTATGTCTGTATGTAAAGCAGAACTCTCAGGGCAGTCATTCTCCCAAACTCTCTCTTGTCATCAGAAAAGTTGGCCCAACTTTGACGTCATCGCACACACCCTTCCCAAGCACCTACAGGTCTGGGAACAGTCTCTCTGTCTTCAGCGCGATCTCAGCTTTCAATGGGGATTCTCATTGTGAGAATCGCGCGCTCACGAGAGTTTTGGCGGGCCGAAACCTTTCGGTCACGCGAAAAAAACAGGTCACTCATGCGCACTCTGCTCCGGTCCTGTCTTTTTTCCAAGATCGATTATACAATGCATGCGTTTCTGTTCGTCCTCACGATCGCTGTACACCTTTATAACATGTTAAAGCTTGATTATGAAGTTAGTTTGACAAGTTTAGTCGACATATAATATGTAAGTTCGACGTTTTGGTGCGCATCCACTTGACTTTTGGCTACATTTCAACCGAAATGTGTCGTGTTTGAGAACCGAAAGACAGACTGCAAAACTAAACGCTGTTTTTGGTAAGTATAATTCCTTCCAGGTCTTCTGATGGAAGAACAGCAAAGGTAAGGGAATATTTATGTGGTAAATTTGGGTTTATGTGGACTCCAAGATAGAGGAGCCATAATGCTACTTTTTGAGCGCCGACTCATAGTATAGCCTAGTGAACAAAACCTGTAACGTTAAAAATAAATGTAACACAGCGATTGCATTCAGAAGAAGTGTATCTAAATATATATATATGTAGAACATGCATATTTAGTCTAAGTTTATTATGTGTATTCCTTGTTAGCTGACGTTATCTGCCGGAGCTATCGTCATTTCTCAGGACATTTGAGTAGCATTTTTTGAATGATGCATCATTGTAAACAGAGATTTAAGGATATATATAGCATATTATTGAAAAAAAAACATAAATGTACTGTGTAACATGTTATATTACTGTCATCTGATGAAGATTTCAAAAGGTTAGTGCATTATTTTTCTTTTAATCCTGCGTTTGTTGATTGCATATTTTTTTCAACTTGGCTATGCAAATGAGCTGTGTCTTCGGTGGTGGTTTGACATAAATATGTGCTATGTTTTCGCCGTAAAACATTTTAGAAATCTGACTTGCTGGGTAGATAAACAAGGTGTTTATCTTTCATTTGAGCCATTGGACTTGTTAATGTGTGGAGGTTAAATATTTTTAGGAATATTTTTGCGTTCCATGCGCCACCTTCCAGCTGAACGTGGGGGGGGTTCCAAAATTGGAACCCTAGTCCCCTTCTGGTTAAGCAAATAAAACATTGGGGTGATTCATTAACGTTTTACGGTATTTGAATGTCTGTAGAAACAACATTATTCCTTTCAACATGTATAAGTTAATATGCAGTTTGATTCCTATTAATTTAAAGTAATGAACATGATTTTGTCAAGTATATTACTTCAAGCCTCAATTCTTTTGACAAACCAAAGCAGCACCAATGAGTTAGCCAGCCAACTTTGAAAAACAACCAAAGTAAAGACAGATTTTCAGGTACATTAAAAAAGCTAAACATCAATATATATGTTTTGCGTTGTTGAGTCAATTAGGCCATGTCCATTTCAAGCGTATCTTTTTTTATTTTTATAAAAAGTAATTTAGGGACGTTTGTGGCTAACTCATTGATCCTGCTTTGCACTATACCCAATCTGGTCTTTTCTCAATAGAATAAAAGCTGTAGGTGTTTTCATTTCATTGTGCAGTGACCATTCAAATGGGTGACAGAATCACCTGTTAAAACATTGAGAAAGAGCTGGCAAGAATGTAAGTTCATGTATGAACAGTTTATAGAATATAAATAAATGCTAAATATTTTTGTTTGGAACACAGACATCACACAAGCAACCCAGAAGCAGGTCCTTTTGGCTGAAATAGTTGGCTGAAATACAATTCACACACACACAAACACTTCATGTTTCTAAAGGATTTCTTTATTCAGACGAAGGGTACTTATATGGGACCCCATATGGCTCCTAACTATGCTAATTTGTATGTGGGTTACATGGAGAAACAGTCCATTTTCAATCCCTTCAAAAATGACAATGTACTGTTTCCAAATAATAATTTTAAAAAATTGAACACTTTTTGTTCTATGGAGGGGTGATGCAAAACACATCCAGGCATTCCATGCTTTTCTTTTGTTCTGATCACCTGATATCTCCTATGCAATCTGACACAAGTCAAATCAGTTTCCTTGATCTTCTGATTTTGAGTGAGGACAATGTTCTATACACTTATCTTTACAGGAAACCTACTGAACATAACAGTGTGTTGAGGGCTGATAGTTGTCACACACTTCCCCTTGGAAAACAGTTTGCCCTACAGCCAATTGTCGAATCAAAAGAATTTGCAAAAGAACTGTCAGATTGCGACAGAAATATGGCTGAGACGCAAAGAAAATTCAATAAGGATGGTACAAAAATGGTCAGATTAATACTGAGAAAATTCTAAACAGAGACATGATCTCTTTCATGGACAGTCTCACAAAAATAAGCATTCTAACTACCCGCTACTCAAAGTGCTCTGAACAAATTAAGGGAATTGTTCAAACATTGGCACATTCTAAGATCCGATGACAGTATCCGTAATGTGTTTTTGGACCCTCCCTTGGTTGGAATCTCACAGGGCAGAAATCTCAGAGATCAGTTGGTAAACTCTGATTTACCACCTCAAAATATCCCTTCACAACATGTATTTGCACCTCTACCGGATGGAAACTAAAAGTGTAATAGCTGCACTCAATACAATGGCACTTGCAAATGTAGATCCTTCAAACACCACCTAACAGGAAAAAATATCCCAAAGAAAGGTGTTATCATGCGCTCCACTAAGGCAGTTATTTTATCTTATAACTTGTCCTTGCGGTAAACAAATTGGGTTAAACACAGTGTGAAATAAAACTACAAATCTCCGAGCATCGTTATATGCAAAAACACAACTTACGCACTTTTCAATGTATTGTTGTTAGAGGAAATTATGGTTGAAATGATTAATTATGTATACATTATTGATTAGAACCATTTATTCTAATACTATTATGTTATGGTATGAAAAGTAAAAGTTATTGGTTAAGCTGTTACTGAAAATGTAAGCAGAACGAATTAATTGTCTGTGCCTCTTGGATGGTTAAAGGGGAAGCGATGCTAGGGCTTTTCAGACAGATAAGAAATGTCTGGGAGATGTTCCAGACCTAATAAACAATGGGCTCTTGTGAGAATCGGAGAGACGGTGGGAAACTGATGATGTCATTTTCAGTTTATAACCTGTGGAAATGTGTGTAAGCATTTAGTACTCTCTGGAATTTAACGCTCTTACCTGGCTTTTAAGACTGGTCTCGATCTACTTCATGCATAATTAATGAACTTAGACCTCATTAATGAATTAGAAACGAGTGCGAAATTGGTTTTGGCAATAAAACATAAAGGAATTTAGAATTCCTCTATCAATTTGGTCCTTCGAGGTGCCGGATCTAAATATCTCTCACTGTGCCTGGAGGTAGTACGCTGGAAAACGTGCACGGACGAGTTTTTGACTCGTTTTACTAAAGACCTGACCTCTGAATTGAGGTTAAAATTGAAACAGGCCTGCGTATTATCACAGAGGACAGAGAGGGTGACTAGATTCAAACGAACAATGCTTATCCCAGTCGGCAGCAGGTAAAGTAGCTTTTATTCTCAAATTTGGGAGGGATTATTTAGGATATTTATTGATTAAAATGTTATGAAGGAGTTGAATTTTATCAATAATAGGTGCTTGAATATTCTGAACAAATAAAATGGGTTTCTACCAGGGGTATTAACCAGGATATCGATAAAAAGGAAGCAGGTCCGAAATTGACCTGAGGTAAGGTGCGCTACCATCAAATAAACTAGAGCTTAATAAAGCCTGGTCTTGCAAGCCAGAAGGATTATTAACCTCTTGCTCCTACCTGGCACGCAGGCGTCCCATCTAGAGCTCTGGAAATGCAAATGCGCTACGCTAAATGCTAATAGTATTAGTTAAAACTCAAACGTTCATTAAAATACACATGCAGGGTATTGAATTAAAGCTACACTCGTTGTGAATCCAGGCAACAAGTCAAGATTTTTTAAAATGCTTTTCGGCGAAAGCATGAGAAGCTATTATCTGATAGCTTCTCAGAAAAGATTGAGGAAAAGATTATGATTATTAGAAAGCAAATTACGGACTCCTCTTTAAACCTGCGTATTCCTCCAAACCTCAGTTGTCCTGAGTCTGCACAACTCTGCCAGGACCTAGGATCAAGAGAGACGCTCAAGTGTTTTAGTACTATATCTCTTGACACAATGATGAAAATAATCATGGCCTCTAAACCTTCAAGCTGTATACTGGACCTTATTCCAACTAAACTACTGAAAGAGCTGCTTCCTGTGCTTGGCCCTCCTATGTTGAACATAATAAACGGCTCTCTATCCACTGGATGTGTACCAAACTCACTAAAAGTGGCAGTAATAAAGCCTCTCTTGAAAAAGCCAAACCTTGACCCAGAAAATATAAAAAACTATCGGCCTATATCGAATCTTCCATTCCTCTCAAAGATTTTAGAGAAGGCTGTTGCGCAGCAACTCACTGCCTTCCTGAAGACAAACAATGTATACGAAATGCTTCAGTCTGGTTTTAGACCCCATCATAGCACTGAGACGGCACTTGTGAAGGTGATAAATGACATTTTGATGGCATCGGACCGAGGCTCTGCATCTGTCCTCGTGCTCCTAGACCTTAGTGCTGCTTTTGATACCATCGATCACCACATTCTTTTGGAGAGATTGGAAACCCAAATTGGTCTACACGGACATGTTCTGGCCTGGTTTAGGTCTTATCTGTCGGAAAGATATCAGTTTGTCTCTGTGAATGGTTTGTCCTCTGACAAATCAACTGTACATTTCGGTGTTCCTCAAGGTTCTGTTTTAGGACCACTATTGTTTTCACTATATATTTTACCTCTTGGGGATGTTATTCGAAAACATAATGTAAACTTTCACTGCTATGCGGATGACACACAGCTGTACATTTCAATGAAACATGGTGAAGCCCCAAAATTGCCCTCGCTAGAAGCATAAGGAAGTGGATGGCTGCAAACTTTCTACTATTAAACTCGGACAAAACAGAGATGCTTGTTCTAGGTCCCAAGAAACAAAGAGATCTTCTGTTGAATCTGACAATTAATCTTAATGGTTGTACAGTCGTCTCAAATAAAACTGTGAAGGACCTCGGCGTTACTCTGGACCCTGATCTCTCTTTTGAAGAACATATCAAGACCATTTCGAGGACAGCTTTTTCCATCTACGTAACATTGCAAAAATCAGAAACTTTCTGTCCAAAAATGATGCAGAAAAATTAATCCATGCTTTTGTCACTTCTAGGTTAGACTACTGCAATGCTCTATTTTCCGGCTACCCGGATAAAGCACTAAATAAACTTCAGTTAGTGCTAAATACGGCTGCTAGAATCCTGACTAGAACCAAAAAATTTGATCATATTACTCCAGTGCTAGCCTCTCTACACTGGCTTCCTGTCAAAGCAAGGGCTGATTTCAAGGTTTTACTGCTAACCTACAAAGCATTACATGGGCTTGCTCCTACCTACCTCTCTGATTTGGTCCTGCCGTACATACCTACACGTACGCTACGGTCACAAGACGCAGGCCTCCTAATTGTCCCTAGAATTTCTAAGCAAATAGCTGGAGGCAGGGCTTTCTCCTATAGAGCTCCATTTTTATGGAACGGTCTGCCTACCCATGTCAGAGACGCAAACTCGGTCTCAACCTTTAAGTCTTTACTGAAGACTCATCTCTTCAGTGGGTCATATGATTGAGTGTAGTCTGGCCCAGGAGTGGGAAGGTGAACGGAAAGGCTCTGGAGCAACGAACCGCCCTTGCTGTCTCTGCCTGGCCGGTTCCCCTCTTTCCACTGGGATTCTCTGCCTCTAACCCTGTTACGGGGGCTGAGTCACTGGCTTGCTGGGGCTCTCTCGTGCCGTCCCTGGGGGGTGCGTCACCTGGGTGGGTTGATTCACTGTTGTGGTCGGCCTGTCTGGGTCCCCCCTTGGGTTGTACCGTGTCAGAGATCTTTGTGGGCTATACTCGGCCTTGTCTCAGGATGGTAAGTTGGTGGTTGAAGATTTCCCTCTAGTGGTGTGGGGGCTGTGCTTTGGCAAAGTGGGTGGGGTTATATCCTTCCTGTTTGGCCCTGTCCGGGGTGTCCTCGGATGGGGCCACAGTGTCTCCTGACCCCTCCTGTCTCAGCCTCCAGTATTTATGCTGCAGTAGTTTATGTGTCGGGGGCTAGGGTCAGTTTGTTTATCTGGAGTACTTCTCCTGTCCTATTCGGTGTCCTGTGTGAATCTAAGTGTGCGTTCTCTAATTCTCTCCTTCTCTCTTTCTTTCTCTCTCTCGGAGGACCTGAGCCCTAGGACCATGCCCCAGGACTACCTGACATGATGACTCCTTGCTGTCCCCAGTCCACCTGGCCATGCTGCTGCTCCAGTTTCAACTGGCCTGGGCCCTAGGACCATGTCCCAGGACTACCTGACATGAGGACTCCTTGCTGTCCCCAGTCCACCTGGCCATGCTCCTGCTCCAGTTTCAACTGTTCTGCCTTACTATTATTCAACCATGCTGGTCATTTATGAACATTTGAACATCTTGGCCACGTTCTGTTATAATCTCCACCCGGCACAGCCAGAAGAGGACTGGCCACCCCACATATGCTCTCTCTAATTCTCTCTTTCTTTCTCTCTCTCGGAGGACCTGAGCCCTAGGACCGTGCCCCAGGACTACCTGACATGATGGCTCCTTGCTGTCCCCAGTCCACCTGACTGTGCTGCTGCTCCAGTTTCAACTGTTCTGCCTTATTATTATTTGACCATGCTGGTCATTTATGAACATTTGAACATCTTGGTCATGTTCTGTTATAATCTCTACCCGGCACAGCCAGAAGAGGACTGGCCACCCCACATAGCCCGGTTCCTCTCTAGGTTTCTTCCTAGGTTTTGGCCTTTCTAGGGAGTTTTTCCTAGCCACCGTGCTTTTACACCTGCATTGTTTGCTGTTTGGGGTTTTAGGCTGGGTTTCTGTACAGCACTTTGAGATATCAGCTGATGTACGAAGGGCTATATAAATAAATTTGATTTGATTTGAACACCCCAAAAGACCCGCAGGGGACGTAAACAAAATAATTAGCATAGTCGGCGCTACACAAACCGCACAAATAAAATAGAAAACATTCATTACCTTTGACCATCTTCTTTGTTGGCACTCCTAGATGTCCCATAATCACTATTGGGTCTTTTTTTCTCTCGATTAAATCGGTCCATATATAGCCTAGATATCGATCCATGAAGACTGTGTGATAAACGGAAAAAAATAGCGTTTCATAACGTAACGTCATTTTTTTAAATTCAAAAAGTCGACGATAAACTTTCACAAAACACTTCGAAATACTTTTGTAATGTAACTTTAGGTATTAGTAAACGTTAATAAGCGATCAAATTAATCACGAGACGAAGTGTTTTCTATAGGGGTCCGTCTTGAAATACTGTCCGTGTATTTCTCAACCAAAATATCCGGTTGGAGACCGGAAGAAATGGGCTGTCTCTTGTTCGTTTGACCAAGAAACAAATCCTAGGCAAATGACAAGACTGTTGACATCGTGTGGAAGCTGTAGGTACTGCAACCTCAGCCCTATTTAATGTCTTTCGCCCATAACAATGGGTTGAAGCGGCGGATGGATATATTTTTCCACTTTCAGTGATCAGATTTTCCTGCACTTTTCAATGAAACACACGTTCTGTTAAAGTCCCATAGACAATACATGCAAGTGGTGCATTGATATATTTTCCAATTTTCAGTGATCAGATTTTCCTGAGCCTTTCGATGAAACGCACATTCTTTTTTAGTCTCAGCCGTGATTTAACCAGTTTTATAAACGTCTGAGTGTTTTCTATCCACACATACTAATCATATGCATATACTATATTCCTGGCATGAGTAGCAGGGCGCTGAAATGTTGTGCGATTTTTAACAGAATGTTCGAAAAAGTAGAGGGTCGACTGAAGAGGTTAAGGAGTGATATAGTACGCATTGGAGAATTAGGACGCTTGTTCCGTACAAATAGGATGGCCAATAATTCAATAAACATACCTAAATAAAGTTTTTACCTAATAGTCTATCTGTATATGGGAAGTAGTCTGACTGTGGAAAGTAGCAGATAGATATGTTAAAACAGGTGAGGATAAATTAGAACCTGTACAATGCTGAAATAAATTAATATCAAATGATAAGTGATTAGTCTAGAGTAGTGAGATTTGAGACATTAACGTTGAAAGTCCCAAAAGGAATATCCTATGGGTGAAATGTGATGTCCGATCAAAAGTCTTCTATGGACGCGGTTCACAGGATGGAAAATACATACTGATTATTTTTTAAGGAAGACACACATAGGCAGACAGAATAGTAACTAGAAGTAACTAAGTAACAGTAAATTACAAATTTATAGAACTGCACGCACATAGAATTTAAAATTATATAGAACGGCATAGATAAGTGTTTAAAGACATTGCTACTAGTAACGGTAAGGATTAAGAATGGGGAGAAATGCCTCGAAAGAAGCCCCAGAACTAACGGGAGACGAGCGTTATATGGCACAGAAAGACAAGAGAAACATCGATTTCTGTCTAAGATGGGAAAAAAATACGATTTTTATGGCCGTCTAAATGTAGAAAAGCTGGAATCCCTTATAAAACAGATACATAAGGAATGTGGTAATAATGTGAAAAAGCAGAATAAACAGGGGTTATACACAGCCGGAGTTTGGCTTTCGGAAGCAAAAAAGAGAATGGGACGCGCCGAAAAAGAGATTAAATCTAACAAGGTTCGAGAGACACTACCCACTGCTCCCGCAGATAGAGAAGTTAACCAATTGGGTGGGCGTGAGGGTAACAAACTATATCTTCCTCGATTATATCAACAATGCAGAGATAATCCAGTCGACGAATTTGTGATTATAAGAATACTGGTGCTGGAGCAACCGGTGAAATTACCACCCAAGTATGTGGATCCCGCGGAAACTAAGAGAGGTATAATGAAGTTAGAGAAGGAAATAAAAGTCGAGAAAAATTAATAAGGTGGGTCAAAAGAAAAATACAAGATGTTTTAATTGTAACAAAATTGGACATTTCGCCCGGGAGTGTAACACTCCACGAAAAAATTGTCAACAGGTTGTAATTTAAATGTAGGGAATGGCGGAGAGATACGATACAATTTCGGGCTATCTGGACGTTATAGCATGGGGCGTTTAAATGTTAGGGTATAGTAAGTTGAGAAGTTCGGTTGGGTTTACTCTGATGATTAAAATTTAAAACTGAACTCAATCTGAATAGGGAATATATATTTTACAAAGGCGGGCAGATTTGTGGCTATAGCCAGCAACGGAATTTGTGGCTATATATATTGTGGCTATAGCCAGCAACGGACACTCAATGGGGCTATATAGTGCAACGCTTTGACTATAAATTAGGTAAGAATAGTTTAATCGTAAGAAGTTGTGATTGTTTTTCTGATTATTGATTTTTGGTTAAGGTAACACCAGTGAATTTGAACAAAAAGTAACGTATTCTAAAAACGATCTGTTTTCCGTTCTCATTGCAGGGAACAAATGAAAAGTCTTATCTTAAAGGGACAGTGCACGGTAATCACAGTGGTTTGAGTGTATGACAGTGGAAAAAATATTGTGGGACGACAATTCGAAGATAGAAAAATAAGTTACATGATACACCAAGAGATTTAAAACGAACGACGTGAAGGGATCATCAGAATTATTGGGTGTCGTTGTAGGAGTAAAAGGGGGTTAAGGGGATTTCCCTGTTCCCAGAGACAATGCATTTTAAAAGGCGTGCACTCACTAATGCTGGTCTGAGTTTGTAATTAGATAAGTGAATAACGTATTGGGAATAGAGTTGTAATTAAAATACTAAGTCAAAGACGAGACAGGTATTTAGAGCAAAATGGATTCTAAATGATAAAGAGACAATTATGATTTATGCCCATCGAAAAGCTTTTATAAAATTGGTGAATTTAGAGATGTTGGTTGGGGTGGTAAATTATAACCCAGGATTTGAACAGACGTGATAAATTAGGTCTGGTTAAGCGAACAAGAATTATTTACAATTCGTCTGAAGTTGCTACGAATTGGCAGGTTGAGCGCTTGATGATGACGTCACTAGCGAGACACTTTTGTCACCAGGGACTGGGGATAACGGAGCAAACTGTATGGCTGTTAGTGTGTGTATCGGGGTTTCGAGATAACTTTTCAGAATTTGATATAAAAGTGTTTTGGTCATTTGTTTACTGGTTATGGTCAATTTTAGGGGTTGATTAAACTTGAACAGTGTGTTCTGGCGGATTTAGGTAGAACTCTTTGTTCTGGGACGGATGGGAGTTACCCCAAAAATAAGTAAATTAAAGGAGCCATGAGAGAATGCGAATGCATATTTATTAAATATCGGGGATTACATTACGGATTCCTTACACTGTGAAATGTACGACATTTGCGGCAGAGAGAAAAAGTAATGCATTGGATAATAATGTTATCGGGTTAATTGTATCTAAAGGTAGCATATGTTCGTTTAAGTAAACATATCCATAGACGATGTTTAAAACTTATGATTAATGATTTGAGTCAAAGGGGAATTATCATTAGGTTTTAGTTATAGTTCACTTATTGAGTTTCTGATTCGAGGTAGCATTAGTGAATGATAGTTAGGGGTGTGGTGTCTCACTTTTAGAGGCCACCTGGGATTATAACTTTGGGGAGAGTGGGGGAGAGAGCAGCTTTAAACGACCAAATTGAAAAAGGTCTGCAAATTATATATATATAAAACAACTGTTAGAACGATTTGTTTTAGTGCAAGGGTATTTTAAAGAGGCACGCTCACATATGGAACCTTATGAGATGTTATTTTATGGGTTTTAATTACACAGGTGACTATTTCTATTGTAAGGATAAAGGGTTCGTTATGTCTAATATGGTATGACCTTTTGACCTTATCATGACTGACTTCTGAGGTCTGATCAGCCTCGGGGGAGAGTCATTTGTATAATGAATGGGGTCATATTGAGTTACTAGTTTTAAGGTAAATTCATTAGAAATGAAGCAATTTTGGTTGAGGGCTTAGAATTACGGTTTAAGGCACAAATGAGAAAGGGGTTCAGGATTCTGTCTTATAACATTAGCTGTGAAGTTTTTTGAATGGGCTATTAGGGATTTGGTATTGTAACAGAGAGAAAGTCATATTTATCATTGAGAATAAATAGGGGAAGATAACATATTTTGAGCCAACAGGGCAGGGAAGGAATTGAGATATTTTTCTTTGGTTTTAACACCCGTGTACAGAAGTGTCAAAAGACGGGGGGGGGGGGGGGCATTACCTGTGTAATAAGGGAGGGTGTCCGTATGGGGATTACATGATAACCAATTTGGGACAGTTCTGGGATTGGAGAAGAGGATATCCTTATAGCATAGGGAATCCCACAAAGGTGAATAGGTTTTCCATGATATGGGGGAAACCTGAGAGCACTGTTGAACTTTGTAAAGGTGATGAAATCCTACTAACTATCAAAACTATTAAGCTCTCTGATGCAGGCACTTACACCCTCGGACTACAAAGGACCGTGACAGACACGATGGGTGTGTTTTCAATTAAGGTACTGCCAAAACCAGAGGTCCCAGACGAACCAGGGCCAGACACACTCCTCTACCACCCCTGGACCGAACCTGCCACCACTGTGTTAAAAATCCCATTCAGGTAATTAATGTTAGACTATTCAGCTATTGATCAATTAGGCACAGAGACTGGTTTTGATGGTAGGGACAATTTGTGGCTGTATTATACAGAATAGACTTGCTTAGGATATGCTTCTTGTTAGTCAGGGGGGCGTCTGCAAGATGTTCGGTGAACAATGTTGTATGTATATCCCTAATAACACCAGTCCAGATGGTAGTATATCTAAGGGCCTTAATGGGCTTGATGCACTATCTGCTGAGATGAGGACCATGGCGGGGGTGGAGGAGTCTGACTGTCCTCTTGGTTGGGAACCTGGTTTGGTAAGTATACTGGTATGGTGGTTACTGGATTTCTGACCCTAATTCTTGTATTCTGCTTGCATCATACCGTGTTTTAAGAAGTCTGTTACAGATGTGGTGAAGGCTTCAGGCATGATGCCTTTGCTTGATGCTCCAGTTGGAGATGCTGAGGTGAAGCATGCTTTCAGGGGAGGATGAGACTGACTGAGGATGACCCATGTATGTTTGTTCTCCCTGTTGTGAGGGGTGGCATGGTGCCCACCTGGTGCAGGATAGGAGTAGCTGAGAGGACCAGATGGGTGATAAGAATGCTTTGTTCTGCTTTACTCTGTTTTCCATGACCAAAGTTTTATTCCGCACTTTGCAACACATATTAAATCCATGTTATTGTCAGATAGAATACTGAGGGTCCCCAAGGAGAGGGCTTGTTAGTGTAGGAAGGATTTTTAATATGGTTAGCATTTATTAGATTATGTTTTTAAATAGTATTATATTTAACAGGAATATAGGACATCTATGATGATTTAGGATTATTGTTGGGATTAAGATAGATTGATTAAGGACTTTAGAGAAAAGCCGCTCATAGACATGTTCTTTCTAAAAGAAAATCCATGAGTTTAGAAAGCCAAACAGTGAGGCATGTAGTTCAAATTTGGGAATGTGAAAAACAGCCACAGGCAGGCAGAAGAGCCCTCCCCCGCACTGCAGAGACCTTGAAGGTTGGAGAGCAGAGAAGTTTTAGAAGGGGAGCCAGGACGAGCAAAGATAACATAGTGTGTAGATAAACAGTTACTGAGTGGAGACAAAAGCGAGAATTGAACATGTGGAAAATGAAAGGGACACTCCTGAATGAAAATGTCAGACATAAGGATAATTCACTAAAATCTTACCTAAGTCATTGTGTAAGAATAAGGCAAGGTTGTTACCTGGGCAGAGCCAGGTAACAAAAGGGGGATGGGTAAATAGTGTTCTAGAATAGGATGTGACCTACGGGATAATTAACTAATATTTTTTTTTTTAGCTAATTGGTTTGACGAATAAGAAACTGTTTTATTAACCAAACCTGTATGTCCAAGAGTTTATGCACTACAGGTGAACTACAGGTGAAGACACTCAATCCAGTCCCGTGGGCCACCCGGATTCATATCGCACTGCGGGAGGGTAAGATACAAATGTCCCTGTCGACCAAATAAACAGTGTTCGAGAGGAGAACTGGAATTAACAGAATTCCGGGGGATGAGTTCAAGGCAAGAAATCAGATATTAGCAGGATTGGAGTCAAGCATTTTCTGGTGGTCTACTCTCAAATAAGAATGTAGACTGGATTAATTATAGTTACCAGAAGTGTTATTAAAAGGTTTTGTAGAACAGACTGGGGCAACCAGCTGGAAGACCTGACAGAATAGAATTGCATTAGATAAAAGGGGGAAGTGGGCGTGGTAATCAGGACCATGTCTTACATCTCGGGTAGCACAGCTCCGGATGAATCAGTGCCCGAAGCCTCAGCTGGTTTGACCACCCTGGCTCACGGGTTGGCAGAAAACTCTGGGGTGAATACTTCCCTGGCTAATTGGTTTGATAGTACGTTTGGAAAATGGAACATTTTTATAATCACTGTGTTATGGGCGGCATCCACCATGCATGACTGTTTTAAATTTATGCGGCTGTTGTGTAATTCCCTGTGTGCGAGGCCTTGTTTCCAGGACTCTGGAGAGATCAATGACACTACAGATGGGGCGTTATGGGCTGATTCCAGGTTCTGACCTGTGGAGGACTGAAGGCATGTCTACAGAGGAAGTGGACGAATCTGAATCTGTCATTTGTGGGGAATTTATGTTTGATGAGAATAGTGTTGAGATGAAGGGGAATTAGATTGTAATTTGTTTCAATGATTAAACTGTTTTTTAATAAAGATCGTAAAAAGAAAAAATCCTGAAAGAGGAGTTATGATTCTGATGTAGGTTTAAAACCAGTTGGAGTTAAGGTTAGATTTGATTAATGATGTGTGAAGAATCTGATAAACCTGTATAAAAAGGTTAAAGTTTGTTTATACTTTTATTTTTTATGATTAAATGTAAACTAGATGTAGGTCTGAATGTATAATATTTGATCAAAGGGAGGATTATTAGAGGAAATTATGGTTGAAATGATTAATTATGTATACATTATTGATTAGAACCATTTATTCTAATACTATTATGTTATGGTATGAAAAGTAAAAGTTATTGGTTAAGCTGTTACTGAAAATGTAAGCAGAACGAATTAATTGTCTGTGCCTCTTGGGTGGTTAAAGGGGAAGCGATGCTAGGGCTTTTCAGACAGATAAGAAATGTCTGGGAGATGTTCCAGACCTAATAAACAATGGGCTCTTGTGAGAATCGGAGAGACGGTGGGAAACTGATGATGTCATTTTCAGTTTATAACCTGTGGAAATGTGTGTAAGCATTTAGTACTCTCTGGAATTTAACGCTCTTACCTGGCTTTTAAGACTGGTCTCGATCTACTTCATGCATAATTAATGAACTTACACCTCATTAATGAATTAGAAACGAGTGCGAAATTGGTTTTGGCAATAAACCATAAAGGAATTTAGAATTCCTCTATCAATTGTTAATACGAGAGGCTGCCTGGATCTTTAATTTAAAGACTCTTGCTCCTTTTAGTCACAACATTGGCTTCAGATCAAAGTCATTCTTGTGATTTTTCTATTCATTGTTAATGTTTGTAGGCCTATGTAGCCAAATTGTATCTATTATCGTATGCTATGCATTCATGTTTTTGTATGTTCTTATATCTGAGAATTAACCAATGATGTCAATCCACCCGGTCATGATGACGACCACTTGTCTGTTGAATAGTTGGTTATTAGGTTATTACATTATTGCATATGAGCTCCTAGAATGTGCGGCTCTCTTTTTCTTTTTCAAAAACCCCAAACCCAGCAGCTTTCACGCTCAGTTTCCTGTGTGTATCAAGAATGGTCCACCACCCAAAGGACATCCATCCAACTTGACAACTGTGGGAAGCATTGGAGTCTAAATGGGCCAGCATCACTGTGGAACGCTTTCGACACCTTGTAGAGTCCATGCCCCAACACATTGAGGCTGTTCTGAGGGCAAAAGGGGGTGCAACTTAATATTAGTATTGTGTTCCTAAAGTTTGGTATACTCAGTGTATATTGCACAAATGAGAAGGGAATGCTCTTTCTCAATTCCTTGCATCCTCACCGCCTTCTCGAAACTCATTGGAAAAGAAGGTCAGAGGAGAGGAAGCTTGGACTTCCTCCAATATGGTTGAGGAGGCGAGGAGATCCGATTCAAGGAATTGAGAGCATGGGTAAATACCTGAACAGGTTCTCATCTGCTTCTCCAGGTCATGGGGTGGTGGAGTGGAGGGGTGCGGTGAGGTGTTCTGGAGGGGGTGCGTTGAAGTGCAACTGGTGTCAGGAACCTGGCCCTTCATAAGGAGTTGCTAAGGCATAATGAGCAACCCAGCCAAACCCGGACGACGGGGGAACAGTTGTGCTCCGTCCTATGGCACTCCCAGCCACAGCCGGTTGTGGCACAGCCCAGGAATGAACCCGGGGCTGTAGTAACACCTCTAGTACTGCACTGTGCCTTAGACCGCTGCGCCACTCGGGAGGTCCCCCAGCTTATTTTCATTTACAGTGAAATGTAACTTAAGTTAACAATGACAACTTCATCGTCATCTAATCTGTCTAGTTCATCCAGTTTACCTTGGAAACTTGGCACAGACTGATGCATAGAGACCAAATACACAGGGGAAAAACATCAACCTGAACCGGTTTGAATGTGGGTGGCTCAACTCAAATTTGACTATAAAAGGGACACATCATCCAGGGTCAGTCATTGCATTTCAAGAGCCAAGATAGGTAATAACTTAGCAACCTACGATTAGAAACCATTTCATGTATACAATACAAAGGTTGTACTTTCAGATGAACCTGATTTCAGATTAAAGTAATTGATTCTCTGAAGTGTAAATGTGATATAATGCATTTCTTTCCAGACTCGGCCGTGATTCCCACAAAGATATAGAACCTTCTTCAAACAGACAAAGGTAAGAGTAATGTCTATTTTCCATGGAATATTTTATCTTGGTAGGGAATATCAAATGTACTCATTGAAGTTAGTCAATCAATTCTGTGTGTTGTTGACTATGAACGATTGACTAACTTTACACTCAAGGGAATTGGCCTATATGGACAGGGCACAATTTCTAACCGAATCAATGTATTTATTTATTTGAGATGGACAATGCAAATCAATGAACTTTTCTGTAAATGTGTCAGATTTTGTCAGCTGGCTAGTTTTCAGCTGTAGTCCCCGGGGAGATATATATGTATATATATATAAAACATTTAAAAAAGCTTCCTAAACATTTCACATAACAACCCCCCCATAGGTTCTCAAAGTAGGGTCCGTGGACAGTTAGCAAGAATATAAAATATTTAAGAAAATTGCTCTGCCCCATGACAAGATGTGTAGAATGGCAGGAAATTGGCTAGAAAACGGCAACATTTTCTCTCCAATGGTAAGACGCAAATGTTCCTTGCCTGGGCCCTAAGACATAGTTCGTCCGGCCATGCTCCGCAAAAGTGATATTAAAACATACATCCAGGATAGTGTTAAGGCTTGTGTTAATAAACATTTGTTGAAGCCCCAAAACCTATTCCTTCCATTTTTGTCATTGTTAAATTTCTAGACTTTGAAAGTAGAATGCACCCTTTCAATGACCTCAGTCACTTTCTCCGGACAAGAGGAAGACAATAAACGTGTCCGGATGAAGCATCCAATGATAGCTGATCAGTGTGCCAAGTTACTGGCTATGTCCAGTGTGAAAAGGGGTGCCACAACAATAAACTTCTTGGAGTACTTTTGTAAGGCAGAGGTGCCACAACATTTAGTGGCCGTCATCAAAGACATGCTAACAAAGAGGGAAATCACAGAAGCAAAAGCACTAGTGGACGAACAGCAGACCGCAGAAGAGGAAACACAGGATTCCTTTTCCAAACTGATTCAAGATATAAAGAAGGATGAAGGATTAGCCATGTGTGAACACATTCTGAAAGAAGCAGTGGATAAGTTTGGGGCAAATCCTTTTTTCCCTCAAGCTCTAGCACACCTCTACTACATTGAAATTCAAAACTACGAAAAAGCTGAATATTGTGGTTTAAAGGCTAAAAAGAGGGCTCCCAACAATTCCTTCATCGCAGATACTCTTGGGCAAGTTCACAAGGGCAATTTAAGAAAGAAAATAGGACACACACCGTGTCCACCTGCATGTGAGATTTTGGAAATAGCAGGAAAGGCTATAATCGCTTTCAAAGAAGAGGAGAAGGCTGCAGAAAAAGAAGTGGAACTAGAATCAAAGAGTTTCAATGACAGGGGAAGCTTTGGCTATCTACAAGTGGCTAACTATCTTCTTGAGGCACTCACAACGTGTGATAATAGGTGGAAAGACATTCTCACAGGGAAAAAGCAAACTCCCTACATAGCTGATGATTTTCCCGGAGGAAATCTCAATGAGTATTTGCCTCTCATTGCACAACTCAAAGACGGAGTGAAGAAAAGGTATGAGTTCTTTGAAAAGTACCTGACTTACTCAAAGCCCAAAATAGGAAAAGAGGAACCAGGGTGCTTCCATGATGATGTTATCGGTTGCTACCAGAAATACACTGGAATGATGCCAATCAGCTTTCCTGGACTGCTCTCATGTCTTGATCAAGAGATAATTGATCCTAACCTGCAGTGGATGGAACAGCACTACAGAACAATCAATGGTGAAAAAAGGTCAGATGCCCAAGCTACTCAAAACTACATTCTTGTCAACATCCTTCTGAGCCAAAGGGGAGTAAGACGTCAAACGAGAACCATGCCTCTACAAACCTTACAAGACATGCTAAAGAAATATGTCAGTGAACAGATTGACCAACCCACTGAATTTCATCTCTTGGCTTTGATGTTGTTTTGGCCTGAGGGTGGGGCCACCCACAACTTTCCCTATGAACAAACCATTGATCTCCTGAGAGGGTCCTTTGAGTGGGACCTCAGTATGTACTTCCGCTCCAGGTACCTTGTTCCATTGTTCCTACTCGGAAAGGGTCAGGGTTTAAGCAGATTGGTCCACAAATCAAGAGTGGACATTCTGATCATGAATAATCTTTCCCCAAAGCAGAACAGAAAACTGGGTAAAGTGTGGAGCAGTGGAAAGATATGGGAACTTGAAGCAATCAAGGATCGTCTACTTAGGATCAGGGGCGTGGTCAAACAGTATGAAATATTCCTGAACATTGCAGACAACAGAATCAAGATTTTCCCGGATCAATTGGCCAGCATTCGGAATCCTGGACCAGTTTCGTTCTACCTTGGCATCAACATCGGAGGACCTGTGGCCTTCAACATCAAGTATGAGGCCAAGTGAAACATTAACATCTGAGAAAATCTCAAAGTCAGTCTACCATGTTAGACATCCAAACAGTAGAGTCTAACCCACTGTATATATTTCAGCATCAACAAAATGGTGTAGGGATCTTTCCTTATTATACCTAGTTTACTTATTATACCTGTAACAAGCATGTGGTAGCATGCTTGTATTGTGAGACCAAAGACAAAATAAATAAAGTGACATGTAAGGGGAAGTTGTGAACATGTTATTGTAATATCTTTGAAATGTTGACATGAATGTGTTTATACTGTATTATGTGATCTTGAAATGTGATAACTACAGCACTGCATTGTAAAAAAGAAAAGGGCCAGTAGGTAGCCCAGCTATCTGAAGGGTGTTCAGATCCTGACAACAATTCCCTACTGTTGGGCCCTTGAGCAAGGCCCTAACCCCACTGCATGCTTTCTACATAGAAAAGCTGCATTGCAACTCTGTGTATGAGATGTGTCCTATCTGAGGGAGTTGAGCAATCAGAGGACAAATGTTCACTGTAACACGAACAAAGTTGCATTGTATGTGTAATCAATCACAGCATAGACCCACCATTTAATTTAATGCGTAAAAGAACAATGTACGGTTTGATATGAAAAGCTGACGTGACACTCATAATATTACCAATAAAAGTAAAGTACTTCAATTAAATAAACCAGTTATTTTGCATACTTTACTCCTATATCTGATGTCAATGGTGCAACAAAACAACACAATTACAAGTCCATATACAGTGCACTTCAAAGTATTCAGACCACTTGGATTGACACATTTTCATCTTAATATTTTATCAATGTATTTTACCTTATTTTTTTTATACTGACAGATTGTTGACCAAAAAAATAAAAAAAGACAAATCTATTTTAAGTCCACTTTGTAACGCAATGTGATGAAAACAAAGGGGTCTGAATACTTTTGCAAGGCACTGCATCAATGCATGAATCTGTGGGAGAAACAAAAATATAGCAAATGATAACTGAATAATTATGATCAAATGAAAGTAAAGAGTCAGTGTCCAAACATCCTCCTGACAGAACAATTAAATATTACTCCAAGAACTTCCTTCCACCAAAGAGTACACATGAACATGTATTTGGGTTCAATCACTTCAACAGAAAACATTGGCATCCGCAGATGGTGTTAGTGTATTTGTCTGAAAGAGACATTTAGTATGCTAGCTAGTAACTACACTACAGTATAGTACCATATGATCTGCCTAGGTAGGGTCAGGAGTGCTTCAAACATGGTTTGACCAGAGGAGTATAATACAAAGTAGGATCAAAGCCAGCTAACTTTGATAAAACCAGAAATAATTATTTTATCATTGATAAAATAACTTAAGATATGCATTTTTGGTTGTCGAGTTAAGTAGACCATGCTCATCTTTCAATTTTTGTTTTGTTATTTCAGAATATTTAGGCAATTTAGCAGGTTTACTCCTTGAGCCTGCATTGTAGTATAGCCCTCTGGACATCTAGGGCCCAGAATGTTTTCCTGATCAGGAGAAACTGCCTCAGTACCTAGGGGAATGTAAATGTCATACTCCTCGAGTCCTCCGTAACAAAACCAATTGTAGGAGAAGGTCAAAGTGGAGGGACCTCTGGCTTTCTCATCCAATGGATTTTGAGAAGGAGGCACGGAGAAAGGACGTGAGGAATATGGAATTGAGAATCTCACATGGTGTTCTATAACATTATCAGTGTATGAGTACAACGAGGTGTGTTATCCATTGTTGTAAGGACCATAGTGTTCATAGTTATAGGTCAGCCATCTTAGGAAGAGGCATGCAAAACACTAGTTTCTAATGGTGCGTTCAAGACAACAAGGTCAAATCATGACATCAGTGATCTTAAAGGTCGGTTCTAGAAAGAATACCGTGTTCCCGACTTGGAATACCGTAAAAAAAACTGACACGGAAAATGTGTTTTGATCACAATTTCCCAGTTGTCTTGAACGCACTGATATCTGACATTTCCGATCTCCGAATCGGCATAAGGCTTAGAGTATGCAACAACCAGGCAGGAAAGACCTTTTCTCAACATCCTGGCTCATCATTCACTGTGTCAACAGCATCCAGCTCTAACCTTTCTCTCACGTACACACTTTGTTTTCAAAGTCTGTCAGCAAGTGGTTTTCCTGTGTACAATATGAAACATCTAAATGGATCTAACATGTTTTGAAGGATGGATCTACAACATATTGAAGGACTTTACACATGGTCATAGCTTTACAGTTGAAGTCGGAAGTTTACATACACTTAGGTTGGAATCATTAAAACTTGTTTTTAAACCACTCCACAAATTTCTTGTTAACAAACTATTAGGGCATCTACTTTTGTGCAAGTAATTTTTCCAACAATTGTTTACAAACGTATAATTCACTGTATCACAATTCCAGTGGGTCAGAAGTTAACATGCACTAAGCTGACTGCCTTTAAAAAGCTTGGAAAATTCAAGAAAATGACAATATGGCTTTAGAAGCTTCTGCTAGGCTAATTGACACCATTTGAGTCAATTGGAGGTGCACCTGTGGATGTATTTCAAGGCCTACCTTCAAACAACTCAGGGCCTCTTTGCTTGACATCATGGGAAATTCAAAAGAAAATCGGCCAAGACCTCAGGACATTTTTTTTTTTGATCTTCACAAGTCTGGTTCATTCTTGGGAGCAATTTCCAAACGCCTGACGGTACCACGTTTATCTGTACAAACAATAGTACGCAAGTATAAACACCATAGGACCACGCAGCCATCATACCGCTCAGGAAGGAGATGCTTTCTGTCTCCTAGAGATGAACGTGCTTTGGTGAAAAAGTGCAAATCAATCCCAGAACAACAGCAAAGGACCCTGTGAAGATGCTGGAGGAAACTGGTGCAAAAGCATCTATATTCACAGTAAAACGAGTCCTATATTGACATAACCTGAAAGGCTGTTCAGGAAGGAAAAAGTCACTGCTCCAAAACCACCATGTAAAAAAGCCAGACTACAGTTTGCAACTGCACATGGTGACAAAGATTGTGCACTTTGGAGAAATGTCCTCTGGTCTGATGAAACTGTTTGAACATAATGACCATTGTTATGTTTGGAGGAAAAAGGGAGGCTGGTAAGCCGAAGAGCACCATTCCAACCGTGAAGCACAGGGGGTGACAGCATCATGTTGGGGGGGTGCTTTGCAGCAGCAGGGACTGGTGCACTTCACAAAATAGATAGCATCATGAGGCAGGAACATTATGTGGATATATTGAAGCAACAGCAAGACAGTCAGGAAGTTAAAGCTCGGCTGCAAATGGGTCTTCCAAATGGACAGTGACCCCAAGCATACTTCCAAAGTTGAGGCAAAATGGCTTAAGATAAAGTCAAGGTATTGGAGTGGCCATCACAAAGCTCTGACCTCAATCCTATAGAAAATGTGTGGGCAGAACTGAAAATGCGTGTGTGAGCAAGGAGGCCTCCAAACCTGACTCAGTTACACCAGCTCTTTCAAGAGGAATGGGCCAAAATTCACCCAACTTATTGTGGGAAGCTAGTGGAAGTAAACAGCTGAAATATAACACTCTACTATTATTGACATTTCACATTCTTAAAATAAAGTGGTGATCCTAACTGACCTAAGACAGGGACTTTTTTTTACTACGATTCAATCTCAGGAATTGTGAAAAACTGAGTTGAAATGTATTTGGTTAAGGTGTATGTAAACTTCCGACTTCAACCGTAGTTGTAGATCTCTAGATAACACGAAGGCCGCCTACACTGCATCCCACTAAAGTATTCTATCCAGAATCTTCTACTATTCAGTCTTTCACTGTATTGGGGTGGTCTTTCACCTCAATGTCTTTATGTCTGGATGTCATGTGTCGAGTTCTTCCGCCCCTTGTTCCCAGAGGGAGCAATATAATACAAAAGTAGTGTAATACAAAAGGGAATAGGGTACCATTTTGGACGTGTTCTAACGGTTAAGACATCGGCCAGGGTGTGGGTGTGCGGTGGCTATGTGTGTCTTTAAGTTCTTTAGCACCCTGTATTTTTTCCTACAGAGGGTGCAGCCGAAGGGTTTCTCCCCTGTGTGAAATCTCATGTGGGTCGTCAGTTTCCCGTTGCACCGGAACTGCTTCCCGCAGTCTTTACAGTGGTACGGTTTCTCACCTGTGTGGGCCCTCTGGTGGTGCTTCAGATTCTTCCGGAGCGAGAACGCCCGGTGACACTGGGAGCAGCAGTACGGTTTCTCTCCGGTGTGGATTAAACGGCGGTGCCACCTCAGCTTCCGTTTCCGGTAGAAGATCTTGCCACAGTCCCAGCAGATGCGCAGAGGACGGTGGCAGTGTCCCACCAGCCGCAAGTCCTCAAGCTTCACTAGGGAGAATGAGATAAAATAGGATAAAATAGGTTTATGAATGCAAGACTCCAGTAATTTGTAAAGTGGGAAACCTGGCAAATTTGGGAAAGTTACCAGAATTTTGCACCCCTGGATAAGATAAGACAGGACAAATTATCCACTGGGGTAAAACTGGGGCGGCAGGTAGCTTTGTGGTTAGAGCGTAGGGCCAGTAAGGTTTGCTGATTCGAATCCCCAAGCTAACAAGGTAAAAAAAGTCATTCTGCCCCTGAACAAGGCAATTAACCCACTGTTCCCCGGGTAGGTGTTATTGTAAATAAGAATTTGTTCTTAACTGACTTGCCTAGCTAAATAAAATAAAAACTATACATTGAACACAACACATACAGGTCCTTCAGAAAGTATTTATATCCCATTTTGTTGTGTTTCAGTCTTCATTAGATTAAGTCAAAACTGTATCTCGGTCACTGAGGAACATTCACTGTGTAAGCAGCTCCAGTGAAGATTTGGCCTTGTGTTTAAGGTTATCGTGCTGAAAGATTAACTCATCTCCTGTTGTCTGGTGTAAAGCGAACAACCAGTTTTTCCCTCTAGTCTTTTGTCTGTGCTTAGCGCCATTATATTTATTTTTTTAAATCATGAAACAAGCCCAAGTACTTAAATTACAAGCACACCCAAGTATTACTTTAGTGCCTTGTTGCAAACAGGATGCATCTTTTGAAATATTTTTGTTCTGCACAGGCTTCCTTTTCACTCTGTCAAATAGATTAGTATTGTGTAGTAACTACAATGTTGTTGATCCATCCTCAGTTCTCATATCCAAACTATTAAACTTGGTTTTAAAGTCTAAAGTGAAAGTGAAAAAGTGAAAGTGAGACAGATTTTTTGTTTGAGGAATCTTTGAGTGTTATGATTCAAACAGGAACTGAGGAGCTGTTTCTGCAAAACTCCTGGACAGTCTGTGGTGCAACATGGCGTTGGTGGATGGAGCGAGACATGATGTCCCAGATGTGCTCAATTGGATTCAGGTCTGGGGAACATGCGGGCCAGTCCATAGCATCAATGCCGTCCTCTTGTAGGAAGTGCTGACACACTCCAGCTACATGAGGTCTAGCTGGGGAGGTCTACCAACCGCCCCAGCATATGGTCTCACAAGGGGTCTGAGGATCTCATCTCGGTACCTAATGGCAGTCAGGCTACCTCTGGCGAGCACATGGAGGGCTGTGCGGCCCCCCAAAGAAATGCCACCCCACACCATGACTGACCCACCGCCAAACCGGTCATGCTGGAGGATGTTGCAGGCAGCAGAACGTTCTCCACAGTGTCTCCAGACTGTGTCACATGTGCTCAGTGTGAACCTGCTTTCATCTGTAAAGAGCACAGGACGCCAGTGGCGAATTTGCCAATCTTTGTGTTCTCTGGCAAATGCCAAGCGTCCTGCACGGTGTTGGGCTGTAAGCACATCCCCCCCCACCTGTGGACGTCGGGCCCTCATAACACCCTCATGGAGTCTGTTTCTGACCGTTTGAGCAGACACATGCACATGTGTGGCCTGCTGGAGGTCATTTTGCACAAAGGCGGGGGTAGCGTTCCTGCTGCTGGGTTGTTGCCCTCCTACGGCCTCCCCCATGTCTCCTGATGTACTGGCCAGTCTCCTGGTAGCGCCTCCATGCTCTGGACACTACGCTGACAGACACAGCAAACCTTCTTGTGACCAAAACATCAGCCAGGAAGCATAGGAACTGAGAAGTGGTCTGTGGTCAGCACCTGCAGAACCACTCCTTTATTGGGGGTGTCTTGCTAATTGCCTATAATTTCCACCGGTTGTCTATTCCATTTGCACAACAGCATGTGAAATTTATTTTCAATCAGTGTTGCTTCCTAAGTGGACAGTTTGATTTCACAGAAGTGGGATTGACTTGGAGTTACATTGTTTAAGTGTTCCCTTTATTTTTTTGAGCAATGTATATATATATATATATATTTTTTTCATGTCAGATTATATTTTACATTTTTTTATTCAAATGGAATAGAGTAGAACAGCAAACACACACTTGGCCACTGCCACTGCGCCTGCTACTCCTCTCCATTTCCATATGAAATAGCCACTGGCTGCTGTTCAGGGGAGGGCAGGCCCACAACAATGGCCGGAGTTGAATGGAACAGCACTTTACCTTAGTGACCGTTTCCTCTGCTCTATACAATACATATGTTTACTTTGTGATGATAAAAGGCTCATACAATTTTTAAAATGTTCTTTCACAGTGATAGTGACTCCGACTGGGAGCCCCCGTTGCCAAGCTGCCCGCTCTACCTGTGCCCCCGTGGTGTTCATATGCCACAGTTCATTACTGCAGGCATGACTGTTCCTCAGGGCCAAAAGAGCACAGCATGGAGGAGTCGTGTTCTGTGTCGCATGAACTGCACCACTTGTTCAGTTTGCCTCTGCTTTACATCAGAAAGAGACTGCTATGGGACATGGCACAGGCAGCAAAATACTGTGACGAGGACTTCCAAAGGGTGTATTGTTTTTTATTTTTTTAAACATTTTTTTTCCTAATATTTTTTTAAACATTTGTGTGTGTTAGAATTGCTTTTTTATATGTTGTATATAGTTATATGTCATTTCACCAATTTGGCCACTTGGGTACATTTGGGCAACTTGTGTGGGACACTTGGGTGACTTCATGCTAAATGTCATGTAGCTCCACCCATTCCTGAAGTTATCAGTCTGAAACTTTGCACACCTACAGTTGCCCTCTTGTGTTATCCATCACAATTCTCCAGCATCCTATCTGACTGTGTGGCTATTCTAATACATGTGAAAGATGATACTACAACAATAAAAGACAGAAAATGTATGCTCTTTCTTGCTCTTTTCTTGCACCAGATATACTGTGTTAGACTCTCCTACCTTCTATTAACATTTCCACAAACTTCAGAATGTTTACATTCAAATGATACCAAGAATATGCATATCCTTGCCTCTGGGGACTGAGCTACGGGCAGTTAGATTTGGGTATGTCTTCAGGCGGAAATTGAGAACAAAGGGATGTAGCCATAACAGGTTAAACAGCTCCTTGCGCGTTTCTCTTCAATTGTTTTATCCATTTCAATAAAATAATTTTCCAGCTGGTCAACAATTTGTTATTAAACCAATAGAACATGTTTTCAAGGTTTGTCGTTCTTGACACAAACCTGTGCACCTACTACCATACCCTGTTCAAACACACTGAAGCCTTGTCCTGCCCATTCACCCTCTTAACACACATGCACAATACATGTTAACTCATTATTTTAAAGTGTCTAGACCTCTCCTCCCCTTTATCTACACTGACTTGAAGTGGATTTAACAAATGACATCAATAAGGGATGATAGTATACCCCTGGTTAGTCTGTCAAGGAAAGAGCAGTTGTTAAATGGTTTGTATGCTCCGTGCCATAAAAGTATTCACACCCATTGACTTATTCCACATTTTGTTATAGCATTCATTTGAAATCTATTAAATAGATTTTAAAAAATAAAGTCAAAGTGAACTCCAAAAGACAAGCTGAAATATCTTGAGTCAAGTATTTAAGGGAATACTTTAGCTCCCCTAATTTCTACTGAATGTGTAAGCTGCTCACCTGTACATTCTGACTCCTTTTAGAAGCAAGAATTACTTTGTACCTCCAGCCAATCACAAGCACTATTGAGACATTGCAGACTTTAACCAGATGTTGGTAATCTCCTTAACATGTCCTTCCATAATTTACCTAAGGACGAACAATCTTTGCTTTACAATCTGATAACTCAAGTCCTTATTCATCCTGCTGATAAGGGTGGGTCGGTTGTACTCATGGACTGGACATCTTATGTAAATTACTGTCATAGACAACTGCTTGACAACACCTTTTACAAGAAACGCATAAGTGACCCCACTTCGCAATTTCAGAACATTATCTACCACCGTCCTAGATAGGCAAGTTCTGGTCAAATCACCAAAATAAGAACAACCTTTTGGACATTCAACACCCTAAAATTGCCACTTTCTATACTTTGTCAAAATTACACAAGAATGTTACAAAAACCTCCAGGGCGCCCTATTGTTACGGGCTTTGATGCAGTAACGGCTCCCTTATCAACTTTATTTATTAGACCACTTGCAGAACAGCTCCCTTCCTTTGTAAAGGACACTAGTAGTATCATCTATATTATTGAATCTCTTGATCCTCTCTATGATAAAACTTTTAGTTACTTTTTGATGTGGGGTCGTTATACACTAATATTCCACACTCGGCGGTATTGAAGCAATGGAACATTTTCTTCTGCAACGTGACCCTAATGAAATACCTTCCAGTGAATGCACTGTAACATTGGCTGAAATAGTACTCTCACACACACGTTTCTAAAGGATTTCTTTATTCAGACGAAGGGTACTGCTATGGGACCCCATATGGCTCCTAACTACACTAATTGTATGTGGGTTACATGGAAACAGTCCATTTTCAATCCCTTCAAAAATATCAACGTACCAGTTTCCAAAAAGTAATGTTAGAAATTACAACACTTTTCGTTCTATGGAGGTGTGATGCAAAATAGATCCAGGCATTCCATGCTTCTCATCTCTTGTTTTGAGCACCTGATATTTACTATGCAATCTGACACAAGTCAAATCAGTTTCCTTGATCTGCTGATTTTGTGTGATAATGTTCCATACACTGATCTTTACAGGAAACCTACTGACTGTTTGTTGAGGGCTGATGGTTGTCACCCGCTTCCCTTGAAAAACTGTTCGACCTACAGCCAATTGTCGAATCAAAAGAATTTGCAATAGAACTGTCAGATTGCGACAGAAATATGGCTGAGACACAAAGAACACTCAACGAGAGAGAGTACAAAAACCGTTTGCTTAATACAGACATTGAGAATTTTAAACAAGGAGACATCTTTCAAGGATAGTATCCCAAAAATAAGCATTCTAACTACCCGCTACTCAAAGTGCTCTGAACAAATTAAAGCAATTGTTCAAACATTGGCACATTCTAAGATCCGATGACAGTATCCGTAATGTGTTTTTGGACCCTCCCTTGATTGGAATCTCACAGGGCAGAAATCTCAGAGATCAGTTGGTAAACTCTGATTTACCACTTCAAAATATCCCTTCACAACATGTATTTGCACCTCTACCGGATGGAAACTAAAAGTGTAATAGCTGCACTCAATACAATGGCACTTGCAAATGTAGAGCCTGCAAACACCCAAACAGGAAAATAGATCCCAATGAAAGGTGTTATGTGCTCCACTAAGGCAGTATTTTTGTACATAATGCTTCTGCAACCATCTCTTATGGCAGAAAAGAGCTTCTGGATATCAGGACAGCGATCACTCACCTCGGATTAGACAAAGATTTTTTCTACAACAACCAAGACACGCAGGACATTCTCCAAAAACCCGGCAGGGTCGACATCCCCGTTATTTGCAAGAGGAAACGACGCAGGTACAGAGGACAAAGAGCCGGTTGCCTCGTCGGGACCCGCAGAAGGCGAGTGGGAAAGCCGCACCACATCAGTCACTGGCGTTATCAATAAGCGCACCGAGGACGTCGTCCCCACAGTGACTGTACGTACATACCCCAACCAGAAGCCATGGATTACAGGCAACACTCGCACTGAGCTAAAGGGTAGAGCTACTGCTTTCAAGGTGCTGGACTCTAACCCGGAAGCTTACAAGAAATACTGCTATGCCCTGTGACGAACCGTCAAACAGGCAAAGCGTCAATACAGGGCTAAGATTGAATCATACTACACTGGCTCCGACACTAGTCTTGTGGCAGGGCTCACTAACTATTACAGAATACAAAAAAGGGAAGCACAGCCACGAGCTGCCCAGTGACACAAGCCTAACAGACTAGCTAAATCACTCCTATGCTTAGCTAAATCACTTCCATGTTCGCGTCGAGGCAAGCAACACTGCGGCATGCATGAGAGCATGAGCTGTTCGGGACGACTGATCTTGCGTCGGCTACAGGTCAACATACACAAGGCTGTGGGACCAGACGGATGACCAGGACGTGTGCTCCAGGCATGTGCTGACCAACCTGCAGGTGTCTTCACTGACATTTTCAACATGTCCCTGATTGAGTCTGTAATGCCAACATGTTTTAAGCACACCACCATAGTCCCTGTGCCCAAGAACACAAAGGCAACCTGCCTAAATGACCAGACCCGTAGCACTCACGTCCTTAGCCATGAAGTGCTTTGAAAGGCTGGTAATGGCTTACATCAACACCATTATCCCAGAAACCCTAGACCCACTCCAATTTGCATACTGCCCCAACAGATCCACAGATGATGCAATCTGTTGCACTCCACTGCCCTTTCCCACCTGGACAAAAGGGACACTTATGTGAGAATGCTATTCATTGACTCCAGCTCAGCATTCAACACCATAGTACCCTCAAAGCTCATCGCTAAGGATCCTGGGACTAAACTTATCCCTCTGCAACTGGATCCTGGAGTTCCTGACAGGCCGCCCCCAGGTGGTGAGGGTAGGTAGCAACATATCTGCCATGCTGATCCTCAACACTGGAGCTTCCCAGGGACAGCCTATAGGGAAGGAGGTCAGAGACCTGGCCAGGTGGTGCCAGAATAACAACCTATCCCTCAATGTAACAAAGACTAAGTAGATTATTGTGGACTACAGGAAAAGGAGGACAGAGCACACCCCTATTCTCATCGACAGGGCTGTAGTGAAGCCGGTTGAGAGCTTCAACCTGCTTCAACCTGTGTCCACATCAACAAACTAGAATGGGCCAAACACAACAACTGCCTGGATCTTTAATTTAAAGACCCTTGCTCCCTTCAAGGTCCACGTTGAGACCGATCTGAAGTCATTCTTGTGTATTTTCTATTCATTGTTAATGTTTGTAGGCCTATGTAGCCAAATTGTATCTATTATCATATGCTATGCATTCATGTTTTTGTATGTTCTTATATCTGAGAATATACCAATGATGTCAATCCACCCGGTCATGATTAGACACCTGTGTGCGTCCTTTGACACTTCACAAACTAGTGACCCACAGCGTTTGTCATGATACCCTGATGAAGACAGCTTCTGTTGAAACGTTGGTTATTACATTATTGCATCTAGGCTCCTAGAGTGTACAGCTGTGTTTCTTTTTCAAAAACTGCAAACACAGTAGCGTTCATGCTCAGTTTCCTGTGTGTATCAAGAATGGTCCACCATCCAGACAACTGGGAAACAAGAATCAACATCCCTGTGGAACGCTTTCGACACCTTGTAGAGTCAATGCCCCAACAAATTGAGGCTGTTCTGAGGCCAAAAGGGGGTGCAACTCAATATTAGGATTGTGTTCCTAACGTTTGGTATACTCAGTGTATATTGCACAAATGAGAAGGGAGTGTTCTTTCTCAATTCCTTGCATACTCACCGCCTTCTCAAAACGCATTGGAAAAGGTCAGAGGAGGCTTGGACTTCCTCATCCAATAAGGTTGAGGAGGCGAGGAGATCCGATTCAAGGAATTGAGAGTTACAGCATGGGTAAATACCTGAACAGGTTCTCATCTGCTTCTCTAGCTCATGGGGTAGTAGTGATGGAGTGGAGGGGGTGAGGGGAGAGTGGTGAGGTGATATGGAGGAGGTGGCTTGAAGTGCTGTGAAAGTGGTGTCACAGCCTTTTCTGCTTCTGGTCCCGCTCAACACTGGTCCCCCTCGGTCTCGCTGCTCTTCCTTTGCTGCTGGGTTTAGTATAATGCTTGCTTGTGTGGCCTCATGTACATTGGGCTTTACTTGGGTGAGAATGGGCTCTTGTAGCGTGCTTCGTTGTGTTGTTTCTGTAATGTCATTGTACCGTTGTGTACTTGGTTGTGCAGTATGCCGGACCAGCTCAATCTCCTCCTTGACTTCCGCTTCTTTGAGAGCAGCACCACTGATGTCGTAGTCAGTGAGTGCTTCCAGGTGTCCCACAGGTGTTCTAAGCATGGGTTCTGCATCTATAATCCTAAGGATGTTGGCTGGCTGTTGCTCCGAATCCACCGGCGTGCTGATGGCAATGGGAACAGGCTCCAGTTTCCCACTTTCTAATTCCACTTTTTTTACTGGGCCGACCGAGATAGGAAGAGGAAATAGAAGCCATTTCAGGGGCACTGGATGTGGGGCCTGGGAAGAACCCACCTGCACCTCCTGTTCAGTCAGTCTGTCTGTCGGGGAGTTAAACAATACGGTGTCATTTGAACACAGTGACAGGGTGGTGGTGGCGGTGGCACTGTCTTCAGTGTGTATGCAGTGGGGGTCCGAGACCTCTAAGGATGTTGATGGTTCAAACGTCAATTCAGAGACAAGACATTCATATTCTTGACTCTCTGGAACAAACAAAGAAACATACTGTTGGCCTCGTAACATTCATCTTTTTCATATCAGTGAGAAACAAAGCACAAATATTGCCCTCCAAATGCACTTAATACAGAAACCTATACAGTGCATTCAGAAAGTATTCAGATGACCTTTCCCACATTTTGTTACAGCCTTATTTCAAGATTAATTACATTTATTAAATATATATATACAATTTAAAAAAAGATTACATTTACAAAAGTATGACGCTACAAGCTTGGCACACGTGTATTTAGGAAGTTTCTCCCATTCTTCTCTGCAGGTCTCTCAAGCACTGACAGGTTGGACGAGGTGAGTTGCAGTACATGTTCAATTGGGTTTGAGTCTGGGCTCTGGCTGTGCCCCTCAAGGATATTCAGAGACATGTCCCGAAGCCACTCCTGCTTTGTCTTGGCTGTGTGGTTAGGGTCATTGTCCTGTTGGTAGGGGAACTTTTGCCCCAGTCTGCTCTGGAGCAGATTCATCAAGGAACTCTGTACTTTGCTCCGTTCATCTTTCCCTAGATCCTGGCTGGTCTCCCAGTCTCTGTCACTTAAAAAAATAAATAAAAGGGCATGATGCTGCCAACACCAAAGCTTTACCGTAGGGATGGTGCGAGGGTTCCTCCAGACGTACTGCTAGTCATTCAGGAAAAATAATTCACTCTTGACTTCATCAGACCTGAGAATCTTGTTTCTCATGGTCTGACAGTCCTGTAACTCCAAGCAGGCTGTCATATGCATTTTACTGAGGAGTGGCTTCAGTCTGGCCACTATCATAAAGGACTGATTGGTGGAGTGGTGCAGAGGTTGTTGTCCTTCTGGAAGATTCTCCCAGAACTCTGGAGCTCTGTCAGAGTGACCATCAGGTTCTTGGTCACCTTCCTGGCCAAGCCCCCCCGATTGGCCAGCTCGAGGAATAGTCTTGGTGGTTCCAAACTTCTTCCATTTAAAAATGGTGGGGGCCGCTGCGTTCTTGGGCACTCTTCCCCAGATCTGTGCCTCGACACAATCCTGTCTCAGACGATTCCTTAGTCCCCATGGCTTGGTTTTTGCTCTGACATGCAATGTCAACTCTGGGACCTTATATAGACAGGTGTGTGCCTTTCCAAATCATGTCCAGTCAATTGAACTTACCACAGGTGGACTGCGATCGAGTTGTAGAAACAGCTCGAGGATGATGAATGGAAACAGGATGCACTGGAGCGCAATTTCAAGTCTCATAGCAAAGGATCAGGATACTTATGTAAATAAGGTTTTTCATTTATGAGAAATAGATTGAGGAAAAATATTAATTTAATACATTTTAGAAAAAGGCTGTAACGTAACAAAATGTGGGGAAAGTCAAGGGGTCCGAATTCTTTCCGAATGCACTGTAGATGATTGTTGTTTCACACTGGCTGCACTATGAATGTCCCAATGGCAAACATGCATAAAGATGGAGGAATTCAGATATGTCATCATCATTTTAGCACTATCCACTGAGTTGGTAAACTACGTTGCGTGACATGGTTCAATAAATATCTAAATAATCTACCTTTTGCGGCAATTAGGAAAAAACCTCAAGATAGAATTGGGATCATGTATACGGTGCTAATGAACATACAAATAAATTATAAGGAGTGTGATGTACACTACGGCAAACTTAGGCAAACGAGTCATTTGTGGTAAGTGCATGAGGGCCATCATCTTTATGCACCTCTACTACTGGGACAATAAAGGCATGACTTAAATTCTTTCCATCCACTACTCTGTCATTTCAATAACTCAAATCCAACGCATTTTATAAAGCCCTTTTACACCAGAAGTTGTCACAAAGTGCTTTATGGTTACCCAGCCTAAATCCCCAAATAGCAAGAAATCCACTTGTCTGGTCCACTTACTTTGCATGCTTTTCCCAATGCTGTCACCCTCCTCGAAGACACCAACCTTCACCACCTCCCAGTCCATGTCCAATCTCTACAGGCATAACAATGAATATACTGTTTACTTACATTAGCATTTAGATACTGCTACAGAAGGAAACTACTGACACTAAACATTATAGGGGCCATTAAGTCAAATGGTCCACTAAAAGGGAGGCTGTGTTTCACACACAATCCAGAGCATTCTAACCACAGAACTAGGATGCGCAGAACGGGATTCCCCATTCAGGTCACTGATGCTGTTCCGTTTCATTCATTCCATCTTTTATTTTAACCATCTCACCTCATATTTAAGATTAACGTGCATGTCTTCACCATCACGTCTTGGCATAGCAACAGAGCCACTGGGGGCCTCACCACTATCATGTCGAGTTGCTAGGGTCAACACAACAGAAGATGAACAACACACAGAAAACTTTTTTTTTTTTTTTACAAATAAACATACCTTTCTGTTAAAGAAAGGTCCAGTAAGCAAAATTACATTGAAAAGACACTTAAAAAAAACATGTTCCCTGGACATTAACGTTATGTTAAATTTAGGTTCTGGGTGGCATTTTCCAGGATGTTGCAATCAGGCTCATTTTTGGTTCTTAACCTCTTCAAGATAGGGGGCGCTCTTTTAATTTTTGGATAAAAAACGTTCCCGTTTTAAACAAGATATATTGTCACGAAAAGATGCTCGACTATGCATGTAATTGACAGCCTTGGAAAGACAAAACTCTGACGTTTCCAAAACTGCAAAGATATTATCTGTGAGTGCCCCAGAACTAATGCTACAGGCGAAACCAAGATGAAGTTTCATACAGGAAATGCCCCAGATTCTGAAGGCGCTGTGTTCCAATGTCTCCTTATATGGCTGTGAATGCGCCAGGAATGAGCCTGCGCTTTGTCGTTTCCCCCCCCATTGTCTGCAGCATTGTGAAGTGTTTGTAGGCATATCATTGGAAGATTGACCATAGACTACATTTACCTGGTGTCCCGCCCTGTGTCCTGTGTCGAAATTATTGCGTAATATGTAGGTCCATGCGCGTTCCATTTCTTCAGAAGAGAAAGTCAACTGCCACGATGGATTTTATCATCGATAGATATGTGAAAAAAACCTTGATTGATTCTAAACATCGGTTGGCCATGTTCGTCGATATTATGGAGTTAATTTGGGAAAAAGTTTGCGTTTTAATGGACTTATTATTATTTTTTCTTACCCAAACGTGATGAACAAAACGGAGCGATTAGTCGACACAGATAATATTTTTTTGTAAAAACGGAACATTTGCTATCTAACAGAGTCTCCTCACTGAAAACATCTGAAGTTCTTCAAAGGTAAATGATTTTATTTGAATTATTTTCTGGTTTTTGTGGAAAATGTTGCATGCTGAAATAGAGGAATAATCCTATGCTAGGCTAATACTAATACTGTTACACAAATGCTTGTTTAGCTATGGTTCAAAAGCATATTTTGAAAATCTGAGATGACAGTGTTGTTAACAAAAGGCTAAGCTTGAGAGCAAATATATTAATTTCATTTCATTTGCGATTTTCATGAATAGTTAACATTGCGTTATGGTAATGAGCTTGAGGCTGTAGTCACGATACCGGATCCGGGATGGCTCGACGCAAGAAGTTAATGGTTCTTAATGAAAGTGTGTCAAAGTGTTACTTGAAATGGCATTTTATGAACGCCCATCTATGCGTTAAGCCCAGTGTTGCCAAATCCCCAGTAAGGACTAGAGGTCGACCAAAAAAGCAGATCGATTAAATCGGACGATTTTTATGAATTTATATTAATGACAATTACAACAATACTGAATGAACACTTATTTTTAACTTAATATAACACAGCAATAAAATCAATGTAGCCTCAAGTAAATAATTAAACATGTTCAACTTGGTTTAAATAATGCAAAAACAAAGTGTTGGAGAAGAAAGTAAAAGTGCAATATGTGCTATGTAAGAAAGCTAACATTCCAGTTCCTTGCTCAGAACATGAGAACATATGAAAGCGGGTGGTTCCTTTTAACATGAGTCTTCAATATTCCCAGGTAAGAAGTTTTAGATTATTATTATTATAGGACTAGTTCCCCATATACCATTTGTATTTCATTAACCTTTGACTATTGGCACTTTAGTATTGATTTAATATAGCTTCCGTCTCGAAGCAGTGTTACCCATGCAGAGCAAGGGAAACAACCACTGCAAGGCTCAGAGCGAGTGACGTTTGAAATGCTATTAGCGATTCGGTTACACCAGCCTCATCTCGGGAGTTGATAGGCTGGAAGTCATAAACAGCGCAATGCTTGACACACAACGAAGAGCTGCTGGCAAAACGCACAAGAGTGCTGTTTGAATGAATGTTTACGGGCCTGCTTCTATCTACCACCGCTCAGTCAGATACTTGTATGCTTAGTCATATTTTATGCAACGCAGGACACGCTAGATAATATCTAATAATATCAACCATGTAAAGTTAACTAGTGATTCATTGTTTTTTTAAAAGATAAGTTTAATGCTAGCTAGCAACCTACCTTGGCTTACTGCATTCGCGTAACAGGCAGTCTCCGTGGAGTGCAACGAGAGAGCCAGGTCGTTATTGCGTTGGACTAGTTAACGGTAAGGTTGCAAGATTGTGTCTCCTGACCCCTCCTGTCTCAGCCTCCAGTATTTATGCTGCAGTAGTTTGTGTCGGGGGGCTAGGGTCAGTTTGTTATATCTGGAGTACTTCTCCTGTCCTAGTCGGTGTCCTGTGTGAATCTAAGTGTGCGTTCTCTAATTCTCTCCTTATCTCTTTCTTTCTCTCGGAGGACCTGAGCCCTAGGACCATGCCCCAGGACTACCTGACATGATGACTCCTTGCTGTCCCCAGTCCACCTGGCCATGCTGCTGCTCCAGTTTCAACTGTTCTGCCTTACTATTATTCGACCATGCTGGTCATTTATGAACATTTGAACATCTTGGCCATGTTCTGTTATAATCTCCACCCGGCACAGCCAGAAGATGACTGGCCACCCCACATAGCCTGGTCCCTCTCTAGGTTTCTTCCTAGGTTTTGGCCTTTCTAGGGAGTTTTTCCTAGCCACCGTGCTTCTACACCTGTATTGCTTGCTGTTTGGGGTTTTAGGCTGGGTTTCTGTACAGCACTTTGAAATATCAGCTGATGTACGATATCAGCTGATGTATATAAATAAATTTGATTTGAGTTGATTGTGTCCCCCAAGCTGACAAGGTGAAAATCTGTCTTTCTGCTCCTGAACGAGGCAGTTAACCCACCGTTCATAGGCAGTCATTGAAAATAAGAATGTGTTCTTAACTACAAGGCCATGCTAGGCAAAGAGGCCTTATCTCAGCTCACTGGTCACGATGGCAACACCCATCCGTAGCACTCGCTCCAGCAGGTGTATCTCATTGATCATCCCTAAAGCCAACACCTCAGTCGGCCGCCTTTCGTTCCAGTACTCTGCTGCCTGTGATTGGAACGAATTGCAATTATTCGCCTACCTCATGCCTTTTGCACACATTGTATATTGTATATTATATTGTTATTGACTTGTTAATTGTTTACTCCATGTGTAACTCTGTGTTGTCTGTTCACACTGCTATGCTTTATCTTGGCCAGGTCGCAGTTGCAAATGAGAACCTGTTCTCAACTAGCCTACCTGGTTAAATGAAGGTGAAATAAATAAAAAAATAAGAATGTGTTCTTAACTGACGTGCAGTTAAATTAAGGTATATTTAAAAAAATAAAAACAATTCCAACCCTCCGTTATCTGGGCTTGGGACCGGCAAAAGTGACCCAAAAGAGACACTGTCAGAGTTACTTCGTTTTTTATTTTATTTATTTTAATTTGATTTTAACCTTATGGTCCACTTAGGAGCCTACAACAGGTCACAATAAAACATGATTTTTTTTGCATAGAATCTACATTAACAATCTAAATGGACTAAAAAGAGAATAGAAAAAAAGTCGAAGGCAATGTGAGAAAATTATGGTAACTTGTCTGGCCCTAATTCAGGATAAAAACCATTCTCTTTTTTTAATGTAAACCAGGGCGGGATAAACCAGGGGCGGCTTCCCGCATGCGCAATTCATTTGCAGTCTGGACGTGGAGGAGTGAATATCTCCTGTTCTGACTACAGCTGGGAGGGACTGCTGCGCGAGGACTGGGCCGCCTGTGAGTGCTTTGGGACGGGGGTGGGATCCACAACAGCACCAGCTGCTCGTTGAGAAGAGTAAGAACGATACGTGCTTTCACGTCAGTCTCAAAGTCTCCAATAACACCAGAAGTCCCTAGATTTGTCGCTAGTCGCTTTTAAAAACATTTTTCGTTAGAGGGGTCTGAATACTCGCTAAATATAGCAACAAAGTCGCTAAATTGGCAACGCCGGTTAAGCCTACCGTTTGGAAACCACACAAAAAGACGTGTGCACGTGCAGCCTTATTCTCCAGCCCATTAATTCAACTAACGCTGAGACTTCCTGGCAATGTTACATTAGGCCTACTTTAAAATTATGTATGTTAAAGTTACTCACCACGTGGTGTCACTTCAGTGGTTTCCCGTGTGTATGTGGATATTGCCATCTCCAATGCATTCTTCAGTCTGCATGCCTGCACCGCCTCTATGGTGTGGTCTCCGGCGCAAAGAGCAACGGGTAATACTGTATTCTGGATATTAGCATTACCCGAAGTGCCTTGGAAAACATGCGTTATCTCCGATATGGCGACATTTAACAGAATATCCAAAACCATTTTAACTTGTGTTTTAAAAGTGTTCACGAAGTCTTCGCGTCCCTCCATAACTGAATCAGAAGAGATTCTGCGCGCGCATTTCTTTGATTTTGTCCCAGGTGTCACGTGCTCCAGGTGTCACGAGGTTACGGATTGAGCCCACCTGCTGTTCCCCGGCAGGAATGGTCAAACAACAATTGTTAGTGCCTGAATCGTGTTCGCCTGAGATTTCGCTGACCAGGAACCAGAGAGACTAAATAAGAAGTTGTAAAATACGGTGTCTTCTGAGATCTAGGTAAGCGACCAATGTTTGTAAATAAGTTACCGTTAGTTGTCAACTGTAGCTAGTTAGCTCCACAAGGTGCGCTCGGGCTGCTATTATGCCACAGACTTGGCTAGAAGGGATCCAGCTTTTGTCAAGTTAACGTCAGACTTTACATTTAATAGTAGGTTAGAAGAATTTACGCAGCATGTTAGTATAATTATGTTAAGGTTAGGAAAAGCGTTGGCGTTAGCTAAAATGCAAAAAATTAACTTTTGAATTCAATTTGACAAAATATGGATCCCGTCTAGCCATGACCTTATCCCACCTTCTAAACTAGAGCAGCTAGTTAGTTAATTCGATTCTCAGCCCTCTAAACTGGAACATGCCATCCATGTAGGTCAGCGTAATCTATTTAAAATATAAATACGTTTCAATTCAACTACGGCTATTTAGAAGCATTGCACTTGCATACAACACACCCCAAACCCACGGCTATATTTGCAGTGTCTTGAAATATATATATATATTGGTTATTATGGTGATTTACAGTGGTGTAAAAATACTGCATTTTTGGGGGTATCTGCACTTTACTATTTATATTTTTGACTACTTTTACTTCACTACATTCCTAAAGAATATACTCGATACATTTCCCCTGACATACTTCCCCTGACATCCAAAAGTACTCGTTACATTTGAATGCTTAGCAGGACCGGAAAATGGTCTAATTCACACAGTAGGGATGAACATCACTGGTCATCCCTACTGTCTCTGATCTGGGGGACTCGCTAAACACATGCTTCATTTTGTAAATCATGTCTGAGTGGCGGAGGTGCCCCTGGCTATCTATAAATGTTTGCTTAATATAAGGAATTTGAAATTATTTCTACTTTTACCTTTGATACTAAAGTATATTTTAGCACTTACATTTAATTTGGATACTTAAGCTTATTTAAACTCTTAGACTTTTACTCAAGTAGTATTTTACTGGATGACTTTCACTTTTAATTGAGTCATTTTCTAATAAGGTATCTTTACTTTTACCCAAGTATGACAATTTGGTACTTTTTTCCACCACTGGTGATTAATGAGGCTACTATTGAAATTTAAATTGGCCTATTAGCAGTCATGCAACTATGGCCACACATTACCTTTTGAACTTTAGGTTTACATCAGCAAGTTCAGAGCTGGTCCAACATCAACATTGTTGATAGGAAAGGGGAAGTGAAAAGTTTAAAAATAGTTTTGTTATAAACTGCCACATTGGTTACTTCTTAGATGATTACCTTATTATTTAGGCTTTTAGGTTTGTCATTGTTTTACTACTCTGCATATATATCCCCCCCCCCAACATCAGCTTTCCCCTTCCCCCTTCCCATCATCAGCTTTCCCCTTCCCCCTTCCCATCATGGCTACCTCTATGGACCAGTCCACTCTTCTAGAAGACGAGCTCACCTGTCCCGTGTGCTTGGACCTGTTCCGGGACCCCCACCTGCTGCCCTGCGGCCACAATTTCTGCCTGCTGTGCGTCCGCCGGCTCAAACGCCAAGCGGAGCGAGGCCGCTTCCGTTGCCCCGAGTGCAGAGAGAGCCACCGCTGCTCCACGGCCTTCCAGAAGAACTTTAAGCTCGCCAACATCGCAGACGACTTCCGCTGCAGGGGACGGGTATGTGCTGTCTGGGGGCTGTATTCATAGCCTATAGGCCCCACCCAACAAACACGCTACCTCTCTTCCTCTTCCTTTCTCTATGATGTCCAGGCAGTATCGTCAAGACAACAACAACCAGACAGCAGCCCGACAACAGCCAAGACCCCCGTATCCGTGCCGTGTGACTACTGCTCTCCAGGGGACACTAGCGAGGCGGGGAAAGGGGAACCTGGGGCTGGAGTGGTGGTCGAGGTAGCGGTCAAGACGTGTCTGAAATGCGAGGTGTCCATGTGTCAGGTAAAGATCTGAGAGGCATCCATAATTTTAGCATCCATAATTTTAGCATCCATAATTTTAGCATCCATAATTTTAGCATCCATAATTCCAAATTCACCCATGGTAAAGCACTGGGGAGCAGAAATATTCCAATATTCTTATTCCGTTATCTAAGCACTCTTTTTTTTGCACAGCACCAGTATTCTCAACACATTCAAGTGTTGGATGTGCATAACACCTTTTTTTTTTTTTTTTTTTAAAGCTTTGTTTTATATTACATTTTCAATCAGCAGGTAAGTCAAGACAAACATGAACTTTTTCTTCATTTTGTCCATTTCAGGAGCACGTGAAGCCCCACCTGGAGCTGCCTGCGTTTAGGGAGCACCCCCTGACTGAACCCCTGGGGGATCTGAGGAAGCGGAAGTGTCCTGAACATGATGAGATGTACCGCTACTACTGCATAGACGACCGGGTGTGTGTCTGCAACGCCTGTACCATCGAGGGGGGCCACGCGGGACACACCATCAAGACCCTGAAGAACACTATGAAGGATCTGAAGGTAACGGGTCTAAAGTTATAAAACCTCTAAAACAGTGAATAGGTTAATGACTGTGTGTTTAAGTCACGGGCACAACTTTCACTGGGGACAGGGGTGACATGCCCCCACCCCACACATTCTGAAATTGCATTTTTGTCCGAGGCAAATGTCTGCTTTAGGACCATGCGGACGCCTCTGAGCGTGTTGGAGTGTTTAACTGACTGGATACCCCCACTTCTAAAACCAAAATTGCACCCCTGGTTTAGGTTACATATCGTTATGGAGGAGTGGTAGAGTTAAGAGGTCTCTGTTTGTTGGTCTACTGGTCAGGAGGGGGATGTACAGGACTAAATGAAGCACTCTAAAAATGAAAGACCGTCACTTAGAACACACTCGCACACAATAAGTATGTACTCCCTATCACTTTCGATCAAACAAAAGGTACACCCACAAAGAACACACCTCTATACTCTAGACGAGGCCTCCACAGAATGGCAATTGATGAGTCTAGAACACAGGTGAATGTCATTGTCACTGCTGTTGTCTGACATGGTTTAGCGAATGAGAGACAATGGGTGGGTCCCAAATGTCACCCGAAACCTAAATAGTGGGGAAGAGAGAGATCCAATAGGGCTCTGGTCAAAAGCAATGCACTATAACGGGAATAGGGTCCATTCGGGACTGTGACAAAACATAATGTGATCTCACTGTTTGAATGAATTGTTCAAGCTGCTTCCTGAAGTGACTTGTCTGAACCAATGTGAAAAAGGGAGACATTTCCAGTTGAGTTCACCATTTAACCTCACTATAGTCTTGTTGTCATAGTGAATGTAATCTATCTCCCCTCCCTCAAACCCACTCTCTCCCTCTGTTTCTCTCTCTCTCTCCCAAACTCCCTCTCTGTTCTCAGGGCTCTCTGGAGAACCAGCTACAGAAGGTGGACAGGAAGCTGAACAAAGCAGAGAAAAATCTCCAGGAGCAAAAGGAACAAGAACGACTGAACAAGGTGATATTGCTGATCTAGGATGAGGGCAGCCGGTGATTGTCACGCAAATAACTGCCGGTCTCACGGTAATTGACCGTTAATTAACATAAACACATTTCCCATCTCCTGGCTCCTACGCATAGCCTATAAGCCAATGATGCAGAACTTTGGAACATCTACATAAAAAGTTAATATAGCCTACACCATCACAATAAATCCATTATTTATTTTAGTCTAAAGAAAAATGATATGAAGAAAATTAAGTGTTATTTCAGAACAGCATAATCTGAGTTGTCTTTGTTAGGCTGTGATATGGCTGTGGGCTACCCTAGTTCATTTAGCAGACGAGATTTGTTTAGAATTCCGTGGCATTATTTTATAGTGTGAAAAATACAGTTGAACATAGCTGAATAAAATAGGAGTGCGCACATGGGCCTATTCTGTGTTGAGCGGTTAACAAAGAAACTGTTCCTCCTATATGCTTCATTTAGAGTTATTTATGCAACTTTAGTTGTTCTACAAACGTTGGGCTATATGTTTTGATTTTTAATATATTCTAAGTCGAAATCAAAGGCATGACCTCTGCTTTGTTTATTGCTCGGGCTGTACACACTTAATCAGTCTCTCATTCACAATTTAACAAGCTCTTGATAATGCCCCGAATTTCCCGGCCGCATCTACTTTGTGTGGCCGTAATGCCCCCTAAAAAAAATGTAATGCCCCCCCCATGCATTCTTTTGGCCGTTGTGCCCTTGTGCTGAATATAATATTTATAATTTCCTTCTCCCAGCTTCATGCTCCAAAGCACCTCACTCACATGGCTCTCTCAGATTACTCAATTCTTATTGGCCAATGCCCGTCATGTGATCAGGTCCTTCTCACAGGCTAGGTGCATATTAAAGACATTAGAATAACTGTCCACATTTACTTTTTGGCATACTATTCTTGATTTAATATTGTCTTTACATATACTAAATCATATAAGTGTGAAATTAGTTTTAATTTAGAATGGACCATTATCATGCACCTGTCTCGAAACAGGGGCAGTGGGAAAAAATACATGTCATCTCTGCTCTTAAATAGCAAATGGAAGACTCTTTTCACGTGGTTCATTTTCATGCCAACCAGTGTGTTCGATTAGATTTTTGATTACATTTGCATTGATGTCAGAGTGATTAGAAGGACAGTAGAGGCTACTAATGACCATCAGCAACAACAGAGTTTGGAGAAGCCTAATTACAGTGACTAAACTGTCACATGAAATGTGACTGCCATCATGACTTGTGACCACCCGTGTGGCGTTAATATGATCACCGCAACAGACCTATCTAGGATCAGTTTTGCATTTAAGATTGTAATGAACAAGATTATGGACAGGTGTTCGCACCTGATCCTTGATCAACACTCCTTTTTGTTTACAGAGCTGTATATATATTTTTTTATTTGTTGTATTAAAAAAATATATATATTTCATCTATTTTCATGTCTGAAGATGAGGAAACTTTTGATCACTGATTAGTTTGTTTTTGGTTAAACACACACCTACCTCTCAACCCTCTCCCTCTCTCTGTGCAGAGGTTCCTGGAGGACTCAGACCAGGGGGTCACAGCCTTGGGAGAGGTGTTACAAGTCCACTTGGAGGGCTTCCTCACCTCCCTCAGGGACTGTTCCTGCTCCCACGGGGTCGAGTGTGGCCCCAGCATCCAGCGGAACATAGCCAAGGCGGTCCAGGACCAGTCCCGTCTGCAGGATGTCCACAGTGGCATCCAGACCCTCGCCCAGGAGAACGACCCCTTCCGCTTCCTAGAGGTCAGTGTGCGGATGAATTGATATACATGGACAAATGGATGTGCCTTTAACATTCTTTTTAAAACCGTCCTGCTGTTCCTAAGTAGCTTTATTGTTTTATTTTCATTAACTAAATGTTATACTTTTTTTGATGGGGATTGGAAAAGATGCAGACAATTACATTGATGCAAGCCACAATCCCTGCAATAGTAAAGCTGATCTACCACCCAAAAATAAAAATAAAATAAAATAATGAATGTTGTTATTCTTTGCTTCTCTGATTTGCTGTTTAGGCATACAAGTCATCAAGCAAAAAGTAAGTGGGTTGTGTGTATGTCTCCAACTGTCTATGGGTGTTGCGCCATTTGCAGTGTGTTTGTACGTGTGTGTGAGCTATGTCTATGGGTGACATTTCATTTGTAATGCGTGTCTTTCTCTCTCCATCTGTCTATGGGTGATGTGCCATTGCTAATGCGAGTGTGTTTGTGTGTGTTTGTCCCAGTTTCTGCAGGCAGTTGAAGAAGCCTCTGTTCCACCCAGAATGCGCTTGTGTGGACTCAGACGGCCTGGCCGAGTCCATGGAGGCTAAACAGGAAGACTTCCTCACTGAAGTACACTCTCACGTCTCTCACCTCATCAACGAGCTCTGTAAGTAACAGACTGGTGGGTGTGTGAAAGGGTAGAGGGAACAACGCTGTCGCACGCTCCTCTTCTCTGTTTCATCAACAAAACCAATAACAAAAGGCTCTGAGGCGAACAGTGGCACATTTTCACCAAATGTGGATTCTACCTTTAACAGTTTTGTCTTCTACCAGGTCCCGTAGTCCGGGAAGAGGAGGAGAGCGGAGGAGAGGAGGAGGATGAAGATTATGACAACAGCAGTGATGGCGATGAGCAAGAAGAAGCTGAGGAGGAGATGAGGAGTGAGGAAGAGGAGGCTGTACACGACCAGAGTGAGTCATCAGATGAACTTTACAGTCCCGAAGGGCAGGAAGAGGAGGAGGAGGAGGAGGAGGAAGAAGAAGAGGAGGAGGAGGAAGAAGAGGAGGAGATTCATTCAGACTGATGAAATGACTTCCATTTAAGTCTGATTTTCAGTCAAAAAGTTATGTATTGATGTCAGCGGGAGAATGTGTGAAAAGGCTACTTTGGATTTTTCCATAAATGACCAAAATAACCATTTTGGGAAACCTTTTAAATATTATACATCAATCTTTAGAAGATGAGCTGTTTGAGTGCATCCCAAATGGCACCCTATTTCTTATATAGGGCACTACTTTTGACCAGGGCCCTATATAGGCAATAGGGTGTCATTTGGAACAGAGAGTCTTTTTTTTTTGCTCAAGATTATACTGTAATAACTATACACTTGAAACTGGGTTTTCATTCTAACCTCATACATTCTTTTTTTGACTAAAGCACTTTATGTGCCCAACCTCTCTTTTGTAGACCTGGGTTCAAATAGTATTTGCTATATATATTTTTTTTAAAGTATTTTTTTGATTCTCAGGAAGATGTATTACGATGTGTTTATTATTTGATGGCACTTTGATAAATAATTATACATAATATAAATAATTGAAAGGTATTGCACTGACCACTTGCAGAAATGTATCTCTTCATAAACTACAATGGGCTACCTGACTAATTATACACTATTATTGCATTTAGTTAGCATGGTCCCAGATCTGTTTGTGCTGTCTTGCCAGCACCAATATGAATGACCATCAGAGTTGGCAAGACAGCAGAAATAGATCTGGGACCAGGCTAGCATTTAGGTGTTCATGTGTGACCAGACAAATGTGAATTCTGATTGATGTGAATTTTATACCAATGAAAGTTAGATGATGGAAGACTTGTGGATGAGTGTATGAAGCGTGGGTGTGTTTTTCAAAAGCTGTTTGAAAGTTATGTAAAAGTTGGTGAGCTATATGTTTATCAGTCTATCATTTTAATAATTAATTGTTCTTATGTTATTATGTTTCATCAGTTGCATGCCTGGGTTGTATTCATTAGGCATCAAATATATAACAGACTGAAACAGAGGGAGCTCTACCAGCACTGGTCCAATAAGTAGCCCTTGTTGTCGTTTGGAAAAGGTGTGCACTAATGAACACAACCCATGTCTCATGACTTGTAGTTCTGAGAAATATTTGAAGGCCTACTTCTAGTGGTTGTAGCAATAGATAACTTGTTAGTTTAGACATGTTTTGTATCGTTATCAATTTGCACAGTTCTGCAAAGAACATAGTGAAAAACTGCTTTTTTGTCCAGCAAGGGATTGAAAAAAAAAAATGTGATCTGAAAAATCGATAATATTTTGGGGGGATTTTCATACTGGTGATTTTGTATGTGGTAAAATTGTCATTCTATCCAGCCAATGAACTCAGCATGAATGTTATTATAATAGCACATTGCATTGATATTTATAATATTTCATTGGCTTCTTTCAGACCCCCTATTCTTTTACATTAGACTGTCAAATTGCATTTGGATTGTTAATTATTTTCTTCCTTTCACTTTTATGAATTCTTGAAACTGTAATTCCAAGAAATGTATAATATGTCAGCCTGACCTCAAAGATGTAACATAGTATCTGTGACACAAAGGTTAAATAAAAAAAGAATACCCATTAAACCTAGCGGTTAAACAGGGAAACAGTTTTTCCACTGTCCTTTTTTCCCATAAGGGATTTTAGAAACACAATAAGGGCTGTATTTCATGTAGGCTTACCTTGGTGTAACGTTTTGATAACAATGTAAATCTTATGAGGACCAGATTCATTTTATCAATATATTTGGCTCTATTTACTCCCAGATTCGAAAATGCTAATTCACACCGGAGTAGACTTAATGTAAAACAACAAATCCCTGCAAGCTCCTGCACGTCATCTCTAGCTGACACCTTTGGCCTGGGAGTATGGGTGGGTGTATAAAGTGAATGTTCGAATCACATCACAGACAATTTTAGCAACATTGCAACTACTTAGCATGTTAGCTAACCCTAACTCCTAAATTGAACCCTAAACTTAACCCAGCTAATGAAACAGCTGGAGGCAGGGCTTTCTCCTATCAAGCTCAATTTTTATGGAATGGTCTGCTTACCCATGTGAGAGACGCAAACTCGGTCTCAACCTTTAAGTCTTTACTGAAGTCTCATTTCTTCAGTGGGTCATATGATTGAGTGTAGTCTGGCCCAGGAGTGTGAAGGTGAACGGAAAGGCTCTGGAGCAACGAACCGCCCTTGCTGTCTCTGCCTGCCCGATACCCCTCTTTCCACTGGGATTCTCTGCCTCTAACCCTATTACAGGGGCTGAGTCACTGGCTTACTGGTGCTCTTTCATGCCATCCCTAGGAGGGGTGCGTCACTTGAGTGGGTTGAGTCACAGATGTGATCTTCCTGTCTGGGTTGGCGCCCCCCCCCTTGGGTTGTGCCGTGGCGGAGATCTTTGTGGGCTATACCCGGCCATGTCTCAGGATGGTAAGTTGGTGGTTGAAGATATCCCTCTAGTGGTGTGGCGGCTGTGCTTTGGAAAAGTGGGTGGGGTTATATCCTTCCTATTTGTCCCTGTCCGCGGGTATCATTGGATTGGGTCACAGTGTCTCCTGACCCCTCCTGTCTCAGCCTCCAGTATTTATGCTGCAGTAGTTTATGTGTCGGGGGGCTAGGGTCAGTTTGTTATATCTGGAGTACTTCTCCTGTCCTATCCGGTGTCCTGTGTGAATTTAAGTATGCTCTCTCTAATTCTCTCTTTCTTTCTATATTTCTCTCGCCTGGAGGACCTGAGCCCTAGGACCATGCCTCAGGACTGCCTGGCATGATGACTCCTTGCTGTCCCCAGTCCACCTGGCCGTGCTGCTGCTCCAGTTTCAACTGTTCTCAAGAGCAATTCCTGAGGGACACACCAAAAGTAGTGCTGTAACACATAGCCTACGTCAGGGGTGTCAAACTCATTTCGCATCGTGGGCCACATACGGCCTAGGGAGATGTCAAGTGGGCCGGACCATTAAAATTATACCATACTCTGCTATAAATAACCAAAATATCATGTCTTTCCTTTGTTTTGGTGTAAAGAAGCACAAGAACATTAGGAAAATATTGAAATTTAATGAACTATCCTTTTACAAAACATTTCATGAAACACCTCATATTTCCTTAGACAAATGTGCAATTTACTTTTATCATTCACAAATATGCATTGCTACTGATCCCAGACCCGCCAGCAATTCGTTAATCTTATCTCTTCTCAGTTGTCCTTGCAAGCCGTCATATTTTTCGCTGTGATGAGTCTCGTAGTGGCGTCGAATATTATATTCCTTCAATACCGAAACTTGTTGCAAACACACCAAGCACAAAGGTTTTCCGTGCATCTCTGTAAATAGGACGTGGTCCATTTTTCTTTGAAAATTCTACACTCCTTATCTACTTTTCTCCGTTTGGATAACGACATTTTGGCTAATGAGGGTGTAGCGGAGAGGTAGAGACCAAGGTATTAACAACGTCGTAACAAGCAGCAGATGGCGCATTGATACCGTCTGCTGTTTTCAGTCTGTCTCAGTGATGCGGCTTGTCTTCTACTCTGATGGAAAGAGTGCGCCCCTTAGCGGATAATCCACGAATTGCAGCGAATTAAAAATATTAATTCCATGTCTTTTATGCATTTTTTCCACTTTCAAATTATCCTGCGGGCCTGATCGAACCTCCTTGGGGGCCGGTTCCGGCCCGCGGGCCGTATGTTTGACACCCCTGGCCTACGTTGTAATTTGTTAAATGTATATTGAGGAACCATAATTACTACTTCTGGATAATTGATAGGTACCGCAGTTAACTGAAGGGTTGTACCAATTTGTTCAGATGTTTAAATTATTATAAGACTACTACTGGATAATAGTTATAGCAGTGTTCCTTATCAGTCCAGCATGTATGCAGGTATTTGTATTTACAACCAGCAATATGAAGAAAGGCCAGTAGGTGGCAATAGTACTGTACACTGTATGGGTGCAGTTTTTGTAAATACAATGAACATGTGATCTCATCTAATAGAATCTCCATTGAGAACCATCACAAAGTTGGCCTTTTAATTAGACCTTTTCTGATATTTATATAGTCTTATATAGTCATTAAATATGTCTACTACAATATTTTTACAAGAACAAAAAGCTCAAAATAAGGAGTTCTAAAAGTGAAAGAACTACTTCAATGAATAACCAAAATATCCTTCAAAAATACTTATTTATTGTTCAGTCAGTGTCTCAACTCTTCAAACAACAACTATGGACAAGTATATCACACAAAGTATGCAATTTTAAATAAAATAACAAAATAAATCATTAGTAAGTGTACTGTCTGTCATGTAATAAAAACTGAAAACTACTAAACAAAATAACAAATATCATACTATACACCAGGGGTTCTCAAACAGGGGTCAGTGGACCCCTAGGGGTCCCTGGTGTAATTTCAAGGGGTCCGTGAAATAAAAAAGTGTAAAGAACATATTCAGCACCACAAGGTTTCCAGTAACTTTATATATACATAGTACTGAACATAAGAACCAAACATGTTTGTGGGTTTCAATGGATCCAACAAATTGCTGGCAGATATATTCCCTCCAGTCTGTCTTTATGTACATTACAGACAACTACGCTGTTCCGTCTCTTTTCGCCCATGCCAGCTCGTAGCCAAGTCTTGAACCTACGGAGTGCACTGAAACTCCTCTAAGCCTCACATGAAGACACTGGCACCACAAACAAAATCCTGATCAGCACCTCAACTTGGTCAAACAACCCCCGCACCTCCACTGGAACCTTCCTGAGGACCTCCGCTGCCTCTCCACTGCTGCTACAGGGGTATTTGTTGTGAAATAGAGGCAACTGCACTGAAAGAGAATCTATGTTCAGCTCAGGGTACTGATCTAGAGACTCATCCAACTCCCCCGTGAGAAGCGTTCTTTCCAACTTGTGCAGGACGTTTAGACTGTCCTGGTCAAAACGGCCGAACACTGAACCTCCATAGCATCCAACACTTAAAAAAATGATGCCCTATAGTGATCCACGCTTTGCCAGCAAATCATCTTGAGTGTGTCTCAATGGATTCAATCAATGTTGTTGCTTTCTCATACAGTGCAAGGTAGCTTTCATCATTTCTCTTGCACCTAAGAGATGACCGCACACACTCGACTGCAGCCTGCACACCAGAGACAATCCAAGTTTTTTTCTGCAGTGAAATAATGTTTAGGCATTCAAGTTCTTCAAGAACAGCAGAGGCAAGTGTGACGCCCAACATACTCTTGCCTTTGCTGAAGTGCTCAAATAAGCCACTGGCAGTTGAAGCTGTCTTGGATGCAGTTTTTGCCATCTCCTCTAGGCTGCTTAGTACCCGTTCATACTGCCCTAGCACAGCTCTAATTGCAGTATTCTGCACAGCACCTTGTTGGACATAGGGGTTTCATGGTGGTCAGATGTGTATCTTTGGACGTGGCAATTGATTCCAACATGCTCTTAAACTTTCCTGACTGGCCATAGAGGACACCTAACTGATGGACCCAAGAAAGGGAATCCCGGATCAGTGGGGAGGCTGAGCAGACAGCCTGTGTAATCAGATTAACACAGTGTGCTCCACAATGCACATAGAGCTCTAATGGCTGCTGCCTCCTCACAATTGCCTGTGCACCTCTGTATGTTCCTGTCATGTTTGAGGCACTATCGTTACTCTGCCCACGTAAGTCAGACAAGGGGCAAATTGAGCTTCAACAACACATAATTTGCCACTTTTGCAATGCCCTCGCCTGTTGTCTCCGACACCTTGTATAGCCCAATAAACTCCTCGTTAGGGACACGGTCATGGTGAACATAATGCAGGCAGACACTCTCCTGTTCAGCACCAGAAACATCTTACATTTACATTTACATTTAAGTCATTTAGCAGACGCTCTTATCCAGAGCGACTTACTTCAGTACCATCAACAATTACTGAAAATTCTTCAATCGGAAGATACCTAATCTCAGCTGCAAGGCCTCGAATGACTGTATTGGCCATGATGTACAGAACTTTATTCTGTGCTTTGGGGCCTGTGTACATTGTGGTATGCTCTGTTAACCACTTCAGTAAAATGGGATCATCCTCTTCTGCCCTAAGTTTCAAAAGCTGGTATAAATTCCCACTGTCATCCGTATGGCATCTAAAGGCTTGTCCCTGTCTTACTACATGCCACACCTATTGGAGATGCTCCAGTACATGTTGTGCATCTTAGGGTAAGCAGAATCCATGTGAATGTGCAAAGCTGGTACGCAGAATCAATATAAGGGTTAACCATTAGACATGCGTAAGCAGAATCCATGTGAATGTGCAAAGCTGTATCAACACAGGCCTAACGATTCTGGGTCATGCCTGGTCTTGTGCAGGCCATTGTACATACACATTAGTTAATCATTTACAAGCACCATAAGACATGTACGTGCATGAAGAGCATGGGTTTGTATTGCTTAAGCACCATTAGACATGCACCAGCATTAGGAGTGTGCATGTCTGTTTATTTCTGTCATTGCTATGGTTACGCCACGAATAGAATCTATGCCCTAATGTCTGTGCCAATAAGAATGAGGAAACTAAGCTAAAATGAGTACAAGTCAAAAAGATAATGGTGGCCAGTACCAGAGGTGATGAAGCATTAACATAAAGAGGAGATAATGTGTGTGACGTAAGGATGAGAACTGTATAGAAAGTGTGTGCCGAAGCTGGGAAGACAGTTGATCCATGGACCAGCTCGGCTTGTTACTTTGTAATAAAGTCTATTTGAATTCACAAGTTCCGGTATCTGAGAAATATTATTGACCAAATATTTCTACGAAACACCGAACTAACAATTTTCATCAAGCAATGCCTTGCGTCCTCCTGCTGTTTACCCCACTTGCTGGATAACTGGACACTGATTGGATTTAGCTGGTGTGCTGATACAGTTACAAAGTGGAGGTGGGATGGGCAGTTTTGATGTGCTGTGAATTTTACAATGGCTTTTCTCCAGTTCCTAAATCCTGCACTAATGAAGGCAGCATCCTCTCTTTGGCCAAAAGATGGCTGGCTTGAAAACAATTGGCTACAGTGAAAACACAACACTCATTTTATTGATGGATTATAATGTAGCCAGGGGAAATCGCAAAACCATTTCTATTGAAACATCAACACTCTGTTGGCAAGAGTTTGCGGTTCTATAAATTGATATGGTTTTGTGCCATAACTGAGGTAACTGGACAATGCTGTGCCACTGTTCCATATACTGGTGCTGCTGGCAACAAGGTTGACACCTGGTCCTGCCGTGGCTGTGACACTGTCCTCTGAAGTCTCTCTCCCTGGCTCTTTCACCACCCTCATTGCCTCACAGTCTGTCTCCTAGAAAATAAATGAGGTGTTTGCCATACTCCTAACAACAGATTTCCAAAACTACACAATTAATCACAATAGCAATACCATTGCCTTAAACAAATCTTGGTTCAGTCACCAGTTTAAGTTGAGTGGGGGTATCCATGGTATTTTCCAATTATGTCCCTATTTTACAGGTCTAAAAAAGAGAGAACCTTTCATTATTTTGCCAAAGAAAGACTCAACAAACTTACCTGAGACTCCTTGTCTCTGCCAGTCTGTCCCTGCCGATCTGTCCCCAGCTCTGCTGTCTGTGTGCCATCTGTTGCTTGCTCTGCCTAATGAGATCATTGTGAAACATTTCCATCGGCATGGCTCCTGGGCTTGAGGAGGAGCAACTGAAGTCGCTGTCCATTCCTTGGTCGGTTCCTTCTGTCATGCTGGTGAAAGAGGACCCAAACGCGACTTAACAGAAACAGAGTTTATTAACTGAAATCCTCTAGATAGTAAAAAAATGAGAACTAGGGACAGACTGAGACACAGCAAGGGCAGGGACAAGAACACCTGAGAGATGCGAAGGCACAAAACAGACAGAGACAGCAAGACCAAGCAGAAGCAAAAAACACGACAGACTTCTTCTGCGGGTCTGAAACGCAGCCACAAAACAGGGACGCTCCTGAGTCGGAGAACGGCAAAGGAATAAATAGGGCAAATAGACGCAAGAGTGATCAGAACTGCAGAGCAGGAAACAGGAACGAAAAAGGAGTTAAGACAAGAGCGAGAGCAGTGTAGAAGGAGGGAGAGACTGCAAGGGACAACGAATAGAAGAAATCCCCTCGGGACAAGAACAAGAAGAATAAATGAGGCTGCCGATCTGTCCCCAGCTCTGCTGTCTGTGTGCCATCTGTTGCTTGCTCTGCCTAATGAGATCATTGTGAAACATTTCCATTAGCATTTCACTTCTTATTATGGCTAGACTTTAAACTCTCCTTCCAGACTCACATTAAGCATCTCCAATCACAAATGTAATCTAGAATCGGCTTCCTATTTCGCAACAAAGCTTCCTTCACTCATGCTGCCAAACATACCCTCGTAAAACTGACCATCCTACCGATCCTTGACTTTGGCGATGTCATCTATAAAATAGCCTCCAACACTCTACTCAGCAAACTGGATGTAGTCTATCGCAGTGCCATCCGTTTTGTCACCAAAGCCCCATATACTACCCACCACTGTGGCCTGTACGCTCTCGTTGGCTGGCCCTCGCTTCATACTCGTCGCCAAACCCACTGGCTACAGGTTATCTACAAGTCTCTGCTAGGTAAAGCCCCACCCTATCTCAGCTCGCTGGTCACCATAGCAGCACCCACTCATAGCACACGCTCCAGCAGGTATATCTCACTGGTCACCCCCAAAGCCAATTCCTCCTTTGGTTGCCTTTCCTTCCAGTTCTCTGCTACCACTGACTGGAACGAACTGCAAAAATCACTGAAGCTAGAGATTCCCATCTCCCTCACTAGCTTTAAGAACCAGCTGTCAGAGCAGCTCACAGATCACTGCACCTGTTCATAGCCCATCTGTATACAGCCCATCTATCTACCTCATCCCCATACTGTATTTATTTATTTTGCTCCTTTTGCACCACAGTATCTCTACTTGCACATCCATCTCTTGCACATCTACCATTCCAGTGTTTAATTGCCATATTGTAATTACTTCGCCACCATGGCCTATTTATTGCCTTAACTCCCTTATTTGACCTTATTTGCACTCATTGTATATAGACTTTTTTTCTACTGTATTATCGACTGTATGTTTTATTCATTCCATGTGTAACTCTGTGTTGTTGTATGTGTCAAACTGCTACGCTTTATCTTGGCCAAGTCGCAGTTGCAAATGAGAACTTGTTCTCAACTAGCTTACCTGGTTAAATAAAGGTGAAAAAAAAATGTATCAACTAGTCTTTGTGATATTAGGCTACTAGGGTTCTTACCTTGCGTTTTGGTGTACTGAAAAATGCTCTGATGTCCGTCTTTTTACTGTCATTTTTCTACCTGGCTGGCTGGACACACACATAGTGTGTAGGTTATTTACAGTAGGAGATGGGCTTCTATCATCTATTAGCTTCTATCATTCTATAATGGGCTTCGATCTACAAGGAAGCGAGCTGGTCAGCTAGCAAATGTGAACGGATTGCAGTGACAAAGGTTGACAGCTGTATGTATGAGTTCACCATTTACACAACGTAAGCTGCAACATTTTGTAATTTTAATATAGTTTCTGTTGTCATTTTATATTTGCTGGCTTCCCACAATAGCTGCATTTGCAGAGCTAGCGAGCACCAATTCCGTTTCTGTGAGGAACCCGTCCGTAAAAACGCTTCTTGGTAGAGTGTGCGCATAGAATTACATATAACTTTAACGTACCTCTTAGGGGGTGGGGTGGGGCAGTGGATATTTAGCTACTTTGGGTTGGGCTGCGCAACCAGGGGACTTTCCTCTTTCAGTTTACAGAAAGACACGTCTTTTGTGAGAAGCGAAGGAAATATAGAGGTCTGATACATGGAGAAATGTGGTAAGTCAGAGGAAGTAGATTTTCTGCGTTATTTGCTAAAACTAGTCAGTAGCCTACAACTGAATTGTGTCATCAAAACCTCCGAACTGTTGAGTTGTCTGGAATATATCGGCATGCTGGAGAGAATCTACTCTAGGATACAGTTTGCCAGATGCACGTGTCTATTACCACCTTAAATTGTAGTTGAACCATGTGCACCTTTGTAAAGGAGAGTTCGACATGTGCGCAATAGTTACCAGTATTAAAATAGGGCAGGGTCATGCGTTTTCATTTACAGCCAGAGGGAGGGTTTCTTATTTTTATTATATTTTTGAGTCAATGGGAGGGTAATGTAATTTGCAATCGATTAAATGTCATATTTCTCATTTGAGAATGAGTGGCTTATTATTATTATTATTACAATATCAAGTGCGCCTAGTGTGGTCTCCATAAAATGATGCATAGCCTATACTATAGGCCCCCTCAAACCTGAACCTCGAAGCCAGTTCTGCTGCATTTTTTATTGTCCCCTTTACTCAGGGACTGATTTAGACCAGGGACACCTGGTGGGTGCAATTAATTATCAAAATACAACAGAAAACCGGCCAGCTCCTGACCTCGTGGTGTAAGAGTTGAATACCCCTGCTATCGGCCTAGGCTATGCGAGGAGCGTGCTCAGAGAAACACAGGGCAAAGTTATATTTCTAAGAAAATGTACTTCCTTTCCGAGTGATTGCGGCGCACTGATGGTGTAGGCTATATACAACTAGGCCACACTTCATTACATGTTGCAACTGATAGGCGTTCCTTATCCTGAACCCCGGCCTACCCTGCTCTTGCTGATGGAAGCCCCTTTCTGCTGCCTAATCAAAGACTGTGCTGTGTACAGAGGCACTTCAGGAGTCGAGTCAATTTGTCCCAAATAATCTATATCTGTGCACGCAAACTAGGCCTACTGATGTCCTGTTCGGTTTGAGAGGGAGAGCTTGAATATGAGTTTGGGCTCCCGAGTGGCGCAGCGGTCTGCATCTCAGTGCTAGAGGCGTCACTACAGACCTTAGTTCGGTTCCAGACTGTATCACAACCGGCCGTGATTTGGAGTCCCATAGGGCGACGCACAATTGGCCCAGCGTCTTCCGGGTTTGGCCAGGGTAGGCCGTCATTTGAAATAATAAGTTGTTCTTAATTAACTGACTTGCCTAGTTAAATTAAAATAAAAAATTAGGACCGGAGTTTTATAATTTATTCCGGAACCCTAGTAGTTGCTGCCAAGTCAGCAGCTACTCTTCCTGGGGTTCAAAGCTTGCTACTGATATAATATATTTTATTAAAAATCAAATTAACCTGATTCATATAAAACGATGTATTACGACGCTTTAGCCCCCAATACTTTATCCTAAAAACAAGCTATAAAATGCCAGGGAAAGACGTGTCTCCGATGCATATGTGATTGGGATATTTTTGGTTTGTCCCTATGACATTCAGATGAAGCGTTACGACTTCTATTGAGCTATTTCTATGCGAGGGAGCGCAAAAAATGTTTTTAATTAAAATAATTTCTCAAAGTTTGTAAGACTGTAACAATTGAAGGATGCATTTCATATTGTAACGATATTCAATCTGTCCTTACAAACACGTCTTTCCCTGGCATTTTCAAGGTAGGCCATTATCACTGTCAATCGTTAATGATAATTCTTCACATTTTACCGGTAAAATGTCCAAAATGCGTCTGAATGGCAATCATTTGATCTCAATCAGTTTCATGGGAATATGCTCTTGAAAAACTATTTTGCGGGCGAATTAAAGCAAGTGCTGTTAACAAACTATTAGCATTTCTTGTAAGCATATTTTTTTCTACAATCAAAGCATAGCGTTCGCGCACGCAGGTTGTGTGTTTAGAAAATATTTGACTATTCAGCTTCAGATAAACAATGACTGAGGTGTTTTTCGTGTAACATATTATAGGCATACTATGCTACAGTATGATTATTACATTCTGATCTGCTATGTAAAATACTAATGAATCATTATGTGATCTTGCAAGACATTAATTCACACTTTACTAAACGAACACCATTGCGAGACGTGATCATCTTCTATTTGTAATAATAAATCATGCGTAGAACTACTAGTAGGCAACATCTTGATGAGCTTTCTTTCTTTCTTTTTTTTAAAACCAATTTGAGCGCCCTTCGAATCGTGGTGCTGGAATGTCAGCAGTGGTCACGTATCCTTCTGGGTTCCACTGAGGGAGGGGGTCCGTGGAGTTTAATCATCATGACAGACACGCAGTACATTTGAATAGTACATATTGTTGGTGTGATGATGTATTTGATGATAAGGTTCATGCGGTGGATCTGTTTGTCTGCATATGCAATAGAAGTGGTACGTTTCTGTAAGCTATTTGACAAGGCATTCAGATGGATTCTGTCACCAAGCTGTCAGTGATTGGGTTCCAAGGTCACGTGTCGAGTTGCAGCGCTCTGTAACCACTCGGACAGTAGGGCGAGTGCAATACTGTAGGGCGAGTGCAATACTCTTTCAGATGTGAAGCTTTTTCTTTTCCCGCACTCGGAGCAGCAGTGTGGTTTCAGTCCGGAATGAAGGAGCTTTGTGTACGTTTAACTCTGTAAGACTCATCAACCCTCGGTTGCACGTGGTGCATCGGTGAGGTTTACTTCGTTCAACCGGCCTCTGCACACACGCCTTATGTAAAATCATTCGTGCCACAGCGATAGAGAAAGAATACAGGGGGAAAACACGATTTAGGATATCTACAAATAGGCTGCTATAGCCTACATACTTATTATGTTTGTCATTCTATCGTTTCCATGGAATTAATTTTAGTGGTAATTAGGCTTAAATACACTGAACAAAAATAGAAACACAACAAGTGTTGGTCCCATGTTTCTTGAGCAGAAATAAAAGCCCCCAGAAATGTTCTATATGCAATTTTTTTTTCTCTCTCTCAAATTTGGGGCACAAATTGGTTTACATCCCTATTAGTAAGTATTTCTTATTTGCCAAGATAATCCATCCACCTGACAGGTGTGGCATATCAAGAAGCTGATTAAAAAGCATGATCATTACACAGATGCACCTTGTGCTGGAGAGAATAAAAGGACACTGTAAAATGTTCCGTTTTGTCACACAACACAATGCCACAGATGTCTCAAGTTTTGAGGGAGCGTGCAATTGGCATGTTGACTGCAGGAATGTCCAACAGAGCTGTTGCCTGAGAAATTAATGTCTATTTTCTACTATAAGCAGTCGTTTCTGTTCTGATATGTTGATCATTTGTATTTGCAGAATATCTACACTGTAAACTACCCCACACTGACACTGAGATGGATTCTCCCAGAGCCTCTGGAACAGAACCCCTTGTTGCTACGGTGGACACTGGGCAGATAACCAGTAAACCTAATTGGTCACAGGTTAAAACAGATGATGGTGAAACGGAATGGGATTGTTTTCTGCAGGCGTACCTCACAAACCAAAAACGCCAAGATGGAATGTTTGGGAACTCTCTGGACATTTACATCAATATTCCAGAGGAGGAGGACACTGGGTTGGATCTTCTTGAAGACCAACCACATAATTCTGAATCGCTGTCGGACGTTGAATGCGTCTCCAACAGTGTCTCCACTTCAGAGAAAGGGACCAGTAGATGGGACACAAGCCCTAAGACACAGAAGCCCACATGGGGTCCTGACCCCCAGTATGGGAACTGCAGCACTAAGTCCAATCGTGAATGTGTGAATATAAAACCTTCCAGAGAACACTGTGCAAGAACTGACCAACAACAGAGTGACTCAAGTGAGTCAGTTGTTACCGAAAGCAGCCTTGTGATTGTTGCACTGGACAAGCGGGTCAGAATGGCTCCGGAGCAGTCACGTGACCAAAGGAATTGTACAGGTAGATATGACAAGGAGAGTGTTATGCGGTCAAACGCTCATCCATCTATCAGAGATATGCCCCGGTGTTATGTCCAGTGTGGGAAAAGACTAAGCAAGGCAGACATTTTGAAAATACAACAGCAAACTAGAATGCGAGGGAGACACAAATGTGACACCTGTGGGAAAACGTTCACCAAATCCACTTACTTAAAACTACACATCTTGACGCACACGGGAGAGAGGCCACACGGTTGTAAACTCTGTGGGAATCGGTTCACCCAGTCATCTTATTTAAACACCCACATGCGCAGACACACAGGACTGAAGCCATTTTCATTTCCTGTATGTGGGCAAACATTTATCGACTCAAAATCCTGCCAGATCCACCAGCGAACGCACACAGGTGAAAAGCCGTACCCTTGTTCTCAATGTGGCCAGGCCTTCAGTCACACCGGTAACTTTAAAAAAACACATGATGGCCTTCCATAGCACTGATGGTGCAGGGAAACCTCACCGATGCACCATGTGCGACCGATGCTTCATGAGTCTTACAAAGTTAAATGTTCACAAGCTCCTTCATTCCGGACTGAAACCACACTGCTGCTCCGAGTGCGGGAAAAGCTTCTGACTTCAATCACATCTGAAAGATCACCAACGGGTTCACACAGACGCCAAACCCTTCTCCTGCAATGTATGTGGCAGCAAGTTCTCCAACTACACCACCTGGTCCAGACACAAACAGATCCACACGGGCAACAAACCGCAGGAATGCTCGCAATGCGGGCTGAGGTTCCAATTTCTGGCCACCCTGAAGACGCACCAGCGAAGTCACACCAAGGAGAAACCATACACTTGCAGTTTATCCGACTGTGGTAAACAGTTCAGTCATGCGTTGAGTTTGCAAATACATGTTCGTACTCATACAGGAGAGAAACCATTTGCTTGTTCCACATGTGATTACAGAGCCGCGGACAAATCGTCGCTCAGACCCCACGAGAAGAGACACACTGGGGTGACACTTTACTACTGTGATGAGTGTGGGAAGTCCTTTTTATTACCATACAAGCTTAATATCCATCAGAGAATCCACACAGGGGAGAAGCCATACCATTGTGACATATGCGGGAAAGATTTTGCCCAGCTAAGTAACATGAAAACACATCAAACACACATCAAGGAGAAGCCGTACGCTTGCAGTTTCCCTGACCGCAGTTAACAGTTCAGTCAAGACTTGAGTTTGGGAAGACATGTTCCGACACACACGAGAGAAATCGTTTGCGTGTTGAACATGTGATTGCAGATCCGTGGACAAATTGTCACTCAGAACCCACGAGAAGAGACACGGGTGAAGCTTCACTACTGTGACGAGTGTTGGAAGTCCTCTTTTAAAATTTCAAGTGGAGCTGGAAGTCCATCAGAGAATCCACACAGGGGAGAAGCCATACCATTGTGACATATGCAGGAAATATTTGGCCCAGCTAGGTAACATTAAAGGGCATCAGAAAACGCATCAGAAATAAATGAAGTTTGTATGCAGCAGGTGTGGCAGAGGGTTTGCTTTAATGCAATTATTTACAAGACACAAACAAAGCCACTCGTAAGAGTTTTTCATATTGATGCTTGGGAGGACACGCCTGCCCAGTACGGATGATAGAAACAGCTGTTATAAGCTGTTGAGTAAAGCTTTACAATGTTATATATTTGTATTTTGATTGACATGCTGATCACTGGTATTCCTTACCATCACTGATTTGTCATTCACATAGTTGCCTAAATTAAGTCAATACATTTTTCTTTAAAATCTTTCCTTTATATATTTTCTTGTCTCTAAATAAATAAATAGAATTCTAATCAAACTCCAACACTCCATAAAAAAGTGTTTTCTTTTAAATATTTGTGATTATATTCAAAGTCATTAACACACAAAGAAACAAAGTGAAATTGCCATCAGATTTCTGCCCTTTTTTAAAGAAACATTTCACCACCCCTCCTTCATTCACCTATCAATGATTATAGGTGGTTTGTCAATGAATAGTTCATCGATCAGGGATGATACAAGCTCCTCCAGGATGACATAGAAGGTGTCTTTGGTGCCACTTAACGTTGTTGGTCCTGAGTAGAGCGTCCTCATCTGGTCCTGGGTGGTGCATTTAGCCATCAACTTATCATAGCCTTCGTCAGCGATAACCCCTGTCTAGGAGTCTTGTCATTCGTGTCCTTTCCCCTAAAATTAAACTTCAAATGTATTCAGCTTCTCATTCACCCTTCAATTCTCTGATTAGAAATGGCTCCTGCTCTTTCAGGATCTCTAATAAAATATCTTTGCCTTTGGGGCCACATCCTGTCAGGGGCCCATCAAAGAGCTCCTTCATCTTCTTCTGTTTGGTTCTTTCAGATCTCACGTCACTGTAGCCATTGTCAGTGATGACTCCTCTCTTCAGGGGTCTGTCCAAGATGGGGGCTTGGCCTGGTAGATGAGCAAGTCACTGTGTACATTCAGCGGAAAGCCAGATCTCACGAGAACTCCTTTTGTAGAGAAGGTTGGATGGAGGATCTTGACGTGGAAGCGGGTGACTTCCTCCACTTGTTCTACGGACACACCACAGTCTTCTACATGTAGAACTCTCACTTTCTCCTTAAAAGAGGGATCATCGCCTGCAGAGATAAAAACAGGTACATTTGCATAAACATCAGGTTGACATCAACAACAAGGCTTTTTAAAAGTAGTTTGCATCAGTTATATTTTAGTTTTAAAAAATCTACGCCCATACCGAAACAGGCAAAATGTGGCAGATGCACTTCTTCCAGTTCTCCTGCAAGGATTGTGACGTCCAATAGGGGGCCTCCTTGCTTGTACCCCAAGCTTTTCATAATTGCACTGTGAGGTTCCCAGGAGCTGAATTGATACTGCAGACTGACATGGTCTTTACACACCCATCGGAGCCCTGATACTCTGCACTCGTAGCGCCCTAGGAGAGACATGCTAGGTACGGCATGAAAGAAGACAGAATGGATTTAGTAAGTAAGTCATGTATTTAATTGTTTATCAGTAGTTGACAAACATAATAATAGTTACTTTACTTTGTTAAACTTTTCTGTAGATCCTCACATACTTGTATTTCCTACGTTTTTACAAGTAGTTCAACAAATGCTATAAAGTCAGACTTTCTTTAAATAATGGATAGGAGGTTTATTCCATCTAGTTACTGTTATCCTAAGACATAATTGTTGGATATCATTCTGTATATGGTGAGGGACTAATACATTCCAGGAGTTTACCTGAACATTGGGGCTTCTTCAGTGATGACCACAGGTTCAACCTGAACCCAGTTGGTAGACTCCTGAATAAGAGAACATTGATCTCTGATTATCACAGATGATCAAACTGTATTTACGACATCATTTTAAAAACATTGCAGTGTAAAATATGTACTTTGAAGGGTTTCTTTTCCTTCACTTTTGTAAACCTTATTCTATACATTTCTTTTTACTTGAATGAAGAATGCTTTCTGATTTGAACAATACACTCTTAGAAAAAAAGTAGCTAAATTAAACAATATAGGGTTCTTTGGTTGGTCCCCATAGGGGAACCCTTTTTTTGTGCTAGGTAGAACCCTTTGCAGAGGTTTCTACCTAGAACCCTCTATGTAGGCTTCGTCATAGAACCCCCTGTAAATGGTTCTACCTAGAACCCTCTATGAATGGATCTACTTAGAACCCTTTTATTTTTGGAGGGTTCTTCCTGAGAACCCTCTATGAATGGTTCCACCAACCTTAACCAATGAAACTTTTTATGACAATACATTACATATATCATAAGGCCTTTCTTTGAATGCCTAGTTATACAATAACACAGTGGTGGTAGGAAACTCCTGGTTTACAGGCTACAGCAGGCCTGCAAGTCACATTATGCTCACTTGCAAAGTGATGTGTAATTCTAATTGGAATCCAGACAGAGTGAGGATATCCAACAATTCTAATTTGTATCACCCACAACCTGCATTCAGAATAACTGTCAGGATAGGGAATATTGATAAATGAGACTAAATCTAAACTTGAACAACCATCCCAGTAATGGGTGCAATAAGTCCAAGGACTAACAGACTGTGTTAGTTTAGGAAAATGTATGTTATTTATCTTTTTTGTAGCACAAGATTAATCAACCAGTCAATGTACATGCAATAACAGGTTTTGAAACAAACAATTCTTAAAATCAACCGGCAATAGAATATGCTGGGAAAAACACTGCTCAAAAAAATAAAGGGAACACTAAAATAACACATCCTAGATTTGAATGAATGAAATATTCTTATTAAATACCTTTTTCTTTACATTGTTGAATGTGCTGACAACAAAATCACACAAAAATTATCAATGGAAATCAAATTTATCAACCCATGGAGGCCTGGATTTGGAGTCACGCTCAAAATTAAAGTGGAAAACCACACTACAGGCTGATCCAACTTTGATGTAATGTCCTTAAAACAAGTCAAAATGAGGCTCAGTAGTGTGTGTGGCCTCCGTGTGCCTGTATGACCTCCCTACAACGCCTGGGCATGCTTCTGACGAGGTGATGGATGGTCTCCTGAGGGATCTCCTCCCAGACCTGGACTACAGCATCCGCCAACTCCTGGACAGTCTGTGGTGCAATGTGACGTTGGTGGATGGAGCGAGACATGATGTCCCACATCTGCTCAATTGGATTCAGGTCTGGGGAACGGGCAGACCAGTCCATAGCATCAATGCCTTCCTCTTGCAGGAACTGCTGACACACTCCAGCCACATGAGGTCTAGCATTGCCTTGCATTAGGAGGAACCCAGGGCCAACCGCACCAGCATATGGTCTCACAAGGGGTCTGAGGATCTCATCTCGGTACCTAATGGCAGTCAGGCTACCTCTGGCAGGCACATGGAGGGCTGAGCGGCCCCCCAAAGAAATGCCACCCCACACCATGACTGATCCACCGCCAAACTGGTCATGCTGGAGGATGTTGCAGGCAGCAGAACGTTCTCCACGGCGTCTCCAGACTGTCACGTCTGTCACATGTGCTCAGTGTGAACCTGCTTTCATCTGTGAAGAGCACAGGGCGCCAGTAACGAATTTGCCAATCTTGGTGTTCTCTGGCAAATGCCAAACGTCCTGCACGGTGTTGGGCTGTAAGCACAACCCCCACCTGTGTACGTCGGGCCCTCATACCACCCTCATGGAGTCTGTTTCTGACAGTTTGAGCAGATACATGCACATTTGTGGCCTGCTGGAGGTCATTTTGCAGGGCTCTGGCAGTGCTCCTCCTTGCACAAAGGCGGAGGTAGCGGTCCTGCTGCTGGGTTGTTGCCCTCCTACGGCCTCCTCCACATCTCCTGATGTACTGGCCTGTCTCCTGGTAGCGCCTCCATGCTCTGGACACTACGCTGACAGACACAGCAAACCTTCTTGCCACAGCTCGCATTGATGTGCCATCCTGGATGAGCTGCACTACCTGAGCCACTTGTGTGGGTTGTAGACTCCGTCTCATGCTACCACAAGAGTGAAAGCACCGCCAGCCTTCAAAAGTGACCAAAACATCAGCCAGGAAGCATAGAAACTGAGAAGTAGCTCAGTTGGTAGAGCATGGCGCTTGTAACGCCAGGGTAGTGGGTTCAATCCCCGGGACCACCCATACGTAGAATGTATGCACACATGACTGTAAGTCGCTTTGGATAAAAGCGTCTGCTAAATGGCATATATTATTATTATATTATAAGTGGTCTGTGGTTATCACCTGCATAACCACACCTTTATTGCCTATAATTGCCTATAATTTCCACCTGTTGTCGATTCCATTTGCACAACAGCATGTGACATTTATTGTCAATCAGTGTTGCTTCCTAAGTGGACAGTTTGATTTCACAGAAGTGTGATTGACTTGGAGTTACATTGTGTTGTTTAAGTGTTCCCTTTATTTTTTTGAGCAGTGTATGATATTGATGGGTGTGGTTTTTAATGTTATACTCTACATAGAGGAAAAATGACAGCCACTCAACTGGTTATTAATATCAACACTGGGGTTATTTTACACCACTATGTCAGTTACATGTTAAATGATAAAAGGGAATACCAGATATATGCACAAATATTCCCATATAGGTTTACTCACTGTCACGTTCTGACCTTTATTTCTTGTGTTTTGTATTTAGTTAGTATGGTCAGGGCGTGAGTTGGGTGGGCAGTCTATGTTTGTTTTTCTAGGTTTTGGGAATTTCTATGTTTCGGCCTAGTATGGTTCTCAATCAAAGGCAGGTGTCATTAGTTGTCTCTGATTGAGAATCATACTTAGGTAGCCTGGGTTTCACTGTGTGTTTGTGGGTGATTGTTCCTGTCTCTGTGTTTGCACCAGATGGGACTGTTTTAGGTTTTCTCACATTTGTTGTTTTTTTGTTAGTTATCTCATGTGTAGTTTCTTTATAAATTAAAGAACATGAATAACCACCATGCTGCTTTTTGGTCCGCGTCTCTTTCACCAGAAAACCCTTACACTCACACCTATCTTTTTAAACTCCTGAAGTTAAAGTTTAAACACAAATGTCCAGGCACTATGTAAAATAAAAATGTACAATAAATAAACTCATTCAGATTCAGAAAGGGTTCTGTGTAGAAGGCTTCTTGCCTTCCAAAGAAACCTTCTTGCCTTAAAAAAAAATCTAAATATACTTTTCTTCCAAAAATGGTTCTTTGCATGTTAATGGTTTTACGTAGAACCCTTTGCCTTACAAATATCCATTGTCTCCCAAAAAGGGTTCTTCAGATGACAAGGATTGTTGGTAGAACCCTACCCCTCCACAAAGAACCCTTTTATGACCCTGCTGTCAATTGGGTAATTCCATCTGAAAATGGAGCAAAATATTTTGGATTTTCCCACCATATTTTCTTATTTTTCCTGAAAACAATTTACATTCATGAATTCTGAGCACAGTCAATATAGGTGGTGGTAAAGAATTTGGATTTGTCAAACACTTATCTACTACTATTGTACTCACCATGACATTGGCACATGTTGCGCAGCTTCTCACAGGCTCTGGGGACAGACATATCAATCAGAAAATCAAGTACACAAAGTACTAACCACTGTGTTAATACAGTCGTGGCCAAACGTTTTGAGAATGACACAAATATACATTTTCACAAAGTCTGCTGCCTCAGTTTGTATGATGGCAATTTACATATACTCCAGAATGTTATGAAGTGATGAGATGAATTGCAATTAATTGCAAAGTTCCTCTTTGCCATGCAAATGAACTGAATCCCCAAAAAACATTTCCACTGCATTTCAGCCCTGCCACAAAAGGACCAGCTGACATCACGTCAGTGATTCTCTTTCCGATTGTTTGGGGCATCCGGGAGAAGGCAAGGTGAACGCTACCATCAGTCCTGTGTCATGCCAACAGTAAAGCATCCTGAGACCATTCATGTGTGGGGATGCTTCTCAGCCAAGGGAGTGGGCTCACTCACAATTTTGCCTAAGAACACAGCCATGAATAAAGAATGGTACCAACACATCCTCCTAGAGAAACTTCTCCTAACCATCCAGGAACAGTTTGGTGATGAACAATGCCTTTCCCAACATGATGGAGCACCTTGACATAAGGCAAAAGTGATAACTAAGTGGCTCGGGGAACAAAACATCAATATTTTGGGTCCATGGCCAGGAAACTCCCCAGACCTTAATCTCATTGAGAACTTGTGGACAATCCTCAAGAGGCGGGTGGACAAACAAAAAACCCACAACTTCTGACAAACTCCAAGCATTGATTATGCAAGAATGGGCTGCCATCAGTCAGGATGTGGCCCAGAAGTTAATTGACAGCATGCTTGGGCGGATTGCAGAGGTCTTGAAAAAGAAGAGTCAACACTGCAAATATTGACTCTTTGCATCAACTTCATGTAATTGTCAATAAAAGCCTTTGACACTTATGAAATGCTTGTAATTACACTTCAGTATTCCATAGTAACATCTGACAAAACTATCTAAAGACACTGAAGCAGCAAACTTTGTGTAAATTAATATTTGCGTCATTCTCATATCTTTTGGCAACGACTGTACAGTCTTAATTTCCTGGTACTCAAAGCAATGTAAAATCAATGATATGACAAATATCATAAGAATTATATTTAGTGCTAACAATAATCTCCATGATTAAATACTCCCAGCATCACTGTTTCCCCCGTGTAGATTGGTGGTGATGGGTTCTGAGTTCTAAACTTGAAAATATGAAGTATATGTATTCATTTCACTGAGGGAGAGAGGGGAATGTAGAATGTTTACCTTCAGTCAGAATATGTTATTGTTAGACATGAGGGATCCTATGGGAAGAAGAATGGCCACAGTCTGGTACATGTCAACATGACAGTTGTGAGTTGGGGAGAAGTGAGGAATTTGGGCAGAGGTCAGGTCAGATAAAGTGAGGAAGAACAGATATCACTAAAATTCTGTCTAGCAACAGAGGTGTATTGGATGTTCAGAGGTGTAAGGGTAGGATCATAGGAAGAAGGGTTAAATACCAGTGACTGTGTGAAGATGTCTTATCCTTTGGGTGATTAAACTTGGTTTGAGCTTTACTAATCGTCAGTGGGTTTGGAAGTCTCTTGTGTCACTCGTGTCAAAAACGTGAATGGACGTTAGTGGGGAGACAATAGAGATGAAAATGAGAAATATATGACTATACAGTAACTTTCTTACCGTCTTTGATCGATTTGATGTCAGGTACTTCCAACATTTTACGAGGTACCTCCCCTGTCATCCTATCTGAATGGGAGACATGTCCGTGATGGGATGGGTAGTTGATGCCATAGGCCACAGGACCTCTAATGGTGAAGCCAAGGTAGAAGCAGACGTCTCCAGACTTCCAAACTTTGCTTTGTTGGTCGGCACAGACTTCAATCTCCTTGGCATCAACATGCGCAAACACCCGGTGCTGTCTAACCACTCCATTGACTGGAAGAAGAAGGTCCTGGATACTGGGTTTTCTCCACACTTCACCACTGCTCCACTTTTGAGAGATAAAGTCTGGCCTTGCCTCTGGCCTTGCCATTGGATTCTCCTCTATCAATAGGTTGTCTATTTTTGCTCTATGAACCAGTCTGCTCAAACCCTCACCCTTACCCAGGAAAATAAGGGGGAGAAGGTACCTTGAGCGAAGATGCTTTTTGTATGTGTTTTTGTAGGACTCTTGCATCTCCAGAACACATTTGTTGAGGTCAATATTGAAATCCATTTTCTTATGCTCCTCAGGCCAAAACAGCAAAAGGACTAAGAAGTAAAACTCTGGGGTTTGGTTACTGAGATTAGCCACTAGATGTCTCTCCAGACTGCTTCTTAGGCTTGACAACGGGGTAAGCACTGGAGATGCTGCTTCCACTTTGCTTAAGATGATGTTGGCAAGGATGAAGTTTTGGGAAGCTTGATTCTCACCACCACCATCTTTATTTTTTTCACATTCTTGTATTTCCTCCCACAATTTTGTTATTCGGCGCAAGTTAGATTCATCATAGCCCTTATCAAGACAGCAAAGCAGTCCAGGGAAAGTAATGGCCATTTCTTCTTTGAGCTTCTGGAGGGGTACATCTATTGCAGACTCTGAGTGTATCGGTGTACATGTCCCCACGTATTTGCAGTAACAGTTCTTGACATCAGTCTGAAAGTAATTTGGTTCATTTATTTTCATGCTGGGCTTGGAGTACGTCAGGTAACCATCAAAAAACTCACATTTCCTCTCCACCTCATCCCTGAGGCTGATGATGAGTGGCTTGTACTTGAAGAGCTTTTTATGTCTGATTGATATGAAGAAAGAGTCAGCAGATATTTCCATGGTAAGGACCTTTTGCCAGTCATTGTCATGAGAGACAAGTGAGTCAAAAACGATGTTGGCAACCTGTAGATATCCAAATAGTCCTCTGTTGTTAAAGATGTGTGAGACTTTTGTCATACCATCATCTTGCATGTCTGCTCCTTGCTCATTTTCAGCAGCCCTTTCCACATCTTTGAAAGCCTCAAATGCCTTTACTGCCAGTTGCAAGATGTCTTGTGCAGAGATGGAAGGATCATGGACTCTGCTATTTAAATGGTTCTTGTATACTTGCCCCAGAGTGTCAGCAACAAATGAATTCTTAGGATCTCTGTCTTTTGCTATTTTTGCCCACTGCTCTGCTTCATCATATTCCCCCATCCTAAGGTAAAAGAAACGAGCAAGAGCTTGAGGAAAAAATGGGTTTTGCGTGATTTTCTCTGAAGCTAATTGCAAAACAGATACACAATTGCTTTTGAATTCATTGTCTTCAATATCGTGAATCAACCTGGAAAACATGTCTTTCCTCTCTTCTCCCATTTCCCTTTTCGTTGGCTTGTTTTGTAAAACACATACATATCCTGTATTCTGCTGACGGTCCACTGTGATTTCCCTCTTAGTTAGCATGTCTTTGATGACAGGCATCAAATGTTGCTGCACCTCTTCTCCACAAAAGTCTATCAGAAAGTTCCTTGCTGTATCACTCCTGGTCACACCTGCTGTAGCCAATACCTTAACACACTGCTGTGCAATCAGTGGGTGAGCCATGCGGACGTGTTTGTCGTGTCCCTGTTCTGAAGGGAATGTCACTATCAGATGACTGAAAGGCTCCATTCGCTGCTCAAAGGAAGGGCCTCCATAAATGGGATCTGGAGGCCCCAGGAATGCCTGACATTGAGACTGCAGAAAGTGGGATCCAGGGACGTAGGCATTCACCAGTGATAAGAATGCAAGAAGCTGTTTTTTTTTAGGTCTTCTTTTTTTCCTGACATCTAAAAAGACACATGTTTCTTTAACATAATCTCCACTGAAATTTTCTCGCATTATGTTAAAGCCATGAAACTGTTTGTGTTCATTGCTGTAGCTTCGACTGATCTCAATCTGTTTCTCCTCAAACTGTTTTTTCTCTGCTTCAGAAAGTTCCGCCCTGAGAATAACATGTCTTGAGTTGTTATGGTCCTCTTGTTTGATAACTTCCTTACGCACACAGTTTAAAATGATGACCACAGGCATGTGGGTTGTAATGTTTCGGTCTGTAATCTCTTTCATGATGGCATCCTGCAGATTCTCCAGAATACGCTCATCTTCCAGCAGTAAGAGCACAGTGTTCTGGTGGCCTTGGCTGCCTGCAATGAAAAGGTGAATCACCTGCTTGGCGATAGCTGTGAAGTCTGAGGTAGGGCCTGTTAGAACAGCACATCTGAGCTTTTTACGCATATCCCAGAGCACCTGCTTGGCCAGAGTGGTTCCTCCGCTGCCTGGCTGATGCAGCAGATTCATGGTAGGTGTCAGGTTGCCCTTACGCCGTTTCTTAATATTTTCTATCAGCTCCGTGTACCCGTCTCTTTTGATAAAGGGGGTTATTTTATCAACTGACGTTGCCCTTTCAGCCCAGTAGAAGTTAAGCCATTGAGGTGGGGCTCCTCTGTAAAAATCTACCTCGGTCTTCTTAGCTACTGCGGAGTCTATGTCCTCTTCTTCAAATTCATTTGCGTACAAAACATCCAGAAGTGAAATGGAATCCCTGATTTGACTTCCAACATAAATTTCACGACCACGGGCATTGGACAGGGATGACCCCTTGTTGTGTGCCATCTTTGTTGTCTCCGGTCCCAAGCTGAACCATTAGTTGAATATTAGTTGTACTTCATGTGGTGGTATGGACTCTGAGAAAGGAGACAATAATGCTTCAGTAAGAATGTTGAAGGTCATTATTGGTTATAAACAAAAGGCTGATTACAGTATATCTTTGACTTTTTTGGAGTTTCATTTATATAGCTGATATGTTGGACATTGGTTTGATTTATCTACTGACACTGCATGGAGCTGACAAATACAGACTGTGTTTTGCTGCTTGTTGCTACCCTGTAATTAATAGGCATCTATTGTAGCAACCCAACACCTAGCGACCTTGTGAAGAGGTTTGGATCTCTTCATGTAATGGCTAAGGTGTTGGGTCGAAAGTCGTGGGACCCGGGGTCATGTCCCAGGCAGGGCTACCCCCGAATTCGGTGCATTGGTGTCAGAAGTTGGATGGCACCTGAGGCCATCGGAGGGGCGTGTACACATGAGGGACGTGGTATAGGGAAGCATGGGGACACACTCTCCCAAGGAACGGGGAAGTGTTGTGAACTTAAACCAACATCTAACGATGGCTGGGTTGACAATCATGCGACTGTCCGGAAATCCAGACATGTTTTGTGCGAAAGTTTCACTCCTTGAGCTCCGTGTCATACAGTGGCAAGAAAAAGTATGTGAACTATTTGGAATTACCAGGATTTCTGCATAAATTGGTCATACAATTTGATCTGACCTTCATCTAAGTCACAACAATAGACACACACAGTCTGCTTAAACTAATAGCACACAAACAATTTTAAGTTTTCATGTCTTTATAGAACACAACATGTAAACATTCACAGTGCAGGGTGGAAAAAAGTATGCGAACCCTTGAATTTAATAACTGTTTGAGTAAATTTGGACCATTACACTTTACAAAACTGTTTCAGTTCAGCAATATTCTTGTGATGTCTGGTGTGAACCTCTTTCTTGAGGTCATGTCACTCCATCTTAATCTGTTGAGGTCAGGACTCTGACTGGGCCACTCCAGAAGGTCTATTTTTGTTTTGGGTCGTTGTCCTGTTGCAACACCCAACTTCTGTTGACCTTCAACTGGCAGACAGGTAGCCTTACATTCTCCTGCCAAAAGTCTTGATAAACTTGGGAATGAATTTTTCCATCGATGATAGCAAACTGTTGCAGCAAAGCAGACCCAAATCATGATGCTCCCTCCACCATACTTTACAGTTGGGATGAGGTTTTGATGTTGGTGTGCTGTGCCTTTTTCTCTCCACACATAGTGTTATGTGTTCCTTCCTTCCAAACAACTCAGAATATTTTGGAACATCTAGGTGCTCTTTTGCGAACATCAGACATGTAGCATTGTTTTTTTTTGGACAGCAGTGGCTTCTTCCGTGGTGTCCTCCCATGAACACCATTCTTGTTTAGTGTTTTACGTATCGTAGACTCGTCGACAGAGATGTTAGCATGTTCCAGAGATTTCTGTAAGTCTTTAGCTGATACTCTAGGATTCTTCTTTACCTCATTGAGCATTCTGAGCTGTGCACTTGCAGTCATCTTTGCAGGAAGGCCAGTCCTAGGGAGAGTAGCAACAGTGCGGAACTCTCTCCATTTATAGACAATTGTTTTACAGTGGACTGATGAACATCAAGGCTTTTAGAGATACTTTTGTAACCTATTCCAGCTTTATGCAAGTCAACAATTCTTAATCTTAGCTCTTCTGTGATCTTTTTTGTTTGAGGTATGGTTCACATCAGGCAATGCTTCTTGTGAAAAGCAAACTCAAATTTTGTGAGTGTTTTGTAAAGAGCAGGGCAACTCTAACCAACATCTCCAATCTCATCCCATTGATTGGACTCCAGGTTAGCTGACTCCTGACTCCAATTAGGTTTTGGAGAAGTCACTAGCCTTGGGGTTTCCAACCTACACTGTGAACGTTTAAATGATGTATTCAAAATAGACAAGAGGAATACAATCATTTGTGTGTTATTAGTTTTAGCACACTGTGTGCGTCTATTGTTGTGACTTAGATGGTCAGATCAAAACTAGGGTGTAGATCAGCTTTAAAATTGCGGATAGATTGTAAATTCCATCAATGTAATTGTCTGCATCATTTCCAATCCCCCATATATTTTTTTGGTAAATATATATGCAGTATATCACAAAAGTGAGTCCTCCCCTCACATTTTTGTATATATTTGAGTATATCTTTTCATGTGACAACACTGAAGAAATGACACTTTGCTACAATGTAAAGTAGTGAGTGTATAGCTTGTATAACAGTGTAAATTTGCTGTCCCCTCAAAATAACTCAACACACAGCCATTAATGTCTAAACCGCTGGCAACAAAAGTGAGTACACCCCTAAGTGAAAATGTCCAAATTGGACCCAATTAGCCATTTGTCCTCCCCGGTGTCATGTGACTCGTTAGTGTTACAAGGTCTCAGGTGTGAATGGGGAACAGGTGTGTTAAATTTGGTGTCATTGCTCTCACACTCCCTCATACTGACTGGTCACTGGAAGTTCAACCAGGCACCTCATGGCAAAGAACTCTCTGAAGTGTACAGAATGGTGTCGTCTGCGTAGAGGTGGATCAGGGAATCACCAGCAGCAAGAGCGACATCATTGATGTATACAGAGAAAAGAGTCAGCCCGAGAATTGAACCCTGTGGCAACCCCATAGACAGCCAGAGATCTGGAAAACAGGCCCTCCGATTTGACACATTGAACTCGATCTGAGAAGTAGTTGGTGAACCTGGCGAGGCAGTCATTTGAGAAACCAAGGCTGTTGAGTCTGCCGGTAAGAATGCGGTGATTGACAGAGTCAAAAGCCTTTGCCAGGTCGATGAAGACGGCTGCACAGTATTGTCTTTTATCGATGGCGGTTATGATATCGTTTAGGACCTTGAGCGTGGTCGAGGTGGACCCATGACCCGCTGGGAAACCAGATTGCATAGCGGAGAAGGTACGGTGGGATTCGAAATGATCAGTCATCTGTTTGTTATCTTGGCTTCCGAAGACTTCAGAAAGGCAGGGTAGGATAGATATAGGTCTGTAACAGTTTGGGTCTAGAAAGTCTCCCCCTTTGAAGAGAGCGAGGACGGCAGGAGCTTTCCAATCTTTGGGGAACTCTGAGAGGGTAAATAGGCTAGTAATAGGGTTTGGAACAATTGCAGCGGATAATTTTAGAAATAGAGGGTCCAGATTGTCTAGCCCAGCTGATTTGTAGGGGTCCAGATTTTGCAACTCTTTCAGAACATCAGCTATCTGTATTGGGGTGAAGGAGAAATGAGGGAGGCTTGGGCAAGTTTCTGTGGGGGGTGCAGAGCTGTTGACTGGGGTATGAGTAGCAAGGTGGAAAGCATGGCCATTCGTGGAAAAATGCTTATGGAAATTCTCAATTATCGTAGATTTATCGTGGTGACAGTGTTTCCTGGCCTCAGTGCAGTGAGGCAGCTGGGAGGAGGTGCTCTTATTCTCCATGGACTTTACCGTGTCCCAGAATGTTTTGGAGTTTGTGCTACAGGATGCAAATTTCTTTTTGAAAAAGCTAGCCTTTACTTTCCTAACTGCCTGTGTATATTGGTTCCTAACTTCCCTAAAGAGTTACATATCGCGGGGGCTATTCGATGCTAATGCAGTATGCCACAGGATGTTTTTGTGCTGGACAAGGGCAGTCAGGTCTGGAGTGAACCAAGGGCTATACAGGTATCTGTTCTTAGTTCAAAAAAATTTAACGGGCATGTTCATTGAAGATGGTGACGGAAACACTTTTAAAGAATAACCAGGCATCCTCTACTGACGGGATGAAGTCCATATCCTTCCAGGATACCCTGGCCAGGTCGATTAGAAAGGCCTGCTCGCTGAAGTGTTTTAGGGAGCATTTGACAGTGATACGGGGTGGTTGTTTGACCGCGGACCCATTACGGACACATGCAATGATGCAGTAATCGCTGAGATCTTGGTTGAAAACAGCAGAGGTGTATTTGGAGGGCAGGTTGGTCAGGATGATATCTGTGAGGGTGCACGTGTTTATGGATTTAGGGTTGTACCTGGTAGGTTCCTTGATAATTTGTGTGAGATTGAGGGCATCTAGCTTAGATTGTAGGACAGCTGGGCTGTTAAGCATATCCTAGTTTAGGTTACCTAACAGTATAATCTCTGAAGATAAATGGGGGGTAATTAATCCACATATGATGTCCAGGGCACAGCTGGGGGCTGAGGGGGGTCTATAACAAGTGGCAACAGCAAGAGATTTATTTCTGGAAAGGTGGATTTTTAAAGGTTGAAGCTTGAACTGTTTGGGCACATATCTGGAAAACATGACAGGCTCTCTCTGCAGTAGATTGCAACTCCACCCCCTTTGTCAGTTCTATCTTGGTGGAAAATGTTGTAGTTGGGGATGGACATCTCAGAATATTTGGTGGCCTTCCTAAGCCAGGATTCAGACATGGCAAGGACATCAGGGTTTGCGGAGTGTGCTAAAGCAGTGAATAAAAAAACTTAGGGAGGAGGCTTCTGATGTTAACATGCATGAAACCAAGGCTTTTACGGTTACAGAAGTCAACAAAAGATAGCGCCCGGGGAATAGGAGTGGAACTGGGGGCTACATGGCCTCGGTTAACCTCTACATCACCAGAGGAACAGAGTAGGAGTAGGATAAGGGTACGGCTAACGGCTATAAAAAGATCAGAGAATAAAAAGATGAGATTTATGAGCATGGTAGAGTAGATTCAGGGCATAATGTACAGACAATGGTATGGTAGGATGTGAGTACAGTGGAGGTAAACCTAGGCATTGAGTGACGATGAGAGAGGTTTCGTCTCTGGAGGCACCAGTTAAGCCAGGTGAGGTCTCCGCATGTGTGTGGGGTGGGACAAAAGAGCTATCTAAGGCATTTTGAGTGGGAATGAGGGCTATACAGTGAAATAAAACAGCAAGAACTAGCCGAGACAGCAGTAGACAAGTCATATTGACATTAGAGAGAGGCATAAAGCAAACACATGTGTGGATCAGGAGAGCTAAGACAACAACGGGTAAATGGCGATGAATGGGCAGAGCAGGTTAGTTAGGTACGCACTTGACCTGAGTTCAAGGCTGGGGCCAACAGGTAAACAAAATGAGGTGCTGTGTTATTGAAACAGGGGGCATCAGCTGTGTAGCCGAGTGATCATAGGGTCAAAAGAGTAGCAATAGGTGAGTCAGGGTGCTGTTTGGTAGTCACTACTAAGCTAGGCGAGCAGGGGACACAGCGTTCAGAAAAGCTAGCGGGCTGGGGATAGTAGGTGGTTCTTCGGTGACATCGTAACAGAATAGCCTGTTGAGACCCACTCGAACGGTTACGTCGGTAGACCAGTCGTGATTGGTCGGCGGGGATCCGTGTTGGCAGTAAAAGGGTCCAGGCCAATTGGCAAAATGGGTTTTGTAGTCCAATAATTGGCTGGAGATGGGCCTAGCTCCAGGCTAACTAGTGCTTGCTTTGGACAGAGACGTTAGCCAGGAGTAGCCACTTGGATAGCAGCTAGCCAGCTGCGACAATCCGATGTAAAGGTTCATTGCTTGCGGTAGGAATCCGGAGATGTGGTAGAGAAAAAGCAGTCCAATATACTCTGGGTTGATATTGAGCTGTGCAACTGTCAGGAATTGACCGGGCTGAGGCTAGCTGATGTCCGAGTTAACGTGATGACCGCTCGCAGTGGCTAACTGACTACTAGCTAGTAGCTAGTTAGCTGGCTAGCTCCTGATAGGGGTTCCGGTTCTAAAGTGTAAAAAAAATAGCAGATCCGGGCCACATTGGGTGAGGTGGGTTGCAGGAGAATATGTTCAGTCCGTAGATGGAAATTAAAATTAAAAATATAAAAAGTCTATATGAAATATACACGAAGACGATATATACATGGGACGGGACGAGACAAGACAAATGGACGTCCGACTGAAAAGCCATCTTGGATATGTATGAGGTAGTCACCTGGAACGCATTTCAATTAACAGTTGTGCCTTGTTAAAAGTTAATTTGTTGATTTTCTTTCCTTCTTAAGGCATTTGAGCCAATCAGTTGTGTGTGACAAGGTAGGAGTGGTATACAGAAGATAGCACTATTAGGTAAAAGACCAAGTCCCTGTTATGGCAAGAACAGCTCAAAAATCAAAGAGAAACAACAGTCCATCATTACATAAGACATGAAGGTCAGTCAATTTGGAACATTTCAGTTTCTTCAAGTGCAAAAACTCTATGATGAAACTTGCTCTCATGAGGACCACCACAGGAAAGAAGACCCAGAGTTACTGCTGCTGCAGAGGATACGTTCATTAGAGTTACCAGCCTCAGAAATTGCAGCCCAAATAAATGCTTCATAGAGTTTAAGTAACAGACACATCTCAACATCAACTGTTCAGAGGAGATTGCGTGAATCAGGCCTTCATGGTCGAATTGCTACAAAGAAACCACTACTAAAGGACACCAATAATAAGAAGAGACTTGCTTGGAACTAGAAACACGAGCAATGGACATTAGACCTTTGAAAAATCTGTCCTTTGGTCTGATGAGTCCAAATTCGAGATATCTGGTTCCAACCACTGTGTCTTTGTGAGACGCAGTGTAGGTGAACGGATTAAATCTGCATGTGTGGTTCCCACCGTGAAGCATGGAAGAGGTGTTATGGTGTGGGGATGCTTTGCTGGTGACGCTGACTGTGATTGATTTAGAATTCAAGGCACACCTACCAGCATGGCTACCACAGCATTCTGCAGCAAAATGTCATCCCATCTGGTTTGCGCTTAGTGGGACAATAATAATTTTTTTAACAGGACAATGACCAAACACATCTCCAGGCTGTGTAAGAGCTATTTGACCAAGAAGGAGAATGATGCAGTGCTGAATCAGATGACCTGGCCTCACCAATCACCCAACCTCAACCCAATTAAGATGGTTTGGGATAAGTTGAATCGCAGAGGGAAGGAAATGCTGCCAACAAGTCCTCAGCATATGTGGGAACTCCTTCAAGACGGTTAGAAAAGCATTCCAGGTGAAGCTGGTTGAGAGAATGCCAAGAGTGTACAAAGTTTTCATCAGGGCAAATGGTGGCTATTTTGAAGAATCTCAAATATAAAATATATTTTGATTTGTCTAACACTTTTTTGGTTACTATCTGATTCCATATTTGTTATTTCACAGTTTTGATGTCTTCACTATTATTCTACAATATAGAAAATAGTTAAAATTAAGAAAAACACTTGAATGAGTAGGTGTCCAAACTTTTGACTGGTACTCTATGTGGACACCCCTTCAAATGAGTGGATTCTGCGATTACAGCCACACCCATTGCTGACAGGTGTATAAAATCGAGCACAGAGTCATGAAATCTCCATAGACAAACATTGGCAGTAGAATGGCACCGTCATAGGATGCAACCATTCCAACAAGTCAGTTCATAACATTTCTGCCCTGCCCCGGTCAACTGTAAGTGCTGTTATTGTGAAGTGGAAATGTATAGGAGCAACAACGGCTCAGTTGTGAAGTGGTAGACCATACAAGCTCACCGAACGGGACTCCCGAGTTCCGAAACACGTAAAAATCTACTCTGTTGCAACACTACTGCCTCTGGAAGAAACGTCCACACAACAAACTGTTTGTCGGGAGCTTTAGGAAATGGGATTCAATGGGCAAACCTAATATCACCATGAGCAATGCCAAGCATCGGCTGGAGTGGTGTAAAGCTCACCGCCATTGGACTCTGGAGCAGTGGAAATGCCTTATCTGGAGTGATGAATCACGTTTCACCATCGGGCAGTCCGACGAACGAGTCTGGGTTTGGCGGTTGCCAGGAGAACGCTACCTGCCCGAATGCATTGTGCCAACTGTAAAGTTTGGGGAAGGGTCTTAGGCTGTTCTGGTTCGGGCTAGGCCCCTTAGTTCTAGTGAAGGGAAATCATAACACTACAGCATACAATGACATTCTAGACAATTCTGTGCTTCAAGATTTTGTCACAACAGCTTGGGGAAGGCCCTTTCCTGTTTCAGCATGACAATGCCCCCGTGCTCAAAGCGAGGTCCATACAGAAATGATTTGTCGCGATCAGTGTGGAAGAACTTGACTGGCCTGCACAGAGCCTTGACCTTAACCCAAATGAACACCTTTGGGATGAATTGGAATGCCAACTACAGGCAAGGCCTAACTGCCCAACATCAGTGCTCAACCTCACTATTGCTCTTGTGGCTGAATGGAAGCAAGTCCCTGCAACAATGTTCCAAAATCTAGTGGAAAGCCTTCCCAGAAAAGTGGTGGCTGTTATAGCAGCAAAGGGGGGATCAACTCCATATTAATGCCATGATTTTAGAATGAGATATTCGACAAGCAGGTGTCAACATACTTTTGGCCATGTAGTGTATCATTTTGATATATTGCATGGTCAGTCCTTGCATCCATAACTCTGTTCATGAATTTGAGAGTGGTTTAATTTATCCAGCCCCATCCCTCAGTTCAGGGGTGGGGAGCACTCTTTGTTATTGTTTCTACTGCTGATTGCCCCTTAAAGCAAGAAATGTCTTTTGCATGGGCTGCGTCTCAATCCACCGCATCTGCCGATGTCGGCCATCTGCTTCTGCAGTGGAAGGTGACAGAGCTACAGCAGTGTTTATCAGACCAGGAGATATCCGAAAATCGGTAATAGAGAACATTTGTAGCGTCCGAATAGTATGATAATAATATGACCCCACCATCGAAAGGTGAGACTCTCATGAACACGTACGTCGGTTGTTTTGATCTAGGATGCCATAAAGCCTCATAAGACTCGTCTGAAAGTAGCCCGGTACCAGTTAAAATAATGAATTGCATTGCAACTGGAAAGTATTCAGACCCCTTGACTTTTTCCACATTTTGTGACATTACAGTCTTATTCTAAAATGGATTGAATAAATAAAGTTCCTCATCAATCTACACACAATACCCCATAATGACAAAGAGAAAACAGTTTTAAGAAATGTTTGCAAATTGATTAAAAATAAAACCAAAATACCTTATTTGCATAGAGTGGGGAGAACAAGTATTTGAATCACTGCCGATTTAGCAGGTTTTCCTACTTACAAAGCATGTAGAGGTTTGTAATTTTTAAGTAATTAATTTGCATTTTATTGCATGACATATGTATTTGATCACCTACCAACCAGTAAGAATTCCGGCTCTCACAGACCTGTTAGTTTTTCTTTAAGAAGCCCTCCTGTTCTCCACTCATTACCTGTATTAACTGCACCTGTTTGAACTTGTTACCTGTATAAAAGACACCTGTCCACACACTCAATGAAACAGACTCCAACCTCTCCACAATGGCCAAGACCAGAGAGGGTGTAATGACATCAGGGATACAATTGTAGACCTGCACAAGGCTAGCTTGGTGAGAAGGCAACAACTGTTGGCGCAATAATTAGAAAATGGAAGAAGATCAAGATGACGGTCAATCACACTCGGTCTGGGGCTCCATGCAAGATCTCACCTCGTGGGGCATCAATGATCATGAGGAAGGTGAGGGATCAGCCCAGAACTACACGGCAGGACCTGGTCAAGGACCTGAAGAGAGCTGGGACCACAGTCTCAAAAAAAACATTAGTAACACCCTACGCCGTCATGGATTAAAATCCTGCAGCGCACGCAAGGTCCCCCTGCTCAAGCCAGCGAATGTCCAGGCCCGTCTGAAGTTTGCCACTGACCATCTGGATGATCCAGAGGAGGAATGAGAGAAGGTCATGTGGTCTTGATGAGACAAAAATAGAGCTTTTTGGTCTAAACTCCACTCGCCGTGTTTGGAGGAAGAAGAAGGATGAGTACAACCCCAAGAACACCATCCCAACCGTGAAGCATGGAGGTGGAAACATCATTCTTTGGGTAGCTTTTCTGTAAAGGGGACAGGACGACTGCACCGTATTGAGGGTAGGATGGATGGGGCCATGTATCATGAGATCTTGGCCAACAACCTCCTTCCCTCAGTAAGAGCATTGAACATGGGTCGTGGCTGTGTCTTCCAGCATGACAACGACCCGAAACACACAGCCAGGGCAACTATAAGGAGTGGCTCCGTAAGAAGCATCTCAAGGTCCTGGAGTGGCCTAGCCAGTCTCCAGACCTGAACCCAATATAAAATCCTTGGAGGGAGCTGAAAGTCCGTATTGCCCAGCATTTGCAATAAAATGCAAATGAATGACTTAAAAATCATACAATGTGATTTTCTGGATTTTCGTTTTAGATTCCGTCTCTCACAGTTGAAGTGTACCTATAATAAAAATTATAGACCTCTACATGCTTTGTAAGTAGGAAAACCTGCAAAATCGGCAGTGTTTCAAATACTTGTTCTCCCCACTGTAGGTATTAAGACCCTTTGCTATGAGACTCGAAAATCAGGTCAGGTACATCATGTTTCCATTGATCATCCTTGAGATGTTTGTACAACTTGATTGGACTCCTCAGTAAAAGGCACATGGCAGCTCGCTTGGAATTTGCCAAAAGGCACCTACAGGATTCTCAGACCATGAGAAACATGATTGTCTGGTCTTATGAAAGATGTAACTCTTTGGCCTGAATGCCAAGCATCACGTCCTTGATGAGCGCTCAGGACCTCAGAATGGGGCGGAAGTTCACCTTCCAACAGGAAAACGACCCTAAGCACACAGGCAAGACAACACATGAGTGGCTTAGGGACAAGTCTCTTGTCCCTGGCCCAGCCAGAGCAAGGACTTGAACCCATTCGATCTCTGGAGAGACTTGAAAATAGCTGTTCAACGATGCTCCCCATCCAACCTGACAGGATCTGCTGATGTAAATGTAATATTTCAGTTTTTAATTTTTAATACATTTGCAATCATTTCTAAAAACCTGTTTTTGCTTTGCTATTATGGGGTATTGTGTGTAGATTTATGAGGGGGAAAAACAATTGAATCCATTTTAGAATAAGGCTGTAATATAACAAAATGTTGAAAAAGTCAAGGGGTCTGAATACTTTCCAAACGCACTGTATATATGGAAGTAGTTTAGTGTCAAAAAAGGGGTTAAATATGGGTCACAAAATGTTTTCTATTAATTCCTGATCTTTCTTATTTCTCTCAGACACTTCAAAACAAATGTCCTGTTAGTCAAAAAACAATCTGGTCACGTCTCCAATGGATGGGCCTCTGCAAGATTAAATATGGGTCACAAAAAGTTTTCTATAATTTTCGGATCTTTCTTATATCACTCAGACACTTCAAGACACATTTCCTGTTTGTTTTTTGACTATCTGGTCACGCCTCCAATGGAGGGGCCTCTGCACACACACCTACAGTAAATCATTCAGACCAGCGCCATCGACAAAGAATATAGGGAAGAGACCACGATTTAGACTTCCTACCTTTAGGCTGCTATAGCCCACATATATATTTCGTTTGTCATTCTATCGTTTTCATGGAATTTTAGTGGTAATTAGGCCTAAATACACTGAACAAATATATAAACACAACATGTAAAGTGTTTGTTCCATGTTTCATGAGATTAAATAAAAAATCACAGAACATTTTCCATACTCAGAAATAATGTATTGCTCTCAAATATTGTGAAGAAATTCATTTACATCCTTGTTTGTGAGCATTTCTTCTTTGCCAAGATATTCCATCCACCTGACAGGTGTGGCATATCAAGAAGCTGATTAAACAGCATGATCATTACACAGGTGCACCTTGTGCTGGGGACACTAAAATACCACTCTAAATGTGCAGTTTTGTCACAACACAATGCCACAGATGTCTGTTTTGAGGTAGCATGCAATTGGCATGCTGACTACAGGAATGTACACCAGAGCTGTTGCCAGAGAATTCAACATCATTTTAGAGAAATTGGCAGTACGTCTAACCGGCCTCACAACCACAGAGCACGTGTTACCAAGCCAGCCTCCACATCCACCTTCTTTACCTGCAGGACTGTCTGAGACCAGCCACCCTGACAGTATTTCTGTCTGTAATAAACCCCTTTAGTGGGGAAAAACTCATTCTGAATGTCTGGGCCTGGCTCCCCAGTGGGTGGGCCTTGCTCCCAAGAGGTTGGGCCATTGCCCTCCCACACCCACCCATGGATGCGCCACTGCCCAGTCATGTGAAATCCATAGATTAGGGCCTAATGAATATATTTTAATTGACTGACTTAGTTATACGAACTGTAACTCAGTAAAATTGTTGAAATTATGGCATATTGTGTTTCTATTTTTGTTTAGTATAGTTTGCCATCTATGAACATGTTATTCAATGTGTTTCTATGGACTAATGCCAAATTCAATGTTTCATCAAATAATTGTTGTATTTATATCATTTTCTTCCCTTCCCTACAGGGGTCCTAGAATTCAAAATCAAATTGCAAAATTATCCATGGTATGACCATCTTAAAACAATTTCATATGTTAGCTTAGCAGAACCCCCCTTAGACTTGTAGGGGTTAATTGATGTGCATTGTCCATGTCAAATAAATAAATACATGGATTCTGTTAGAAATGTGGCCCTGTCCATATAGGCCAATTCCCTTGAGTGTAAAGTCTTCTTATATCTTATAATTCTGCATGTTGTCTACTAATGGCTCAATTCAATCCGTAATGCTGAAGTTCTGCGTTACAGCATTATTTGAATTTAAAGGCAATGTTCCAGTGTTTGTGGAGACTACATTCACTGTAAAGGCTGCTTGAGTCGGCTCAACCACAAATAACTTTTACATTTCAAGTGCGATATAGCACTGAACTTCAGCAATACAAATCTATACCAATACAAAATGGAAAATACTGGCATTGTACTTACCTTTTTCTGTTTCAAGACGGTTTTATCCTTTTGTGGGAATCATAGGCGAATCTGCAAAGGAAAGCATGATATCACAGTTACATTATCTGTAAAACTTCAGAGAATCAATGACTTTTTTTCTGAAATAAGGATAATCTGAAGGTACGACCTTTGTATTGCATTTTCTGGTTAATACTCGTAGGTTGCTAAGTTATTACCTGTCTTGGCTCTTGAAATGCAATGACTGACCCTGGATGATGTGTCCTTTTTATAGTCAAATTTGAGTTGAGCCACCCACATTCAAACCGGTTCAGGTTGATGTTTTCCCCCTGTGTAGTTAGTCTCTATGCATCAGTCTGTGCCAAGTTTCCAAGGTAAACTGGATGACCTGGACAAATTAGATGCCAGTGATGAAGATGTCATTGTTAACTTAAGTTACATTTCACTGTAAATGAAACTGAGTTGGATGGTTGTAAATGGTGCTTTGTTTCTGTACAGCAGTATCACAGGGAGATGCATGAAGGTATACATGTATTTCCAACTACAATATGAAAGTTCCTGACTGTATAGCTTTCTGGAGCCACAGCCATATCAAGGGTAGAAAATATGGTTCCCTGATCAATTTGTTATAATACTGTATTTTTTATGTTTTTCCGGGGACTTGGAAGATTATCCCCCACTGTGACATATTCAAATCAACAAACAAATTATTCTGTTGGATAAAATACACATACATACACATTTTAGACCTGAGGGGTTTACAACAACGCAGGATCAGTGGGTTAGCTATCGAATTTGACTACATATTTTTTTTACATATTATCTTGTGGCAGATGTACATGTTACTTTTCCAGGAAATGGTGTGACAGAAAGAACAGTATGTGCCAAGTTCACATTCCCAAACCACCTCTCTTAATCTTCACATCACTTCCGCAATAGTGGAAACTTATAAATCAAAGTCATTATGATGTAATAGGAATGTCAAGAGCACATTTTAACATTGTGGGCAAGAATTGTATTACTCATCATTGTATTCTCTACCAGAAAGTTTGTTGATCTTCTTTGATGTCATATAGGTTGATACATTGCTATGTTTTAGTTTATAAAGCCTTTTTTACAAAAGGTCCCACTGTAGGCTACTAAGCTCTTTGCTAAACTTTAGACATAGGAGTTACCACAGGGATGTCTAACTCTGGAAATTACTTTGGTCTCTCATGAGTTAGCTAGGTAGATCAGCTATTCCTTTTCATGAATCATATTTGTGGAACAATCTTTGAAATGTTCTTCCATTTGATGTTTTGGTGCCTCTGGGATATTCAGAAAGCTGATTGAGGACCTTATTACTTGTCACGTTCTGACCTTTATTTCCTGTGTTTTGTATATAGTTAGTATGGTCAGGGCGTGAGTTGGGTGGGCAGTCTATGTTTGTTTTTCTATGATTTGGGTATTTCTATGTTTCGGCCTAGTATGGTTCTCAATCAGAGGCAGGTGTCATTAGTTGTCTCTGATTGAGAATCATACTTAGGTAGCCTGGGTTTCACTGTGTGTTTGTGGGTGAGTGTTCCTGTCTCTGTGTTTGCACCAGATAGGACTGTTTTGAGTTTTCACATTTCTTGTTTATTGTAGTCAGTTGTTCATGTGTACCTTAACGTATTAAAAAGAACCATGGACACTTACCACGCCGCATATTGGTCTTACCACGCCGCGTATTTCGCCTCTCCTCTTCGGAAGAAGAGGAGGAAATTCATTACAGAATCACCCACCCAACTCGGACCAAGCGGCGTGGTAAACAGCAGCGACGACAGCAGCAGCAGCAACAACAGCGGCTAGCATCAGAGCAGAATCTGGACTACACAACTTGGGAGGAGATAGACAGGTGGGCGGTCGACCCAGGGAGAGTGCCGGAGCCCGCCTGGGATTCGATGGAACAGTGCAAGGAAGGTTACAGGAGAATGAGGTTGGCGAAGCCAGCACGGCAGTGCGACAGGTACGAGAGGCAGCCCCAAAAAATGTTTTTTTTGGGGGGGGGCATACGAGGTGTGGTACTAAGCCAGGTAGCAGACCTGAGCTCACTCCTCATGCTTATGATAAGCAGTGCATTACTGGTCAGGCACCGTGTAATGCGGTTAAGCGCACGGTGTCGCCAGTGCGTGCCCATAGCCCGGTGCGCTATAGGGCAGCCCCCCGAAAGTGCCATGCGAGTGTGGGCATTGAGCCAGGGCGTATGGTGCCTGCTCAGCGGGTCTGGTCGCCGGTACGCAGTTTTGGTCCAGGTTATCCTGTGCCGGTTCTGTGTGCTGTGTCTCCGGGGCGCAGTGCGTCCTCTGCCTGCGCTCCGCTCGTGCCGGGCAAATGTGGGAGTGGAGCCTAAGGGAGAGGTGTGTGTAGTAAGCACTAGATCTCCCGTGCTTACCCACAGCCCGGTTCAACCTGTGCCTGCACTCTGGAGGGTCCGGGCTAGAATAGTTGTCCAGCCTGGGGAAGTGGTGCCAAGGTTGCGCACCAGAGCTCCAGTGCTCCCCCACAGCCCGGTCCTTCAGGCTCCTCTTAACACCAAGCCTCCTGAAGGTCTCCCCAGCCTGGTGGTTCCTGTGGCAGCTCCACGCACCAGGTTGTGTCTCTGTCTCCTCCCTGCAGGTGGTCCCGCCTGTCCGGCGCCGCTGCCGGAGTGTCCCGCCTGTCCGGCGCCGCTGCCGGAGTCTGAGGCGCCAGTCCCCCTCTGCCCAGAGGCGCCAGTCCCCCTCTGCCCAGAGGCGCCAGTCCCCCTCTGCCCAGAGGCGCCAGTCCCCCTCTGTCCAGAGCTGCCCCCTGTCCAGTGGGGTCATTTATAAGGGTGGCCATGGTGAGAAAGCCACGGAGGCGGACAATAAGGCGGACTAAGACAATTGTGAAGTGGGGTCCGCATCCCAAGGATGTAAATACCCCCCCTCTCTTTGACTTGGAGGATGTAAATACCCCACCCCCTCTCTCTTTGACTTGGAGGATGTAAATACCCCACCCCCTCTCTTTGACTTGGAGGATGAAAATCCCCCCCCCCTCTTTGACTTGGAGGATGTAAATTCCCCCCCTCTCTTTGACTTGGAGGATGTAAAATTCCCCCCTCTCTTTGACTTGGAGGATGTAAATTCCCCCCTCCTCTCTTTGACTTGGAGGATGTAAATACCCCCCTCTCTTTGACTTGGAGGATGTAAATACCCCCCCCCCTCTCTTTGACTTGGAGGATGTAAATACCCCCCCCCTCTCTTTGACTTGGAGGATGTAAATACCCCACCCCCTCTCTTTGACTTGGAGGATGTAAATACCCCACCCTCTCTTTGACTTGGAGGATGTAAATACCCCCCTCTCTTTGACTTGGAGGATTTAAATACCCCACCCCCTCTCTTTGACTTGGAGGATGTAAATACCCCCCTCTCTTTGACTTGGAGGATGTAAATACCCCCCCTCTCTTTGACTTGGAGGATTTAAATACCCCACCCCCTCTCTCTTTGACTTGGAGGATGTAAATACCCCCCCCCCCTCTCTTTGACTTGGAGGATGTAAATACCCCCCCCTCTCTTTGACTTGGAGGATGTAAATACCCCCCCCCCTCTCTTTGACTTGGAGGATGTAAATACCCCCCCCTCTCTTTGACTTGGAGGATGTAAATACCCCCTCTCTTTGATTGGAGGATGTAAATACCCCCCCCCCCTCTCTTTGACTTGGAGGATGTAAATACCCCACCCCCTCTCTTTGACTTGGAGGATGTAAATACCCCCCCTCTCTTTGACTTGGAGGATGTAAATACCCCCCTCTCTTTGACTTGGAGGATGTAAATACCCCACCCCTCTCTTTGACTTGGAGGATGTAAATACCCCCCTCTCTTTGACTTGGAGGATGTAAATACCCCCCCTCTCTTTGACTTGGAGGATTTAAATACCCCACCCCCCTCTCTCTTTGACTTGGAGGATGTAAATACCCCCCTCTCTTTGACTTGGAGGATGTAAATACCCCCCTCTCTTTGACTTGGAGGATGTAAATACCCCCCTCTCTTTGACTTGGAGGATGTAAATACCCCCCTCTCTTTGACTTGGAGGATGTAAATACCCCCCCTCTTTGACTTGGAGGATGTAAATACCCCACCCCCTCTCTTTGACTTGGAGGATGTAAATACCCCACCCCCTCTCTTTGACTTGGAGGATGTAAATACCCCACCCCCTCTCTTTGACTTGGAGGATGTAAATACCCCACCCCCTCTCTTTGACTTGGAGGATGTAAATACCCCCCCCTCTCTTTGACTTGGAGGATGTAAATACCCCACTCCCCTCTCTTTGACTTGGAGGATGTAAATACCCCCCCCTCTCTTTGACTTGGAGGATGTAAATACCCCCTCTCTTTGATTGGAGGATGTAAATACCCCCCTCTCTTTGACTTGGAGGATTTAAATACCCCACCCCCTCTCTCTTTGACTTGGAGGATTTAAATACCCCACCCCCTCTCTCTTTGACTTGGAGGATGTAAATACCCCCCTTCTCTTTGACTTGGAGGATGTAAATACCCCCCTTCTCTTTGACTTGGAGGATGTAAATACCCCCTTCTCTTTGACTTGGAGGATGTAAATACCCCCCCTCTCTTTGACTTGGAGGATGTAAATACCCCATCCCCCCTCTCTTTGACTTGGAGGATGTAAATACCCCATCCCCCTCTCTTTGACTTGGAGGATGTAAATACCCCATCCCCCTCTCTTTGACTTGGAGGATGTAAATACCCCATCCCCCTCTCTTTGACTTGGAGGATGTAAATACCCCATCCCCCTCTCTTTGACTTGGAGGATGTAAATACCCCACCCCCCTCTCTTTGACTTGGAGGATGTAAATACCCCACCCCCTCTCTTTGACTTGGAGGATGTAAATACCCCCCTCTCTCTTTGACTTGGAGGATGTAAATACCCTACCCCCCCTCTCTTTGATTGGAGGATGTAAATACCCTACCCCCTCTCTCTTTGACTTGGAGGATGTAAATACCCCACCCCCTCTCTTTGACTTGGAGGATGTAAATACCCCACCCCCTCTCTTTGACTTGGAGGATGTAAATACCCCCTCTCTTTGACTTGGAGGATGTAAATACCCCCCCCTCTCTTTGACTTGGAGGATGTAAATACCCCACCCCCTCTCTTTGACTTGGAGGGTGTAAATACCCCCCCCCCTCTCTCTTTGACTTGGAGGCTGTGTCATGACTTCCGCCGAAGTCGGCTCCTCTCCTTGTTCTTCCGCCGTTCGGCGGTCGACTTCACCGGCTTTCTAGCCATCGCCGCTCCATTTTTCATTGATCCATTTGTTTTGTCTTGTTCCCTGCACACCTGGTTTTCATTCCCCAATCACACTGCATGCATTTATTCCTCTGTTCTCCCTCATGTCTTTGTGTGGAATTGTTTGTGTTACGTGTTAATTGTTGACGCACCAGACTGGTTTGCTTTACCGTGTTGTTAAATAAACTCTCTCACTCTTTTATTGTTAAAGAGAGGGGGGATGGGTAGGGGGAGAGAGAGAAAAGTGGGTAGTGAGTGAAATAAGGGTGGGGAGAGAGAGAGGGGTGGGGTGTAAAAGAGAGAGAAAGGGGGTGGGGAGAGAGAGAGCATGGGATGGGATGGGGGAAAGAGCAATGGATGTGATTATTGTACAGAGAGAGATGGGTGGGGGGCAGAGAGAGTGGTGGGGTGGGGGGACAGAGAGAGAGGTGGGGTAGAGAGAGAGGGGGTGGGGTGTAAAAGAGAGAGAAAGGGGGTGGGAGAGAGAGCATGGGATGGGATGGGGGAAAGAGCAATGGATGTGATTATTGTACAGAGAGATGGGGTGGGGGGGGCAGAGAGAGTGGTGGGGTGGGGGGACAGAGAGGGTAAGGGAGACATAAGATGACATTTTAAATGTCTTTATTCTTTTCAATCTTTTGTGAGTAATGTTTTCTGTAAAATTTTTATTGTCTATGTCACTTGCTTTGGCAATGTAAACATATGTTTCCCATGCTAATAAAGCCCTTAAATTGAAATTCAATTGAATTGAGAGAGAGCGAGAGAGGGAATGAGGACGCTCTACAATGTACCATAGAGAATAGTCATTGTGTTAAATATATAACAACTGAATAGCTACAGAAGCATGGATCAAGACCAATGTATCCAATATCTCCAGGACAGGACATCAAAATGTACTGATGTCTATTTCTCCCCTGGGGTTGTTGATGCCAGTGTTCTCCAGTGAGTTACCGATGCAGATCTCAGCACCATAAGGACAGCATTGTCCTCTGTTGGTGATGGTGACAGCTGTCACTCTGTACACATCCAGCAGGTCCACTCTCCACCAGGGGTTGGTGTTAAATGCAGTGCTGCAGTGCAGCGGTTTCCATCGATGACTTTGCTTGGACTACACCACGAATCCCAAAGAGAAGATTGAACGGCCACTCCTCTCAATGCCAAGTTGTCTATTTGAGTGGCAGAGACAGATTTAATAGACAGGTTTATTCATTAGTGCACACTGTAGTAATATGTTTTGCAACTGAAACCATTTGGCAGGTTAGTTTAAGTTAGTCACTCTCCATTTTGGACATTTTGTTCCTTTTGATTTCTTAATGAATGCACCTCAGATATACACATCTCCATCAAAGTTCCATCTAAACTGCCCGCTTCACTCAACTCTCTGGAGCAGTGGTCACCTAACGGACGATCGCGACCGACTGGTCGATCCCCAAGGCATTACTAGTCGATCACTAAACATTTATGTAAAAACCCAACGATAAAGCCTTGTGCACCTATTTTGATTTATTTGTCATGGGCTGGTGGCGGCAGGTGCACACGATTCAGCTGCCCTGCGCACCGGGTAGGCTAACTGTTGCTATTTTCAACCATTGCATGTGCCTGAAGGTACTAACTCTGCTTTCCTGGCGGGCCCAGAGAGCAAATCAAGTGCACTCTAAGGTCAACCACTGGCCAATCCGATGGCTCAGATTACCTTGTCTGCAGTAACATAGCAGGCATAAAATAAATCTACAGCGAAGTTGATACTGTGAGATTTCAAAACATTGAAAACCACGACTAGAGAGAGACTGTCAATGAATACAGCAAAGAGATGCTGTGTTTGACTGAGTTCATGTTTACGTTCTTACTCAGCAATGGCAACAATTTGAATTCAACACTTTTACAAGCCATAAGATGTGTGTTCTTCCTATTTCCACTCAGCGCTACAACAAGCACTGCATCAGTAATGAATGAGTAGGAAAGTGTATCTATGGGCTTGCGTTGTTATTATTAGCGGCTGGGGTCTTTTTTAATATCGAGGAATATTTCACTTTCTCTGTTCATAGGTGTAACAACATGAATTTGTGCATGAGGCAGAAATAACACAGTACGACTCGAGTTTCGCCATCAGCTGCAAGATGGTGTCCCTTTTTGGTCAGTGTCAGCGGAGGAAAGGGAGATGGGTCTTCACTTTCCATCACAGCCATGTGCCTTCACCCTCCATCATAGTCATGCTCCTCACCATCCATCACAGCCATGGGTCTTCACCCTCCATCATAGTCATGTTCCTCACCATCCATCACAGCCATGGGTCTTCACCCTCCATCATAGTCATGCTCCTCACCATCCATCACAGCCATGGGTCTTCACCATCCATCACAGCCATGGGTCTTCACCATGCATCACAGCAATGGGTCTTCACCATGAATCACAGCCATGTGCCTTCACCATCCATCATAGTCATGCTCCTCACCATCCATCACAGCCATGGGTCTTCACCCTCCATCATAGTCATGCTCCTCACCATCCATCACAGCCATGGGTCTTCACCATGCATCACAGCAATGGGTCTTCACCATGAATCACAGCCATGTGCCTTCACCATCCATCATAGTCATGCTCCTCACCATCCATCACAGCCATGGGTCTTCACCATGCATCACAGCCATGGGTCTGTGTTTTGGCAATCTTCACCGCTAAATCAGCTTTGCAATTGCTTTGGCTGTGATACAGTGATGATGTCACATGTTTAAAGTCCCACTTATCAGAACATTTTTGAAAGTCATTCCGGAGAAGGTGGGGCCACTATCAGAAATAACAGTGTGGGCAACGCCATGTCTGCTGAACTGCTTTTTACAGCATTCAATGATGTGGTGTCAGTCAGCTCGTCGAGCTCTCAGTAGTCCGAGTATTAATCAAGTAATAATTAACTCCATTGTCTTAGGTGAGATGTTGACATCACTGGTGTGATCCACCTGTTCCAGGTCAGTTGTGGCTAGAGCCCTAGAGTAGACCGTGGCTGGTGTTTGTATTTGTCTGTGCTCGTGGTTGATTGAGCTGTTCTGGACAGGAAGTCAGCTACATGTAGTCATTTGCATTGTTTGTATTGCACGCAGAGTTGGTATCTTTGTAGCCTTAGCAACATTCTCTGCAGTCGCTTGGGTGCTGTGAGTAGGGATTTCTTGGAAATCATCTCAAGCGGTTTGTTTTCGCTGTGTATTGTGTTGAACTCTCTGCCAGATACTGAACAAACTTGTCCCATGCAAAAACAATGGAGAGACATTCTTTCTCAATCTGTGCATACCTTTGTTCTGTCTGAGTCAATGTTTGGGAGGCAATGTAACAGGTTGATCTTTCTGTAGAAGGGCTGTGCCAAAACTCTCACTGACAACACACTGCCGTGTGACTTCCTCATTCAGTTTGTAGTATTTGAACACTGGGTGTTGTGTGACAAACTGTTTGATATTCTCAACTGCTCTATCATGCTGTGGTAGCCATGTCCATTCAATGTCCTTGTCAGTCAGTCTTCTGAGTGGCTCACACCCATCAGATAGGCGGGGCATGAATTTTGAAACGTAGTTCACAAACCCCAAAAGCTGCTGTAGTGACTTGACGTCGGTCGGTGTACCCGTGTTCTAAATGGCTGTTATTTTCGCTGGTTCAGTACGAAGGCCCTCTGTGGTGAGAATATGACCCATGTATGTCACACTAGGTAGCTTTAAACAGAGTTTACTTTTGTTCAGCTTCAGGTTGACATCTCTTGCTCTCTGCAAGAGAGCTGTAAGGTATCTGTCATGATCTGCCATCGTCTCTTCGTGTGTGTCACCACATCCATAATGTAGAATGTCATCTCCTTTTTGTCCCTGTAGGGCTTGTCTGCACTGGTGTTCTTCAGCTGCTGTCTTGATTCGAAATGGCACTCAGCCATCTACAGTTCAAACCGGAAGTTTACATACACTTAGGTTGGAGTCATTTAAACTCGTTTTTCAACCACTCCACAAATTTCTTGTTAACAAACTATAGTTTTGCAAAGTTGGTTGGGACATCTACTTTGTGCATGACACAAGTATTTTTTTCAACAATCGTTTACAGACAGATTATTTCACTTATAATTCACTGTATCACAATTCCAGTGGGTCAGAAGTTTACATACACTAAGTTGACTGTGCCTTTAAACAATTTGGAAAATTCCAGAAAATGATGTTATGGCTTTAGAAGCTTCTGATAGGCTAATTGACATCATTTGAATCAATTGGAGGTATACCTGTGGATGTACTTCAAGGCCTACCTTCAAACTCAGTACCTCTTTGCTTGACATCATGGGAAAATCAAAAGAAATCAGCCAAGACCTATGAAAATAAATTGTAGACCTCCACAAGTCTGGATCATCCTTGGGAGCAATTTCAAAACGCCTCTGAAGGTACCACGTTCATCTTTACAAACAATAATACACAAGTATAAACACCATGGGACCACGCAGTCGTCATACTGCTCAGAAAGGAGACGCGTTCTGTCTCCTACAGATGAACGTACTTTGATGCAAAAAGTGCAAATCAATCCCAGAATAACAGCGAAGGACCTTGTGAAGATGCTGGAGGAAACGGATACAAAAGTATCTATGTCCACAGTAAAACGAGTCCTATATCGAAATAACCTGAAAGGCCGCTCAGCAAGGAAGAAGCCACTGCTCAAAACCGCCATAAAAAACCCAGACTACGGTTTGCAACTGCACATGGGGACAAAGATCGTACTTTTTGAAGAAATGGCCTCTGGTTTGAGGAAACAAAAATATAACTGTTTGGCCATAATACCATCGTTATGTTTGGAGGAAAAATGGGGACGCTTGCAAGGCGAAGAACACCATCCCAATCATGAAGTACGGGGGTGGCAGCATCATGTTGTGGGGCTGCTTTGCTGCAGGAGGGACTGGTGCACTTCACAAAATAGATGGAAAATTACATGGATATATTGAAGCAAAATCTCAAGACATCCGTCAGGAAGTGAAAGCTTGGTCATAAATGGGTCTTCCAAATGGATAATGACCCCAAGCATACTTCCAAAGTTGTGGCAAAATGGTTTAAGGACAATAAAGTCAAGGTATTGGAGAGGCCATCACAAAGCCTACAGCTCTGTCAGGAGGAATGGGCCAAAATTCACCCAACTTATTGTGGGAATCTTGTGGAAGGCTACCCGAAACATTTGACCTAAGTTAAGCAATTTAAAGGCAATGCTACCAAATACTAATTGAGTGTATGTAAACTTCTGACCCACTGGGAATGTGATGAAAGAAATTAAACCTGAAATAAATAATTATCTCTACTATTAATCTGACATTTCACATTCTTAAAATAAAAGTGGTGATCCTAACTGACCTAAGCCAGGGAATTGTTACAAGGATTAAGTGAAAAACTGAGTTGAAATGTGTTTGGCTAAGGTGTATGTAAACATCAGACTTCAACTGTATACCTACCTACAGCTGTCTAGAAAGTTGTTAGATAGCTGCTCACTTCATCAGCTTCGACTTGCCAATATCCATCTTTGCCATTGAGTGAGTACTGAGAATACCTTTGCATTGGATATCTCTGGTAGAATCTCTTCTATTGTGGGCATCTGGAAGTGAGATCTCAGTAAGGCTTCGTTGAGTGCACTGGGGTCCATGCATGACAACCACATTGCTAATCCACGGTGTTGGCCCCTTTTGACTTTCGTGATGATGTCTGCATTGTCCACTGAATGTATGGCCTGTGTGATCCTTTCCTTCAGTGGAATAGGTATCCGTCTTGGTAGCTGCCACACAGGCCGGGCTGCATTGTTTACTTCCAGGTGTAGCTCTCCAGGAAGGCAGCCAAGCCCATCCAACATGTCCTTGTACTTAGAGATGATCTCCTCAGTTGTCATGATGACCACAGTGGATGTGGTGCTTGGAGTGTTCACGTGATGTAACACATGGCTGTGGTTCACATGTATTAGGCTGAGTCTTTCACACGTGTCAGCAGAGGAAGCTGGGATGTCTCCATGACCTGTTGGCTTTATCAGTGTGCCGTCATTTAGCTTGAGTGTAGCTTTGCTGGGTAGGAGAACTGGATTGCTGTCTTCCATGACTCGCTGTATGTAGCTAGCTTATGACATTAACTGTTGATCCTGTGTCTAGTTGACATTTAATTGTATGGCTGGGGTCATATGTCTATGGCTCATCACTGAGTGGAGCTAGCTTAAGGTTAGTGAAAAAAATGTTTTGCCTTGTCTTCCACAGAATTAACATGTGAGATGTATCACATGGCATCTGTTGTTTGGTCATCTGGCTCATTATCTTCCTCTAATAGATTGAGTTTAGGTTTGTGTTGTGCTTGTTTACAAACTCAGGAAAAGTTGTTTTGTTTGCCACATGCTTTACAGGTGACACTGTATGCTGGGCATTTGGCTTTGTCATGTATTGAACCACAGTAATGACAGGGTAAGTCGTTTGGCATTCTATGTTTGTTATTATCCTCTGTAAACTCTGTTTACAACCATACGTTTGGCGTTTTGATTCTGAACGTCGCTCATAAGAGGACCGAGCACGCCCCCATTCTCATCGATGAGGACGTAGTGGAGCAGGTTGAGAGCTTCAAGTTCCTTGGTGTCCACATCAACAACAAACTAGAATGGTCCAAACACACAAAGACAGTCGTGAAGAGGGCATGACAAAGCCTAGCCCTCAGGAAACTAAAAAGATTTGGCATGGGTCCTGAGATCCTCAAAAGGTTCTACAGCTGCAACATCGAGAGCATCCTGGCTGGTTGCATCACTGCCTGGTATGGCAATTGCTCGGCCTCTGACTGCAAGGCACTCCAGATGGTAATGTGTTTGGCCCAGTACATCACTGGGGCTAAGCTGCCTGCCATCCAGGACATCAACACAAGGCGGTGTGAGAGGAAGGCCCTAAAAATTGTTAAAGACTCCAGCCACCCCAGTTATAGACTGTTCTCTCTGCTACCGTACGGCAAGCGGTACCGGAGCGCCAAGTCTAGGTCCAAGAGGCTTCTGAACAACTTCTACCCCCATGCCATAAGACTCCTGAACATCTAGTCAATTCGCTATCCAGACTATTTGCATTGCCCCCCACCCCTTCTCCCCCTCTTTACACCACTGCTACTCTCTGTTGTCATCTATGCATAGTCACTTTAATAACTCTACCTACATGTACATTCTACCTCAACTAACTAACTGCCCCCGCACATTCACTATGTATCGGTACCCCCCTGTATATAGTCTCACTGTTGTTAGTTTACTGCTGCTCTTCAATTACTTGTTACTTTTATCTCTTATTCTTATCCATATTTTTTTGTAACTGCATTGTTGGTTAGGGGCTCATAAGTAAGCATTTCACTGTAAGATCTACACCTGTTGTATTCGGCGCATGTGACAAATACATTTTGATTTGATTAGATTTATGGCAGAATACAGCTCTTTCAATGCTGTCTTAATGCCAGCCTCTGACTGTGGTAGTATGTAAACAGCTACAAAAAATACAGATGAAAACTCTCCAGGTAGATAGTGTGGTCTACAGCTTATCATGAGATACTCTACCTCAGGCGAACAATAGCTCGAGACTTCCTTCGATATCCTGTAACCAGCGGTTATTTACAGAAATACATAGTCCACCACCCCTTGTCTTACCAGACGCCACTTCTATCCTACCGGTCCAGCGTATAACCAGCCAGCTGAATGCTGATAGTGTTGTCATTCAGCCACGAATCTGTGACGCAGAAGATATTATAGTTTTGAATGTCCTGTTGGTAGTTTAATCTTCCATGTCAGTCATCATTTTATTGTCCATTGATTGCATGTTTGCTAGCAGAATGGAAGGAAGTGGGGTTTATTCCATCGCCTATGAATTTTCAGACGGCAGCCCACCCTCCAGCCCCTTTTTCTCCGCCTACTCTTTACACAAATCACAGGGATCTGAGCCTGTTCATTAATCTCTCGCGTCGGGCTCGTCAGACTCGTTAATGGAAAAAAAGGATTCTTCCAGTCCGTGGTGAGTAATCGCATTCCTGATGCCCCAAAGATATTTTCGGCCATAAGAGACGGTTGCGGCAACATTATGTACAAAATAAGTAAAAAATAATTTACGCAAAAACAACGCAAATAAACAAATCAGCTGAAAAGGAAACAGATACAATTACTATTCCTTTTACATGTGACTTGAATGACCTTAAACACACATTGAAATCATATTTGAGGACATGTACTGTATACAAATCACTGGATAATAGTCTTCTAACCTTTCCATATTGTATGGGCCCATGTGATGTACCCCTTTCAGTTTAGGGATTAGTTCCATCCTGAAGTAAAAATCTGCATCTTCTATAAACACCTCAAATAAATGTGTTAGATTGACATATCTCAGGACTATTTCCTGTTGAGACAATAGATTTAACAGAGAGACAGAGAGGAGAGAAAGAAAGAGAGAATGAGAAAGCGAGACTATAAAACTATAGCTGAAGACTGAAATGGAGCCTACAGTTTCTTCTGACACAAGGTTATTTACATTTCGGAAAGGTTATTTACATTTTGTCCCCATGTGCAGTTGCAAACTGTAGTCTGGGTTTTTTATGGCGATTTTGAGCAGTGGCTTCTTCCTTGCTGAGCGGCCTTTCAGGTTATTTCGATATAGGACTTGTGGGGACACCGTACGGAAGGGTGTCATGAATATTACCTAAGGTGGCTCCCCTTCTTGTTCGGGTGGCGCTCGGCGGTCATCGTGGCCGGTCTACTAGCTGCCACCGATCCCTTTTATCTTTTTCGTTTGTTTTGGTCTAATTGTTTTCACCTGTTCCTTGTTGGGGTTTTGGGGTGGGTATTATTTAAGTTTGTTTAGCCCGCTGGTGTTTGTGCGGGCATGTTGTTATTGTACGTTAGTGGTGTATTGTTGATTTTGGGTTTTCGCTGTCCGGTGTTTGTAACAGTGGTATTGGGTTGTTGTTTGCACCTGTGTTTTTGGGTTTCACCCTATTTTGTACCTGTTCCTGTTACGGAGGACATTAAAGCGTTTTTCCCATTTACCTTCTGCTCTCTGCGTCTGACTCCACACCCATCACTCTCCCGTCGTTACAAAGGGTCTTCAGAATGGTCACCATCAGAAGGACAGGATGTCGTGTGTATTATAATGTATACTGTATACATTCAATTCCGTTTTATTCTTAATATTGTTTTATGTGTGTCTGATCAGATTTGTTTTAATGTTTTGTGTGAGAGGATAATCCTGGTTGAATAAATACTTTAAATAGAAGCAACCATGGCTTCCGAGTGGCGCTGTAACATCTGCTTCCAACTCACACTCTCAAACACATAGATCCCCTGAACGCAGCTCACTCTCCAGATCCCAATCACCTGAATTCTGATCACCAATTCACACACCTGTATGTCATTATCACACACTATTTAGTTCAGTTCATTGCACCCCATCTTTGTGAGGTATTGTTTGTTTTGTGATACACTTCTATTCGGAGCGCTGGATTTCCTGTACTTTACGCTTCCTGTGTATAATAGTTTTTGCCTGCCTCACTAACAACCCCTTTTGCCTATTCCCTGTCTGTACCTTAGCCTATCGGATGTCCTGTTATCAACCTATTGCCTGATCTCCCGGACGAAGTTACTAGCCTTTTCCCTGCCTGTACTGTTGCCTTTTTCGACCCCCTGTGCATGACCTTCTGCTGGACCCGGTTACCTGCCTCCTCCTGGGGGCTTTTACACTAAACACCTGCTGCACCCTGCGCTTGAACCCAGCTCTCTGTCTCCCTTCGTGCTCATTACAGGCGCAGCGGTCTAAGGCACTGCAAGTCAGTGCAAGAGGCCCAGCATCGTCCGGGTTTGGCCGGGGTGTAGGCCGTCATCGTCAATAAGAATGTGTTCTTAACTGACATGCTTAGTTAAATAAAGGTTAAAGAAACTCTGAGGAGGCTCTGAGGTGTGGCCAGTCCTCTTCTGGCTGTGTCGGGTGGAGATTATAACAGAACATGGCCAAGATGTTCAAATGTTCATAGATGACCAGCAGTGTCAAATAATAATAATAATCGCAGTGGTTGTAGAGGGTAAAAATGTGAGTTTGCATTTCATAGCCGAGCATTCAGAGTTAGAGACAGAAGGTGCGTCAGAGAGAGAGAGAGAGAGTCGAAAACAACCTGTCCAGGACAAGGTAGCACATCCGGTGAACAGGTCAGGGTTCCATAGCCGCAGGCAGAACAGTTGAAACTGGAGCAGCAGCACGACCAGGTGGACTAGGGACAGCAACTAGTCATCAGGCCAGGAAGTCCTGAGGCATGGTCCCAGGGCTCAGGTCCTCCAGGAGGGGAGAGAGAAACAATTAGAGGGAGCATACTTAAACTCACATAGGACACCGGATAAGACAGGAGAAATACTCCAGACATAACAGAATGACCCTAGCCCCCCGACACAAACTATTGCAGCATAAATACTGGAGGCTGAGACAGGAGGGGTCGGGAGACACTGTGACCCTGTCCAACGATACCCCTGGACAGGGCCAAAGAGGCAGTATATAACCCCACCCACTTTTCCAAAGCACAGCCCCCACACCAATAGAGGGATATCTTCAAACCACCAATTTACTACCCTGAGACAATGTTGAGTATAGCCCACACTGTCAAAAGCTGGCTACCACCCGATTACTTATCCCTGCACATTAGAGGCTGCTGCCCTATGTTAAATAAAATACCCAACATTTTATCAAAATTATTAAAATGTATTTTGTGCTTGCAGATGCCCTGTGTGGACAAAGTCATGGAACCTTATGACAATCAGATTAAATTAACTACATTTTTCAGAGAGAACTTGTAAATCGGTCCAATTCGACCGGAAAAAAGGCAGGAGTGTTAAAGGGGTTTTGTCTGCTTTTTCATTTTTACCCATCTAACAACAGGTGCCCATCTTTGCAAGGCATTGCTTTGCCTAGCTGGCACCTTTGATATCCAGCCCAGGACTGGCAAGAGAAGAGAAAGAAAAATAGAAGACTCCTTCAGAGGTTTTAATTAAATAACGTTCTTTCCGGACTGTAGAATACAGGGGAGAATAACCACTTGGCCTGATCAGTTCTGTTCCAAGAGGTGTATTTTAGTAACAGAAGATGGAAACTTGGACTTTTCAACTTAAAATAATTTTGTGCAACATTGATAGCACCTCTTCATATTTGCTTTGGGATTGTTACATCCATGTTGTTGTGACATTTAAAAATCTAACTTCCAATTGTTGCTGCCTAGGAAAGCAGTTTAATGCTCATGATATGTAATGGCTATATATCTGGTTGAAAGTAACTCAGGTATTTATCTCTATTAGATCCTGGAAATTCAATTGACTCGAAGAGAAAAGAAGGCAGCTAACCCAGTATAAGGATCATCAACTAGATTCAGCCGTGGGCTGATGTTTACTTAAGCGGATGGTCAGGTTGGACAGAACATAATCACAAATCATTTGTAGACTTCAACTTGACCGCAAGAATCTCAGATATACGTAATATTTGACTAAAACAATCATTTCAAACCTTGCTTACATTTGCGTGTCACATACCTTCAGAAAGTATTCACACCACTTGACTTATTGCACATTTTGTTGTGTTACAGTCTGAATTTAAAATGGATTACATTGAGATTTTGTGTCACTGGCCTACACTTAATGTCAAAGTGGAATTATGTTTGTAGAAATGTGTACAATTTAATAAAACATGAAAAGCGGAAATGTCTTGAGTCAATAAGTTTTCAACTCGATAATTTTTAGAGTACACATTTGCTTAACAAGTCACATAATCATTTGCATGTACTTACTCTGTGTGCAATAATAGTGTTTAACATGATTATTGAATGACTACCTCATATATGTACCCTACACACACAATTATCTATAAGGTCCCTCAGTAGAGCAGTGAATTTAAAACACAGATTCAACCACATAGACAAAGGACATGCTGATCTCTGGTGGCCAAACCAGAGTCGTACACCCAACATCTCTGTGACCAAAGGATCTCGACGTTCAAGGACAGCTCAATAATAAATATAATAATTTTGCCGAATGAGTGGTTATTAGAGTGCTTAGGATTTGATTCCAATGAGCGTACTGTATAAAAGTCCAATAGAGAAATGCCTTTGTCTCTCTTCCTCCCCCCTTCCTCTCTCTGAATTCGCCATTGTGTTATAACCAAACTGTCATGTTTTGTTAGTCTTCTAGAGACTGTATTTACTGTATAATGTTAGTATACTTTGTGTATTCTCTAATTGTTTAATTAGTTAGTAAATAAATAATTGAGCCAACTTGTGTATCGCTGTGTAATGGTTTTCTGTGGAAAGAGAGGCGGACCAAAATGCAGCGTGGTTAGTTTTGTGCATCTTTTTTAAAGATGAATGTACAACAATCTACAAAACAAGAAACATGACAAAATCAAAACAGTCCTATCTGGTGCAAATACAGAGACAGGAACAATCACCCACAAAACCCAACACAAAACAGGCTACCTAAATATGGTTCCCAATCAGAGACAATGACTAGCACCTGCCTCTGATTGAGAACCATATCAGGCCAAACATAGAAATAGGCAAACCAGACACACAACATAGAATGCCCACCCAGCTCACGTCCTGACCAACACTACAACAAGGAAAACACACACGAACGATGGTCAGAACGTGACACGCTGATTCATAAATGAAATAGGGTTCGTGCAGAATACAAGAAATTACTATGTTCAAGGCGAGACTGACCGAGGTAATTATCCATTAAAAAGCGACTGTTATCTGTGATATGAAAATATCTTAGGAGATTTCAATTCGGAAGATAGTAACTCTTTAAACAAAAATTTCCTGTGATGGTCCCGGCTTCCTAGTTAATAAATGTTTACATGATTAGTTTAATCACGTTATAATTAACCATAGAGTAACATTAGAAGTGCCCTTCCAAGAAGGCTCAAGGTAATTTGCCACAGATAAAATGATGTCAAATCACATATGTACAGTAGCTTTGATTGGACTGATAATGTCAGCATCTTACTTTCAAAACGTCAGGGATCCTTCCAGAACTGTGTCATTACACACACCTGGTCCCCATTCCCACTGATTGTAATTGTATAAATGTGCCCTTTGATTCACCATTGGGCTGTTGATTATTGTTCCCATGTCCATTGGTCGTGTGAGTACCTATGCGGTGTCTCAGCCTGTGCTGCATGTTCTGTTCTTTGTGTATTACTGGTCTCATCCCATGTCGTTCTACGAGGTTTATCCGTGCTTTTTTGTTTGGGTACATCCCAGTGTTTTGAATACGTGTTTGTTTTGGGTGTATTAAAATCCCAGATGATTTATTGCTCTGCCTGTCTCCAAATCGTTTATACCAGTGTGACACAAAATCTTAGCTAGCAGTCATCATCATGAATCAAGTCGACAATCTACTGGCAAATCCTTTTTTATCCTTGTCAATTGGAGATAAATATTGAAGATAAATTATATATAAAACATATCAGTGCTCATCGGCCATTGGACATGAACATTACACACAACAAGTTGGAAATCGCAAATTCAACCATGAGTGGTTTGTGCCTCACGCTAATAATTTGGTCTATTTGCCCCTCTTAATTTCACCTAATGTTCTTACTTGATGGTGCACATGCAGCCTATAACCTGTTTTAGAAAAATGCTTATATGCCCACTTTATTGATCCTAACTCTAATTTGGTGTACAGGGGGAAACATGTAAAAACGCCCCATGTTCTGAATTCGGTCGCTGTACATTTCAAAAGGGCTAAACAAATAGTTATATTGACTACGTCTGTCCTAACTCGCTCATTAATGTCTTAATCGAAATTATGGATTGTCTCTTACCTACCTGTCGTCCCCTTATGCCACAGTTTGTACAACTCAATTATCAGTAGAAACCACATTTGTTCATGCAAGTCAGCCATATCAGCTCTGTTTTTTTAGAAGGCAGTAAATGAGGCTGAATGAAGTGTTTCGCTGCCAGACAAGGCTCTGCTGAAAGCCAGGTGTAGCAGTGGGGAAGATGTTGGGACTGCTTTATGTAAGCCCTAACAGTTTGTGGGCACCATTTGTCCCCGTTATAGTTCAATTAATGTATTGTTAAGTGTTGTGTTGTATAGTGGCTTTGCTGGCATGCATCCCACTTTCATTTATTTTTGCCCCCCCCCATGTTTTACACGCTAGAATTGCCACTTGCTGGGATACACAGTAGCAGATATCTGTCATTACATCTAAACCAGGCCCCTGTAACTGACTGAAAATGGCCACATCAATGTACTAAGGTGAGGGTTATACTGATTCCCTAAGTTTACTATAGTATGTATAGTAGTAGGGACTATTGGTATTTCATTGTAGGTAAAAACGTCATGTCCTATAAAAAGTGTGCTTTTATAACAGGTTATTAATAACAGTCAATAACAGGCTATTAATTATATTACAGAGAGTGTCATGCCCTGGCCATAGAGAGGCTTTTATTCTCTGTTTTGGTTAGGCCAGGGTGTGACTAGGGTGGGCATTCTAGTTTCTTTGTTTCTATGTTTATGTGGTTCCCAATCAGAGGCAGCTGTCTATCGTTGTCTCTGTTTGGGGATCATATATAAGTTGTCCTTTTCCAATGGGGTTTTGTGGGTAGTTATTTTCTGTTTAGTGTCTGCACCTGACAGAACAGTTTTTTTTCCATTTTTTTCTCTTTGTTACTTTGTTCAAGTGTTTTTTGATTAATAAAACATTATGCACACTTACCACGCTACGTTTTGGTCCAAGCATTCCGACAAGAGCCGTGACAGCGAGTAAGGAACTTTCAGAGACAAGTACAAACAGTAATTTCCACAATTTCCGCCTTCCCAGAAGTATCTAAAGCAATGTGAAGATAAAGTTAATCAAACGTTAATTTATTAAACAAAACATTGGGATGACAGATTATTTTTTGTTAAATTTGTTAAATGTGTTTGTGGGTTCTTGTTCTATGTTTAGTTGCCTATCTGCACTACTCATATTAGCTTCACGGTTCGTTTTGTTATTTTGTTCGTTTGTTCAGTGTTCATTCTTATAATAAAGAAGAATGGACGCATACCACGCTGCGCCTTGGTCTCATTCGTATAACGAACGTGACAGTTTTATACATAAGGAAGTGGATGGCAGAAAATGTTCGACTTTTAAACTCGGACAAAACAGAGATGCTTGTTCTAGGTCCCAAGAAACAAAGAGATCTTATTTTGAATTTGACGCTTAATCTTGATGGTTGCACAGTCGACTCAAATAAAACTGTGAAGGACCTCGGCGTTACTCTGGACCCTGATCTCTCTTTTGACTAACATATCAAGATTCAAGACTGTTTCAAAAACAGCTTTTTCCATCTACATAACATTGCAAAAATCTGAAACTTTCTGTCCAGAAATGATGCAGAAAAATGAATCCATGTGTTTGTCACTTCTAGGTTAGACTACTGCAATGCTCTACTTTCCGGCTACCCGGATAAAGCACTAAATAAACCGGCTGCTAGAATCTTGACTACAACCAAATGAAAATATCATATTACTCCAGTGCTAGTGTCACGGTTCATGAATCCACTCTCTCTCTCTCTCTCTCTCTCTCTCTCTCTCTCTCTCTCTCTCTCTCTCTCTCTCTCGTGTTTGTGTGGGCGTGGTTCCCAATCTCGGCCTGATTGTCTGCGCCAGCTGGAACCACTTATCTTCCCTTTATATGTTCTGTAACCAGTGTTTCTTGTTGTCAGATCGTTGTTACTTCCCTGAGGTTGTGTCGTGTGTCCGTGCTCATCTCTCGCCGCCCTTCTGTGGATTCTGCTGTGCTCCTTCCTACCCATCCGGACACACTCCCCTGGATTTCTCAGCACGCTATCATCGGAAGATGCGCCCTAGTCCCTGGTTCGGATTCCGTCTGAGTACAGTCTGTCTGTCCTGTTGCTGCTGTAAACTGTATTCATTAAACCATCGTTGCTTGCATCCGCCTCTGTATTGTCACAGAACGATCTGACCAGACCATGGATGCAGCGAGTTCAACGAGTCTGACCGAATTCATTTCCCGCAGTATCACGAGAATGGATCAACAAGAGGAGAACATCTCCAGCACAGGTCGGGCAGTACAAGCCCTTGCGACGCAGGTATCCCAGCTGACCCAACAATTACAACATCTGAGGGGTTCCGCTGCGCCACCTACACCGGCAGTTCAACCCGCCCCGCCAGAGCCGGATTCCCAGCTAGAGCCACGGCTACCGACACCAGAGGGTTATTCAGGTGATCCTGACTATTGCAGAGCTTTTTCCATGCATTTCTCGTTGCAGCCACGGACCTTCAACCGTGAACAGTCTAAGGTAGCATTCGTACTCACACTGCTATCAGGCAAAGCGGCTCTTTGGGGAACGGCGGTGTGGGCGAACCAGGACCCATGCTGCACCTCTTTCCAGACACTCTCCGAGGAGATAAGAAGGGTCTTCGATCGGGCCGTGGCGGGTAGGGAGGCGGCCAGACTACTCGCTGACCTTCGCCAAGGAGACCGTTCCGTATCGGAATACTCCATCCAATTCCGCACTCTGGCCGCAGAGTGTCAGTGGAACGAGGAGGCGCAGTGGGACATGTTCCTGCATGGGCTGGAGGACCGGATCCAGAAGAAGATTTATGTTCTGGACCTTCCCAGGAGTTTAGATGGACTAGTGGAACTAGCCTTGAGGGTCGACGCTCGTCTGAGTCGTATTGGCCGCCGAGCATGCCCTAACAGACCGTATAACGACACGGAGGGCTGGCATGCCAGCGGCGGGAACACGGCCAGTTCAGCCTCCGCTCACGAACCCATGCAGCTGGGGAGAGCTCGCCTCTCCCGGGAAGAGAGGGAGAGGTGGAGATCCCAAGGACTCTGTCTCTACTGTGGTAGAGCGGGCCACTTTATCCACTCCTGCCCGGTAAAAGATCAGGCCCGGTAGTAAGCATGAGGCTACTTTCGGGTGGTGTCACCACAGAGAAGACCTCATCATCTACTCTCCTCCCGGTAAGACTAAGATGGGCCACGCACACGCACGACACCCAAGCCTTACTGGACTCAGGAGCAGAGGGTAATTTCATGGACATCAAGCTCGCTCACAAACTCCAGATTCCTATCACCTCACTCACGCACAAGATATCCGTCAACGCTCTCAATGGTCAAGAACTCCCCAACATTTCTCACACCACTGAACCTATCACACTCATCACTTCTGGCAATCACACTGAGACACTATCATTTCTACTCATGGACTCACCCCTTGCACCATTAGTTCTCGGCCACCCTTGGCTCACCCAACACAACCCCAGAGTTGACTGGGTTCATAACTCTATATCCATGTGGAGTAACAAGGGTCTTGAGTCCTGTTTAGTGTCTGCTTGTTCGTCTGTGTCTGATTCTGTGTTTCTAGAGGAGGCAGTGGATTTGTCTAACGTGCCCGTTGAATACCTTGACCTGAAGGAGGTGTTCAGTAAGTCCCGTGCTGCTTCTCTTCCTCCGCATCGTCCCTATGACTGTGCAATAGAATTATTGCCAGGTGAGTCTCCGCCTAAAGGCAAGTTATATTCACCCTCTGTTCCGGAGAGGGAGGCTATGGAGAGATACATCTCTGATTCTCTGGCATCTGGATTCATTCGTCCTTCCTCTTCTCCAGCGGGGGCGGGGTTCTTTTTTGTGGGGAAGAAGGACGGATCTCTGCGTCCTTGCGTTGATTACCGTGGGTTGAATAACATCACAGTGAAGAATACCTATCCCTTACCGTTGATGTCCTCAGCCTTTGAAAGGTTACAGGGAGCATCCGTGTTCACAAAGTTGGATTTACGTAATGCATATCATTTGGTTCGCATAAGGGGGGGGACGAATGGAAGACCGAGTTTAACACCCCCAGAGGGCACTTCGAATATTTGGTCATGCCTTTTGGGCTATCCAACTCCCCAGCGGTTTTCCAGGCACTCATCAATGACGTGCTGAGAGATATGATTGATCAGTTCATATATGTTTACCTGGATGACATACTGATTTTTTCTTCTTCTCTCCAGGAACACGTTCAGCACGTCATACGAGTGCTTCAGAGGTTGTTGGAGAATGGACTTTTTGTCAAGGCGGAGAAATGCATTTTTCATGCACAATCCGTTCCATTCCTAGGTTACATCGTCTCGACTGAAGGTATTCGCATGGATCCTGACAAGGTTAAGGCTGTGATGGATTGGCCAAGCCCAGATTCCCGTAAGGCCCTACAGAGGTTTCTGGGATTCGCCAATTTCTACCGGCGTTTCGTTCGCAACTTTAGTCAGATAGTCGCTCCTCTTACCGCCTTAACCTCCCCCAGAGTGACGTTCAGGTGGTCCGATACAGCCGAGGCTGCATTCGCCAAACTCAAGAGCCGCTTTGTTTCGGCTCCCATCCTCATAGCTCCCGATCCCTCGCGTCAGTTCGTGGTGGAGGTGGACGCTTCAGAGGTGGGGGTAGGTGCGGTACATTCCCAACGTTCCTCTTCTGACGAAAAGATGCAACCTTGCGCGTTCCTTTCCATCGGTTATCACCTGCGGAACGCAACTATGACATTGGCAACAGAGAGTTGTTGGCAGTGAAGTTAGCACTGGAGGAGTGGCGCCATTGGTTAGAGGGGTCGGGGTACCTTTTATAGTTTGGACCGATCACAAAAATTTGGAATATATCAGAACCGCCAAGCGACTCAACTCCAGGCAGGCGCGGTGGGCACTCTTTTTCGGACGTTTTGACTTCTCTCTCTCGTATCGCCCGGGTTCCAAGAATGTCAAACCCGATTCCCTTTCTCGCATTTTTGACCATTCCGAACGCCCATCCAATCCCGAGTGCATCCTACCCGGGACCCTAGTGGTCTCCACACTCACATGGGAGGTTGAATCGAGGGTCAAAACAGCCTTAGAAGGGGTAACGCCTCCGCCCGGTTGCCCGCCTAATCGGTTGTTTGTGCCGGAGGGGTGTCGGTCCGATGTTGTTCGGTGGGGGCATTGCTCCAACGTAGCGTGTCATCCAGGAGTCAGCCGCACTAGCTTTTTGGTTAAGCAACGCTTTTGGTGGCCACTGATGGCTCGTGACATTCACAGTTTCGTCTTGGCTTGCTCGGTTTGTGCCACTGGGAAGACTTCTAATCGACCCCCAGATGGGTTACTCCAACCGCTGTCGGTCCCTTCGAGACCCTGGTCCCACATCGCGCTAGATTTTGTTACCGGCCTTCCGCCCTCCCAGGGCAAGATGGTTGTTTTGACCGTGGTGGACCGGTTCTCGAAGGCGGCTCATTTTATTCCCTTGCCTAAATTACCATCTGCCAAGGAGACAGCGGTAACTGTCGTGGATCACGTCTTTCGCTTACATGGCCTGCCGATGGACATAGTTTCTGACAGGGGGCCCCAATTTGTGTCCAAGTTTTGGCAAGAGTTTTGTAGGTTACTGGGAGCGAGTGTCAGCCTGTCTTCAGGGTTTCATCCCCAGAGCAACGGTCAAACGGAGAGGGCCAACCAAGATTTGGAGAGAGTGTTGCGATGTTTGGTTTCTAAGAATCCCTCTTCCTGGAGTCAACAACTCTCTATGGATGAGTACGCTCACAATTCGTTGCCAGTGGCAGCCACGGGTCTCTCTCCGTTTGAGTGTAGTTTAGGTTACCAGCCACCTATCTTTCCCAGTACGGAGTCCGAGGTCACTGTTCCCTCCGCTCACGCTTTCATCCAGAGGTGCCGTCATGCATGGAGCAGAGCCCGTGAGACTCTTCTCCGGGTGGGGGCGCGCACCAAGGCTAAGGCCGATCGCCACCGGTTGAAGCCTCCGGTATACGTCGTTGGCCAAAGAGTGTGGCTTTCTACTAAGAACATTACACTCCGATCCGTTTCGAACAAGCTTGCCCCCAAATTTATCGGCCCGTTCAAAGTCACCAGGATCATTAGTCCGGTGGCGGTCCGGCTCAAGCTTCCTCCGGCATATAGGAGAATTCATCCTACCTTTCATGTGTCTAAAATAAAACCTGTGTTTCAGACACGCATTAACCCGCCGGTCCCGGTTCCCCCGCCGCCACGACTTGTTGATGGGGAACCCACCTTTTCTGTCAATCGTATTTTGGACTCTAGAAGGAGGGGACGCGGATTCCAGTACCTGGTGGACTGGGAGGGTTACGGCCCGGAGGAGAGAAGTTGGGTACCTGCTAGGGACATTCTGGATCACTCCCTTATCAATGATTTCAATCGACAGGTAAATTCGCCTACCTTAGGGGGGGGGGGTATTGTCACGGTTCATGAATCCACTGCCTCCCTCTCTCTTTCTCTTTCTCTCTCTCTCTCTCTCCCGTGTCTGTGTGGGCGTGGTTCCCAATCTCTGCCTGATTGTCTGCGCCAGCTGGAACCACTTATCTTCCCTTTATATGTTCTGTAACCAGTGTTTCTTGTTGTCAGATCGTTGTTACTTCCCTGAGGTTGTGTTGTTACTTCCCTGAGGTTGTGTCGTGTGTCCGTGCTCATCTCTCGCCGCCCTTGTGTGGATTATCTGCTGTGCTCCTTCCTACCTATCCGGACACACTCCCCTGGATTTCTCAGCACGCTATCATCGGAAGATGCGCCCTAGTCCCTGGGTCGGATTCCGTCTGAGTACAGTCTGTCTGTCCTGTTGCTGCTGTAAACTGTATTTATTAAACCATCGTTGTTTGCATCTTGCATCCGCCTCTGTATTGTCACAGAGTCTTTGACAAAGCCTCTAGGCTAAAACACTGGGTTGCTGTTCTGCTGGCTACTAATATTTACATGTTGAAAAATAACAATGATAAAATAATGATGCTATACTCCTCTTATGTTGTATTGTCTTGTAAACACAAAGTAATAAAACAAAGCATAACTGCCATAATTTCTGCCCTTTTCCCCTAAAACAGACTTAAAATGCCTCCAATTCACCATTCCAGCTCCTCATTCACCCTTCAGGTCTTTGATTAGCAATGGCTCCAACTCCTTCAGGATCTCATAGAAAATATTTTTTGCTTTGATGCCACTTGCCCTCAAAGGTCCCATGTAGAGCTCCCTCATCTGGTCCTGTGTGGTGCGTTTGGCCATTACTGTACTGTAGCCCTCGTCAGTGATGACTCTCTTGGCCAGGATTTGATCCAATATGGGCTTCACCTGGCACATTCTCTGGATAATGTCTGTCCGGTGGAGGTCTACAAAGTGCAGGTCTGAGGCAAAGAATGGTTGCAGGACAATTGCATTTAAAGACAATGAAATTCACACATGTAATACACTAAAAACGAAATTAAAACCATGATAAATTGTGTTGAAGCTTGGATGCTACAGAAGATTATTAGGGTCATTTCAAGAGTAAAAAAGAAACGGCAAACGGTGGTGGTACTTATATTTTAGATTGTTTTTGCATGATGGTACTTTAAAAAAGTGGAAATATTTCGAGATTAACCTGTTGATCATACCCCCTACTTTTTCGAACATTCTATTAAATATCGCGCAACATTTCAGCGCCGTGCTACTCATGCCAGGACTATAGTATATGCATATGATTAGTATGTGTGGATAGAAAACACTCAGACGTTTCTAAAACTGGTTATATCACGGCTGTGACTATAACTGAACGTGCGTTTCATCGAAAAGCGCAGGAAAATCTAATCACTGAAAATGGGAAAATATATCAATGCGCCACTTGAATTTATTGTTGAATAGAAACCACATTACCTGGAGCCGAGGTTGCAATACCTACAGCTTCCACACGATGTCAACAGTCTTGTCATTTTCCTAGGATTTGTTTCTTGGTCAAACGGACAAGAGACAGCCCATTTCTTCCGGTCTCTGACCGGATATTTTGGTTGAGATTTACCCGGACATTATTTCAAGACGTACAGTTATAGAATATACATCGCCTCGTGATCAATTTGATCGATTATTAACGTTTACTAATACCTAAAGTTGCATTACAAAAGTATTTCGAAGTGTTTTGTGGAAGTTTAGTCGACTTTTTTAATTTAAAAAAATGACGTTGCGTTATAAAACGCTGTTTTTTTTCCTTGATCACACAGTCTTCATAGATCTATATCTAGGCTATATATAGACCGATTTAATCGAAAAAAAGACCCAATAGTGATGTTTATGGGACATCTAGGAGTGCCAACAAAGAAGATTATCAAAGGTAATGAATGTTTTATATTTTATTTGTGCGTTTTGTGTAGCGCCGACTATGCTAATTATTTTGTTTACGTCCCCTGCGGGTCTTTTGGGGTGTTACATGCTATCAGATAATAGCTTCTCATGCTTTCGCCGAAAAGAATTTAAAAAATCTGACTTGTTGGCTGGATTCACAACGAGTGTAGCTTTAATTCAGTATCCTGCATGTGTGTTTTAAAGAACGTTTGAGTTTTAACGAGTGCTATTAGCATTTAGCGTAGAGCATTTGCATTTCCAGATGTCTAGATGGGACGCCTGCGTGTCGGGGGGACGCAAGAGGTTAAACTAGATATTTTATTTTGAGAATAAAGTCAACATTTTGAAAATAAGGTCACACTTATTATTTCAATATTAAACTAGTGGATCTGGTTAAACACATGTCTCACTGGCTGCCTGTTGCTGTGCACGCCACCGTTGAAATGCCTGCAGTGTGATGACCTGGTGAAACTATACTTTACAATTGGGTTCTGTAACAAGGAAATACTTGGATAATGTTGTCCAACTTATTCCTTTATGGGGTTTGGTAGATTAGCTTTTTATGTTACAGATTGATAGACAAACATTTGCAAGTCTTGCTATAGATTTTCAAGCAGATTTAAGTCAAAACTAACTTGGCTACTATGGTTGACAAAAAAACTGTAAATGGGAATACATCCTTGACTGACAATATCTGAGTTTGCATGAAATCCAGACCTGCTTTGTGCTGGTATTCTACTCCTTGTAGTTTGTGTCATATGCCAAACTTGTCATGGCAAGGAGCAGCGGGGTCGCATGTTAGCACAAACATACTGGTACCTGTTGTGTAGCTGGTTTAAAAATGTATTCTCTTATTTTCACTGACGGCCTAGGAACTGCCTTGTTCAGGGGCAGAACAACAGATTTTTACCTTGTCAGCTCAGGGATTCAATCTTGCAACATGTCAGTTACTAGTCCAACACTCTAACCACGAGGGTACCTGCCATCCTGTTAGTTATAAGAGGAATCCATTGTGAGGAATATTTTAACCCTGGGCTTGTTTATTTGCATTCTGTCTCGTAGGCTAATTTTACATTTTCTATCCTGTTTATGTCGCCCTTAGCCAATAACGCTTGTGTACTCTTAAAGGGACAAACACCTATTTAACATGAACATAACAGTAACCAGCCTAGAAAACTTACCCATTTTAAAATTAATGATGTAGGCTTCATGTGTAAACAAAACATAAAAAACTACTACTAACACATTTAAATACATTTAACATGATTGATGTTAGCCTACTCACTGCAGGGGACAGAGACATTGTTTTCACAGAATATTAGGTTACAGTACTCACAGTGTCTTCATCATACTTCCCTCCATGGTGTCTCCCCATATCCAGAATGTAGGGCTAATATTATTTACAAACCAGATAATCAAGCAAATAATCTAGACCATCAAAAGACATATTGTCGAGAGTAGACTAGCAAACTGGAAAGTTAGTCAAGGTAAGCAGCAGCAATTTAGTTCAGTCTTCTCCCAGAAGGGCACGGCTGTATTTTATTATGTGTGTTTGTGGGAGTTACTCAATCTCATATTTCCTGACCACCTTTGATATATACAGTACCGTAAGTTTGGATTGAGTAGGTATATCCAAACCTTAAAAATATCATTTGTTCTGTCAAACAGGAGTTACCTTGCCAGGTAGATCAGTATCCAGTTTCTGCTCTCCTTGCTGGTCCTATACGCCAGCCTTTCAGAAGCTTTGCCTTCACACAGCCAAACCGGAAAACAGCCTACCCAAATGCTCTGAGGTGTCTGCATGGTCTTAACACACACCAGAGCCTTGTTTTGCTTCTCAGTGCAATTATAAAACAGGGGGACGATGACAAAAAAAGCAATTTCAGAATGTGCGCCGGGTCATGTCCTCCCCGTCCCCTGTGAAGGTTGCGCTCCTGCAGTGCACTCCTTTTGACCAGAGCCCTATGCTCTATATGAGGAATAGGACACATACCGGATGTTAATGTGGCAGGACAAATATCATCTTTACTCACATCAGTGTAGGCTTACTTGTACCTGTGTCCCTGGTGTGGATGATAGTAAAGGTGGATGATGAAACCATATTCTGCCTCCAAAATGACTCCCTATTCCCTATATAGTACACTAATTTTGACCAGAGCCCAGGGAATTAGAGTTAAATGATCACATGATACAGCTCTCAGTAGGTTAGCAAATATATTTTAATATATAATATAATATTTATATTCATTTTAGCACAATGACAAAATGGCATCAATTCAGTTTAGTGTCATTTAAATCAGGACAAAAGCCACATCTATAGTTATGTACTAATTTAAATACATATGCTAATACCTTGTCTTTTATTTATTTATTTGTTGCTGTCGTTGGAAAATAAATAATTCAAATGTTCTTTTGGTCCTGTAAAAGAAGCATCCTAATCCAATCCAACAGCATAAAGCCTACGGCATCCAGTGGGCGATATGACAACAATAAAACGTGTTGTAGTGGTTGTGATGGTTTTCCAGGCTGACTACATTGCAGACGCATGCCAGATCGCACAATGCATTGGCCTATCCATGTCCATGTTTAACATTTAAGATAACCCCAATCTGATGCCCAACTTCACAGTCCATCACGTGGCACGCAACCATTGGTAAATGCAGTGCAACGTCTGCAATGTGGTCAGCCTGGAACATGACCAATCTTTTATCACATGGTTAGAACAGAGTTTCAAGACGAGCAACACGGGAGATGCTATACGGACACGCCTGACACCCACATTTATTACGTATGTTGCAAATTGAGAGTCAAGTGGAGATTTTTTTTATCCCTTATTTTACTAGGCAAGTCAGTTAAGAACAAATTCTTATTTTCAATGACGGCCTAAGAACAGTGGGTTAACTTTCTATTCAGGGGCAGAACGACAGATTTGTACCTTGTCAGCTCAGGGATTCAAACTTGCTACCTTTCGGGTTACTAGTCCAACGCTCTAACCACAAGGCTACCCTGCCGCCCCAGATTCGGTTAAGTCAGTTCATTTAGTCAGTCATCCTGATGAGCCCTTCCCAGCTAGCTTACCGTATAGCCTCTCCCAAGCCATATCTCTCATTCAGATTGATGCAACATCCTGTCATGTGGGTAAGAATGAGACCGTTTCATTGGCTAATCAGAGAGAACCTGACCTTTGACCTGCATTTACCAAATGGTTTGTTACCACAGATATGTTGTGGTTGAGATATGATTCGATATAATGCAAGATACAGAATGATGACTGATGCTTTTGGACTTTGGACACCTATTATATTGTGGCTCAATAAAGTCCGTCTCAGTCTGTGATATCCTATTGAAACAGGATCATAAACAGTACACTTTCCAAGCACATTTAAAACAGCCAGATAAAATGCAGTGATCCATAAGGAAAACCTTATCTTACTTGTATTCACTTCGGAAACCTCCTGCCTGCTTTATACTACACTGCCTGAGTTCCCCCGGAAATATAAAGTTCCTACATGGTCAAATCAAACAGTTAGATGCCTCTATCTAGGCTACGTCCCAATTATCTATCCCTCCTCCTGTGTGGACTTGTTCACCTCCCTTTGCTGATTTAAAGAAAATGACTGCCCCATTTCTCCTGCAATACAGTGTTTTTAGATATGTGGGAAGAAGTGAACAAGTGTACACTTCAGGAGGAAGGAGATATTATTGGGACGCAGACCCTAGTCTATCCAACCCAAGCACAGGAATGTTGTGACTCATGACCTTACGATGACCTCTACTCACGTTGACAGACAACACCACACCACTGCAGTTCCAATTATTTCATTTTAAAAGATGAACGGAAACATTTTAGTAAGTACAGGTGATTTTAAAAACCAAATGTGATCAATATGCATGTTCCTACCCTTAAAACGGTTGAAAAACTCATATTTATGTTAAAACGTTTAGTAAACTGCCGCCATCTTAATGACGTCATCAGTCGAGATTACAATACATGTTAGTAACCTCATTGTTTTCATTTTGATAACAATAAAAAAAATGAAAATAAGTGCATTTCTTTTAAGGATATCCTGTTGGAGACGAGCCAGGTAACATGGCATGAATGATAAATTGAACAACAAAAATGTACTGTGCAAAGGGGGTTATCATCGCTAGCGAGCTAGTCCAAAACCACGGCAAGCTCAGTTGACATTGATGGATATTTTGCTAGCTAGTGATGTTAGCAGATCAGCTTGCTACAGTGCAGGATTTTACTATGGATTTTGGATTTCACTATGGACATTGGCAACATTATTAGGTAACTTGCTGCAATTGATTTAATAGGAGTGGACACTGTTAACAACCCTACTGTCTGAAGCTAACTCTTTCAGAAAATGCACCTAGTTAGCTAGCTAGCTTGCATTGACTAAATATTCATTTTTCTAGCCAGATGTGTCTAGCCCAGATATCTAGCTAGCCTCTCATATGTTTAGCACATCTGAAGTCCCTCACCACAAATCATATTGATTACCGATTTATGGTTATTATACGCAATGTTTTTCCTTCTCAAATTGGTAGTTTTTTCAAATTTATTTTATTCACTTCTTGATCAGAGTCTTGATCAGTGCCATACATTTAGAGTTTGGCCAACTTTTAGAATGGATAGCACATCCAAGCATTCTAATGATCCATTCATGACAAATGTTTGGATTGTAGTTGTAATCCTAGATGTTCAGTTATAGCATTTGTGAAATATAGACAATTCAATGACCTGCTATTTGTCAACATTGCCCACATAATAATGGGGAGCTAATATGACTGGTGATTTGTCAACATTTCTAAATATACGTCTCTGACAACGACACGAGGGGAGTTCAACAAGGATTTCATTTGCCGCGAACATATTATTCTATCTAGTAACAATTTCAGATTAATGATTCAAATGAACATTCCAGTGTTACAGTGAAGCCATAAAATCTTTTGAAGGGATTACTGTGGAAGTTTAGCAACAATATTCAAACAGAAAAAGATTTTTGCGATTTTTACTACATGTATTAGAACGTCTACATCACCACATGATTATTTGAAGTGGAAGTTTAAACCTGCAACAGACTTCATTATGCTATTATGTTTCCCGCACACTACCTGTTGGCTGTTAGCTAGCTAATAGCTGTTAGCAAGCTAATGTTAGTGAATATTTGCAGCGAACACAAACCAAAATGGAATGTGTTAGCTTCTGTTAGCTAACAATCGCAAACGGTCCACCTTGTTGAACTCACCTCTCAATGAGCACCTCAAAAAACGATACACAAATGCTGCTAGCTTTAATGCAAAAGCGTTATGTGGCCTATTTGGAATGCAATCTAGATAGTATGCTAGTGTGGATTTTTGGAGTGTAGCCTCTGAGAGGTTGTTCAGTACACATACCATTTTTGGAGTGTAGCCTCTGAGAGGTTGTTCAGTACACATACCATTTTTGGAGTGTAGCCTCTGAGAGGTTGTTCAGTACACATACCATTTTTGGAGTGTAGCCTCTGAGAGGTTGTTCAGTACACATACCATTTTTGGATTCATTCATGTCAACAGCACGTATAAGCAACTAAACTCAAGTTGGCACTTTTTTCTCTGGTGTAAAGCTTGCTTAATGTAATCATTTATTTGTCAACTTTCACATTTTACATGTTGCTATTTAGTCCTAGATGGTTGAATAGGGATGGTTTAAAAAAGCATTTGCACTTTTTTAAACCCAGTCTCTCTTTCTCTCGTGGTTCAAAGATGAACAGTGGTAATTGCAAAATCAAACATGTTTGTCATTGCTGTTTCTCCTTAAGAAATCTTTCAGACATTCAACATCCTCAACTTCACTACCTTCTTTCTGACAACACAGAACTCCACACAAACATCCCCAACACAACCTGCCTGGCCTATTGTACAGCATCATGTGCAAGTTCTGAACATTCAACACCTTAGAAGTTCTTGATTTCAGTAGCTAATGGCAGATGGTTCCTTCCATAATATTCTTTGGAAACAGAAACTGTCATCCATGTGTCGGGTTGGTTTCATGCTAAGGAACCAACTAACCTTAAGTTGTAAAATATTGAATTAATCCTAAAAACCTTTGTAATCTATAGTTCACCAGCCACTTCAAATCCAACTCGGACCCTGGATTCAATCTATTGCAGATAAAGGAAAACCACAATGTGGGGTCGCGCACATTGTTAACATGCTCGAAAGTGTAAAACCGCTAACCTGTAAAAAAACAATTTAAACCGATTAACCAAGTAAGTTGTTCCTCTCGCAGACCTTATTGCCATTGGATATTGAGACGAAACCACACCTGTTCTTAGAAGAACAACCCAAACACTTAGAATAAACCCATAGTACGGTTTTCCCAGTTATCTGTGATTGATTGAATTTAGAGTTTTCATCTAGTAGTTCACTGCACTGCACTGACCCCAAATCCACCCTCCTCTGTCTCTACCTCTCTATCCATGTGGTCACAACTGCAGATCAACACTTTATTCTACAACAAAATAAAGGAACAAACGTCTGAGTGAGAATAGGTATTTAGAGTTCTTTTGATTTTCGCTTTCCTTTTCAGTGGCCTGCCTATTGATCATTACATTTCACGACACAACAAAGAAAAGCATTTCTATCAAAAACAATGACAATAATCCGATCCCAACGAAGCCACAACAATGATGTGAAGCGATTATCACAATGGATCTTCTGTTTTAATTTAGCAACTGTCTGGATAGTCTTGGTTGTATTTTGGGTGTGTAGTCCACCCCCCCAAAAAGGGAAGATGTTTTTATTGTCACATACACCCGATAAGTGCAGTGAAATGTGCTGTTTAACAGGGTCAGTCAACCATAGTAGTTTGATGCCCCTGGAGAAAATTAGGGTTAAGTGCCTTGCTCAAGGGCACAGCGACAGGTTTTTCAACCTTTCGGTTACTGGCCCAATGCTCTATCCACTACCCTACCTGCTACCCTTAAATACATGAAATGATACAAATAAATGTAAAATAAAATACTGGAATATAATCTGTTTGTTGTTTTTTAAGAAAAGGTGGTCATGATCTCCTAATTATTAAAAGCAATGCAACCCCTAAATCCATATATAAAGATTAAAACATGGATAGAGAGCTAAATTGAAGTGTGGTCCCTGGAATATAAATTCTTACTCAACATCAGCTAAGTGACACGTTTTTATCCCATGATTTGTCTCCAGTTAGTGAACATATCAGGATACTTTAAAAAAATCAAAAACAAACAATATATTGGTATTAAATACATTAATCCATTACAAAACAAGCACATGGATATAAATTCACAATATATATGTACAACCTAATTTTTGAAAAAGAAAAACTTAGGAAAATTAACTACTTAAAAATTCCTTCAATCATAATTGAAGTGTATTGAATGCAAACTAAGGGAAAAGGGCAAGGTAAAACTCTTAGTTTGAAATTATTTAAATTGTAGTTTGATGAGCTCATTTTAACAGTAAGTAATGTACTGGTTATATTCTTAGATATTTGTCATATATGCTATATTTATTATTATTGTTATTATCATTATTATAGTTTTTTGTTGCATTTTTATGTTTATATTTTTCTCAGCATTTCTTTGTAACTTGATATGTAATATGTAATTCCAAATTGACATCATGTGTGAGTGATATGTAGTTATTGTATGTGCCAATGGCCACATAAAAAGCTAAACGATGTCATACACATAATTTCTAACCAATCAGAAAGATATGAAATCCACACAGAGCCTTATGGGTTTGAGATTTTACCATAGGTATTGAACATTAGGCTGATGTCATGAAGCCACAATGAATCAGAATGGAACAATTTCTCGGCCTTAGCTACGACCAGTTCTATCGATTTTACTGTACTTGGCATATGTAAGCTTGGATTAAAAAGAAACCATGAAATGAAAACGTCACCTAAGAACGTATGGTTGTATCTCACACAGTGTGAGTCCTTCCTTGTTGTCTTTGCATTGTAGCCAATGGGGAAAGGACTATATCAGAGTTGCCATTGGGAGGAAGGAAGGGAGTGGAAGAGGGGGAAGGGAGAAAGAGAGTAGCAGTACTTTCAGTGTTTTTTCTGAGAACAGGAATGAAAGGGGGGTTTGCATTCTTAGTAAAATATATGGCAACTTCCTCACTGCTTGAATTAATTTTCTGGGCTGGAATATAAAAATATGCATAAGCTACAGCAGCTACAACAACACGTAAACAAATACAAATGTGTTTAGATTTGAGGATAATCGTGAATGTTGTAAAGTGGAGGTTGGTCCTTATTGGTATAGGGCAATTGATTTGTATTATTGAGATTATCTGTGTGTGTGTGTGTGTGTGTGTGTGTGTGTGTGTGTGTGTGTGTGTGTGTGTGTGGTTCACCCATCACTCTATCTACTAACATCCTACCACACAATCGCTAACATGGCACAGTCCATTATTACCCATAGTGGAATTCTGACATGACAAAAATACCTAAGTAACATGGTCACAAACACAGATTCAAACATCCCTACTTACTGTTTAAGTATATAAATTTTTTAGCACAGAAAACAAAAACAAGACAAAAAACTAACAAGAAAACAACACCTCCCTTGCGATCCTCATAAGAATCTACAATGTATTTTTGTTTTTAGACACACTTCCTTTTACTGTTACGACAATTTATCTGCTTTTCTTCAGAGATCTGTTAGTGGTAAGTGAAATAGTAAGCCTAAGAGGATCTATAATGGTCATCTGACACAAACTCTTCCTCCAGCAAGGTGAGCACATATCGACCCTGTCTACCAGCACCCACAGATCATAGCGGTAAGTACAACTGATTGCCCTTGCCTGCAAGACGAACTGCTGCTCCCTAGCAACAGGTAAACCTAACCATAACCTATTCAGCACAAATTACAGTAGATTAGAAGTCGCAACAAACAACAGATCTAGGATCAGATCACACATTTTGGCACAGGGTTCATTAACAGCAGCCACCGCTTCACCATAAAGGGGTGCTGGCTTCCTAAGGGGGGCGTGCTTGACAGTCAACCTTACAAACAATTGGCCCTGAATATATTTACAATACTATTTTTTTACTCAGTTCAGTAGTTTGGGACGCATTCATTAGTCTCAGAGTAGGAGTGCTGATCTAGGATCAGTTTTGCCTTTCAGATTATAATGCATTATGATTATACAGACAGGGGGGACCTGATCCTAGATCAGGAATCCTATTATTAAGCGCTTCATGATTACAGTCCCTGGTTTACATAATGAGGATAATACATGTGGAGGAGACTATATCAAAGATAAGTGCATGGGATACTAATAAGTTCCAACACTATACGTTTAACAGTGAGCAATACAAAACCAGATCACAGAAACTGCGATGGAAATAAAAGTCTTGGTCATTGGCACTGGGGGTAGGGAAAGAGGGGGTGTGGGGAGAGGTGAGAGTAGAGGCTATGGGAGAGAAAAGGCAGTTTTTCCCCCCCAAAGAAAGTGGTGGCCGTGACTGTGCAATTATAGAATTAGTTGTATAGGTGTTTTTGAGATCTTAGGACCTCTGTGAAGGTTTCATCAGCCCTCAGCTCACACACTTATAATCAGTATCCCTGCCGAGACCCTTTAGTTTGGCAGACATCCACACAGACCAGTCGTGAGGTGTGAAGCCATCAGCAAACTCGCTAAATAGTCCCCCTTCTTTACGAGTGAGATTGAACGTGATGTGTACTGACTGTACAAGTGTGTGGGTGCAACCACACATGCTCACACACATTTTCACATTTGACACATTAGTTGTCATGGAGTGTATACACCGAATTCGGCTAAGTATTCTTCGTAGGGAGGAAACACAGTGTAATATATTTGAGTATTTTGTTTATTTGAATTAACAATCTTGCTTTGTTTTATGTATGGTGACTGAGACCCAAAATGTGTTAGGGATTAGGTGATTTGGATATTTAGAGCACAGTTGTCAATCTCATTCCACCGAGGGCTGAGTGTCTGTGGGTTTTTGCTACTCCCGTGTACTTGATTGATGAATTAAGGTCATTAATTAGTAAGGAACTCCCCTCACTTGGTTGTCTAGGTCTTAATTGAAAGGAAGAAGCAAAGACCTGCAGACACTAGCCCCTCCAGGGAATGAGTTTGACACACCTGATTTAAAGTGTAGTGCACTGTTGTGTGTGTGTGTGTGTGTGTGTGTGTGTGTGTGTGTGTGTGTGTGTGTGTGTGTGTGTGTGTGTGTGTGTGTGTGTGTGTGTGTGTGTGTGTGTGTGTGTGTGTGTGTGTGTGTGTGTGTGTGTGTGTTAATGATTAATGCAGTACTTGGGCTTTTCACAAAACAGATGATGAACTATGTATGTATATCATTGGTTTATATATTGTACTTTTTTTGTCATGATATTGCGGCAGTTTTTCTTTTTCTGCGTCTATCTACCGTTTTGTTATTTTCCTTACATTTCTTTCAGAGGCTGCAGTCCCTCCCCCTGATTCGTCCGTTGTTTTCTGTCCTGAAAAACTTTTGGCTTGGAATTTGAGTGGCACTTTCGGAGCAGAAAGATGTTGATTCTTATTCAAACACAGTAAATATCATACATATTTTATATCCTTATAAAATATATATATTTTAGTTTTTCTAATATTAGATAGTGTTTCATATAGAGTTTTTAAATTGATCCAATACAATAATTTTGTATATGTTTTTATAATAAGGTTTACAATAAGGTGTCTTTTTAAAATACTATTTCACATTAAAGGAGCATTGAATCTTTGTGTAAAATCACTGTTTAGAAACAATATTATTTGACAGACGTTGGATTACCGTTGGAATCACGTTACACAGCACTGTAATGAGAGTTCCCTGCTAGCATTAGCCTAAACCTAGCCTTAGAGTTAGCTTATAAGCTTTCATACCATAGACTTCAATAATGATATATGTATATATATAATTATATATGTATATAAAATAGATAATCATACAATTATATATTACATACTCAAAGCTTAGTATGAACAAAACAGAGAGTAGCCAATAGACTTTATTTCCCCCCTGCATGTGAATTCTATTGGTCCTTATAACGATGTAGAGTATAGGATAGCGTGTTCATTTTAAGTCAACAAAACAAAAAGATGATCAAATGATACTATTGTCATGGTGTAATACCATATAAATATAATAATAAATGTAATATAACATTTTCTTCTTCGATAATTCCATGTCTATGGCTAGGCTAAAGGCAAATATTGGCTTTTTCTATGAATCCCTAACTAAACACTTTTTAACATCCAATGATCTGATGATTTCGTCTGAGTTATGAGTGAAGGAAATATGACACCTGTACTATAGCTTTCTTTTTGCTCCACTGATAAAGCGTAATGTTAAGTTAAGTGAAATCCTACTTCCACTTAAGTGACATTTTCACTTAGTCTCCCATTGATTTGTCTCTTAGTGGAATAGCAATTCAAGTGTATTGCAAGAGTGATTCAAGGATATGTTTGCAAATGTATGTACCTAATGCAGCATGTTCATCCTAATGGCCTAACACAGGTCATGCAGATACCGTATCGGATATAATGCTGCTTTTCCTGCAACATTTCTAGGTCGAACTAGAGGGGATCCCATACAAACGCAAAGAGATATGTTTAAACTCACACACACGCGCACACGCATTCAGACACACACATACACACGCACACGCATTCAGACACACACATACACACACACACACACATACACACGCTCACACGCATTCAGACACACACATACACGCTCACACGCTTTCAGACACACACACACACACACACACGCTTTCAGACACACACACACACACACACACACACACACACACACACACACACACACACACACACACACACACACACACACACACACACACACACACACACACACACACGGACACACACACACACACACACACACACACACACACACACACACACACACACACACACGGACACACACACACACACACACACGGACACACACACGGACACACACACACACACGGACACACACACGGACACACACACGGACACACACACACACACACACACACACACACACACACACACACACACACACACACACACACACACACACACACACACGGACACACACGGACACGCACACACACACACACACACACGGACACGCATTCAGACACACACACACACACACACACGGACATACATTCAGACACACACACACACACACACACGGACATACATTCAGACACACACACACACACACACACGGACATGCATTCAGACACACACACACACACACGGACATGCATTCAGACACACACATACACACGGACATGCATTCAGACACACACATACACACGGACATGCATTCAGACACACACACACACACGCACACGCACATGCATTCAGACACACACACATTTTCTTAAAACAGTGTTACAAGTACAGGTATGTACACAAGCTCTAAACTGACCAACACATCTCTTAACAAGGGGGATTCATTCTCTTCATCCTTCATCTTCAGCTCTTCCTTAGCCTTGGATAAAGGGGCGGAGAAGCATCATGGCGATCTGATTGGTTGATTGGAGAGGTGTTGCTAGGGTCTCTGTGTAAAATGGTTTGTGTTAGTAGAACTGGGGGGAGGCGGGAGGGGGTCGAGATGGTTGGAGTGCCAGGGGTCAAAGTGCAAAGGTCAGAGGTGTAGACCTCACACTTTTTTAGGGGGAGGAGCCAGCTTGATGATCTCATCTTCAGAGGGTTGGCGAATGATATCTAGAGAGAGAGAGAGAGAGAGAGAGAGAGAGAGAGGTCTCAGTAAACTGCTGCAACAGACGTGAGAAAATGACTGAAAATAAATGAAGAAAAAGTCAAATAAGAAAGAAAGGATTTAGAAATTTGAGCTTAATTGAGAGGAACGCCTCGAGGAAGGACTAAAGAAGACAGAGCTCAGAGAAATACAGTTTATAGTTTGAGACCGATTAGGAAAGAGAGCTCAGAGAAATACAGTTTACAGTTTGAGACAGATTAGGAAAGAGAGCTCAGAGAAATACAGTTTACAGTTTGAGACAGATTAGGAAAGAGAGCTCAGAAATACAGTTTATAACTTGAGACAGATTAGGAAAGAGAGCTCAGAGAAATACAGTTTATAACTTGAGACAGATTAGGAAAGAGAGCTCAGAGAAATACAGTTTACAGTTTGAGACAGATTAGGAAAGAGAGCTCAGAGAAATACAGAAAAGATAAGGAAAAAGTGGAGAGAAGAGGGAGAGAAAGTGAGAAAAAACAAAAAGTGGAGTGAGAAAGATAAGGCAAGAGGAATAAGGAAGAAGAAATGCAAAAAAAGAGCCAGAATGTTAGAAACAGAAAAAAGAGGTATAGTAAAGTGACCTTTGTATTTCTTGGCGGAGGGGATGCGTGTGAGCTTGGTGTCGATCTCATCGTCCTCAGAGATCTTTAGAACAGTGGTGCGGTACTCGATGACACGGGTCAGCAGGTCTGGTCGCCGTGAGATCTCAAAGATGTGCTCAATGTACGACAGGTTATCTGCGAGGGAAACATAGGACATTTTTAAGGTGCAAAAGAGCACAGATCTTTGCAAAAATACAGTAAACCTCACTGTAACATGGCAGCGTGAATACATTTTTTGACTTTCTTCAACGTGCGTTATAAGATCTGTGCTCATTTGCAGCCTCCTTCCTCCTGCTCCCTCCTCTCCCTCTCTCTCTTTCTCCCTTGTGCCAGTTTGTCATTCTTCGCCAGGTAATTAAATCACTCTCCACTCCCCTCCTCCATCCATCCATCCTTCCCTCCCTTCCTCTCCCTTCCCAAATGCTGAGCTGGGAAACCTGGAAATGTCTCCCTCACCCTGTGCCAGCTTTTGGTTCTCCTCCAGGTAGTTGAACCACTCCTTGGAGGAGGTGATGGTGTTGCTCTGGTCCTCTGTGATGTCCTCCTTGCAGGCAGACTTCAGCTGGTCCAAGTCCTCATTGGTGATGTTTTCAGACAGGTCGCTGAGCAAAGAGCTGTACTCCGACATGGTCTGGTGGAAGGAGGGGGAGAGAGTGAGGATGAACGTTAGTCAATTCTGGTTCTTTATCAGAGAAAAAAACAGGATGAAAACAGCCCAGGTCATGAGGGTCACAGAGGCATCTTGCTAGCCTTAGTTTGGCATGACAAGGAGTGGCAAAGAGTGGAACGATAGCACACACAGATCTATGACCATGCTAGCCTCTTGCTGCCAAAACTAGTAAACTATTAGTAAATAATGTACATAAGAGCATGAATGTGTGGTTACCTTCCTTTAGTCTGTCAGTTCTATTTCTGATCCTAGAGCTGTGTTTACGGACACCCCCTACATGGAACTGAGACCACAATTCTATCTCTTTAGAGACGAGTAGGAGAGAGAGAATGGGACAGGGAGACAGAGAGAGAGAGACACATTGGACACTGTCCTTCTATTGTGATCTCTGTTACAACAAGTTCTCCCCCTCTACCGATGGCAGGCTGGAAAGTGGCTATTCTTACCATAGCCAGGAAGCCACAAACATCAAAACAGTATGCAGTATTGGAGACAGCTGTGTGTCTGTCTCTCTGTCTATCTCTCTGTGTAAGTCTGTCTGTGGGTTTGTGTGTGTGCACTATTGACTTCTGTACA